>NC_139993.1:11039487-11639487 GCF_964263955.1 Coregonus lavaretus
GCCAGTCAGCTAACCGGCGAAAAAGCTAGGGGTAAACAAACAGTGACTGAAGTATAATGACAGCTTTACTAATCTAGAATCTCCAGTTGAAACTAGCTAGCCAGCTAACTAGCTACTTGCTTTTAGCCACAGCTAAGGTGTTTTCATCCAGAACATTGGATTTTTTCCGCGGGATTAATTTTAATCACTGGACATTGATCACCGGATATTCGGCCAGTCTGCACAGCGCGTTATCGACCCAGAACATATCAGTTCTTCCGCGGAATCACTGATTCACTGGACCTTTAACTCCGGATTCATCGCCACCAGCTGGCTACAACAAAACGGACGCTGTGGTCTGGCTAATCAACCTGAGCTAGGCCCATCTCCCGGATATCTACCTCTCTATCAACTGGACGGGACCACATAGTATTGACGCGGAGCCCCGCCGATCCTACACGACTGGTCTACCGACGAAATCGTCTGATGTGGTTACGACGTTAACCACGAAGATTCCATCCATCTGCTAGCCCTGGCCCGCTAGCACACGCTAGCCGTGGCCTCTTACTAGTGCTTCACCACCGGACCTTATGATAACTCAGCTATACAGCTGATATCTGCTGGACTGTTCCTTTTTACGGTACTACATCCTGTTTATGTTTAGCCTCAGCCCAAACATGGTTAGTTTATTGTTGTTTCGGTTATTTCTAATTGTACTATATCACTGTAGACCCCCCAGCCTAGCTAAACATGCCTTAGTTAGCTCCTTTGTCCCTCCACCAATACACAAAGAAACCGACTCAATTGATGCCTCTAGAGATACTATCTCTTTCAGTGTTACCCAACGCTTAGGTTTACCTCCACTTTACTCATGTCCTTCCATATCCTTGTCTGTACATAATGCCCTGAATCTTTTCTACAATGCCCGGAGAACTGCCCCCTTTATTCTCTGTACCCAACGCACTAGAAGACCAGTTCTTAAAGCCTTTAGCCGTATCCTTATTCTAATCCTCCTCTGTTCCTCTGGTGATGTAGAGGCTAACCCAGGCCCTGCAGCCCTCAGTATCACTCCTACACCCCAGGAGCTATCATTTGTTGACTTCTGTAATCGCAAAAGTCTTGGTTTCTTGCACATAAATATCAGAAGTCTACTTCCTAAGTTTGAGTTATTCACTGCGTTAGCACACTCTGCCAACCCTGATGTTCTAGCAGTGTCTGAATCCTGGCTCAGGAAGGCCACCAAAAATTCTGAAATTTCCATCCCCAACTACAACATTTTCCGTCTAGATAGAACTGCCAAAGGGGGTGGAGTTGCAATCTACTGTAGAGATAGCCTGCAGAGCTCTATCATACTATCCAGGTCTGTGCCCAAACAGTTTGAGCTTCTACTTCTAAAAATCCACCTTTCCAGAAATAAGTCTCTCACTGTTGCCGCTTGCTACAGACCCCCCTCAGCCCCCAGCTGTGCCCTGGACACCATATGTGAACTGATTGCCCCCCATTTATCCTCTGAGTTTGTACTGCTTGGTGACCTAAATTGGGATATGCTTAATACCCCAGCCATCCTACAATCCAAGCTAGATGCCCTCAACCTCACGCAAATTATCAACGAACCTACCAGGTACAACCCTAAATCCTTAAACATAGGTACCCTCATAGATATCATCCTGACTAACATACCCTCTAAATACACCTCAGCTGTCTTCAACCAGGATCTCAGCGATCACTGCCTTATTGCCTGCGTCCGTAACGGGTCCGCGGTCAAACAACCACCCCTCATCACTGTCAAACGCTCCCTAAAACACTTTAGCGAGGAGGCCTTCCTAATTGACCTGGCCCAGGTATCCTGGATGGATATAGATCTCATTCCGTCAGTAGAGGATGCCTGGTTGTTCCTTAAAAGTAATTTCCTCTCAATCTTAAATAAACATGCCCCTTTCAAAAAATACAGAACTAAGAACCGATATAGCCCCTGGTTCTCCTCAGACTTGACTGCCCTTGACCAGCACAAAAACATCCTGTGGCGTACAGCATTAGCATCAAATAGCCCCCGCGATATGCAACTTTTCAGGGAAGTTAGGAACCAATATACACAAGCAGTCAGGAAAGCAAAGGCTAACTTTTTCAAACAGAAATTTGCATCCTGTAGCACTAACTCCAAAAAGTTTTGGGACACTGTAAAGTCCATGGAGAATAAGAGCACTTCCTCCCAGCTGCCCACTGCACTGAGGCTAGGAAACACTATCACCACCGATAAATCTACAATAATCGAGAATTTCAACAAGCATTTTGCTACAGCTGGCCATGCTTTCCATCTGGCTACCACTAACCCGGCCACCAACTCTGCACCCTCTGCTGCAACTTGCCCATGCCCACCCCGCTTCTCCTTCACACAAATTCAGACAGCTGATGTTTTGAAAGCGCTGCAAAATCTGGACCCCTACAAATCAGCTGGGCTAGACAATCTGGACCCTTTCTTCCTAAAACTAGCCGCCGAAATTGTCGCAACCGCTATTACTAGTCTGTTCAACCTCTCTTTCATAACGTCTGAGATCCCCAGAGATTGGAAAGCTGCCGCGGTCATCCCCCTCTTCAAAGGGGGTGACACTCTAGATCCAAACTGCTACAGACCTATATCCATCCTGCCCTGCCTTTCGAAAGTTTTCGAAAGCCAAGTTAATAAACAGATCATCGACCATTTCGAATACCACCGTACCTTCTCCGCTATGCAATCTGGTTTCCGAGCTGGTCACGGGTGCACTTCAGCCACGCTCAAGGTCCTAAACGATATTATAACCGCGATTGATAATAGACAGTACTGTGCAGCCGTCTTCATCGACCTGGCCAAGGCTTTCGACTCTGTCAACCACCGCATTCTTATTGGCAGACTAAATAGCCTTGGTTTCTCAAATGACTGCCTCGCCTGGTTCACCAACTACTTCTCAGATAGAGTTCAGTGTGTCAAATCGGAGGGCCTGTTGTCTGGACCTATGGCAGTCTCTATGGGGGTGCCACAGGGTTCAATTCTTGGGCCGACACTTTTCTCCGTGTATATCAATGATGTCGCTCTTGCTGCTGGTGACTCTCAGATCCACCTCTACGCAGACGACACCATTTTGTATACATCTGGCCCTTCATTGGACACTGTGTTAACAAACCTCCAAACGAGCTTCAATGCCATACAACAATCCTTCAGTAGCCTTCAACTGCTCTTAAACACTAGTAAAACTAAATGCATGCTTTTCAATCGAACGCTGCTAGCACCCGCCCACCCGACTAGAATCACCACTCTCGACGGATCTGACCTAGAGTATGTGGACAACTACAAATACCTAGGTGTCTGGTTAGACTGTAAACTCAACTTCCAGACTCACATAAAGAATCTCCAATCCAAAGTTAAATCTAGGATCGGCTTCCTATTTCGCAACAAAGCCTCCTTCACTCATGCTGCCAAACATGCCCTCGTAAAACTGACTATCCTACCGATCCTTGACTTCGGCGATGTCATTTATAAAATAGCCTCCAACACTCTACTCAGCAAATTGGATGTAGTCTATCACAGTGCCATCCGTTTTGTCTCCAAAGCCCCATACACTACCCACCACTGTGACCTGTACGCTCTTGTTGGCTGGTCCTCACTACATGTTCGTCGTCAAACCCACTGGCTCCAGGCCATCTATAAATCACTGCTAGGCAAATCCCCGCCTTATCTTAGCTCATTGGTCACCATAGCAGCACCCACCCGTAGTCTGCGCTCCAGCAGGTATATCTCACTGGTCATTCCCAAAGCCAACACCTCCTTTGGCCGCCATTCCTTCCAGTTCTCTGCTGCCAATGACTGGAACGAATTGCAAAAATCTCTGAAGCTGGAGACTCTTATCTCCCTCAATAACTTTAAGCATCAGTTGTCAGAGCACCTTACCGATCACTGCACCTGTACACAGCCCATCTGAAATTAGCCCACCCAACTACCTCATCCCTATATTGTTATTTAATTTGCTCTTTTGCACCCCATTATCTCTATTTGCACATAATCTCTTGCACATCTAGCATTCCAGTGTTAATACTATTGTAATTATTCTGCACTACAGCCTATTTATTGCCTTACCTCCATAACTTGCTACATTTGCACACACTGTATATATATTTTTCTGTTGTATCTCTGACTTTATGTTTATTTTTTTTTTTTTTTTTTTTTTTTTTTATTTTTTTTTTTTTTTTTTTTTTTACCCCATATGTAACTCTGTGTTGTTTTTTGTTGCACTACTTTGCTTTGTCTTGGCCAGGTCACAGTTGTAAATGAGAACCTGTTCTCAACTGGTTTACCTGGTTAAATAAAGGTGAAATAAAAAAATAAAAAAAAAAAAATAGCTTTACTGTCGGTGTTAGCAGGTCGGGTAACAAATGAGTGGCAGAATAAGTATAATGCAAATAATTTGTTGCTGTGACAGCCAAATATGTTTATAACGACGTGAGCCTGCTGAAAACATTTATTGAAACTACAAAAAAGTGTCAGTAGTTTGCTTAGGATGACGCCAAAGTTAGGCTAATTACATGGGAGTAGCGGGAGTACCCTACGGCTGTACCCTACTCGGGAGCTTGGTTACGTTAAGCCACGCCAAGCCTCGCCGTGTGTATCTATAAAATCAGATTCCCTCCCTCTTGCAAAGATTGCAGCATCATCCCCTTCGTTTAAGGAAGACGACTGATTAAATATTTTAATAATCAAATGTTATTTTTGTGTTACATTTTTTAAATGTTAAAATATATCACATTATACATTTAGTAATGACAGAATGCATTTTAAACTTCACGCAATGTAACACCAAGACGGCATTAACGATAAGTAATAAAATAAAGACGGCACTTCTAAAAGCGTATTTCACACCATAGCCTGCTGAATTTGCAAGAAAACTTTTCTTTCATTTTGATTTCGTCACAAATGAAAATGTGGCACTGACTCGCCCATGGATTGATGTTTCAGCATTGTCTCAATGAAGAGTTTGGTGTTCGACTAGTCATGTGCTACATGCACACGCAGTTACAAGCCTGCTAGAGTTAGCGGCACGCGGACGAGCATTATCCACCATCGTATGAAGCCTGAGCTGGAATGTGAAGCTAACTGAATGTGAAGCTTTAGAAAACCCTGAGTAGATCTAGCTTGCTTCGTTTGATACCCTCTGGTCAACAAGATACAACAAATGTCAACTCTCCAGTATCGTTGGCTTTTTAGCTAACCCAACATTATTTCCCTAGTTCATTCATTCTCGCAAGTCCTGTATTCTGGTATTTAGATTTTCATTGATGTAAATAATCACATGACCTATCTCTGCTCTCACTTGGTATGTTTACATGCACTCAGATTAATATAATAGTTTGATTAATACGTTTACATGCATTGCAAGAAGAATGATTTCCCTAATAATCCTGTCTAAAATCAGGCTACTTGATGGGACTTTGATAAATGCAGAAAAATCGGCAATCAAAATAACCAAAGTGACCATGTTATTTTTGGGAAGCTTGTTTGATTCTGATTTCAGACATATACATTTTGTATGTGAAAACTATTTCTAAGATGCATAACTTTTAGTTTTTCCGAACTCACTTCACTCACGCAAAAGAGCACTGCTGGTGCTAGCACATGTGCAGATCAAATACACTGCTGGAATGCCCATTAAGGTGTTTACATGTCCTAATAATTTTGAAATATTGCAAAAAAATTCAAGTGTTTTAATCGGCATATGCTTACTTAGATTATGACCTTACACTGATTAAGATAGGCAGAGTAAGGTGTTTACATGTCTAATGTCATACACGGCCTACTGCCATAATCAGCTTCATATATAATGATTCGTGTGCATGTAAACATACTCAATGTTCTACCACGTCTTACATCATATTCATTTTGGATTTTAATATTTTTATTGAACATTTTACAAGACGTCAATGTAACCTCAGGGAGTTAGGGAGGGAGAGACCATGTGCCAACTCACATGCTTGCATGGAAAAAGTGGGGGCGGGGAGAAAGGGAAAGGGAGGCCTCCCTTCTACTGGATATCTCTCAGGTCTCATAGGTTCAGCTTTCAGTGCATATATAACAGAATTGAAAGGGCAACTCCAAGAGACCATTAGTCTCAGCACAGTACTACACTGCAATGCACCGCAATGAAACATACTCTTATGTGCATAACTTGTATTCTTTTTGTTATCTATTGCTTCCTGTTGGGATGGATCAAAGATACATTTAATAGCATTAATAGTATTCAAATGTGGGTTATGTACTTGCTCAGGAATATTCTGATATGGAAAATAATATTGATTGGAGACAGACAGTTAGAGAAGCTGCCTGCCCCTAAACTAGGGAGAGACTGGACTTACTGCTGTGAGGTGAAATGTGTGTGTGTGTCCATGAAATATTTGACTATTTGATTGTGTATGGTATTCAACAGCATGTCGTTTTTGTACACGTCTGTACTGTAACTTTACCTCTTGAAAATGAAATTACCTAAATATGTGAAAACACTTAAAAAATGTGTCTCTGAGTCAATTCACCCTGATAAGGAACCTTCCAGACCCATTCAGTTGCCCAGGACTGTTCAGTCCTGGAGGGCCAAAAAACTTCTGCTTTTTGTTTCTACCAGGTACTTTATTGCACTCATCTGGTGTCACCTGGTGTTCACCTGGTGAATCAGTCCCTGATTAGAAGGAGAGGATAAAAACAAGAAGTAGACCTTTCTAGGGGCGATGGTTATATCTGGCAAACAGTGTAGAAATGAAACAGGAAATAGTCATTCCACATTACCATGATTTTACTTTAGTTCAGTGACCTGCAACTGTAGGTTTCATTTACCCAATACAAACACAAAACATGGGTTTCAATGATCCACCTATCATTTCATTGTCAGAACAGGTATCTATCGCTCAAAGTTAACCCTATTTTTCTCATGCGTAAAAAAACAGGCACATGTGCCAACATTGTTCAACAGAAGAGGAAAGACAAAATATACAGGTTGTTTTCATAAGATAAAAAATAAAGATGTATTTTTCAAGAAATTATCATATTATATACACTAAATATAATCAAATACCCCAAAAAATAGAATGATATAAAGCATGCCCATTGTCACACGCTAACAAGAAGGCCAGCAATATTACTTCTGCATCCACTTAATATTGGCAGTAATCTACCCCATAATCCAACCTTCCTCTTTTAACAAATATGACCAGAGTTGGGAATGATTTTGGCCTTTGCATTCTATCAAAATTGGTTATCGCGTCAGACCATTGGAAGATTGAGACTTTCGTACATGTCCTTAACATTATTCAACTTATCAAAAGTGTTTGTGATATCTATACCATGCAATGTAAAGCGAGCAGCATATTGTCGATGATAACTTAGTATATCGGTGTGAGACGTTTGTTCAAATTAATTTCTTGCATATAGGATGCAAAATCCACAAACCTAAAGAAATGTTCAACCTCAGAAACAAAAGGAAAATGTATACAATGCACCAGTGAACAGCGTACACATAGCACCACGATAGCATTGCTCCTCGTGACATTGACTAAAAGTTATTTGACTGGAAGCTCATGAAGATCGTTCAGTATGGTTCCTCTTGTAAAAGTTGTTGTCATGGTCTAGTTAGTAGAGGTTCATGATTTGGATCAAAGGAGGTCATTGAAAGATAAAAAAGATGGGAAACCGCGTCAGTCTTAATTTGGGGTCGGGCTGGAGCTTTTTGAGGCATTGAGTCTCTCTGAGGACAACAGAGAAGTGTACGCATTTCTTCCCAGTGAATCTGTTTACTATCTCGCGGCAGCCATCTTGTCCCCTGTGCTTTGTTTCGTTTTGGCAGGGCCCGTGGATTTGGCTCGGATTCTGGCAGGCATGGCGGTGGATGCCTGGGTAAAGGGGTCCTGTGAGTTGGCCCGTTTCATGGTGGTAGTAGTAGTATTAGCCCTGGGCCGGAGCGGAG
Organism: Coregonus lavaretus; assembly: GCF_964263955.1. Classification (NCBI taxonomy): domain Eukaryota; kingdom Metazoa; phylum Chordata; class Actinopteri; order Salmoniformes; family Salmonidae; genus Coregonus; species Coregonus lavaretus. The sequence continues at coordinate 11,047,443 of NC_139993.1, forward strand.
GGGCAGTTGTGGGCCGGACGGAGAGGGACTGTCTAGTTGGACGGACACGCTGGGGGGAGGGGCTGTCTGTCCTGCAGTGGGAGGTGCTTAGGCTGCGTCGGGTCATGAAAACACAGCGCAGGGGCATGCGGGGGCTGAAGCAGGGCTGGGTGGGGACAGGACAGGGCCTCGGACAGGAGATGGAAGAGGAGGAGCCGGTCTGCAGAGGTTGAGACCGCCTCTGGGTCGGGAGAGTGCTCAGTCCTATTTTCTGAACTTGGAGCCTGAAATGAGAATAGATGGAATAAGAGTTAATCCTTCCCCCCTTTGATGAGTCATCATTTTCAAGTGTTTTCACAAAAATCATAACAAAACTTTAAAGTAACATGACACCTTTCAACCAATCAAATTAAGTTTAGGTCATAAACGACAGAAATCAGACCGTCTTTGACAGAAATGGCAATGGCTAAACTCTCGATATTTGGCAATGCAAAGAAGTATTTTCATGAATTATATTAAAACAATCAAGGGTCTTTTCAATTACTGTGATAACCAATGAGCCATACAATGTTATAATATTATGTTTGCAAACATGATGTTGTGAAGACTACCTACCCATTACCAAAGGTGGATGCATCTCTACAAATGCCCGATCCTAGCAGCGTGAGAGGGGAGGGCATGGCGGCCTCCAGCCGCCCCGAGGGCCTCTTGATGGGGGTGACGGGCCTGGGGATCCTGCTGCGCCACTCCGTCTGGCCTTGGTCCCCTCCAGCCCCTGCCCTGGCCTTCAGACATGAGCTCCTCCTGGCCAGGGACTCGTCCGAGGCGTGGGTGTCTTCCTCCGAGCCGGTGGTGGAGAGCGTCTCGGAGGCCCTCCCGTCACCGGAGGACAGAGAGGAGGATGTCCCCAAGGGCAGCCTCATCCAGCGGCCCTGCTGCTTCTGCACCACCATACGTGCCAGGTCCAGTTGCCGGGCTCTCTTCCGTAGTCGTGCCCGGGAAGAGAGCGAGGCTGAACGCTCCGAGCCTGTTTCCTCTTCAGACAGTAAAACCGGGATGCGGCTTTTGATCCTCGGCCTGAGGGCGGTATGCGGTAGTTCAGCGTTGGACTCCGCAACATGTTCGGTAGACAATGGCCCCTGGTTGGGATCTGCAGAGAGAGTTTTGTGTTCCAGAATGGGCGACATGGCTTCCGGGACAGGCTCCAAGGACTTGACGAAGACCAGCGGTGGGCGGTCGTCCGGTTTGGTGCGCATGACGCCATTCTCCAGGGTCACGTCTGGGATAGAATGGGATTGGGGCTCTCTGGAAGGACACTGGGATTCCTCACCCTGTTCGACATGTCCGGTCTGGTCACGGGCGTCTCCTTCCCATGGTGAGGCCTCCTGGGTAACGTCCGAGAGGTCGCAGCGGTTGCTGCTCTCCTTTGCGGTCTGACCTCTGGAAGACATTATATTAAAGTGGGAAGTCTCTGCGATGTGGACAAAGGTGCGCTCGACTTTGGTGAAGGGGGGAGACGCGGGGGCGATAGGAGTGGATGGCCTCAAGTCCGACCTCAGTGTGAAGGAGAGCTCTGGCTGGCTGCCCGCACCCACCAGAGGTATATCGTTCCTAGGGGTAGAGGCAGACGGCGTCCCGAAGTCAACCTCCAGCAGGGCGTGTTCCCCCCCAGTGGATGGAGACTTCCGGGTATCCCCCGGCGAGAACAGAACCAGGGTCTTGGAGCCGTCCTCCAAGTCAGGGTCGGCATCTGCGGCCGAGGCGGGTTCCCGGGGGCCCCTGGGACCGTCCTCGGCCATGAGGGTATCAGGGGCCCCATCCTGGCTCCGCTCTGTGCTTTTTTGGCTGGCCTCGCTGTTCGACTCGCTCTTGGTTACGTCATCGTCCCGCGGGCCCTGGGGCTCCTGGACCTCGTTCTCTGCCGGCAGAGCCGCTGCGAAGGTTCGCCGCTGAGGAAGGGTGCCGGTCAGCATGACGGTGAGGAAGTCAGCCCTCTTGACCTGGAGCTGGGGAAGGATGTGGAAATGCTCCTTCTCGTCCATCTGGCCCTTGGTCCTGAAGTCTGGACAGGGCTGAGATAGGCCATTGTGCTCAGTTGGAGACATGATCACCTACAAAAGATGCAATTAAATAATGACTTTTGCACTTGGAACAAGAGGCATGCTGGAAATATGGTCAAGGCAAGAAATATAAAACCATAGGCATTTTGGAAGATACAGTGCATTCGGAAAGTATTCAGACCCCTTGACTTTTTCCACATTTTGTTACGTTACAGCTTTATTCTAAAAAGGATTCAATTATTTTTTCCCCTCATCAATCTACACACAATACCCCATAATGACAAAGCGCAAACAGGTTTTAGCAAATTTATAAAAAATAAAAAACAGAAATACCTTACATAAGTATTCAGACCCTTTGCTATGAGACTCTGGTGCATCTTGTTTCCATTGATCATCCTTGAGATGTTTCCACCTGTGGTAAATTCAATTGATTGTAGTTCACCCGTGGTAAATTCAATAGTTTGGACATGCTTTGGAAAGGCACACACCTGTCTATATAAGGTCCCACAGTTGACAGTGCATGTCAGAGCAAAAACCAAGCAATGAGGTCGAAGAAATTGTCCGTAGAGCTCCGAGACAGGATTGTGTCGAGGCATAGATCTGGGGAAGGATACCAAAAAATATATGCAGCATTGAAGGTCCCCAAGAACACAGTGGCCTCCATCATTCTTAAATGGAAGAAGCTTGGAACCACTAAGACTCTTACTAGAGCTGGACACCCGGCCAAACTGTGCAATCAGGGGAGAAGGGCCTTGGTCAGGGAGGTGACCAAGAACCTGATGGTCACTTTGACAGAGCTCCAGAGTTCCTCTGTGGAGATGGGAGAACCTTCCAGAAGGACAACCATCTCTGCAGCATGGAAGTGGCCAGACAGAAGCCACTCCTCAGTAAAAGGCACATGACAGCCCGCTTGGAGTTTTCCAAAAGGCACCTAAAGGACTGATACCATGAGAAACAAGATTCTCTGGTCTGATGAAACCAAGATTGAACTCTTTGGCCTGAATGCCAAGCGTCACGTCTGGAGGAAACCTGGCACCATCCCTATGGTGAAGCATGGTGGTGGCAGCCTCATACTGTGGGGATGTTTTTCAGCGGCAGGGACTGGGAGACTAGTCAGGATAGAGGGAAAGATGAACGGAGCAAAGTACAGAGAGATCCTTGATGAAAACCTGCTCAAGAGCGCTCAGGACCTCAGACTGGGGCAAAGGTTCACCTTCCAACAGGACAACAACCCTAAGCACACAGCCAAGACAACGCAGGAGTGGCTTCGGGACAAGTCTCTGAATGTCCTTGAGTGGCCAAGCCAGAGCCCGGACTTGAACCCGATCTAACATCTCTGGAGAGACCTGTCAGAGCTTGAGAGGATCTGCAGAGAAGAATGGGAGAAACTCCCCAAATGCAGGTGTACCAAGCTCGTAGCGTCATACCCAAGAAGACTCGAGGCTGTAATTGATGCCAAAGGTACTTCAACAAAGAACTGAGTAAATGGTCTGAATACTTATGTAAATGTGATTGCAAAAATGTCTAAAAACCTGATTTTGCTTTGTCATTATGGGGTATTGTGTAGTGATTGGTGAGGGAAAAAAACTATTTAATCCATTTTAGAATAAGTAAAATAACGTAAAAAAAATGTGGAAAAAGTCAAGGGGTCTGAATACTTTCCGAAAGCACTGTATGGCTCGATTCACATTATGTAAATGGGGACAAAACTGGGAAAACACCCAAGATTTTGTAATGTGAACATACCTAAGATAACTTCATAAAGAACAAAACGAGGGACAAAATTGTTTCCCCAAACGATTTAATGTTGTTTTGGTTATACACAGGCTTTTAAAGATTGTCTAGATTACATACATTGATAGAAAAGGCACAAAAATGCATTGAAGGGCTTTCCCTTTTAGAGACGCAGTCCAATATCTTGTGATTTTCAAGTGTTTCCCTTCATAAAGATTTGACATACAATACTGTAGTATATACAGTGGGGAAAAAAAGTATTTAGTCAGCCACCAATTGTGCAAGTTCTCCCACTTAAAAAGATGAGAGAGGCCTGTAATTTTCATCATAGGTACACATCAACTATGACAGACAAATTGAGGAAAAAAAATCCAGAAAATCACATTGTAGGATTTTTTATGAATTTATTTGCAAATTATGGTGGAAAATAAGTATTTGGTCACCTACAAACAAGCAAGATTTCTGGCTCTCACAGACCTGTAACTTCTTCTTTAAGAGGATCCTCTGTCCTCCACTCGTTACCTGTATTAATGGCACTTGTTTGAACTTGTTATCAGTATAAAAGACACCTGTCCACAACCTCAAACAGTCACACTCCAAACTCCACTATGGCCAAGACCAAAGAGCTGTCAAAGGACACCAGAAACAAAATTGTAGACCTGCACCAGGCTGGGAAGACTGAATCTGCAATAGGTAAGCAGCTTGGTTTGAAGAAATCAACTGTGGGAGCAATTATTAGGAAATGGAAGACATACAAGACCACTGATAATCTCCCTCGATCTGGGGCTCCACGCAAGATCTCACCCCGTGGGGTCAAATTGATCACAAGAACGGTGAGCAAAAATCCCAGAACCACACGGGGGGACCTAGTGAATGACCTGCAGAGAGCTGGGAACAAAGTAACAAAGCCTACCATCAGTAACACACTACGCCGCCAGGGACTCAAATCCTGCAGTGCAAGACGTGTCCCCCTGCTTAAGCCAGTACATATCCAGGCCCGTCTGAAGTTTGCTAGAGTGCATTTGGATGATCCAGAAGAGGATTGGGAGAATGTCATATGGTCAGATGAAACCAAAATATAACTTTTTGGTAAAAACTCAACTCGTCGTGTTTGGAGGACAAAGAATGCTGAGAGAACACCATACCTACTGTGAAGCATGGGGGTGGAAACATCATGCTTTGGGGCTGTTTTTCTGCAAAGGGACCAGGACGACTGATCCGTGTAAAGGAAAGAATGAATGGGGCCATGTATCGTGAGATTTTGAGTGAAAACCTCCTTCCATCAGCAAGGGCATTGAAGATGAAACGTGGCTGGGTCTTTCAGCATGACAATGATCCCAAACACACCGCCCGGGCAACGAAGGAGTGGCTTCGTAAGAAGCATTTCAAGGTCCTGGAGTGGCCTAGCCAGTCTCCAGATCTCAACCCCATAGAAAATCTTTGGAAGGAGTTGAAAGTCCGTGTTGCCCAGCGACAGCCCCAAAACATCACTGCTCTAGAGGAGATCTGCATGGAGGAATGGGCCAAAATACCAGCAACAGTGTGTGAAAACCTTGTGAAGACTTACAGAAAACGTTTGACCTGTGTCATTGCCAACAAAGGGTATATAACAAAGTATTGACAAAACTTTTGTTATTGACCAAATACTTATTTTCCACCATAATTTGCAAATAAATTCATTAAAAATCCTATAATGTGATTTTCTGGATTTTTTTTTCTCATTTTGTCTTTCATAGTTGACGTGTACCTATGATGAAAATTACAGGCCTCTCTCATCTTTTTAAGTGGGAGAACTTGCACAATTGGTGGCTGACTAAATACTTTTTTGCCCCACTGTACACACTAAAACCAACTATCTTGCATGCTACTACAGATTAACTGAAAATCAGTAGGCAAACTGGTAAAAATTATGTATTTTCAACCAGTTTTAATATAAAAAATATATAATTTCAACCAGTTTTGCCCACTGGGAATGGAATATTTATTGAATTGTATGTATATATGTACATACGTTTTGTTGATTTACAAAAAGTTTAAAATACATGCTTTTTACCTGTAAATATTACAAGCAGACTGTACAATTGTATTGTGATACAAAAAATGCTTACACATGTATATACAGTATATCGTACATCTAAAAGACACTCACGGATCACGCTTGATAAATACTGCAGTTATGCTCACTACTCTTTTTTTATTTCACAATTCTATCATACAGTACCTTCTACTATCTCTTGAGCCCTCTGTTTTTTATTGCAAGTATGTTCAAGTGCTGACAAACACAGACAATGAATAGGTCAGTGTTTCCAAATATGAAGATGAACGTTCATTAATTTCCAACATTTTGACAGAAATCTATCTATCTATTTCTTTAGGCTGTGCATGTGAATGTACTGAAATGGAGATAACGATTGTTTTTTGAGGGACACCAAATTAAAAAACATACAGACATAAATAAACTTAATAGATTATCCAAAATGGTCATTGCAGCTTCATTGAACAAATTCATATCTCTACAAATACATCAATCATATAATGCAATATACCCTATTTTCTTTTTTAATTAACGGATATCCACTTTTCAAATCTGGTCAGATGAACAGTTTGCAGTCAAAAAAATTATGTACTGTAAAACTTCAATAGCCCGGGCGTTTATTTTCCTACATTAGAGCCCTGCACGGGCATACATTTTTTATGGCCATTTTAAGCCCAAACCCTACCCAGGCCCGTTTGCTTCTGCCAAATTTCAGGCCTTACCCGAACTCGAAATCGGAAATAACTTCCTCCGTTAGTATCCATTAGCTGCTCGTCTTTCTGTCCCTTGCTACCTACGCTGCTGCATGCACTCAGTGCATGCACTCTGTGCACGCGGCTCTGTGCATGCGCTTTGAACATTATTCTTTTCAGGAAAATAATCTCGCCTGTAGACTCGAACAATGTTCTTGTCTTATATTTGACGAGGTTGAAGCACTTCTGACACCATGATGTGTACTGTGCAGCAGAGCACAAGCAAATGGCTCAGCTTCAAAATGTTAATGATCAATTTAGTGATACCCGAGCCCTACCCTTACCCTAGTTATTGATGAAAAAACAGGCCCTACCCGGCACTAACCCAACGTATAACGTCAGGGCCCTCGGGCTTGGGTCGGGTAGCAGAGCATCTAGCTTACATCACTGAACACAACAGGCGCATTTTATTCAATTTATTCATTTCCTGCACTAATGTCTTATCATTTACACACTGTCATATTTATTTTGTCTTAGAATGCCTCTATTTAAAAATAAAAATAAACTTTTCCTTGACAGAATAATTATTATCCTTTGACTGTGCATTTTCGGCAGTTCTTACTTTCGCCACAAGAGGTTGATCTGCCAATCTCTGGGGGTCTGTACTCCCGATGTTGTTGACTGTTTTTGTGCTTGCCAGTTAGCTAGCAGTTCTCATCTGTTAGCAGCCAACGGCTAGCAGTTTCTTACTGGCGATAAAAATGGATGATTGCCATAATTTGTTGGAGTCATTACTGAATTATTTAATGTAACAAATCAAACATTAAACCTCGTAAACAATTCATGGTAATTCATGGTAACCTTAAACAATTCATTTAGACCCGGCGTTCATTTGAAACAGGCGTTTACTTGCTGAAATGTGTGCCGTTGCCCGGCTATTAAAAGGGACAGGCGGCTATTTGAGACTGCGTTTAAGTTTTACGGTATATCTTAATTTTCAGTAAATTGTCCTTAAGGAGATGCATAAAATATTAAAGTCATTCAACACTTAAGACTTATAGACTGAAAACACTCTTTCAAATTCTAGGCTATCGTTGACATATATAACTCTGTAATTCAAGGTCATAATTCTATACAAGACCACGTCATGCTTTTATCTTAACTCAACTTGAAAGCCTAAGGGTTAGGGGGCTTTCTGAGCATACAGTGTACTTTACAGGTGCAGTGGCTTTGTGTAGTGTTATATGTGATATGTTACATGTTACACATGCATCACATCTATGGCATTTTCAATCACTCTTAGTCCATGGCTAAAAGGGATTTCTGCCGCAGTAAACAGTTGACAATATTTCACAACAGATGCTTTGCTCATGTCCTGTGGATTTTGCAGCAGATCTCTCAACCTATACTGCTATCCATTTACAATAGGTTGGACACAAAGCCTTGCGAAAACAAGTAATTTTTCAGACTATAGGACAGGATATGCAGAACATATGGAAGATATGTTCATGTATCAGTGACGTGAACTGAATATGTTTAACTTGCAATCTGTTAAATTAAAATAAGGTGTTAATCACATAATTGTTTGTCAACTGAAAATGCAAGTACCTCTTCGCTGCAACTTGAAATACATATTTGATCCGTGAGTATACTCCGAGTCAATATTCACATAATAATAAGGAATTCCACGCCCACAAATTGGGGAAAACAAACATTCTTTCCCATTGACCCCCATTGTAAAAGAGCCAACTTCGTAGTTGATTTTTAGTTATACAGAAATAACAAAACATGCGGAAAAGCTGCTGTGTTGTTCAATGTACATCTCAACCTACAGTTCGCAATGCTCCCACGTAGGGAAATAGAGCCGTTGGTCTTGGCTAGCTTAATGTTGCGGCCAGTAGCTAGCTAGCACCGTCATGAAAAGGGGCATGAGGGAAGCCCTACAATATTACGTTTTTCTAAGTACTGAAAACACAGGCAATGTTGAAAAGTCTTTAGACATATTTTACTTTTCTTAAATGTAATTTTGTAATTGACTAAAACAAGCAGACAACAAGAAAATTGCGTTTGAAAAAGGTCACATTTTTGCTGTGAGCCAATGGGGTAACCTAGGTAACCACCGGTTGTTTTCCCCACAGGCGAGCGGGGCCAGGAAGTTCTATCTAATACCAACTGGGACTATCCCTTTACCAGTGGTAATATACAGAAGTCACCGAAAGATTACTGGGTTGTTCCACCAATTGGGTGCCCTTTGAGTAGTACAACTTGGTCAAACAAAACTTTGGATTTCACTTAATTTATAACAGGGTTGACGTGTTATGCGCGACACCCTCAGTTTTCCACCACAAAACACCAGAAAATTGCCAAAAAGAGTAGAACCAGCTCACCTGCTTTCACACTATGATTGGACTTTTAGATGTTCAATAGAATTAATAGTTTCACCATATCAAAATGAGAGTTCGGTTAACAGGGTTGACTTTAAAATGAGGGACAGACATAAATTAATCACTAATCACATGAAATATATAATAATCTTTCAGAAATGATTTTGTCAAAGCAACGACGAAACTATAGCTTTACAATGATGGTGAAGACTTGGGATTATTTTGGGTTAATATTTTTTTTGGGTTAAGTCGGAAAAACGTGAGGAGGGACCTGTCAAAATGCTGGCACTTTAGCAAGTCTTTATTCATATTATAAAAATATTTATTGAATTGTCCTTGGTCTATATTAAAGGGTACTTCATTTAACATAACAGGCTTTTAGAATTCAATATTGGTGCACAATATCTTCTTAAAATATCAAAGGGACGCAAAAGACTCATTTCATAGAACGACCCTACTATACATTTATAGCCAGAAGTTTGATCTTTTGTTATATCATGCAAATTGTGTTAGAAGTATGAAAACAGTCTTGTACAATACAATTTCAAAATTGCCTGTGTTATTTTCAGAGTTCAGTGACAACGTTCAACATCCTGTTTTGATTGAGAGTATTATGGCGAGATTTGTTTTACCGAGAACAACGGACAAAAAAGTACAAAAAACATAATATTTTTTTAATAGCAGTGCCAATAATGTCAAGGAACGGTTTGCATGTGTTAGCAGCTAATCCACTCTCAGGACATTCACTGAGTAGTGCTCGTTACATGGTGCTATACACAAAACGACTAGCATGATTTGCAGAAAATCGGCGAACCAAGCAGCGAGAAATGAACTGACGGAACAGTTATCTTTTCTAATCAGCGACCGAGGCGACATTCAGAGAGGGATGCTTGCTTGCTTCTTAGTGCTGTTAAGTAAATGCAAACATCTTAAATGCAAAGCTTGGCAAAAGTAAAAGTGGTGCATATTTTTGTAAGCGTAGCCCTTTGGCGCATTGACAAAAGCAATCATAAAAGAAACATAAGATCCTACTCATTGAGAAGACCAAATAAGAAGGCTGTATGTGGTTATGCCATTTCAGAAATACAGTAGTATCGTTCCTCTTCACAATGGTTTCAGCAAAACAGGGAACACAAAGCCAAGAGATACATGGTTATTACAAGAAGACATCAGTAAAATAACAGCATAAAACGTTCATTAAATGTTGAAAAGACATCCAAAAAACCTTGGCGTGTAACAACATCAGCTTACAGTGCAGTGTGAAGCCTGTGATGTCACAGGTCAAGTATTCCTAAACTGAGGTGCAATTCTATACAATTCATTTCTATACTGTACATTATTTCACTTGGCTACATCTACAATGCATGCCCTTTACATTACAACTGCTACCCACTTATGTGTCCAATACCTCATTGGTTGGAGATGGAGAGAAAGTGGCGTAAAATGAGTGTGGAAATAACCAATCCTCTCCTCCTTTCCTCTTAACCTTGTTTCTCCAAAATGGCGTAACATTTTTTTCCCCAAGCACCCTTAGCATATCCTATTTATTGCGTTTCTCATATTTTGCATCAATATTTTCTACCTGGGCCCAACAGTGACCATGTTCTCCTGTTAAGTCCTTTATAAAGTGCAACAGTGAGGTACAGTACTCAAGGGACAACAATGGAGAAAGAAGCGCCAATACTGTATATGTTGATGACTTATCTACACAAATATACTGCCACATACAACAGTCGATCCTGATATACAGTATGTAGCTCACTTCACTGCAAAAATACACACCAAAACCCACAGAATTCCAATGGCATTTTTGGCTAACTTTGGCTACTTGGATGAATGGTTATGCCATTCGAATGAATGGTTATGCTATTCTGCTGGAAGATAGATAACGCAAAGCCCCCCAGTGCAATCCAAACCCTGGCATTATCTATCTATAACAATGAGGGAGTTGAAGAGCTGAGCCAATGCAATGGCAGAGATGTCATTCTATGGAGCTTAAACTAGAAGTGCCTTAAATACTTTGGAACCAGAATATTTTGCTTCATGATAGCTTCAGCTGTTTTACAAAACAAGTGGCAGGGTGATTGCCATTTTAAAAAGAGATGAATCTTACATGCACTGTAAGTGCCTGAAATACTTTGGAACCAGATTTCAATTCATAAAACATAGCTGTTTGCATAATACCTGTCTGACACCACAGCTCCTCTAGTTTAGCAGAAGTCCACCCTAACCACTGGTCCAGGGTCTACCCTCCTTATGGTTAATTCAGGATTGGGTGATCTTATCCTAGATCTGTGGTTAGAGGCAACTTCTATCTCAAGCAGGAAAATACACAGTCTCTCTGGGTAGAACTTGATACGTGCAAGTTTTCCTCCGTCAACATTCACACATAGCAGCTTTGCTACCGATTCCAGACAGTGATGTGATTTCACATTACGATCAAACGAACTTCAGACAACTGTGAAATAACTATTAGGGTGAGCTGAAGCTGGAAACTGAAGCTGGAAGCAACGTCAGCACAATAACTGTTCGTTGGGAGCTTAATGAAATGGGGTTCCATGGCTGAGCAGCCGCACACAAGCCTAAGATCACCATGCACAATGCCAAGCGACAGCTGGAGCGGTGTAATGCTCGCCGCCATTGGACTCTGGAAACGCGTTTTCTTGAGTGATGAATCACACTTCACCATCTGGCAGTCCGACGGACAAATATGGGTTTGGCGGATGCCAGGAGAACGCTACCTGCCCGTATGTATAGTGCCAACTGTAAAATTTGGTGGAGGAGGAATAATGGCCTGGGTCGGTTTTTCATGGTTTGGACTAAGCCCCTTAGTTCCAGTGAAGGGAAATCTTAACGCTACAGCATACAATTATATTCTAGACGATTCTGTGCTTCCAACTTTGTGGCAACAGTTTGCGGAAGGCCCTTTCCTGTTTCAACATGACAATGCCCCTGTGCACAAAGCGAGGTCCATACAGAAATGTTTTGTTGAAATCGGTGTGGAAGAACTTGACTGGCCTGCACAGAGCCCTGACCTCAACCCCATCAAACACCTTTGGGATGAATTGGAACACTGACTGCCAGCCAGGCCTAATCGCCCAACATCAGTGCCCGACCTCACTAATGCTCTTGTGGCTGGATGGAAGCAATGTTCCAACATCTAGTTGAAAGCCTTCCCAGAAGAGTGGAGGCTGTTATAGCAGCAAAGGGGGGACCAACTCCATATTAATGCACATGATTTTGGAATGAGATGTTCGACGAGCAGGTGTCCACATACTATTGTTCATGTAGTGTAGCACATGTCATTAAATGCTATGTCACGTAACTGAATTAAGTACAGTTATTTGAGAGTAGGTTTCACCATTTCCTGCATCATACCATTTGAATCATGTTACTGTGGCAACAGTAAGTTGTCATAAACTGTCACGACATGTTATAACAACATGATTTGGACACTGGTACAGTAAGTGTTATTACATTTGCAATACCTCAAGCCAAAGAGAACCATATAGAATTATACTAAAGCTATCTGTATGGGACAATTGATACTGCCTATAATTTCTATAGTTCAAGACTCCATTGTGGTCACAGTAGCCATAACGGAAATACAGTACAGATGTACAGTGGGGGAAAAAAGTATTTAGTCAGCCACCAATTGTGCAAGTTCTCCCACTTAAAAAGATGAGAGAGGCCTGTAATTTTCATCATAGGTACACGTCAACTATGACAGACAAAATGAGAATTTTTTTTCCAGAAAATCACATTGTAGGATTTTTTATGAATTTATTTGCAAATTATGGTGGAAAATTAGTATTTGGTCAATAACAAAAGTTTCTCAATACTTTGTTATATACCCTTTGTTGGCAATGACACAGGTCAAACGTTTTCTGTAAGTCTTCACAAGGTTTTCACACACTGTTGCTGGTATTTTGGCCCATTCCTCCATGCAGATCTCCTCTAGAGCAGTGATGTTTTGGGGCTGTCGCTGGGCAACACGGACTTTCAACTCCCTCCAAAGATTTTCTATGGGGTTGAGATCTGGAGACTGGCTAGGCCACTCCAGGACCTTGAAATGCTTCTTACGAAGCCACTCCTTCGTTGCCCGGGCGGTGTGTTCGGGATCATTGTCATGCTGAAAGACCCAGCCACGTTTCATCTTCAATGCCCTTGCTGATGGAAGGAGGTTTTCACTCAAAATCTCACGATACATGGCCCCATTTATTCTTTCCTTTACACGGATCAGTCGTCCTGGTCCCTTTGCAGAAAAACAGCCCCAAAGCATGATGTTTCCACCCCCATGCTTCACAGTAGGTATGGTGTTCTTTGGATGCAACTCAGCATTCTTTGTCCTCCAAACACGACGAGTTGAGTTTTGACCAAAAAGTTCTATTTTGGTTTCATCTGACCATATGACATTCTCCCAATCCTCTTCTGGATCATCCAAATGCACTCTAGCAAACTTCAGACGGGCCTGGACATGTACTGGCTTAAGCAGGGGGACACGTCTTGCACTGCAGGATTTGAGTCCCTGGCGGCGTAGTGTGTTACTGATGGTAGGCTTTGTTACTTTGGTCCCAGCTCTCTGCAGGTCATTCACTAGGTCCCCCCGTGTGGTTCTGGGATTTTTGCTCACCGTTCTTGTGATCATTTTGACCCCACGGGGTGAGATCTTGCGTGGAGCCCCAGATCGAGGGAGATTATCAGTGGTCTTGTATGTCTTCCATTTCCTAATAATTGCTCCCACAGTTGATTTCTTCAAACCAAGCTGCTTACCTATTGCAGATTCAGTCTTCCCAGCCTGGTGCAGGTCTACAATTTTGTTTCTGGTGTCCTTTGACAGCTCTTTGGTCTTGGCCATAGTGGAGTTTGGAGTATGACTGTTTGAGGTTGTGGACAGGTGTCTTTTATACTGATAAAAAGTTCAAACAGGTGCCATTAATACAGGTAACGAGTGGAGGACAGAGGAGCCTCTTAAAGAAGAAGTTACAGGTCTGTGAGAGCCAGAAATCTTGCTTGTTTGTAGGTGACCAAATACTTATTTTCCACCATAATTTGCAAATAAATTCATTAAAAATCCTACAATGTGATTTTCTGGATTTTTTTCCCTCAATTTGTCTGTCATAGTTGACGTGTACCTATGATGAAAATTACAGGCCTCTCTCATCTTTTTAAGTGGGAGAACTTGCACAATTGGTGGCTGACTAAATACTTTTTGTTCCCCACTGTATGATCTTAATTTTAGCCAGTTTGCTACAGCATGAAAATAATCCTGCAGCAACAGGACATGTGAATTATTATGTGTATTATAATTAATGGACATTTTTGTAGGGGTTGATACATTTTTTGTTAGAGCGTTCAAGTCTGATATTTCAAAGCCTTATTAAAAACTCAAATACATTACAAGTTTAAATTCTCAGCAACAAAAGAGTCATCAAATTAAGATCGTACATCTGTACAGTACATTGAAGTCAACCACGATAACACTTGTCATAAAACATGACACTGAATATTAGAGAACAGGAACCCCACACCTAAAATCCTCACCCTTCAGAGGCCTGCCTAATCCATTGCTCCAGTATTTCAACGCATGGAAAGGACGGAGATGCAAGCAAACCGACACACAAATATCACCTCTAGAAAGTACACCAAAAGCAAGATAAGACATATAGAAAAGCGCTCTGTGCGATAAACATACAGATGCTGAAAGATTTCTGTTTACACTCCACAAGAACTAGCCTGGTCCCAGATCTGTTTATGCTGTCTTGCCAACTCCTATGGTCATTGTTATGGTTATGGACGTGACAATGACCATAAGTGTTGGCAAGACGGCACAAACAGATCTGGGACCAAGCTATACAAGATCAGCGTGAAGACTGCAGAGCACTGATAGTAGCACCCCAGCATCACATGCCTGCTCTGGGGAATAATTGAATTCTAATGCTCTGTCACAAGACCCTCGTAACAGTGTCAGGAGCATGATAAGGATAACTTATGACTCTACATTGTTATGACATCATTGATAAAGTAGCTGGCCTAGCATGTACCTAAGTCACAGTTTCTGTTACGACTGCTTAAAGTCAGCTATCATTAGAGGCCGTAACTGCTTATGACATCTGTATGTCATTATCATGACAGTGATATGAGGAAATATTATTTAAGGAAAGTGTGGTAACACTTAACTTAACGCTTGCAGGTATAAAGATGTATTACTTGTTATATGCATGTATGAGCCTTTATAATGACTTACATTGGGTTATAACCTCATCATAATGCATTATACCCGCATTATTGGTACATCCATTTTAATATATTCCCATTGATTCTTAAAGAATATACCTTAGAAATGCCTCATGAACTTAGCTCAACTGTCGTAACCCATCAGAAGCCAAAATATAAGCTTGGTTTACTCCATTGTTTGTAAACAATGTAATTGTTAAACGGCATCAAAAAAAGTTGTATATCATGGATCTTCATTCCTTGCATCCATAGCTCTGTCTATGAATTCAAGAATAGTTCTCCATCCCCATCCCTCAGCTGTTTACCAAAACAGTGGTGGGGTCTCCAATTTGTTATTGTTTGAACTACAGATTGCCCCTTTAAGTAAAGTGTTACCGAAAGCGTTACTGAATTCCTTTACGTACGCATCGACGACATGACCTGCATTCGACGACAATCCCTCAAGCCTTCAGCATGAATGGAAAAAGAAGAACGCAATGTAGTTGACTTTTGTGACTCCTCCTCCTCACGGCACCATTAAATGATGAAGAAACCTCAAGTTTACACTTCCACCAGTTTTTACTCAAATTGTGTACATTTTTGTGGCACGTGCAACTCTGACTTTGCAAGGAGCAGGCTTTAAAGAGTTTACTGCGTGAAAAATGTTTTGCCGTCAGCACCTTTCTTCTCTTCCTATTCACTTTTTAAAAGTGAGTTACATTAAAGTGAGTTGTTTGAACTATGTGTTTTAGTTCAGCATGTTTGCGTGTGTCTGAAAGAGAGAACGTGTGTATGTGTGTGCAAGCGTGCATGTGTTTGTGTTCTAACCAACCCGCCAAAATATGGCTCTTTGGGTTACAAACTGCGTGTGTGTACATGAGTATGTCCCTGTGTATGTACATAATGGGTGTGTACGAGTATACGCTAATGCATTTTAGCATGCAGAGTGCCCCTCCCTCAGCTCGCGTTCTTATTCATGAGCTTGGCCAGCAATTGCTGGATTTGCGTGCGTGACACGTTCAGGACCGAGTGCCTGCTCCGCGGGCTGCCCGGGCACTGCAGGGGAGCGTGGCGCCTGTGCGTGGAAGCGTTCATGTGGGCGGGGCTGCTCTCGGCCGAGCGGCTCCGCTGGATGAAGGACCCTCCGGGGTGCGGGTACTGCTCCGTCTCCAGCGTGGATGATGAGAAGACGTAGGAGGCCAGCCTCCGCAGCTGATTGGGCCTCGGGTGGTGCCTGTCATCCTCCAGCTGCAGAAGAGACCAATCAGAAAACAGAAGGAGGGGCATTAGGATGGAAGGGGGGAGGGACAACCAGGTCATGCTAACAGACTATAGACTAGTATTGGACCACGTCCCAATACTACTGAAACGGCTTCATTTCCTTCTCTTCTTACCCTTCCTCACCAGTGATCTAAAAGGATTATATAGTTGAGAGTTATAGGCTTGGGCTCTCAACTATCCAGTACCTTTCAGGTCAGTTGATAAGAGGGAAAAGAAGGAGACAAGGAAAGGGATCCATATAGAGTATTGGAACATATCTTGTCATACATCTCTCCTTCCCTGTGTGCATGCTATAAGGGTTCTCTGATGTAGTCCAGAGAGAAACAGGGAGAGGAAGACTCTCTATGGTTGTCGCTAGGGTTGCCATTACAGCAGAGGCGTTACAGTATGTTAAAATGATAGAAGACAGTATTCTACAAAACACTTAAGTGGGTTGCCAGATTGGAAGCAAATGACAGTAGGTTTCCGTCTATCTCATAATCGAGGCACAGTGCACACATTCCCCAACAATACCGTTAAAAAACATACAAGTACTGCACATGTTCTTCTAATATGTAAATACATTGAACCTGGGAAAATGCCTGGACACGATCAAAGTTCATTACACCATTGGAAAATGCTAAATGAATAACACAAAATATAGATGGTGTCATCAAGCACACGAAACACAAACACACGACGAAGAAAAACGGGATAAATATGGCTCAACAAAAAAAGGAGTTCGGAACAGAAACTAATTAAGAAAAAAACAACAGAAGTAAGGACTATCCTAAACTGTGCTTACCCCAAAACACCACTTTATTTCTTCGCTTGTTGTTCCCATGGCACCCCTCGCTTTTCTCCTCAGGTGAGTGCAACTTGACATACTGTACTTTTAAGTGATAGGTTGAGCAAATGCATCAGTTATGTCAAGGAAGAGGTCGCAAGGCAAATAAAACGAGGGTCCTTGATCATGTTTGCGATAGCGAGGCCTGCCGTACTAGGCACTTGCGGTGAAATCACAAATAAGGCTGGAAAACGTGATTGGTGAGGTAAGAAAATCTTTTACAGTAATCCATGACAAGGAAATACAATTGGCACAGGGAATGGGTGAACTGGCCTTGTGGTTTTGAAGGCCCCTTGTGTATGCAGGTTTTTATTTGTACCAAACTCCTGTGCAAAACATATTCTTTAAAATATTTCATGGAAATACTGTAACAGTCAGAAAAAGACACATACAAAACCTGTTGAAGGTTAAATAGACATAGAATGTAAACTTGATCAGATGGTACGCAGACCTGCATAATACAAGAGTGCTTCAGGACTGGTTTCTAATTGATGCAGTGCTAAAGGACCCTAGTGGTACATGGATGGTGGGTAATGTGTATTAATGAAACAATCTGTAAGATTTCTTGTTCAAAGGTTTTTAGGCAGGGCAACAAGGTCAACAATATTAAATTGTAATCTAAGCCAGTGGGAAAAACTGGTTGACGTTAAGTTGTGTTCTGATTATAAATGTTTTTAGACATCTTTTTAATGTCTTTAAATAGTTGAAATCATCTGACCAGATAACAACCAAATGATGGTGCCTTTCCCAGGGCCGGATTACCGAACGGGCATGCAGGGCACATGCCCTGGGCCCCCCCCCCCAAAAAAAACATATGAACACGTCGGTTGGGGCCCCCCAGATAGCATTTTATGAACACGTCAGTTGGGGGCCCCCTGGATGTCAGCCCCCCCCCCCCCCCCCCCCAGATAGTATATAAACACATCCTAAACCATGGCAAAATGTGTAGAATTGCAGAAAATTACCTTTAAAACTGGAAAATGTTCTCTCAGCCTCATGGCAAAATGTATAGAATATAATTACATTTGTTATAAAACTGCAAATGTTTCTGTCTGCCCCATGGCAAAATGTGTAGAATTGCAGGAAATTAGCTTTAAATCAGGTTTGATATGATCTGAGCTAGTTGATGTCTTTTTATTCCAATTGAAGAGATTGCAGTGGGTATAATTGGTTGAAAAGACATCAGACTTAAGTCTTTTGAGACATTATGGTCAGGTTTTTATTACATTTTTACATCTGGTTGTAATCTGATGTTGGTTCAACAAAACCTAAATAGGCTGCATTTTTCCCAGGGTTGTTGATGTCACCATGACAAAGATGCGCTTTAACCAGAAAACCAAATTTGTAATGTTCAACTTAATAAAAAAGAGCCTTACTCTAAAATGTATTAAATCGTTTTTTTCCACGTCATCGATCTACACACAATACCCCATAATGACAAAGCAAAAACAGTTTTTTAGACATTTTTGCTAATTTATTAAAAAAAAAAAACTGAGCAGTGCTAAAGGCGTCACTACAGATCCGTGTTCGATCCCGGGCTGTGTCGCAGCCGGCCTCGACCGGGAGACCCAAGAGGCGGCGCATAATTGGCCCAGCGTCGTCCAGGTTATGAGAGCATTTGGCCAGCTGGGATGTCCTTGTCCCATCGCGCCCTAGCGACGCCTTGTGGCAGCCGGGAGCATTCACGCTGACTTCGGTCGCCGGCCACCCTAGTCATAGACTGTTCTCTCTGCTACCGCACGGCAAGCGGTACCGGAGTGCCAAGTCTAGGTCCAAAAGACTTCTCAACAGCTTCTACCCCCAAGCCATAAGACTCCTGAACAGCTAATCATGGCTACCCGGACTATTTGCACTGCCCCCCCACCCCATCCTTTTTACGCTGCTGCTACTCTGTTAAGTATTTATGCATAGTCACTTTAACTCTACCCACATGTACATATTACCTCAACTACCTCAACTAGCCGGTGCCCCCGCACATTGACTCTGCAACGGTACCCCCCTGTATATATAGCCTCCCTACTGTCACTTTATTTTACTTCTGCTCTTTTTTTCTCAACACTTTTTTTGTTGTTGTTTTATTCTTACTTTTTTTGTTTAAAATAAATGCACTGTTGGTTAAGGGCTGTAAGTAAGCATTTCACTGTAATGTCTGCACCTGTTGTATTCGGCGCATGTGACCAATAAAATTTGATTTGATTTGATTTAATTTTGAGCTGTACGGTGTTGATGCGGCTGGCTTCCGGGTTAAGTGAGCATTATGTCAAGAAGCAGTGCGGCTTGGTGGGGTCGCGTTTCGGAGGTTCCGTACGGGAGTTGCAGCGATGGGACAAGACAGTAACTACCAACTGGATATCACGAAATTAGGGAGAAAGGGGGGTAAAAAGTAACAAAAAAAATACAGGTGCGTGGCACAACTGTATTTGGGGAGTTTCTCCCATTCTTCTCTGCAGATCCTCTGAAGCTCTGTCGGGTTGGATGGGGAGCGTCGCTGCACAGATATTTTCAGGTCTCTCCAGAGATGTTAGATCGGGTTCAAGTCCGGGCTCTGGCTGGACCACTCAAGGACATTCAGAGACTTGTCCCGAAGCCACTCCTGCGTTGTCTTGGCTGTGTGCTAAGGGTCATTATCATGTTTGAAGGTGAACCTTCTCCCCAGTCTGACGTCCTGAGTGCTCTGGAGCAGGTTTTCATCAAGGATCTCTCTGTACTTTGCTCCGTTCATCTTTCCCTTGATCCTGACTAGTTTCCCAGTCCCTGCCGCTGAAAAACATCCCCACAGCATGATGCTGCCACCACCATGCTTCACTGTAGGGATGGTGCCAGTTTTCCTCCAGACGTGACGCTTGGCATTCAGGTCAAAGTGTTCAATCTTGGTTACATCAGACCAGAGAGTCTTTAGGTGCCTTTTGGCAAGCTCCAAGTGGGCTGTCATGTGCCTTTTACTGAGGAGTGGCTTCCGTCTAGCCACTCTACCATAAAGGCTTGAATGGTGGTGCTGCAGAGATGGTTGTCCTTCTGGAAGGTTCTCCCATCTCCACAGAGGAACTCTAGAGCTCTGTGAGAGTGACTATCGGGTTCTTGGTCACCTCCCTGACCAAGGCCAGGCGGCCAGCTCTAGGAAGAGTCTTGGTGGTTCCAAACTTCTTCCATTTAAGAATGATGGAGGCCACTGTGTTCTTGGGGACCTTCAATGCTGCAGACATTTTTTGGTACCCTTCCCCAGATCTGTGCCTCGACACAATCCTGTCTTGGAGCTCTAAGGACAATTCCTTCAACCTAATGGCTTGGTTTTTGCTCTATAAAAGGCTTTTAAAATCCAATATTGGTGCACAATATATTTTGTGGAACGACCCAACTACACTATTGTTTCAATAAAGGACCTTTCAATTAATCAATTGCATAATCTGAACTAACTGGATTTGAAACCACATCTCAGTGACTAATGACTGACATTCTTGTTAGTCAGGTCCTTTTTTTCTGTTGTGCTTTATCATTGAGCACCATTGTTTCATTCATATGAGCTGGATCACATTTTCTGTTCAAACCTTTCAAATGATCTGGGAGTTATTTCTCACCCTAAACTCATAGAGAAATACACTACATTACCAAAAGTATGTGGACATCTCATTCCAAAATCATGGGCATTAATATGAAGTTGGTCCCCCCTTTGCTGCTATAACAGCCTCCACTCTTCTGGGAAGGCTTTCCACTAGATGTTGGAACATTGCTGCAGGGACTTGCCTCCATTCAGCCACAAGAGCATTAGTGAGGTCAGGCACTGATGTTGGGCGATTAGGCCTGGCTGGCAGTTTGGCATTCCAATTCATCCCAAAGGTGTTCGATGGGGTTGAGGTCAGGGCTCTGTGCAGGCCAGTCAAGTTCTTCCACACCGATCTCGACAAACCATTTCTGTATGGACCTCGCTTTGTGCACGGGGGCATTGTCATGCTGAAACAGGAAAAGCCCTTCCACAAACTGTTGCCACAGAGTTGAAAGCACAGAAATGTCTAGAAAGTAATTGTATGCTGTAGCGTTAAGATTTCCCTTCACTGGAACTAAGGGGCCTGCCAGATGGTGAAGCGTGATCCGTCACTCCAGAGAACGTGTTTCCAGAGTCCAATGGCGGCGAGCTTTACACCACTCCAGCCCATACTTGGCATTGCGCATGGTGATCTTAGGCTTGTGTGCGGCTGCTCTGAACGAACAGTTCTTGTGGTGACGTTGCTTCCAGGGGCAATTTGGAACTCAGTAGTGATTGTTGCAACCGAGGACAGTTGATTTTTACGTGCTACGCACTTCAGCACTCGGCGGTCCCGTTCTGTGAGCTTGTGTGGCCTACCACTTCGTGGCTGAGCTGTTGTTGCTCCTAAACGTTTCCACTTCACAATAACAGCACTTACACTTGACCGGGGCAGCTCTAGCAGGGCAGAAATTTGACGAACTGACTTGTTGGAAAGGTGGCATCTTATGACGGTGCCACATTGAAAGTCACTGAGCTCTTCAGTAAGGCCATTCTACTGCCAATGTTTGTCTATGGTGATTGCATGGCTATGTGCTCGATTTTATCCACCTGTCACCAATGGGTGTGGCTGAAATAGCCAAATCCACTAATTTGAAGGGGTGTCCACATGCATTTGTATATATAGTGTACATACTCTGCTCTGTGTTAGGATGTTTTGAGCACAGGGATGAGTTGTGGCACCCTCTAGTGTTGGGCGCAGGGGAATAAAAAAAACTGTTACTGTCCTTACAGTATGTGTGTGGGCCTCCCACTAGACATATACAGTAGCACTTAGTAAGCAATTGATGACACGTTCATAATCATTGCATAAACATTCACACGTTATCTTTTATTTTCAGCATGCACAGTTTGTTATGTAATCAGGGTTCTCCAACTCTAGGGAGCTACTGGATGTGTAGGCGTTTTCCCCAACTTAGCACTAACATACCTGTTTCCAATAATCAACTCATCATGATCTTCATTCAACCAGGGGTGTCAAACTCAAAACATAGTCCTCTATCCATCATTTTGGTACTTTTCGATGCTCCCTGACTGTCTAGCTTTCAATTAGATGATTATTAGTGAGCTGGACACAGTCAAGAACATTTATAAATGTAGTTCCATTACCACCCGCGGGCCGGATTGGACCTCCTTGCAGGCCGGATCTGGCCTGTGGGCCGTATGTTTGACACCTGTGCTATATGCCAACAAGTGATTGTTTTCAAAAGCTCAAAGCATTTATGAATCTCTTTGGAATGCTCATGGATGTGTATTTGGTTCATACTTAAATGCCTGTTTCTTGACACTATATTTGTCTAGAAAACTGTATTTCTGAGTTTAAAGTGTAACATGTGACAAAAAATAAATAAATATATCACTGTTGGGCAAAATATGTGTATGATTGCACGTTTTCATACTGAGAATGACAGAACATTCTCACCTAAAAGACCCCTAAAGAACTGAAACCCTTATGGAAGCTACGGGCTGAAACGCACTGGTTTTAACAATAAATAAACATTTTATCAACTTCAATTTCTCTCCAAGAATTGCTGAATTTCCTCTATATTTCACCTAAAAAAACTTGATCAGTCCCCATATTTTATTTTGTGTATGAGGTAACGGCCAGCTTAATCACATTTGGTGGCAGCGGTGGGATATGTGTCATCATGTATGCGTATATTTTGTTTCATCAGTCAGTGTGTAATAACGAGGGCATCAAATGCAGTGCAACCCTGACAAATGTAAACCCGAATACAGGGACGTACTGGGAACAGGAATCTGCCAGGTGTATGGACCAGCCCATCGGGCATTTGCCAGAACTGCACTATGAGAAAATGCTCTTGTGGACTAATTGAGAAATCTATTGAGAAAATATTGTAGAAATACATTGGGGGGGGGAGAAACTGTCAAATTGACCCTACTCATGCCACCATCTCACCCCAAAAGCATAAACTGTTCAATAATTATAATATGTAATGCTACATCTGATCTGATGGTGGTATACGCAGTTAGCCAAGCCACGTCTCCCATTCATACCTTAGCATTACAAATACAATGGTTAAAACCAAAAGTCATGGAAAGGAACAATTTGGGCCTACTGACACAGAAAAAGGCACTTTTTCTCTCTTTACACTGGCATTAGGCTATGTCACACCAATGACAGTGTGAATGACACTAAAATGGCTGCGTTAATAATGGTTGCTCCCCGCCAAGGTATTCACTTCCCACTGGCTTGCAAAATTCTAGGGTTGCAAAATTCCAAGGTTTCCCAGAAAGATTCCTGGAATTAGAAAGAAATAAGCAGGAAATCTGGGAATCTTCCAACTGAGATTTCTGGAGAAACTGGTAATTTTGGGAGAGTTATCAGAATTTTGCAACCCTAGGCTTAACCCTACCCCCAGGTTTAGCACTGCATGTTAATGGACATCCCGACCAGAGGGGGCACCGAACTGCTCATCTTTACATAATCTGGATAGATCAACAACAACACCCACCGCTTAGGTGGGTCTCATCCATATCATCTAAAGATCAGTTGCACTGTGCAGCAGGCGACCCAGCTCTGAGCCGACTCCCATGAACATGCAAGGAGAGAAGCCTCCTTCCACCGATAGGTCGGCCCGGTCTCTTACCGGTCTTTGGGGTCCAATGGGACGGCCCGACGGGAGTGAGTGACAGGGCGACATGGCGGGGCTTCCCCCACTTCGTCTGGAGGCTTCCTCCTCGGTGAGCGTGAGCATGCCCCGGCTGCTGTTGGTCGTGTGGGTCGTCTTGGGCCGCACCACCATCTCCGCCCCTAGAACAAAGGATTGGTTAGGAATCTAGTACCCTTTTCACACTATCATGCCAACCCGAACCAAACTGTGATGGCTTGAATATTACATTTTCATAACCAGGTCAGCTCAGTACAAATGGTTTGGTTCTGCTCAATAGTGTGAAAAGCTTTTGCCGGTTTAAGTCAAACGTCAAACAATATTTTAATGTCAGAGGAGAGATGAGCAGCATCGTCAACACAACTTGTACAGAATAGAACAGAACTGAATACAACAGAACTGAATAGAACTTAACAAAGTCGAACTGAATAGAATAGAACAGAATTGAACTGACTG
Organism: Coregonus lavaretus; assembly: GCF_964263955.1. Lineage (NCBI taxonomy): Eukaryota > Metazoa > Chordata > Actinopteri > Salmoniformes > Salmonidae > Coregonus > Coregonus lavaretus. Next base: position 11,071,757 of record NC_139993.1, read on the forward strand.
AAATTGCACATCATTGAATGTACATAAAACCTCCAGGCACACCTCCTCCCCGAAGCCTCCTCCTCTCCTCTCCCTCCTCCAGGGGCCTCAGCTCCTCAGGCTCCTCATCGGTGGTGCCCGACGTGGTGGGCTGGAAGTCCCTCAGCTCCGTCTCCTTGTCGATGATCACCCACTCCTTGCTATCAAAGTCTTCCTCCTCTGCCAGCGGCACCGATCTGATAAAGGCGTTACTGTGGGCTTCCTGGTCCACGGACGCCACCGAGCCCTCGCCGTGCCGCCCGCGCTGCAGGCCGGCGTCCACAGACAGCATCATGGCCGGTTGGGACGAGTACAGGTGGCGCGAGGGCGAGCCCAGGATGTCCATGCGGGACCTGATACTGTGGCACACAGATATGTACACATACACACACACACACAGGTACAAGCACGAGAACGTACAAGTGCACATAGACACACAAGCATGCACGAACAAATGAACGCACACACACACAAACAAAAGAACACACACATTGAGCATTGAAGCATGTTATAAAGTGGAGGGCTACAATATATAGGCTTATAGCAGTTTCACAGACCCTAACCAAAGGGACTTTCCTGGAACGCCCAAGAGACTTGAATGTAGCTAAGTACAATACTAAATGTATTTTAGTACAAATGTACTTTCTGGTTAACTACTATACTTAAATACTACTATACTAAAAGCTAGTACAGGTCTGTAATTAATACTATAGCTGGTTTGTAGTGGTCACCTTTGGCAGTAGCCGTCGATGCCCCTCGCATCAGCGGCCGACATACGGTCTGACTCGGGGCTGTTGATGCGGCGGTACCGGAGGGAGCGCACCTGGCCACTGGGGGACTCGGGGGCCCCTCCTGCCCGGCACGGAGACATGGGACAGGCCCCTCTGCTGGGTTCATCCCCCTCCTGGGCCCCCTGCAGACACAGAGGGGAGAGGAGGGGAAGAGACGGGAAAGGAGAGACAGTAATTCATTCTAAAGTGTGTCTATTACCACCAGTTCAAAGGGTAGGCCTTCTGTCTAGTGTACACATCGTCTGTCTGGATGTCTATCTCTGTCTGTGTATCTGTCTGTCCGTCTATCATCCTCTACCCAGCCAACCAGCCTATATTTTTCATACTAAACATACTGTATCAACAAACAGTATAAGCTACGCTAGAACAACATCTACATCAAGGCCATTCATCCATCTACGGGCCATTGTGGTGAGACCAGGCCATACAGTAAAATGTTGTGTTCTCCTTCCCCTCATTCCTCCCCCTCCCCCCTACCCACCTTGCCCAGGCTGATCCTGAGTTTGTTGCGGTTGAAGTCGGTGTCCTCCCATCCCTCGCCCCTGGCGGGTGTCTGGCCACCGCCACCTCCTCCGCCCTCGCCCCCCTGGCGGCTCCCACCAGGGGGCAGGGCCGGAGGGGCGTTCTCCTGGTCGCTGAGGTGCTCGTCCTGTAGCACGTTCTCCGTGTTCTCCCTCTGGAGGTCTCCGGGCACCGGGGTGTTGAGGGCTCTGGGGGAGAAAATGGGTGGGAGTGGGGGGATGGGTTCAGGTTAAATCAGTTGATTAAGAGCAGCGGTGGCCCAATGATGTACATAATGTATGTAATAATGTATATAAATGTATATAACACATGTATATAACACCTATATGTGAATATATGTCCACTGGGCGTGCAGGTTTTTGTTCCAGCCCTACTCCTATTTTTTTTTTCTTTGCATTTCCTGAATTATGCATGCACTTACTTAATGCACTTTTTACAGGCAACCCTCAATGTTCAGTAAACATCTATTTACATATTTATTTATTCAGTGAGACATTAATTGTAAACTGGTATATCAAATGCCTTTTACAGCCTAGTTTAGAATTCAATATCATCCATTTCAAAGGGTTTGGATGAGCAGTGTAGCAGTGTAGCAGTAGTCTCGAGGTGTGACAGCAATACTGATGGACACAAAATCTGTTATCGCTCTCTGTTCATTTGCCCTATTCCTTACATAGTGCACTACTTTTGACCAGAGGCCTATGGGCACTAATGATGTCTCCAGAGATAAGGATGTTGTGTTCGCAGGGAAGTCATGCAGCTGTGTGTAGTGTGTGTGTGTGTGTCTGAAAGTGTGTGTGTGTCTAGGCGGGCTGAACAGTAAAGAGCTTCAAACAAGACAGTCATCAGAGAGAGAGAGAGAGAGAGCGAGCGAGAGATAACTTCAAAAGGATACATTTGGGTGAGTGAGTCAAACAATAGCTCCCACGAAAGATGTATAAAAGACTGAGATTAAAAATAGAGCACTGTGACTGCACCCTATTTTATAACGTTGTGGAACATTCAGGATCTAATATATTGTACCAATCCCTTGTGTATTGATACTGTAAATGTCAAGGGTCAAAGACAGCCAACTGGTGAAAAAGACTCTAGGATTAAAGGAAGACGCAGAAATATGACATCTTCATACACAATGGGGAAATGTTCTGCTTACAAAAATCAACAACTACAAAATGTGAATCTGCCAAGACTGCCTCTATTGGCAGATTCACATGGGCACGCCTCAAGGGAGGGCAATTCAGCTGGCACATTTACATTGATGTGAACACTGAAATGTTGATTAATGGGCACTGTCCCTGTTAACACTAGAACTGCTAAAGCAGTAATTTTGACTGCTGATTAATATACTTTTTTTATTACGCTGCCATTTTTAAAGCCATGCCCCCCTCCGTCCTTCACTTGTCCTAAATAAGTCTATATAACACACTGCCGTTGTTAGAATGTTAATATCACAAACAGAACTGGAGTTATAACCCGTTTTACGAGGGCATCATATTTTTTGAATGGTTTTCCCTGTTGCCCCTCCTTCTCCCGACAGTGGAAGGTGGCGTGCCCAGTTGATAATCACCCCGATAACTGTCTCGAAATTGAACCTAAACTATACCAAAACTAATTTCACACTTATACCATCAGATTAAATAAATTAGGTAAATTATGATAGGGAGAAAGGGGGAGAATGGGTGAGTTGATGAGTGAAGGGAAGTGAACTATGCATAATTATGTAATTACCAATTGTGAATGAAGAACAGGGCGGGCCATTCTATTGTAATGGTATATTCTAATTATAATCTGAAAATGGTATGTACCCTATATCAGTCCACCAAATCCAAGCAGTCTCATCAGTCTACTCTGGCCTACTTGGAGTACACAGTGAGAGCGTGCGTAATTTACAATGGCAAGAAGACTAAGACGAATGGATGCACATGCTGCGTAAGCACTGCTACTAGATCTGAATGAAAATGACTCAGATGGTGGGGTAGCCAGAAATTCGCTGGTGGGTGGGCCTGCTGAAATTTGGATGGGCAGGGGTGGGTGCTGAGGAGTATTTTTTTTTATAATACTCCTTTTTGTTTTTGCTCAATCTGATTAGGTGGGCTTGGCAGGGCCTGGCACCCCAGTGGGTGGGCCTGTGTCCACCCAGGCCCACCCATGTTTACGCCCCATGGAATTGCTTCAGAGAAATCATGCGTTACATCCGTTTTGATGATAAAGAAACTAGAATGCGATGCCTGGAAACAAATTCGCCATGGTATCTGACATATTGGTAATTGACAATTTCTTACTGCTGTCATATCGACACTTATGTTCATTACAATGCCATTATTACTTTTGTGCAGATTTTCACTATTTATCAAGTACACTTGGTGTTTATAATTGTCACGCCCTGACGTATAGAACTCTCGTTAGTTGAGTCAGGGTGTGGAAGTTCTATGTTATTATTTATATATTTACATTCTAGGTATTGTATTTCTATGTTTGGCCGGGTGTGATTCCCAATCAGAGACAGCTGTCGCTCGTTGTCTCTGATTGGGGATCATACTTAGGTAGCCCAGTTGCCTACTATGTTTGTGGGATCTTGTTCCTGTGTTAGGCTTGTATTGTGTATAGCCTTGGACTTCACGTTACGTTGGTTTGTTTTTATGTTTATTGAGTTTAATAAACATGTTCGCATACCACGCTGCACCTTGGTCTGACCCGTCTCTCAACGATCGTGACAGAAGATCCCACCAAAAACGGACCAAGCAGCGTGCCCAGGAGCAGCAGACACCCTGGACACAGGTGGGGAAGAGTTTTTGGACATGGGAGGAGATTTTGGCAGGAAAAGGACCCTGGGCGAAGGAGGAGGCCCAGGCAGGAGAGGAACACAGAAGGCATCGGCCGAGGAGGAAGCCCGCGAGACAGCCCCCCACATTTTTTTTTTGGGGGGGGGGGCTAAAAGGGTGGCGGGAATCGATAGAGAAGAGCCCCGACCACTGCACTCGTGGGGGCTCAGGGAGGAGTCCTCACTGGAGGAGGACTGGGCGCGGAGAGTAAAGGACTGGTACAGTCGTAGACCTCCAGCGCCGGTTCCCAGTCCAGTACGCCTCGTGCCTGCTCCTCGCACCAAGCCAGTGGTGCGTGTTCCCAGTCCGGTACGGCCCGTGCCTGCTCCCTGCACCAAACCAGTTGTGTGTGTATCCAGTCCGGTACGCCCCGTACCTGCTCCCCGCACCAAGCCAGTGGTGCGTGTTCCCAGTTCGGCCCAGGCCCGTTCCTGCTCCACGCACCAAGCCAGTGGTGCGTGTTCCCAGTCCAGTACGGCCCGTTCCTGCTCCTCGCACCAAACCAGTGGTGCTTGTCGCCAGCCCGGTACGCCCCGTACCTGCTCCCCGCACCAAGCCAGTGGTGCGTGTTCCCAGTCCAGTACGGCCCGTCCCTGCTCCTCGCACCAAACCAGTGGTGCGTGTCGCCAGCCCGGTACGCCCCGTACCTGCTCCCCGCACCAAACCAGTGGTGCGCGTTCCCAGTCCAGTACGGCCCGTCCCTGCTCCTCGCACCAAACCAGTGGTGCGCGTTCCCAGTCCAGTACGGCCCGTCCCTGCTCCTCGCACCAAACCAGTGGTGCATGTCGCCAGCCCGGTACGCCCCGTACCTGCTCCCCGCACCAAGCCAGTGGTGCGTGTTCCCAGTCCGGCCCGGCCCGTGCCTGCTCCTTGCACCAGACCAGTGGTGCGTGTTCCCAGTCCGGCCCGGCCCGTGCCTGCTCCTCGCACCAAGCCAGTGGTGCGTGTTCCCAGTCCGGCACGGCCCGTGCCCGTTCCACCGGTGCAGCACCGGTCAGCTGCTCCACTCCGGAGCCAGAGCAGTCCGCTCCACCGGTGCCCAATCCAGCCCCGGTCAGCGGATCCATTCCGGAACCAGAGTAGTCCGCTCCACCGGTTTCTAGTCCAGCTCCGGTCAGCGGTTCCACTCCGGAGCCAGAACAGTCCGCTCCACCGGGGTCAAGTTCAGCTCCGGTCAGCGGCTCCAGTCCAGACCCAGACGTCAGCCCCTCTCCAGGTTCGGGGTCTCCCGCACCAGGGTCCAGACAGGGCTTGGTGCATCGTGGGAGGAAGGAGAGGGGAAGCATCGCGCCGAGGTCCAGACCAGACCAGGGGCACAATGGGGAGGCTGAGAGGAAGAGGTCGTCATGCCCGGAGCCGGATCCGCCTCCGAGGCAGAATGCCCACCCGGACCCTACCCTGTTATGTCAGGTTTGTGCGGTCGGAGTCTGCACCTTTTGGGGGGGGGGGGGTACTGTCACGCCCTGACGTATAGAACTCTTGTTAGTTGAGTCAGGGTGTGGAAGTTCTATGTTATTATTTCTATGTTTACATTCTAGGTATTGTATTTCTATGTTTGGCCGGGTGTGATTCCCAATCAGAGACAACTGTCGCTCGTTGTCTCTGATTGGGGATCATACTTAGGTAGCCCAGTTGCCTACTATGTTTGTGGGATCTTGTTCCTGTGTTAGGCTTGTATTGTGTATAGCCTTGGACTTCACATTACGTTGGTTTGTTTTTATGTTTATTGAGTTTAATAAACATGTTCGCATACCACGCTGCACCTTGGTCTGACCCGTCTCTCAACGATCGTGACAATAATGATGTTTAGGCTACTGATGTTTTCATCATTTGACCGTGTCTTGCTGACCAAAACTTATGAAAAAGCTATTGTGTTATTAGATTTATTTATTTATTTTGATAAACACAACCAAATTATAATTTTTGCGATATCATACAGTGGGGAAAAAAAGTATTTAGTCAGCCACCAATTGTGCAAGTTCTCCCACTTAAAAAGATGAGAGAGGCCTGTAATTTTCATCATAGGTACACGTCAACTATGACAGACAAAATGAGAAAAAAAAATCCAGAAAATCACATTGTAGGATTTTTTATGAATTTATTTGCAAATTATGGTGGAAAATAAGTATTTGGTCACCTACAAACAAGCAAGATTTCTGGCTCTCACAGACCTGTAACTTCTTCTTTAAGAGGCTCCTCTGTCCTCCACTCATAACCTGTATTAATGGCACCTGTTTGAACTTGTTATCAGTATAAAATACACCTGTCCACAACCTCAAACAGTCAGACTCCAAACTCCACTATGGCCAAGACCAAAGAGCTGTCAAAGGACACCAGAAACAAAATTGTAGACCTGCACCAGGCTGGGAAGACTGAATCTGCAATAGGTAAGCAGCTTGGTTTGAAGAAATCAACTGTGGGAGCAATTATTAGGAAATGGAAGACATACAAGACCACTGATAATCTCCCTCGATCTGGGGCTCCACGCAAGATCTCACCCCGTGGGGTCAAAATGATCACAAGAACGGTGAGCAAAAATCCCAGAACCACACGGGGGACCTAGTGAATGACCTGCAGAGAGCTGGGACCAAAGTAACAAAGCCTACCATCAGTAACACACTACGCCGCCAGGGACTCAAATCCTGCAGTGCCAGACGTGTCCCCCTGCTTAAGCCAGTACATGTCCAGGCCCGTCTGAAGTTTGCTAGAGTGCATTTGGATGATCCAGAAGAGGATTGGGAGAATGTCATATGGTCAGATGAAACCAAAATAGAACTTTTTGGTCAAAACTCAACTCGTCGTGTTTGGAGGACAAAGAATGCTGAGTTGCATCCAAAGAACACCATACCTACTGTGAAGCATGGGGGTGGAAACATCATGCTTTGGGGCTGTTTTTCTGCAAAGGGACCAGGACGACTTATCCGTGTAAAGGAAAGAATGAATGGGGCCATGTATCGTGAGAGTTTGAGTGAAAACTTCCATCAGCAAGGGCATTGAAGATGAAACGTGGCTGGGTCTTTCAGCATGACAATGATTCCAAACACACCGCCCGGGCAACGAAAGAGTAGCTTCGTAAGAAGCATTTCAAGGTCCTGGAGTGGCCTAGCCAGTCTCCAGATCTCAACCCCATAGAAAATCTTTGGAGGGAGTTGAAAGTCTGTGTTGCCCAGCGACAGCCCCAAAACATCACTGCTCTAGAGGAGATCTGCATGGAGGAATGGGCCAAAATACCAGCAACAGTGTGTGAAAACCTTGTGAAGACTTACAGAAAACGTTTGACCTGTGTCATTGCCAACAAAGGGTATATAACAAAGTATTGAGAAACTTTTGTTATTGACCAAATACTTTTTTTCCACCATAATTTGCATATAAATTCATAAAAAATCCTACAATGTGATTTTCTTTTTAAGTGGGAGAACTTGCACAATTGGTGGCTGACAAAATACTTTTTTCCCCCACTGTATATGAAATGTATTAATTTCACTGTTAGAGTGTTGCAGTCAGAATGACTGCTCATTAGCTTGAAGGGGGTTCCCTCGAGGCCCAGCGGTTCTAGTGTTAAATAAATTGCAAGCATAAAGTCGCCCTGCAGTGTATGATCATGTAATATTGTGGACTCTCCTTTTAATGCTAATGGTAAATATATCAGGCTCCTTACCCCACCATGGCGACGGTGGGCCGTGTGTTGTGCTGTGGTTTGGTGGAGGCGCTGGTTGACTGTGTGGAGTCTGTCCCTCCTTTCTCCCAATCAAACGGCTCATTTTCTGTAATGATGCGCTCCTTCATGCTGTTCTCAAACACCGACATCAGCAGCTGGGAAATAAAGGAAATCAGACTTAGGTTTCATCCCAAATGGCACCCTAATCCTTAAATACACCCTATTCCCTTGACCAGACCAGCAGATAGAAAACAACTCCAAATTAGACTCTGGTTGCGTCCAACTGGCACCCTATTTCCTCTCTGGTCAAAGAAGTGCAGTATATAAGAAATAAGGTGTCATTTTAGATGCAATTTTGTTATTCCCGTGTAGCTCAGTTGGTAGAGCATGGCGTTTGCAACGCCAGGGTTGTGGGTTCGATTCCCACGGGGGGCCAGTATGAAAACAAATGTATGCACTCAGTAACTGTAAGTCGCTCTGGATAAGAGCGTCTGCTAAATGACTAAAATGTTATTGGAAATAGCATAGGGAGAACTAGGAAGCATTGATGAAGTCAACATATCAGTTTCTATGAGCATACAAAAAAATCCCCGCAATAGTGAGATGGTGGCCAGTCAAAAAATAGACGTTTGTGGGATTATTTCAAAACACTTTCAAAGTACTTTCCTTATTCTCTATACTGTGAAAGTACCTGATAATCCGGCTTGGTGTAGTAGTCAAGGCCCAATACATGGTCGAGGAAGATATGGAACTCTGAAGGCATGTGTTTCAGCAGCATCCTATGGTCATATCGCTCTTTTATCTGCCCAACTTGCTCCTGCGCAAAACAGAATAAAACATTGTATATTTGTTTTACTTTATTTCATTGTAATTCAGTGGCTGAAACCAAACCAGTCCCTTCCTCTTCCATTTGCCCATTGCCCATATGCACAAGTGTCCGAAAGCTGATGGAGTGAAAATGATCAAGGGTGTAGGGGCAAATTAGACCATCCTATATGCCACTTCGACGGAGCCAACACACACTGTGATATTCTGAGTTTGCACAATTTCATACAAAGAATCGAGAGGCGTACCAAATGATATGCCACATGCATTTATTTCTATCTGATTCCGAGGCGCTACTCATATTAAAAATGAAATACCTACTAAATTAAATGTTTAATTGTTACTAACATTGTCAAGAGTTGAAAGAAAAGAAGATCTAAAAAGGCTAGTTTTTTGTTCAGCTTGCGTATTATTTGATTATTTGACTTTAACGATTTGCTAGAAATACAGTTGGTCTGTCGTGGACGAGCGAAGTGACTCTACCTTGTCCTTGATTTTCCGCCATGGTAGCTGTCCAACTGCAAATTCCACCAACATGTAAAATAAAGACCAAAGGTCATCATGGCGGCCCATTTCCTGGGGAGAGAAAAAATAAAAATTTAGATTATGAATGATATCGTCCTCCATGCTATTTCGTTTCAATTAGTACAGTATACCCTTAATAGTGCCAAACCTACGGTTGCCCCCATAGAGGTCCTATTAAATTACTAGATGGGGTATGTATTGTAATTCCTTATTCTATGATTGCCCGCCACCATTTGACAGTACAACAACACAATAAACAAGTTATACGTTTATTTCAAAGAGCAGATTTGGCAGAATACATTTTCCAGCATATCATTTTGACAACATGAACATTGTTGTTTACTTTGTTTTTATGTGCGTTGACTGAGGCATATCGGACAGTTCCTCGAAACCCTGCGACAGTTCTCGGCTGAAAGGAAACAAAAGGGAACAGTATTAGTGACGGACTAATATCAAGATGCACATACTTCAACATCTTGGAAAAATAACAATTCTAACACATCTTCCTTCAATGGTTTATCGCTACTGTTCACTCTCCGATCTAAGAAACACTAAAACACTTTTTTGTATTTTACTTAAATGGGAAGTAAATAATAAGTAAAACAAATGGAACAAAATATTTCACTGGTAACGATTTACATTTACACTACACTAGCATTCATTCCACAGCCATTAGCGCCAAACAAACATGACACAACAGCTACATAGAGGATACATGCAATAAAAGTCATTTTAAGACCCAAAAGCACATCATCGAACATGCTAAATTTGATCTTGCAAATTCGATCTGACATTCGCCATAAGATGCCGAAGTCAAATATAGGTAATATTAATGCTTTTGTTGCCACCATTTAGTGCCGTAGAGGAGTTATGGATGCTTGTTGTAAACACAGTGAATCTAAATTGTAAAAAAAAATATATATATATATAATAAATAATAAAGTACACAGAAACATAAGTGAGGGGTCACACCAGGCTTCCGTACACTAATCCTACTAAAAGCTCATGAATGCATGTCTGAGTGTGTTCGGCTCAATAAGAGACTTGGGTAAAACCATAATGGTATTATGCTGTAATTGAGCTAAATTCCATTTTAATCCAGTCAATATAAATAATAATTCAATAACTCATTTTTTCCTTAGAACTTTTTCCTGAATGTCGATTCATTTCCTGAACTGACAATCTGAAAACATCAAAATAGAATTGCGCCCCTCTAGCTTAGTTTAGTAACTCAATCTCTTGTGTGTTTGGCTTGGGGTGGTAGCATCAGTGGCGCAGTACATGCCGTTCGTTCTCACATTACCCTCGTTGTTTGCTGGCGCTATGACCTTAGCTCCGGGGGGAGCAAATTGAACGCTCACGGTCGAGTCCCACGGTCGTTTCTTGAACACTGAGTACTGAGCCCTCTGAGGTAGACACTGGGGCTGCATCCCGAGTGGCACTATTTGGGAGGGATTCCCCGTTATTGTCAACAATAACACCACCTGTGCTCTCAGCTGGTTATTACAGAGAGGAGGCCGAATGCCGATTCACTCTGTCCTAAACAAGCAATTAACTAAATGCTTCTTCGGCGACAAGGAGAAGCTGCTTCAGACTCAATTAGAGTGTGCAGCTCACTGTGTGTAAGTACCTTGTGATTCATGTCATTGCTTATACAGTATGTCAGTTGACATACTGTATGTACAGTTGAAGTCGGAAATTTACATACACCTTAGCCAAATACATTTAAACTCAGTTTTTCACAATTCCTGACATTTAATCCTAGTAAAAATTCCCTGTCTTAAATCAGTTAGGATCACCACTTTATTTTAAGAATGTGAAATGTCAGAATAATAGTAGAGAGAATGATTTATTTCAGCTTTTATTTATTTCATCACATTCCCAGTGGGTCAGAAGTTTACATACAATCAATTAGTATTTGGTAGCATTGCCTTTAAATTGTTTATCTTGGGTCAAATATTTTGGGTAGCCTTCCACAAGCTTCCCACAATTCGTTGGGTGAATTCTGGCCCATTCTTCCTGACAGAGCTGGTGTAACTGAGTCAGGTTTGTAGGCCTCCTTGCTCGCACACGCTTTTTCAGTTCTGCCCACACATTTTCTATCGGGCTTTGTGATGGCAACTCCAATACCTTGACTTTGTTGTCCTTAAGCCCTTTTGCCACAACTTTGGAAGTATGCTTGGGGTCATTGTCCATTTTGAAGATCCATTTGCGACCAAGCTTTAACTTCCTGACTGATGTCTTGAGATGTTGCTTCAACATATCCACATAATTTTCCTTCCTCATGATGCCATCTATTTTGTGAAGTGCACCAGTCTCTCCTGCAGCAAAGCACCCCCACAGCATGATGCTGCCACCTCCGTGCTTCACGGTTGGGATGGTGTTCTTCAGCTTGCAAGGCCCCCCTTTTTTCTCCAAACATAATGATGGTCATTATGGCCAAACAGTTCTATTTTTGTTTCATCAGACCAGAGGACATTTCTCCAAAAAGTACGATCTTTGTCCCCATGTGCAGCTGCAAACTGTAGTCTGGCTTTTTTATGGAGGTTTTGTAGCAATGGCTTCTTCCTTGCTGAGCGGCCTTTCAGGTTATGTCGATATAGGACTCGTTTTACTGTGGATATAGATACTTTTGTACCTGTTTCCTCCAGCATCTTCACAAGGTCCTTTGCTGTTGTTCTGGGATTGATTTGCACTTTTCGCACCAAAGTGCATTCATCTCTAGGAGACAGAACACGTCTCCTTCCTGAGCGGTATGACGGCTGCGTGGTCCCATGGTGTTTATACTTGCGTACTATTGTTTGTACAGATGAACGTGGTACCTTCAGGCATTTGGAAATTGCTCCCAAGGATGAACAAGACTTGTGGAGGTCGACAATTTTTTTTCTGAGGTCTTGGCTGATTTATTTTGATTTTCCATGATGACGAGCAAAGAGGCACTGAGTTTGAAGGTAGGCCTTGAAATACATCCACAGGTACATCTCCAATTGACACAAATGATGTCAATTAGCCTATCAGAAGCTTCTAAAGCCATGACATAATTTTCTGGAATTGTCCAAGCTGTTTAAAGGCACAGTCAATGTAGTGTATGTAAACTTCTGACCCACTGGAATTGTGATACAGTAAATTATAAGTGAAATAATCTGTCTGTAAATAATTGTTGGAAAAATTGTACAAAGTAGATGTCCTAACCGACTTGCCAAAACTATAGTCTGTTAACAAGACATTTGTGGAGTGGTTGAAAAATGAGTTTTAATGACTCCAACCTAAGTGTATGTAAACTTCCGACTTCAACTGTATGCAGACATGTGGCTGTTAGAGACGGTCAGAAACGTGAGAAACTTCCACATTGCTCTAATTTACGCTTAGATATTCTGTTGCTTTCAAGTTTCTGTTGCTTTTCAACTGCGTATGCATCAGAATAGGGCCCTGATTGAGGTTCAGGGCCCTACTCTGACACATAGCTAAAACCTAAAAGAAACAGAATATCTAAGTGTAAGTTAGAGAGAGAGCGAGCAATAATGTACAAATGTCTCACATCCGAATATGGCTCTAATAATATTGCTATGTAGATACACTATTGGTCAAAAGTTTTAGAATACCTACTCATTCAAGGGTTTATACAAAAGATAGCCCTATTTGGTAAAAGACCAAGTCCATATTATGGCAAGAACAGCTCAAATAAGCAAAGAGAAATGACAATCCATCATTAATTTAAGACATGAAGGTCAGTCAATACGGAACATTTCAAGAAAGTTTCTTCAAGTGCAGTCGCAAAAGCTATGATGAAACTGGTTCTCATGAGGACCGCTACAGGAATGGAAGACCCAGAGTTACCTCTGCTGCAGAGGATAAGTTCATTAGAGCTACCAGCCTTAGAAATTGCAGCCCAAATAAATGCTTCACAGAGTTCAAGTAACAGATACATCTCAACATCAACTGTTCAGAGGAGACTGTGAATCAGGCCTTCATGGTCGAATTGCTGGAAAGAAACCACTACTAAAGGACACCAATAAGAAGAAGAGACTTCCTTGGGCCAAGAAACACAAGCAATGGACATTAGACCGGTGGAAATGTGTCCTTTGGTCTGCAGTCCAAATGTGAGATTTTTGGTTCCAACCGCAGTGTATTTGTGAGACGTGGTGTGGGTGAACGGATGATCTCCGCATGTGTATTTCCCACCGTAAAGCATGGAGGAGGAGGTGTTATGGTGTGGGGTTGCTTTGCTGGTAACACTGTCTGTGATTGATTTAGAATTCACGCCACACTTAACCAGCATGGCTACCACAGCATTCTGCAGTAATACGCCATCCCATCTGGTTTGGGCTTAGTGGGACTATAATTTGTTTTTCAACAGGACAATGACCCAACACACCTCCAGGCTGTGTAAGGGCTATTTTACCAAGAAGGAGAGTGATGGAGTGCTGCATCAGATGACCTGGCCTCCACAATCCCCCGACCTCAACCAAATTGAGATGGTTTGGGATGAGTTGAACCGCACAGTGAAGGAAAAGCAGCCAAAAAGTGCTCAGCATATGTGGGAACTCCTTCAAGACTGTTGGAAAAGCATTCCAGGTTGTTATTACAGTTTTGATGTCGTCACTATTATTCTACAATGTAGAAAATAGTAAAAATAAAGAAGAACCCTTGAATGAGTACGTGTTCTAAAACTTTTGACCGGTAGTGTAGATCTATTTATAGCTGTTGCTATATAAAATAGCTGCAAGCAGCAATAACGGGGTCCTAGCAATAGAAACAGTACCACTTGGTTAACCATTGATATGAGTATAACAGAAAGGTCAGAAGTGGGTGTCCTTAGTGTGACCCCTCTGCTATGAGGAGAACAGAAAGCTTGGTGACCACACTCACGTCACTCTGTCACCATGCACGTGACAGCCATGGCGGAGTAAGGATCTGATGGAGAAACGGGTTGGAGCATGCACTTCAAAATCAAATGTCCAAAGGAACTGTAAAAAAACAAAACAAAGGCAAGCACTGAAACAAAAGGAATGAATAAATGTAAGGATATGTAACAGAAATAGGCACATATCACATAAAAAAACAGTTAAGGTCCAAATTACACATGGTAATGGCAATAACCTTTTCTATAGGCTTTTATGTAATAGAAACAGAACTATATATACTTAATGAGTTGATAATAAATAATGTCCTTGCTCACCATCAATGGCCACAATTCTGTCTGATTTAAATAAAACAAATTATGCAAATGTGTATCAAATTCCTGTAACAATCACATTCTGGCTTACAACATCACACATTCAGAAAACGTTTCAGTTTGATTTGTGGGAACTGCTGGTGAGTGGGGACCTTACTTTTTTTCAACTGGCTGTTTTCAAGTTTCAAAACACTGCATCCCATTTTATCACCTACTGTAGGTATGCAAGTGGATTGAGTGTTATCCTATCCAAGAGGCATGAAACAGCCTTAATAATACCTATATAATGGTGTTATATAGTTTGTAATAACAGATTATTACAAGTTACAACACCCAAAACATGATAGACATAATACGTATAGGGCTGGTTTCCCAGACACAGATTAGGGCTAGTCTTGAACTAACAAGCACTTTGAATAGTGAATGCGTTTTAGTCTAGAAATAGGCTTAATCTGTTTACACATAGAACTCCCTGAAATGTGGCCTAATCCTGCAGCATTATATACTCAAGATAGTAAACCAGCTTCAATCGAATAAAAATGTGTTAAAGCCATACATTTTGTCATCTGATATGTAAAGTAATTTGTCATTTGAAGGATGCCTCAAGATAAAGCTAACTCTGAAAGCATTTTTTTCCAGCAGCATCTGATATATTAATATGTCAATATATGAATATGAAAACGCCCCAAGAGTTTACAAAACCCATCAACATTTAACACACCCCTAAACCTGCTACTCAGATACTGCATAAAGGACAGAGACATGTTATAGAAAATACATTTGCATGCCAAAATCTCTACATAAATAATATATAATGAGACATTTATTTTCCACTTTTCAGCAGCAGTCATGGAAAACGAGGTTTCTGATAAATGCCTGATGCGTGCCACGACAGGAAAAATAGCTCTGCCATTTAATACCCACAATGATTTATTCAGTTATCAGGGAGGGAAAGTGAGGGAGGATCCCTCTTCATTGCAGAGAGAACACTACAGTATGTAGCAGCTGGTAGGTCCTTCATTGCACAAGCACTGGATGCTAAAGGCTGCGTGCTAACAAATATGCTTTGTGGCTAATGGCTGGGGGCTAACGGCTATGTGCAATCAAATGTGCTTTGTGGCTACTGGCTGGGGGCTAACGGCTGTGTGCTAACAAATATGCTTGATGGCTAATGGCTAAGGGGCTGACATAGTGGCAAGGTGAAGGTCATTTGGACTGGAGAGGCCCCTGACACTTGCTTCCCTGGAAACCTGGCTGTCTAGGGGTAGGAGAGAGGCATACACTGCTAATGGCCAGGGACTGGGGGAAGAGGGAGATAAAGAGAGGGAGGGGAGATGGAATGAGAGAGGGAGAGATAGAGGGAGGAAAGCAGGGGTAAAGAACGAGAGACAGACATGGAAGCGGGGGAAATAAATAAAGCGAGATGGAGAGACAAACAGGGAGGGAGAGAGGTAGACAGAAAGAGGGAGAGGCAAACAGGAGGGAGAGAGGTAGACAGAAAGAGGGAGAGGCAAACAGGAGGGAGAGAGGTAGACAGAAAGAGGGAGAGGCAAACAGGAGGGAGAGAGGTAGACAGAAAGAGGGAGAGGCAAACAGGAGGGGGAGAGGTAGACAGAAAGAGGGAGAGGCAAACAGGAGGGAGAGAGGTAGACAGAAAGAGGGAGAGGCAAACAGGAGGGAGAGAGGTAGACAGAAAGAGGGAGAGGCAAACAGGAGGGAGAGAGGTAGACAGAAAGAGGGAGAGGCAAACAGGAGGGAGAGAGATAGACAGAAAGAGGGAGAGGCAAACAGGAGGGAGAGAGGTAGACAGAAAGAGGGAGAGGCAAACAGGGGGGGAGAGGTAGACAGAAAGAGGGAGAGGCAAACGGGAGGGAGAGAGATAGACAGAAAGAGGGAGAGGCAAACGGGAGAGAAAAATGGAGGGATAACAACACAGAGAGAGAGAGAGCGAGGGAGAGAGCAAGAGAGGGAGCCAGAGCCTCGCATTCATCACGAATCAATGAGCTGAAGCTGACTCAGCTGTGCTGGCTAGAAGCAGAAAAAAATCAGAGAGCTGGGGGTAGAGGGGGGGAGCGAGAGGCGATGCCTGGGGGCATCGCACACTGACGCATGCAAGCAACTTAAATATTCATCTCACGCTGCTGCACTCACAGAGCTCAGAGCTCAGAGAGAGGGGGGGGGGGGGGGGGGGGGGGGGGATGCATGAGGACACAGAGTGGTAGAGCCAGAGATATGAAAGGAGAGGAGGGAGGGAGGGAGGGAGGGAGGGAGGGAGGGAGGGAGGGACGGTGTAGAGGGGTAGAGAGAAATAGAGGAGAGCGAGCAGATAGTGACTGAGTCAAAGAGATGAGAGGAGAGAAAGAAAGAGATGGAGGAGATGAGATTAGGAAAGTAGAGGGAAGGGAGAGCGGTGCCTAAGAGATGGGAGGCAAAAGGAGGCAAAAGGAGGGGAGAGAAATGGAACGAGTGGATGGAAAGGGAGAGGAGCCGAAAGAAAAGTGGATGAGAGAAATGAAGAAGAGGAAAGAGGGGAAAGGAGAGAAGATAGAAGTTACTTGAGAGAGTCTAGTTAAAAGGAGGGGAGAGGAGAAGAGGAAAGAGGGGAGGGGAGGGGAGGAAAAGGGAGAGAGATAAAGGGGGCGAAGAGTCCAGGGGAGAGGAGGACCAATGCATAAGCAATTGATGAGGGAGAAGAAAGGAGAGGAGGTGAAAGTTCTAGAAGAGATTAAGGGAGATATATGGAGAGAGGGAGAAGTTGGGAGAGGAGAGGAAATGAAAGGATGGAAGTGGAGGAGAAAAGAAGAAAAGGGAAGATCAAAGGGGGGAAGAAGATGCAGTCAATAAGAGGGGATGGGAAAGGAGAAATGGGAGGGGGTAGAGGAGGAATGGGAGGGGGGAGTAATGGGGGAGGGTTACTGTAAGAGTGGACGACTCATACTTGGAGTGCGCTAAAATAAGACAAGACACCACAGACTGAGAGAAAGCACTTTGGATACCTCTCTCTGGGATGAAGGTGTGTGTGTGTGTGTGTGTGGTGTGTGTGTGCGTGGTGTGTGTGCGTGGTATGTGTGTGTGGTGTGTGTGTGTGTGTGTGCATTTGCTTGTGAGAATGTGTTTGTGAGAGAGAGTGAGAGAGAGAGAAAGAGGTAGATAGAGAGCAACACTGAGAAAAAGAGAGAGAGAGAGAAAAAAATAGATTTGAGTGGTAAGTGAGTGAGGGAAAAGGGAGAGAGAGTGAGGTAGACAGAGAAGGAGAGAGAGAGAAAGGGGGAGGTTAGTCTTTCTTCGGCTTAGTTCCGGTCACATATCCCCTAAAACTTTGATTAGCATGTAAACTAACTACAAAGGCCAGGGATTACTGTGTATGATGTGAATGACAATGGGATGAACGTTTCAATGAACTTCAATGTATCAGTAATAACTCAATATGAAAATGATTTAGAGGCTTTCACTTCACACCCAAATGATTAAATAAGACTTTGATATTCTAAATAATAAGTGTTTTCTGGGTAATTTAAAAGGCAGATAAAAATAACCATAGCCTGCAGGAAATCGCATACTAAAAAATAAAAGTGTCTGCTAAGTGGCATATCTTACAGTATATATTATACTGTATATTAGCCAAACCATTGACTGGGCACAAATATAACCAATATGATCCATCCATTTTTAAGATGTCACTTTGAAGATGTCACTGTACTATCATTAGCTAACGCAACGTAACCGATGTCATAAGCAGTCACTGGCTAATGCATTTTAACTGTCATCTGTTTGATCTTACCAACAGGCTTCCCAGACCCAGATTAAGCCTATTCCTGGACATCAAAGCACTTTCAATGGCGATTGTCCATTGAGCATACATTTTAGTCCGGTAATAGGTTTAATCTGGGCCCGGGAAACCAGTCCTAAGTGCCAGGCATATTGGACAGCTACCCATGTAAACAATGAACAGCAAAACAAGGATTCAGATATTGGACTCCATCTTATCCAGTGTACAATGAATGAGCTCACTTTTGAATAAATTGAACTGCAATGCACCAAACCCAGTGTCTGAATGAAAACAAAACAGTACCAACGATGATAATATAGTCCAGTGATCCTCAAACTTCTGTATTGTAACCCACAACCTAGTCATGGGTCGTGTTCATTATGGAAAACGTTTTAAAATGTTTTGTAACACAAACTGAAAATGTGTGTTTGTTACTGGACAAATCCAGGTAATCCTTCCTTGTTTCAGTCTGTTTTCTTCTGTTTGCTGCCTGATGAGCATGACCCAGTCCTGAGCTAGGAGCTAAGAGGATCTTAAAGCTCAGACACACTGGTAGGATTATCAAACTTTTGCCTGCCGACAGCATAGGCAGTCAATCAATTTTGTGTTCACGCAGCAAAGACCTTGGAAGTCGTCAGCCACTCAACCATGTTAAAATATTACAAATCATTAGGGGGAAGTAGCATTGTTTGGCAATGCATATTCGTGCAAAATTGCTTATGGTCTAGAGTCCAATATATCTGCGCTAATCTTGCTATTAAAAAAAAAAAACTACCTAGCAAGATGACGAATAAACAATTGAATTCACTCTCCATAATCCCATACTACCAGTGCCAGCCCATAACCAAATGTTTAGCTAGCTAGCTAATGTTAGCATATTCGGTAGCTAGCGCAATATAGCTAGATAGCTAAGGACACTGCCCTAACTCGGTAGCTAACACAGGCAGCTGTTTAATGGAAACTAGCTAATACATTGTGATTTTAATTATATATGTCAGTACTAGCTACAGTGGTTAGCTAGCTTGGAGGAAGTATTTAGTGTTGTGTGCATTGCGTCTGTGCACTTAGCTAACTACCATCCCATAGCCTATGAAGTGTGAATGGCTCTTCTGTGGATGTACGGAGAAAATGCACTACTTTTTTCTCATGCTCTTTGATTGGCTCAAAATCAAGTTGTTGCCACTGACGAGCGTTGCGATTCTACAAGTAGAATCGGTAGGTTCGTCGCAACCGGGTCAGCACGCAGCAGGTACCGCTTTTGTTCTAGCAAGAGAAGGAATGGCCTCCCACTGTGATAAGTACCTATCGGCAGTCTATCGGCAGTGAGATTCTTGGTGTGTTACATGCTTTAGGGTGGGTCATGTGACGTCATTGATCCTGACCCACCATTTGGGGAACACTGGGCGCGTTCCAGGTCTTCTTCATTTCTGTCACGCTGCACATCGCAGAACACGGTTATATCGTATTACCATTTCATAAAGAGTCTCAGAGTAGGATGTTAGGTAGAATCACGTTTGCCTTTTAGATCATAATAAATGGACAGGGGGACCTGATTCTAGATCAGCACTCCTACTCTGAGATGGTTTATAAATACAGGCCCAGATGTTGGAATCCCAGACCTACTAATCTGTGCAGCCTCACCATTGCAATAAAGATGACCTGGAACTTACCCACGAGCTGGACATTATTCTAATAACATCACAATAACATTGAACTGGGTGGCAGGTAGCCTAATGGTTAGAGCGTTGGGCCAGTAACTTAAAGGTTGCTGGTTTAAATCCCCAAGCTGACAAGGCTGTCACGGATGCCGCCGAGGCTGCTCCTCCTCCTTGCTCGGGCAGGCTTCGGCGTTCGTCGTCCCCGGAGTACTAGCTACTACCGTTTGATGTTTTCGATGTTTGTTTTGTCATGTCTAGTTAGTGCACCTGTTTCGTATTCTGTATTGATTATGTCACCTATAAGTTCCCCTATGTTATGTTTGTATTTTGTGTGTTATTGTCCGCTTGTCATGGATGTATAGGTTCGGTACCTTGGCACTTCGTGTTGGTTTTACGCACTTGCGTATTTGTTTCGCCTCTAGTGTATTTTGAGGCCGTTTATTTGGTGTGTACCTTTCGAGGTTATAGTAAAGTCGTTTTGACTTATTCCTCTGTGTCCTGCGTTTGACTCCACCACCGCATCCACATCAGCATTCGTGACAAAGGCTCTGTCGATGTGCCCTTTAGCAAGGCACTTAACCCTAATTGCTCCTATAAGTCGCTCAGGATAAGAATGTCTGCTAAATGACTAAAATGTAAACTAACATTTCGTTTGACAAACCAAAGCAAAGGAACAAAAGAGGATACTTACAGGGCGGACTTCTCCAGTGGTATTGGTGTACTGCCGCGCGAGGCCGAAGTCTAACATGTAACACTTCCTTAAGGTCGAAGGCAGCCTTCCCATGGCGAAGTTTGACTGCAGAGAAAATACATGATTATTCAGTGCATTACAGATATGGTCGTGTGGCTCAGTTGGTAAGAGCTACTGTAGCAACACCAAGGAACCATCACTGTGCCATTAGAGCTAGTCAAAAGGGGTTCTTAAGGGGGCATTGTTTGATTAAACATTGGTTATAGGACCATGTAAGATGCCACAGATTGCTGTTGTGCCCTTAAGCAAAGCACTTAACCCCTAACCTGCTCCAGAGTCGCTGTTCTGCTGCTCACCCAATGCTGCGTGTCTGGGATTGGGAAGGAAACGAACCGATGGCAAAAAGACACATTTCCGTTTTGATATACAGATGCAGACTTTTTTGCATGCGTCATGGCACAGCACAACATGCCACAGCATTATGGAAGGTTATCAGTGCCAATTCTAAAATGCAATGGTTAAATGGTAAATTGGTAAATTGGAATGCGAAAATGAAATACATTTGCATTTAAGCATTGTATTTTAGAATTAGCACTGATAAACCTTCATAAAGCTTTAGCATGCTGTTCCTTGACACGTGCAACAAAAAAAGTCTGCATCTGTATGTTATGTTATGTATGATACGTACCGGTTTGATATCTCGATGCAGGAAGCCAACAGAGTGGATGGCCTCTATAGACTCCAGGATCTGTTTCCCCAGGCGGAGCGTGGTGCTCATGGTGAAGGTCCCCCGAGGCTGGCTCCTCCTCAGGTCCGCCAAATTGCGTCCCTGCTCCACCCCCCAAAACAAAACAACGCTCTGGGGTGAAGTTCTCTCTAGGTCCAGATCTAGGCTCAGCTTCCCTCCCCCAATCCTAACCTTAACCTTTGTGGGGAAAATACAAATCTGACCCAAAATCAGCATTTAGGGGCAACTTCACCCTATTTCATACCGGTACGGGACACCCAAGCACCTAGCTGTAATCATAGAATTACATATAAAATCCCCATTAATTTCATATATGATGTCTGTGGGCCAAGTAGCCTAGACCTAGTATAAATTCGCCATATCACTTTCAACATGCAATACCTTTTAACATAGGCGGCGCGTGGGTTTTAAGTTTGGGGAAGCTAATTTTCACCATAAACATGCACCTTTATAATAAAGCATTCCATGCATCCTCGCATTTGCAGACTTATGTAAGATAGCCTACTATTCCTAATGTGATGATTAGATTGGATAATCATAATTTAGGCTAATAATATAACTCAATCACTGTTCGCAGAAAAGACTGTTCAATGCAGCGCGAAGAGTAGACAGACCTAGACTACAAACACAAGATTGTATTTTTAAATATTGCGATATGCCTGGCTGGGTCTCTCTGCTTTTCACTGTCAGTCGCAACTCAATAATCATCTATTTGCCGTGCGAGCTGCCCATATTGCGGGCCTATCCAACTATAGACTATGCAATTGAAAACAATCCACAGCTTAAAAAAAAAAAGAAGCTAATGATCCTCTGTGGCCAAATCATGCTTTCTGGTTTGTAGACTATTTTGAATGATTTAATTTATTTCTGTATAGACAGGAGTAAACTAATTAGGCTATATCATTTTGGCAATTTAATTACATTTACTTTAGGGAAAGCTTCCCCTAGCCTTATGGACGCACCGCCTATCCCTTTTAATGCGGCATAAACACAACCAGTTATGATGTTTTCATCTGATTGTCAAACAATCACTTAAAAAAGGCGCTCCTGTAGGCTACGTTCATCCACTCACTAAATAATTCCAGGATCCAAACACCAACAGTGCACTGTGCACCCGCAATTTGTTGAATGGAAAGAGACATCAGTTACAAAACACCTACTGTACATGTATTGTAATGACATTCTGCAATTGTCATTAGGCCTACACCTGAACTGATTCGTCCACTGTTGTCCGCGCGCGCCTCTGTCTCGACCGCTCATCTCCTCCTTGGCAAAATGTAAGTCGAACCACAATACAATTTGGAGCGTATGCCACCCGGTTGCAAGTCAATTCGCTAACTTTTCATGCGGCTGACATGCAGTAATGTTAAATAATGGTGTAATAGTTTATCGTTTTTGGGCATTTTGTGTTAATTGTGATAGGCTCAGGTTTTACCGGCACGGCGTACCCCCACTAGCCTAGTTATTTTGCAGGGACTCAGTACTGGACCGTACCAGCTTACTTTCCCGCCTTATTAGGGCATGTAATGTTTTAAACCATTTTGCAACGGAAAACTAAAATTAACGTTTCGTATTGGACCAGTTAGTCCAGGTAGTCAGCCCCTGTTTCAGTATGTTTTCTTCCGTTTCATGCCTTATGAGTACGACCCTGAGTTCCAATTTAACTTAATTAATTTAAGAAGTATCAAATGTAATTTAATTGGAACTTGGGCATTGGCTTGGCTAAGTCATCACAGCATATCAACATATGAAGTAAATTATGTACAGCACAGAGTTGTTTTGTATTCAAAGCTGATTTCAGCCTTGTCAATAAGTCATACAATATCAAAAGTTTGGTCATGATGGATTTTTACACCCAAGTACCATGACATAACAGCTTTATAGGCTGTGTCTCAATTGACAATAGATTGGATTAAGACAGCCATAGACTCCATAAGATCCTTTCATATTATAGAAGGAGTGAAATGACATGTACTGGTTGCTAGCATAGCTGACAATGCTATGCTGGATCATGTGACATATGACATTTGCATTATTATCCTTCATCAGTATGTGCTTTGTCAGCCTCTAACCAACCGCTGCTTATTAATAATTTATTCAGTTAATATGGCCTATTTGCAAAGACTTCACATTTCACAATGCCTTATGCAGGCTTGATCAATTGCACTTCTTTAGAAAAACATGTTTTTGTTGAAGTGTGGTCAGATTCTCACAGAATGCTTTTGGGGGATGGTGGTCAATCTTTATAAAAAGCAAAGGTCAGCTTCTTACCTGAAGTTGCATGACCACGTAGTTGAATTTGTCATTTCTCCCACAGCCAATAAACTTGCACACATGGTTTTTACCTAAACAAAAAGAAAGGCATATTTTAAGAATCGTAGTTCAAAGATGCAGATGCCAAAATATTCCATATCACTTCAACTTGATGATTGGATTGGTTTTCATTGGTTACACCAGGGAGATGAGAGTGTTGGCAGGGTCTAGGTAAGATCCAATTCAAATTCCCATATCACCAAAATCAATGCAAATTCAGCAGAACCACTCATGTTGACACTCAATGGCTGAAGAACGGATAAAGCAATCTTTTCTTTCCAGGTTTTCTTCTGAAAACATCTGTCTCAGGACTGTTCTTTTCAGAGTTTCTTTCTTTCTCTAGGACCTGGCCTTGTGTTAAATATTCTATACAAGAAAACTTTAGATAAAATATTACCAGACAAATAAAACTGGACAAATTAATGAGCTGGCCAGTCCATGTTTCCTGGTCTTCCTTTTCTTCACAGTTAATCCCAATTAAGGATGATCAGCATAAATCATTGTTATTCATCATGCACCATTCATCTTTTGATGGAGCACCCTGTTAATGTGACTCAGTTAGTACCGAAAATTTGGAAAAATTCTGATCTCATTGTTTTGGTTGTTTGATATTCCTTGAAAGGTAGAGTCCATAATATGACATTATCATACACCAAAGGGTGTTGTTCTGCTTACAGTCCTGCTTACAACAACAACAGTATTGGCACCTCCTGATATGGGCATGCTGGGAAGAGACAACAGTAGCAGTCTTGGCAGATTTGAATTTGTTGTTTGTTCCGCCCCGCTACGTTTGATGATGCAGAGTCTTCCTTTAATATGTACATAGCAATACCAACATACACAAACGTTAGCTTCTTCAAAGACATAGTACATGTTGTTAAGCGATCATGTGTCACACGTGTCGCTTTGGGTGACAGTCACACACGGTGACTGACATGTGACAGCTTTCGAGGTTACTTTTTTCCTCATATTGTGATGATGACTCATAGCTAAAGTGAGTCACTTGTTACCCTGGCACATTGACATGCATACTCCAGGAGGAGAGAGTTGCTCTCCTTCTATGTGCCACGTGATCGCCATCACGTTTAACACATTACTGCTGCCCCACCCAACATGCAAAAACATGCTGTGAGTCACAACAGTTCATCTACATAAAAACATATAGAGGGCCTGTTATCGCAGAATGAAAGGCACAGTCTAAGCCAAAATATTTGCTCTAGTTTGTTAACTGTTTTGGAAATGCTGTTGGGACCATGCAATCAAGCATCAATAAAGTGCTGATAGGATGCATGTTTGGCTTTAAGGGCACAATAGTAAAATATTTGATTGTTGGGACCTCTCTACTTCCTACCGATGTACGTATAACCATTTATAAAGGCCTTTTTATCATGAGTGGAGTATTTTTCACTCCAGCTATGTCATAATGGCCTTGTAGACATTTTACCTACACTGAATTTCAAGGAGATCAAAGGCCCCTTAATCAATAACAACATGAGCAATGGATGTGGAGTAGTTTAGTAGGTTACCTATTGATTCATTAGGTCTAAGCTATTCTTAGCCAGTCTTCCGTGAAGCTACTATGGGTGTAGTAAGCGAGTGAGACATCTGTTTCCACATTTGCTTGAACCTCGAGCAAAAGATTCAAGGGCCATAATTCAAGCTGCACACCAAAATGCAAAAAGCGAAACAGATATGCTTAAATAGTGCATCGGTGACCCACTAAATAAGGCCAGGCGGAAGAGAAGGCTCCATTAAATAAGCTTAGTGCAAGGCAGGCTGAGCCATTGAAGCTCACCCTAGCCACTTGGACTAAAGCTCTATTCAAAGTCCACAGCCACCTAGTCCCAATAGTCTGGCGGCCCATTATTACATATAGACTGCATGGCTCTGCAGCTTTTAACTCTGTAGGATGCTTAAGGGTGGTCATGACAATGTGAAAGGAAATTCTGCTTCCTTTTGCGTCACTCTCTGACAGGATGTCTCAAAGGACACCCAAAGCAGTAACACTTTACCTGGTTCTACTGTCCCGAAACCTATGTTGTGCTGTCATGAGAAGAGGTGGTTACGCTTTTCACTAGACTGTCATGAGCATGACATAGCAGATTTTATAACCAATCATAAGTGCAGTCTTAAGCATTATTGATGTAACACATATTTATCTTACACAGGAAAGACAAATGTTCTTACTTGACTATGTACTGTAGCTGACTGAAACTTTATATATTTGTCTGTCATGACTACATCACAAAGTATATTGACACATGGTGTCAGCGGTGGAATCTGGGTTCAAGTCAAGTGACATCAACAAAGAATGCCATTTACTGTAAGAATGACAAGTAAAGGAAGAGTGGCTGAGCAGCACAGACACCTTCATACTCATTGAATAAGCAGAACGGTAAACACAAAATGGCCGCCGCAGTGGCACTGCCAGGCTCATTGACAAAACTTGCAGAAAGGCCCAAAATGGCCACTGCAGTGGGCCCTTACCCTGCAGTTTCTTCAGGACTGCCACCTCCATCTTCAGGACCTGTTTGGGCTGCTGGGCCGACTCCACCTTCAATGCCACGTTCTCCCGCGTCAACAGGTCCAGCGCTTCATAGATCTCCCCGAAACCTCCCCCTCCGATTTTCTTTAGCTAGAAAGGTGTCGAGGATAAAAAGCGTATCAAACAACAATCTTCTAGTGCTGTTAGAATGCTGGCTTGTACTGTCCTAATCAAAAATAAGCTCAACTTAACAAACCCTTTCGCATGAGGAACACTAGTTTTGATGGAAGAGTACAGAGAGGTTAGCCTGGTCCCAGATCTGTTTGTGCTGTCTTGCTAACTGCTATGGTCATTGTCATTGTTTGGCATGACAACGACCAAAATGAGTTGGCAAGACAGCACAAACTGATCTGGGACCAAGCGATAGAGAGGTGTGTCTTATTGATCAAACAGTAATTGAGTGAATTCATTTTTGCTGAGTGACTAGATAGTTGCCCTCCTTCGTCCCACCCCTCTTTCTCCAGCCTCACTTCCTCAACTCCTCTATTGCCTTTTTTCTTTCTTTCACCAAGTACTTAAGTGCTTTGAACAACCCTATTATAGTTTATGGCTTGATCATGACAGCCAAGTGCCGAAGACAAATATTGACCAGCCATGTGCAAACACCCTCTACTTTTTTCCTCAGCTCTTTGGCAGAGGGATCTGTCGATCCGTGATTGGTTCTGACAGGGTCGTCCAAGTGATCACCGTCAGAAGCACAGTAATTGTGGCTGTTACGCAATCACTTCCTTACTTCAGTGGGCCGAATGAGTGGAGCTGCGTATAAGATACCACCATTAAAGGCAAATTTCACCCCCCAAAAAACATTTTGTCCAATGATTTAACACCCCAAAAGCAGTATTGAGTCAATTCTACATTCTGTTCTGTAGATCCAAGAGTAGAGTAGTACTCCTGAGTGGTGCAGTGGTCTAAGGCACTGCATCGCAGTGCTAACTGTGCCACTAGAGATCCTGGTTCGAATCCAGGCTCTGTCGCAGCTGGCCGTGACCGGGAGACTCATGGGCGGCGCACAATTGGCCCAGCGTCGTCCAGGGTAGGGGAGGGAATGGCCGGCAGGGATGTAGCTCAGTTGATAGAGCATGGCGTTTGCAACGCCAGGGTTGTGGGTTCGTTTCCCACTGGGGGCCAGTATAAAAAAAAAAATGTATTCACTAACTGTAAGTCGCTCTGGATAAGAGCGTCTGCTAAATGACTAAAATGTAAAATGTAGAGTTAAGGACAAAATCTTGTGGTCCCAAATGACTAGGAATAAATTAATTAGTTATAATCTTTCCCATTCAGGCTGGATGGAGGCCTGCAGAATTCTGTAATCTGCTTGATTTAAAGGTATGAAAACACCTGACAAACTGATTTTATATTTATTTGCTCAACTTCAAGGTATGAAAACACAGATCTTCGAGTACAATATCCCTTTAATTCTGGTGAGACACGGAGAACATTGGTGATGGGGAGTCAAATCTGTGTGTGTGAAGGTAACCTTGTACTTAGCCCCTTAGGGATATACTGATATAGAGAGACTATACACCAAGACAAAACCACCACTAGATCTACTATGTAGAGTACTCACCACTTTCCATCGGTCCTTGACCAAGCAGTTAGGCGGCAGTATGTCTGCCGTCTCCCCAGTCCCATTCATGTTGGCGTGGTCCTGGAGGGCTGGCACTAGGCACTGCATCTGCCAGCCCGACAGAATGCGAGCAGCACCCAACTTAAACGAGCCATTTTTCTGGAAAAGGATATTCAATAGGACATAAGTCAGTCTTATTCCCTTTCTTTTAACCCAATACCCAAGACCAGGCATCACACAGCGCACTCAAAGCAAAAGGCATAAGTCAGGCTTGTCTTATAAAGCCATTCGTTTTGTTAGCTCGGGCCAAAGTGGAGGAGAAAACAAAATGGTATTTGCCGTTGTCCGTGCAAATACCATGGTCATACAGAAAGCTTGCTGGTATTGACGGTTGTAGTTTGACATCTAGATTGTCTTGAAAGAACAAGGGGGACAGACAGTACATACTCTGCATTTCTTGCCTCAAGTGAACAATGGAAAATAAGGCCTTAGGTATACTGTTTGTTGGAGGTACATCAACTACAGCAACTACATCTGTCCATGGATGTTAAATGTCCATATCTGAATAACATCAAGCCCAATAAGGAGATGCACTTTCCTTAGGGTGTGGCCAAGTCAAATTTCAAATTACTTTGGGCACTTGAAGCACAGTCCATCACACTCTGCTTGAGCGCAAAGTTAAGAGTTTTGTAAAAAAGCTTGATTATGTAACAATGTATTCCAACAGTGTACCTACAATATATGTAATTCGTATGTGATACATGGTTTTAGTGACACCTACTATAAAGCGGGATCATAACCATTCTCATAGTCTTGAACACTGCTGTACAACAACAAATTGACAATAGATCTATGTAATGAATAGTAATGGAAATATTATTTGGCCTCAAATCTTCTGGTTGTAAACTAATTTTTTGGGGTTAAGAAGACGTCATATAACTAGATTACAACCAACTGATCTCTGTTACAATCAGGTAAAGACGTCCTCTTCATGACGAGATCAAGGCATCACCAGATAACCAGATTTCGTTGCTAAAAAGACTTCAGCAAAACTTCATTATATAACCACTATACAAGCTGACCATGACATCATTGCAACCAGTTTTGCCCGATGAGAAAGACATTTCTTAAATGTGACTTTATAAAACAATATCTGACATATCAAATATGTTTTTACATTGCAATCTGGTCAATCGCTGTTAGCCCTCTAAACTATTACAGACAGTATATGTATTGGGTTCGAACCGATATCTATCAACTTTTATTTTCTAGATGCTTATGATTATTCTTGGTAAACAATATCTGGATTAGAGTGATGCATGTAAGTAGGTTAGTACCAAAACCATGCTATTCTGCATGCAGGGCCATGGACCATTAGTTATGCATGCACAGCTCAGCTCCATTGGTGGGGGGGGGGGGGGGTTTACTTAGTCATGCCTAGGCTGATGCCAGTAGAGAGACTGTGTACATTATGTAGCAGATTAGTCAGCTACAACACATACAATAGGTTTAGACAGAGGGTGTGAGCCTATGAGGGTGGTATTGCCAGTGCTTATGGCTTTGAAGCAAGGTTTGTCAATACACCTGGGTCGGTTCCCAACATTTGCATTGCTACGCCGGGAAGCGTGTGAATGGATGCTGTGTCATTGAACGTCAACGTGCCAATAACTGGAAAATTATGTTGTCGTGGTTGTTATTTCAAGCACTCTCTTAGCACAGCAAGATTACAGGCCGGTAACACTGCAAATGTAGCAAGACCTGGGTCATGTTCAGTAGGCAAATGTTGTGGAACCTTGCAGATAGAAATGTCATGAATAAAGCTTACGTGACTCCTTATTCTACATGCAAGAGGTGCATGTTCGTTCTACGTAACATTTTCTATCTGAATGTCCCATAAACATTGTACCATGCTGAATGCGGCCCTAGTGCTCTCATCAGACTTGCTCTAAAACCCACAAGAGCAGGCAATATTGTAAGTAGTTCAAGTGAATGTAGGACCAGGTAGAAGTACTGAATTGAACCAGTAAGCATTCAGAGTTCTAGAACGGGGCAGAAAGGTGTTCAGGGAGCATTTCCTCACTTAGCATCCTCTACACAACCTCCATATTAACTCCCACACACTACAGCCATGGAATTGGAATTAATATTTTACTTTAACCTTAAATCATTAAAGGGATCGTTCACCCAATTTACAAAACATATTGGTTTCCTTGTCCATAGACTGCTTAAAGGGTAAGGAAATTAATGTGTCATTTTGTAATTTGGGTGAACTATCCCTTTAAGCTTATTTTATACTTTCATAAGTATGACTGAATAATAATTAATCAATCGAGAAAATTGCTGATTAGCAGTTATAGTGACTGCTCATCATGATGCCACCCTATAAGTTCGTTAAAAGTAGGCTTCATGTTGTATGGTTTAAGATAATATATAATCTATTATAATATTATGGCCATCTTGCCAGGTGTTATGACAGATTCTGCTCATGTAGGGAAACACTGCAAGCCTGTTCCCCCCTTTGGGTGTATAATAATAATCTTGGAAAAGGAAAATCATAGTAGCATCACCATAGTCTCATTTTCACAGGGCTGTGATAGGTCCGGGTACAGTTGCCATAGCGAAAAGCTAAACATAGGGGCAGTGCATCAGTGAGGATAGTGAGAGACTTGATAGACTCCTTTCAATAATAACACACAACTAAATGTGTATTTGCTGTCCTATACTATCAATAGTGTGAGGGGATCTACTTTGCGAAAAACCAAGGGTTTGCATTCAAGTTTCCCAGAACGATGAAGCGAAATCATGAAATTTCCTTGAAATCCGCGAAGGAAGCCGCGACAGCCATTTTGTGTTCAAACTGGTGGGTAAAAGTGCAGCCGCATTTCCAAGGGAACTTTGAAGAACACATTAACCTCACCATATTTACAACCTCTTCAAAAACCTTACGTCTGAGAAAAAAATCCTGAACTTGGCCAATTTAGTCGATGCCAAAACCCTCCTTTGTTAGCCTACAAGCCTAAAAAAATAAAAAATACAAAGAGGTTTGTTACAACTGCCTCCACAACGAAAGCAATGATGATTAGATATTTAGATAAATAATTATATATAAAAACAAATATTTATGAGAATGCCAGTTTAATTTGAATGAGTAGACAATGAAATTATGACAAATAATACTATAATGGACAACAATACACACAAACAATACAATGCAATAATTTAGCATAACATCCATATAAGACGATGATTAGAACTATGAGATATACTGTATATAGCAATGGACAGTTGAAAATTAAAAGAAAAAAACATTTAAAAAAATATTACAATCTATTAATGACATCTATTTTAACAATCTATTAATTACTTTACAGGTCCCAGATCTATATTTGGCAGTATAAATGTTGTAAATAGGGCCTGATCCAAGCCACTGTTGAACCTGTATCATTAAATGTAACATTGGCAAGTAAAAAGTTGGAACAATTACACAATTAGACAAATATTTAGCCATACTCTTAAACACAAACTGTAATAGTATTATGTTTCTATTGAGTTTAATTAATACTGCTTGATGGGCTATAAGCCAATGAACACTACACTGAGTGTGCGCTATAACTCCGTAGACCTATCTGCTACAAAGGCAACTGACTGTTCAACATTCGCAAATTACAGGCAGAGAGAGAGTTTGAGTTAGTAAATTTTTTTAAACTAATGGGCCTAACTGACGCTTTAAATATGGTTACATACATGGCTATAGCCCTATCACACAATAATTAAACACAATTTTTTATTCAATTTCTGGACAACATTTCTGTCCATTTAGGGCACCCCTTATGGCTCAAGAACAGCCCCAGAGGCAGAAGTCATACAGTTACTTTTTCCACATTTTGTTACGTTACAGCCTTATTCTAAAATGGATTAAATTGTTTGTTTTCTTCATCAATCTACACACAATACCCCATAATGACAAAGCAAAAACAGGTTTAGACATTTTTGCTCATTTATAAAAAAAGATATAACTTAAATATCACATTTACATAAGTATTCAGACCCTTTACACATGACTTTGTTGAAGCACTTTTGGCAGCGATTACAGCTTCGAGTCTTCATGGGTATGACACTACAAGCTTGGCACACCTGTATTTGGGAAGTTTCTCCCATTCTTCTCTGCAGATCCTCTCAAGCGCTGTCAGGTTGGATGGGGAGCATCACTGCACAGCTATTTTCAGGTCTCTTCAGAGATGCTCGATCGGGTTCAAGTCAGGGCTCTGGCTGGGCCACTCAAGGACATTCAGAGACTTGTCCTGAAGCCACTCCTGCGTTGTCTTGGCTGTGTGCTTAGGGTTGTTGTCTTGTTGGAAGGTGAACCTTCGCCCCCAGTCTGAGGTCCTGAGCAGGTTTTCATCAAGGATCTCTCTGTACTTTGATCCGTTCATCTTTCCCTCGATCCTGACTAGTCTCCCAGTACCTGCCGCTGAAAAACATCCCCACAGCATGATGCTGCCACCACCGTGCTTCACCGTAGGGATAGTGCCAGGTTTCCTCCAGACGTGACGCTTGGCATTCATACACAAAACAATAATAATGTATGCACGCATGACTGTAAGTCGCTTTGGATAAAAGTGTCTGCTAAATGGCATATTATATTATTATTCAGGCCAAAAAGTTTAATCTTGGTTTTATCAGACCAGAGAACCTTGTTATTCATGGTCTGAGAGTCCTTTAGGTGCCTTTATACAAACTCCTAGCGGGATGTCAATCGCCTTTTACTGAGGAGAGGCTTCCGTCTGGCCACTCTACCATAAAGGCCTGATTGGTGGAGTGCTGCAGAGATGGTTGTCCTTCTGGAAGGTTCTCCCATCTCCACAGAGGAACTCTGGAGCTCTGTCAGAGTGACCATCGGGTTCTTGGTCACCTCCCTGACCAAGGCCTTCTCCCCCAATTGCTCAGTTTGGCTGGGAGGCCAGCTCTAAGAAGAGTCTTGGTGGTTCCAAACTTCTTCCATTTAAGAATGATGGAGGACACTGTGTTCTTCGGGACATTCAATGCTGCAGAAATGTTTTGGTACCCTTCCCCAAACCTGTGCCTCGACACAATCCTGTCTACGGACAATTTCTTTGACCTCATGGCTTGGTTTTTGCTCTGACACACTGTCAACTGTGGGACCTTATATAGACAGGTGTGTGCCTTTCCAAATCATGTCCAATCAACTGAATTTACCACAGGTGCACTCCAATCAAGTTGTAGAAACAAAGGATCTGAATACTTATGTAAATAAGGTATTTCTGTTTCTATTTGCAAACATTTCTAAAAACCTGTTTTCGCTTAGTCATTATGGGGTATTGTGTGTAGATTGATGAGGACATTTCTTTTATTTTATCCATTTTAGAATAAGGTTGTAAGGTAACAAAATTTTGAAAAGGTCAAGGGGTCTGGATACTTTCCGAATGCACTGTATATAGCCTCTTTAATAAAGCACCCAGCAAGTCCCATTCATGCCCGATAGGCCTTGGCCTACTGATATCTACATTAGGTGAAAGTTATTAGCCAAACTGAGATGTCATGTCATGAAGAATATTACCTGGCGCAGAGACGGCACGTTAGTCTTTTTTCCGTCTTTTTGGAATCTTCATTTGGGATTTTAAGGTGGTAGAAGACTTCCTCTGACAAACAGTAGCCCTACTGCTACAGCTATGCACTCAATAATAGCATCATTTTCCCATGTATGACCAAATCCATTGCGAGAACTTTTGAAAGGTCCATATCTACTCCGATATCCGACGCTAAAATGAAACGTACTCCTATGCATTTAGCTGGCAATTATCCCAAGCGAAACCTCCAATAAATTAAATCAAACATATGATTTTTAAAAATTGTGTATTGGCCTAACACTAAAAAAAGATGTGCATTTTTCTACATTAGATTGTCAAGTTGTTTAAACTAGAATAATATCCCATTTATTCGACAAACGTGTCAGGCAAGCAGATTCCTATGATTACAAACTGCAGTGTACAGGTGTAGGCTTTGCATGAATGCACAATTAAAATACATTGTCGACGACTAAAATCCAGGTAGGCAGTGGGTCCAATTCCGATAAACTAGTCCGATATAATGCTTTGTCTTAATAATTTATGTCTCGGTTTAAAATACGGTTTATTGCTCTGCAACGCCACGGCTCTCGGTCCATCCCACTCCACTGTTTTTGTCCGCACTGCAGAGTGGACTCATGCTTGACAAGAGACCCACCTATTACTACCGTCTTTATGGCGACAGGTGGCGCACGACACCCCATAAAGATTCTCACAAAGCTTGTCCCACCTTACAAATATTCTACCCCAATAACAGTCCGTTTCTTCTCCTCGCACGTAAATGGACAGAGAGTTTGCAATTGGACGTCAGCCTTTCTAATCATACAATAATAGTGCATATTTTAATGGAATTGTTTGATATAGGTAGACCTACCATTAAGAAACATAATACCTTATGCAATTTAGCATAAATGAGAGCAAAAACACGGGACTACAATTCCCAACGTGAACCAATCACTGGAAAAGGCCAGCGCTGAACCTTATCATACTAAAATACGCACAATAACAGATATGTGGTCCTCTGTAGTTCAATTGGTAGAGCATGGCGCTTGTAACGCCAGGGTAGTGGGTTCGATCGCCGGGACCACCCATATGTAAAAATGTATGCACACATGACTGTAAGTCGCTTTGGATAAAAGCGTCTGCTAAATGGCATATCATTTATCATATCATAAGTCTATAATAGTCGATTGGCACTAATGGATTGGGATCAAACTGTATTGCTATATTTTAACTACATTCCACGGCCATTAGTACATTCTACTGCAACTCAAATCCAAATTCCAAATTTCTATTCATTAAGACAGTATAATTCCTTACATCAGCCACCTGGGCCTTCCGTGCACAAACATACAGCGATATTTGCATAACCCTTCAAAACTGGGGGATGGGAATAGCAATAAGATAGTAAAGCTTTTCTTCTTACCTAATTCTCTTTAGCCGTGATGACATGAAAGCATTGAGGACTTTGAAGAGGCGCATTGCTTCGCCTCTACGGTCAAAACCATTTCAGGAGGTTCGCCCCACGTACCACCATTTCTACGGCAGCATCCTCCTCCCTGCCTATATTCGCGTGCTCAGCATCAGCATCATTTAGCAACCACAACGCTGTTCCTCTGTGCTTTCCTCAGAGCGTTGTGTATAGCCTACACGGCACATACCGCCGCCTACTGGCGGAGAAGAACATTTGAGATATGGACGCACAATTAGGCCTATAATTATGTTTTGAAAAAATAAACATGGTGACTTAAAAGTTAGTGAGGATGACGGATGAAAATGATTTTGAGCAAAACGTTTTAGGTGGATTGTTTTTATTTGTATTTATTTTATAAATAGCCCTATCTATATAATTTTGGGAGTTCTTAAAGTAATTTCGAGGAGGACCTTTCTCCCACAGACATTTCAGTATAGGCTTGACTGAGTATACAGCAGTCTAAAATAGTATTACAGTAGTTTTAACAAGTGACAGGGCTGTCCAAGGTACCTCTCAACCCGCCTGCACATAGGCTGTGCTGTGCAGAGCCTTTTGTAGGCTGAACACTCTTGCTTTCAGTGCTTGTGAGTGCAGTTTATGTCAGACAATTGGAAAAGGAAAGCTGTTCTGGGCTTCATGTACTCACTATTGGGAGACTTAATGTTAATGTGCAAGAATGGAGGTGTGTGTACCTCACAATTCAATAGGCTTTATTTGTCACACCCTGATCTGTTTCACCTGTCTTTATGATTGTCTCCACCCCCCTCCAGGTGTCGCCCATCTTCCCCATTATCCCCAGTGTATTTATACCTGTGTTCTCTGTTTGTCTGTTGCCAGTTTGTTTTGTTCCATCAAGCAGACCAGTGGTTTTCCCCTTGCGCCTGGCTTTCTCAAGTTCCTGTTTTGACCATTCTGCCTGCCCTGTCCCTGCCTGCTGTTCTGTACCTTGTCACACCACCCTGGATTATTGACCTCTGCCTGCCCTGACCCTGAGACTGCCTGCCATTCTGTACCTTTTGGACTCTGATCTGGATTACTGACCTCTGCCTGCCCTTGACCTGTCGTTTGCCTGCCCCCTGTTTTCTTTAATGAACTTTTGTTACTGCAACACTGTCTGCATCTGGCTCTTCTCCTGAAACGTGAAATTATTAGTATGGAAAGATCAAGCACTTACATTGTCAAAGCAAACATACAGGAAAATATCAAGATGATCCAATAATAATAATAATAATAAAATAAATACCTGTCTTCAACAAAGGCCCTCTTCATCTCAATGATTAATGGGGTGTCATCATGAAATGCTATAAGGTGTTTTCAGCTTTGCTTGAAGGGGGCTATCATTGAGATGGTTTGGATCTCGTTTTCACACATGATGGTAGTTGCAGCTTTGAGAGGTGCCATCACCTTCATGATTTCTTCTGCATTGCTTAAGACCTTCTCAGTAAGACTGCTCACGTCATCCCCTTTTCTGAGCTCTCTTGACATGAGTGTGGCAAAAACAACAGGTTGTCGTTCCAGGAAACATTCAAGCATATCGTAGGAGATGTTCCAGCAGGTGGTCACATTTTAGATTATCTTGTGGGATGGCAAGGCAAGTAGTTTCTGCTTCTCCCGATGGATTTTAGTTGCTGTTGTGTTGCGATGGAAAAAAACACCTTCCTCACTCTTGCCAGTAATCTCTGTATATTATTCACGTTACTCAGGGCTTTCTGGGAGGTCCGATTTAGGGTCATCTAGATTTAGGATAATCTGGGCCTCAACTACAGCAACAATCAAGTTAGCGGCATTGTCCTTGACCAGGGGCCTAATTTATAACAGTTGTGTAAATTTCACACTTAATTTCTGCTTGTGCCATTTCTGAAAAGTCTGCGCACATACAAAAATACAGAGATTTATAAACTTGGCACATGCCATACATACGCATGTTTCCAGTTATAAATCAGACCTATCGTAAAACTGTGCGCGCGTGAACGAACATTAAAACTCTGCCTGGTAATGCCCTCCATTCACCTTTTATGGTGACAATAATTCCCTTTATTTGCTGAATTATTTGGAACTATTTGGAATTAGGTCACAGCAGTTTCTGAAAGAAAGAGCAATGGCAATTTTGGGCAGAATGTTTTGATATTTTGCAGTGACTAAACATGCATGCTGCCTATAGCAAGTGCCTGCCCGCGCATTCTGCAAAATTGATTGTATATTCGAAAACAATTTAAAAGTAGGCTAAATGCTACAGCCCACACTTCTATGCAAAAGACAAATTGTTGTTCAATATTTAATTTAGCAATAGATTATTGGGTTTCTATATCCTGACTTGGTATAGGCTCTGAGATTAAATAGGCAAAGATGTCACGCTCCTATCGCACAGCAATACTGTAACCTACCCACATTGTCAAATATTTTACACAAGCTACCGGTCTATTTACTGTGTTAGCAGAATGTTTTAATATTTTGCAGTAATTTATGCTGTATCTGGGAAAGGACTGTGACAGTTTCTGAAAGAGAAAACAATGGCAAATTGTTGTGGACTTGTCAGCAGAACATTTGAATTCAACAGTGTTTTGCATCAACTTTTCTCCCAACCTAAATATGATGGACTTTTCATGAATTCTGAAACATTTTCTTGGGCAGGCTACATCGTTTTTTTTTTTACAGTACTTACAGTAGCATACATAGGTCTACTTCAATGTAAAACATCAACTGTTCACCTGTTAAATTCAACTGTATATTATAAACTGCACTGCCTGTAGGATTGCAACTTGAAATACATATAGCCTATCTATTTACTGGGCTACTAGGTCCAATTAAATGAGAGATGCACATACACTGAACAAAAATATAAATGCAACATGGAACAATTTCAAAGATTTTACTGAGCCACAGTTCCTATAAGGAAATCAGTCAATTGATATTCATTCATTAGGCCCTAATCTATGGATGTCACATGACTGGGAATACAGCTATGCATCTGTTGGTCACAGATACATAAAAAAAAGGTAGGGGCGTGGATCAGAAAACCAGTCATTATCTGATGTGACCACCATTTGCCTCATGCAGCGCGACACATCTCCTTCGCATAGAGTTGATCAGGCTGTTGATTGTGGCCCGTGGAACGTTGTCCCACTCCTCTTCAATGGCTGTGTGAAGTTGCTGGATATTGGCGGGAACTGGAACATGCTGCCATACATGTCGATCCAGAGCATCCCAAACATGCTCAGTCGGTGAAATGTCTGGTGAGTATGCAGGCCATGGAAGAACTGGGACATTTTCAGCTTCCAGGACTTGTGTACAAGTCCTTGCGACATGGGGCCTTGCATTACCATGCAGAACATGAGGTGATTGCGGCGGATGAATGGCATGACAATGGGCTTCAGGATCTCGCCACAGTATCTCTGTGCATTCAAATTGCCATCGATAAAATGCAATTGTGTTTGTTGTCCGTAGCTTATGCCTGACCATACCATAACCCCACTGCCACCATGGGGCACTCTGTTCACAACGTTGATATCAGAAAAACGCTCGCCTACACTGGACGTACTGCCAAATTATCTAAACAACGTTAGAGGCAGCTTATGGTAGAGAAATTAACATTACATTCTCTGGCAATTCTACAATGGTTATGAAAATAAAATAAACAGGAATTTAAAAAAATATATGTCTGTATTTAGATTCTAAAAATGAAACACATAGATTTTCACTCTTCTCACTAAAGGCAAATGGCTGCATTCTTGTATGTTTTCCTTATTTAACTTTTTTATGAATAAGCTTTTAATCATATCCCCCGTTTGCAAAAATAAAATTAGGCTACTTGCCAGCCTGCAAAACAATAATATATATTTAAACCACTAGCAGAGATGTGTGTATGCATGAACATTTTGAGGTATATTTTGTACGTACGCACAATTTATACATGAGGTCCCAGGGCAGGTTCTTTGTTGGTGATGTCCAACTCCACGCATGACTCCTTCAGTAAACCACCAATATTTTTGCCTTTGTATGACTCGTTGTAGACTCTGGTTTGATATGTAATTGGCAGTAATAGTGACGAAGGAGTCGGTGACACATGAAGTCCACGAATCCCTTGTAATTGCAATGAGCTCTACATTTGCAAGGCCTACTTTTACCTCATTCCTCACTTTTGTGTACATGTCAGGTGTGCATTTCTCAGTAAAATACTGTGAGCTAGGTATCTTATCTCCACGGTGGGGTCACATTAGTTTGTAGGCCAAACGGTTTGGACGCTACAAACAGAAGTTGGCATATCAACGGTACCGACTTCAAACGAGTCCCCTGACACTTGTGGGGGTCGTAGAGCAAAACGGAGAACAAAACTCATTGTGAGAGTCTCCCCTTTCCATGGAGGGGTCATAATAGTTTGTAGGTCAAACTGTTCGGACGCTACAGACGTTTTCGTGAGAATAATTTTTTTTGGGATGACCGCTCTAGGTCTGCCACCTTTCACCGCAGATGCGGAAGTGCTAAATCGGCTGATGCAAAAAAACCAGACATCTCTAGTTTAAATTGACAGATTTTGATGGGGATTTTTTTTATTATCTTACTTATTTGATGCACCGGAGTGTCAATCACCTCTAGGGGGTTAAACAATATTCCTGAATGTCAGTAATTTGTCGACACAATATATAGCTTATAGCTAGCTAACTTAGACAACAGTAGATAGCTAGCTAACTCATCTGAGTTGGCGCGAGCATACCAGGCTAACGTATCATTGTTCATGGTTCTAAATAGCTAGCTATACATTTACATTTTAATCATTTAGCAGACACCAAGCGTGAGAGTTTGCTGTACATCAGAGTAACAATATTGGCTAGTAGATAGCAAACTACCGTTAGAAAATGTAAACTAATTTGTCACTTATATCAGAGATGTTTGTCGTTTAAACCAAAACGTATCACTGGCAAAAACTGAACCATGGCTAGCTAAAATTAGCTAAACATGGTGGTGTACAGCAAACTTTCATGCCCAGTGTAGCTAGCTAGCTAACTTTAGCTAGCAAGATGTTAGCTTTTGAATAACATATTAACATGACAATGTTGGGGTAGGGATACAATTTATTCGACTTATTAGCAAGAAAGTAATCTTGGTGATTGTTGCTTCATATGTATAGCAGTGATTCATGAATGCTTGTCCGTTTATCTTTTCATTCTAAGTCAGCAATGCCATGCTCATATTAGATTCTTGCTGGCAGTGAGAGATTTTTGTGTTGCCAAACAGTGTCTCTTACTGCCAATAAAAAATAATAGCATATGTGATTGGTACTTTGAGTACCTATTTATTAGTTTATCTCATTTAGTTAATAAATAATGAATACAATACATTAAAAAATGAATGTATCTACAGAAGGAACGCTAAGAATGTATATTGGAATTCATTAAATTGTTACTGCATATGTTTTTATGGTGGATTTGACATATTTGTCAGGTTTTTTGAGGACTTATTAAGTTAATTAGTATTACTTACTCAGCAGTCAGACTTAATATTGTATAACTTATTTTTGACTTATTATCTTAAATCTATCACTTATATCTTATTTTTCTTTGGAACGCTATTTCCAGGTTTTAGTTAGAAACACTATTCAAACTCTAAAAAGTGCAGACCAGTATGGAATAGTGTGCTTGCATACAACTTGTTTTTCTTTTTGTCCTTCTCCATCCACTTCTATGGGATTTCTTCATCATTTTAAAGCTCCCATTGTTAAAAATGCCCATGACTTCCAACATTCTATTCATTGTAAACTATTTAACTTTTAACACAAATTACCTACTTACCTACAAATTACCTACCACTTAAAGGGGGTGCTATCTTTGTCTACTTCTTTGCTATTCAAATCTGAAATCAGAACAGAAATAACTTCTACCAGTCAAGAGGTACAGCTGTTTTAGTAATCAACCACTTTTCTTCTCCAACTGCCATTATCTTACCACTTTCCCAAGAACTTGGAAAAAAACATAAAGCATATGAAATCTTAGTCTATTTCTCTTCTATTCAAATCTGAAATCAGAACAGAAATATATTCTACCAATCAAACCATACGTAAGTGATAAATAATGACGCTCCAAGATAATGTACAGAGCGGAGGCATTTATCCCAGTTATACCATGGTTGCCAAAGATAATACTAAAGCACACATTTACCAATAACAATTACGTTTCATTTATAGTTTAATTTTAATAAGGAAATTCATACTTTTTCATCCTCCTACCAAACCTGGTCATTAGTTCCATCGGTTAAGTTGCTAGAGACACGACCTAGTCCTTCATTCTTTTTGTTCTATATCTATGGAGGCACACCAGTCATTTGTTATTTTTGTTTGATTGCTATGCAGGCTTGCTTACGTTCTTCCCTCGTCATAGTAGCTTATCCCTTGATTGCACATGCGGGACTATTTGACGGTTTGTAGGCTAAGGCTTAGCTATATATTTAATGGCATTGAAATCAATTTAATCAATATAATAAAAGCAGTGTGCTGGTTTATCTTTTCTTTGAAGTTATTGCATTGTTTCCAATGCACTTCCAAAATAAATGTAATTAATATAAAACATATTTACAAAAATGTAATAAACACCAAGACACAAGTTAAATAATTTAATTAACTGTTTAATTACTCCTCAGACTTGACTGCCCTTGACCAGCACAAAAACATCCTGTGGCGTACTGCATTAGCATCAAATAGCCCCCGCGATATGCAACTTTTCAGGGAAGTCAGGAACCAATATACACAAGCAGTTAGGAAAGGCTAACTTTTTCAAACAGAAATTTGCATCCTGTAGCACTAACTCCAAAAAGTTTTGGGACACTGTAAAGTCCGTGGAGAATAAGAGCACCTCCTCCCAGCTTCCCACTGCACTGAGGCTAGGAAACACTATCACCACCAATAAATCTACAATAATCGAGAATTTCAACAAACATTTTGCTACGGCTGGCGATGCTTTCCACCTGGATACCACTACCCCGGCCACCAGCTCTGCACCCTCCGCTGCAACTTGCCCATGCCCCCCCCCGCTTCTCCTTCACACAAATTCAGACAGCTGATGTTCTGAAAGAGCTGCAAAATCTGGACCCCTACAAAACATCTGGGCTAGACAATCTGGACCCTTTCTTTCTAAAACTAGCTGCCGAAATTGTCGCAAACCCTATTACTAGCCTGTTCAACCTCTCTTTCGTAACGTCTGAGATCCCCAGAGATTGGAAAGCTGCCGCGGTCATCCCCCTCTTCAAAGGGGGTGACACTCTAGATCCAAACTGTTACAGACCTATATCCATCCTGCCCTGCCTTTCGAACGTTTTTGAAAGCCAAGTTAATAAACAGATCACCGACCATTTTGAATCCCACCATACCTTCTCCGCTATGCAATCCGGTTTCCGAGCTGGTCATGGGTGCACCTCAGCCACGCTCAAGGTCCTAAACGATATTATAACCGCGATCGATAATAGAGAGTACTGTGCAGCCGTCTTCATCGACCTGGCCAAGGCTTTCGACTCTGTCAACCACCGCATTCTTATTGGCAGACTAAATAGCCTTGGTTTCTCAAATGACTGCCTCACCTGGTTCACCAACTACTTCTCAGATAGAGTTAAATGTGTCAAATCGGAGGGCCTGTTGTCTGGACCTATGGCAGTCTCTATGGGGGTGCCACAGGGTTCAATTCTTGGGCCGACTCTTTTCTCTATGTATATCAATGATGTCGCTCTTGCTGCTGGTGACTCTCAGATCCACCTCTACGCAGACGACACCATTTTCTATACATCTGGCCCTTCATTGGACACTGTGTTAACAAACCTCCAAACGAGCTTCAATGCCATATAACACTCCTTCAGTAGCCTCCAACTGCTCTTAAACACTAGTAAAACTAAATGCATGCTCTTCAATCGAACGCTGCTGGCACCCCGCCCACCCGACTAGAATCACTACTCTCGACGGGTCTGACCTAGAGTATGTGGACAACTACAAATACCTAGGTGTCTGGTTAGACTGTAAACTCTCCTTCCAGACTCACATTAAGCATCTACAATCCAAAGTTAAATCTAGAATCGGCTTCCTATTTCGCAACAAAGCCTCCTTCACTTATGCTGCCAAACATGCCCTCGTAAAACTGACTATCCTACCGATCCTTGACTTCGGCGATGTCATTTACAAAATAGCCTCCAACACTCTACTCAGCAAATTGGATGTAGTCTATCACAGTGCCATCCGTTTTGTCACCAAAGCCCCATATACTACCCACCACTGTGACCTGTACGCTCTTGTTGGCTGGTCCTCACTACATATTTGTCGCCAAACCCACAGGCTCCAGGCCATCTATAAATCACTGCTAGGCAAATCCCCACCTTATCTTAGCTCATTGGTCACCATAGCAACACCCACCCATAGTATACGCTCCAGCAGGTATATCTCACTGGTCATCCCCAAACCCAACACCTCCTTTGGCCGCCATTCCTTCCAGTTCTCTGCTGCCAATGACTGGAACGAATTGCAAAAATCTCTGAAGCTGGAGACTCTTATCTCCCTCACTAACTTTAAGCATCAGTTGTCAGAGCACCTTACCGATCACTGCACCTGTACACAGCCCATCTGAAATTAGCCCACCCAACTACCTCATCCCCATATTGTTATTTATTTTGCTCATTTGCACCCCAGTATCTCTATTTGCACATCATCTCTTGCACATCTATCATTCCAGTGTTAATACTAATTGTAATTATTTTGCACTATAGTCTATTTATTGCCTTACCTCCATAACTTGCTACATTTGCACACACTGTATATATATTTTCTGTTGTATTTTCGACTTTATGTTTTGTTTTACCCCATATGTAACTCTGTGTTGTTGTTTTTATCGCACTGCTTTGCTTTATCTTGGCCACGTCACAGTTGTAAATGAGAACTTGTTCTCAACTGGCTTACCAGGTTAAATAAAGGTGAAATAAAAAAATAAAATAAAAAAGAGGTAAGGGGTTAACCAGCTTGCTAGGTTCTCCGGAGTGAGCTGTCTTTCCAGCTACTTGTTTAAATAAAATTGGACACTGCTATTAATGGTGAAGTGGCAGCGTAGCAAGTCGCCGGGTAAGTCAAATGACTCACTCTCTTGTGACGATGGGCCTGACACAATTTCCATCCTTTTGAATTGTTGGGTGTTGTTGCTACTGCTTTTGGTGGGGTTTTGTGGGCTTTCTACCTCGGAGGAGGAGAGGAGGCTAGTGACTCCACTGCTTTCTTTCTGACACTGAAGGTCCCCAGTAACTCCTCAGACTACTCTTGCACCTGTGCCTGGTGACACACATTATCTGCTTGGACTCCTACCCCGTTGTTGTGTGGAAAGAAGCATAGACGTCACGGAGGATGCTTAATTCTTCTGGCCCATTGCTGTCGCAGTCTTCATTTTTCTTGTTTTCCTTTAGCAATCCAATGTTTTAACAGCCCATTCTGTCGTTTTTAATGTACATTTTTTGTGACATGCCACTTCTATCATGGCTAGCTTGAATTCCATAATTTTCCTGTGTCTGTCAGCTGTGCGTTTTCTTTTCAGATTGATAACGGGACTTTTATCTTTCCACTAGTCTGGGATACGATAGCTACCAGGCTTGCCAAAAAGGTCAAAAGTAAAATGGGGAAATACTCTTGTCTCAGTCTTGTAGGCTTGTAGGCGAATCATAGTAATAAAGCAGCAACTTTGTATCACTGCCAGTGGTAGGTAAATAGAATGTTGGGTCTTGTTACTAGGTCACATTATATTTGCATTCATAAATCGTTTTCATTAATAATTGTGTAGTGATTTAGAATGGTAAAAAGGCATTTACTGCTGTAACTACTTTAGTGGTGTATTTTCCAACTGTCCTGTATATCTCTAGAGTGCCCTTGTAGACAATCAGAAAGGAGTACTTAACAATCCCGTGATATACTGCTGTTTTAGTAGCTGCGTCATCTAGATTTTTTTTTTAAACAACTACATTTTGTACCACTCTCCTAACTACTTAGACACAAACTAGAGCATATGAAATCTTCCTCTATTTCTCTACTATTTAAATCAGAAATCAGAACGGAAATAACTTCTACCAATCTAGTGGTACAACTGTTTTAGTAACCGCATCAACTACTTTGGTAACCCTTCATTTTACACGTAGTGTGAATTTAGTCTTAAACGTATTTAATAGGAACCAAGGAAGGTAGTACTACATA
The DNA here is from genome assembly GCF_964263955.1 of Coregonus lavaretus. Classification (NCBI taxonomy): domain Eukaryota; kingdom Metazoa; phylum Chordata; class Actinopteri; order Salmoniformes; family Salmonidae; genus Coregonus; species Coregonus lavaretus. The sequence continues at coordinate 11,116,639 of NC_139993.1, forward strand.
AATTTGTAAATACAAAATTTAATTATATAGGTAAGTACAAGTAAGTAAGAAGGTAGGTACAACTATGTACCAGCTAATAACTATACCTTGTCACGCCACTACTTCAATGTAATATAAAATAAACACCAAGGAACATACAAAGTCACAAAATGTTATTATATAGTAAAACATTTTAGTCCCAAAGGTAAGTACAAATAAGAACCAGCTTATTACTATATAAATACGTAGTCACACCAGTCTCTTTCAAAGTAATACCTAAGAATCACCAATGAACATACCTGGTCATTTATAATTTATTACCATGTACAGTGGGGGAAAAAAGTATTTAGTCAGCCAACAATTGTGCAAGTTCTCCCACTTAAAAAGATGAGAGAGGCCTGTAATTTTCATCATAGGTACACGTCAACTATGACAGACAAATTGAGAAAAAAATTTCCAGAAAATCACATTGTAGGATTTTTAATGAATTTATTTGCAAATTATGGTGGAAAATAAGTATTTGGTCACCTACAAACAAGCAAGATTTCTGGCTCTCACAGACCTGTAACTTCTTCTTTAAGAGGCTCCCCTGTCCTCCACTCGTTACCTGTATTAATGGCACCTGTTTGAACTTGTTATCAGTATAAAAGACACCTGTCCACAACCTCAAACAGTCACACTCCAAACTCCACTATGGCCAAGACCAAAGAGCTGTCAAAGGAACCAGAAACAAAATTGTAGACCTGTATGTGTAGATCTATGTTGGCCGGTGTGGTTCCCAATCAGAGGCAGCTGTCGCTTGTTGTCTCTGATTGGGGATCATACTTAGGCAGCCTATTGGCACTCGTTAGTGGTGGGATCTTGTTCTGTGAGTAGGCTTGTTTTGTGTGTAAGCTTAGGACTTCACGTTTCGTTTGTTTATTGTTTTGTCGTGTGTTTATCAGTTAAATAAACATGTGCGCATTTCACGCTGCGCCTTGGTCTGACCCGTCCTTAAATAAGTGGTGTCTGTTTCCACATAGATACAGTGTAGTTACTTGTGAGGTACCACTGCATTGGACAAAGAGAACAAAGTGATCCAGTTTGTCAAAGTGGAGACATTTTTTGCAATAAAGACAAGCACACGATTCAGAGTGAAGTTTATTTAACGAAAATCAACAGAATAAACCGAAGTAGAAACACATTTGTACTCACAATCATAAAGAGCTAGCAAAACAACAAAGGTTTTTGATTCCTGGTTAGTCTCATGTAAAACAGTTTATGGGATTGAGTGAAGTAGCAGCAAATGTGTTGACCTATTATGATTGATTGTGAGCAACTGAAGAACATGGAGAACCTCACAAGTTTGACGAAATCACCTTACACTCTCTGGGGTTCTACATAGAACCTCTTGGTTCTTTGGATAAGATTCAAAAAAGGTTCTTAATCTAAAAAAACAGTGAAGGCAAAGTACCTTAAGGGTTCTATTCCAATCCCAGAGTGTTATGCAGTCCTTCCAGGATTTTTCGATTCTGCGATCGCAACATATGTTGCAAAATCAACACTTTCTCACATATTTTGCGAGAGCACTATTAAGACAGTCAAATCATCACAAAATGACTGCATACAACTGTCCGATCACTGCACAACAAAAAGAGGGCTAGTAATTTTAACCAATCAGCGCGCTTTTACTGCATAAAATAATTCAATCAAGCAATCAAGAAATAGTGTAGATTCAAGTAGCTTGTAATCTGAAAATAGTTCCCGACTTTTCAGCTATCCATATGATTAGTCTCTTTTGAGGAACAACACATTTTCTTGGATCTAGGTACCGAGGTTACCTTAGTTTACAACTCAGAGGAGAACCCTAGTCTCCATAGTGACAGTGGCCTACAGGTCAAGTCTCAGGTCTCAGGTGAGAACAACCTGACCAACAACTCCATCTCTTGGCTCCAAAGTCAAAGATGCTCACTGTGCTGGAAGTCCTCTGGGATTCCATTCTGTGTGTGGACCCCCAAAACCCCTCTGCAATCAAGATGATCCTGAGGAATGTTGGTTGTCCAGGCTCATCTCAGAAGGCTGTTTTGAGTCCTGCGGTGACCCAGCAGGCCTTGCGGTGACCAGGCCTGACGCAGGGTGCTGTGCAGCATGTGGAGGCCAGTGCCAATGCCAGTCAGGTGTCCGAGTACCTTTCCTGCCCCCTGACAGAGGAGCGGTTGAATGATAGCCTTCCTGTAAACCAGGAAGTGAGCCAACTCAAGAGGCCTAAAATGTCGTACCCAGTGCTAAACCAGCTGTTACAGAATGCTGTGCAGCATGTGAAGGGCAGTGCTAAATCCATTCAGGTGTCCATGTACATTTGCTGGAAGGGGTTGAGGGATAGTCTCGATCAGGAACTGAGACAGTCCAAGAGGCCTAAACTGGTTCTCAAGGACCCCAGCACACGCCTACAGAAGCAGCAGCGACAGAGAAAGAGGCCCGTCAGCACGTAACATAAGGCGTCTGGCAGCAGGGAGCGCAAGAGAGCAGCCAACCATAGTGAAGGAGGTGACAACTCACTCAAATGCCTGAAAGAGGAAGGAACATAGTCACTGATATTCACTCATTTTCATATGCACACGTCAGGCATCGATTCTATTTCAATTCAGTCAATTCAGGAAGTAAACAGAATTTCCAATTCTAATTGCATTTTTTCTCTCCAAGGTAGGCATTGAGGAAAATAATGTAATTGTAATAGGAATATCAGTTTACTTCCTGAATTGACTGAATTGAAAATGAATTGATGCCAACCCTGGCACCAATACGCACAGACAAGAATACTTTGCAGTCACTAAATCATGATGATCAAAATTGGAAGTACAACCTTCAATTTCAACACCAAACAATTTCATACACATCAAATTAAAATATTATTCCTGATCATAAAAAAAATTAATAAATTAGCACATTGTGCACAGGATTCATTCATCGGTATCATCACAATCCAATTACATGTATTCAATACAAAAGTTGTTTTGCTCATAGTTTTATAGACTTGCCATTGGCGCACAGAAATACAATCCACAGTAGAAATAAGGAAAGGTGAATACAATGGAGGAATACAGTGCATTCGGAAAGTATTCAGACCATTTCCCTTTTTCAACATTTTGATACGTTGCGGCCTTACTCTAAAATTGATTAAATAATGTTTTACCCTCATCAATCTACACATAATACCCCATAATGACAAAGCAAAAAACAGTTTTTAGACATTTTTGCAAATTTATTAAAAATAAACAAATAAAAACCTTATTTACATAAGTATTCAGAACCTTTGCTATGAAACTCGAAATTGAGCTCAGGTGCATCCTGTTTCCATTGAATGAATTGTCCGTAGAGCTCCGAGACAGGATTGTGTCGAGGCACAGATCTGGGGAAGGGTACCAAAAGATTTCTGCAGCATTGAAGGTCCCCAAGAACACAGTGGCCTCCATCATTCTTGAATGGAATACGTTTGGAACCACCAAGACTCTTCCTAGAGCTGGCCGCCTGGCCAAACTGAGCAATCGGGGGATAAGGGCCTTGGTCAGGAAGGTGACCAAGAACCCGATGGTCACTCTGACAGAGCGCCAGAGTTCCTCTGTGGAGATGGGAGAACCTTCCAGAAAGACAACCATCTCTGCAGCACTCCACCAATCAGGCCTTAATGGTAGAGTGACCAGACGGAAGCCACTCCTCAGCCCACTTTGAGTTTGCCAGAAGGCACCTAAAGGACTCTCAGACCATGAGAAACAAGATTCTCTGGTCTGATGAAACCAAGAGTGAACTCTTTGGCCTGATTGCCAAGCGTCAAGTCTGTAGGAAACCTGGCACCATCCCTACAGTGAAGCATGGTGGTGGCAGCATCATGCTGTGGGGATGTTTTTCAGTGGCAGGGACTGGGAGACTAGTCAGGATCGAGGGAAAGATGAAAGGAGCAAAGTACAGAGAGATCCTTGATGAAAACCTGCTCCAGAGCGCTCAGGACCTCAGACTGGGTCGAAGGTTCACCTTCCAACAGGACAACGACCCTAAGCACACAGCCAAGACAACGCAGGAGTGGCTTCGGGACAAGTCTCTGAATTTCCTTGAGTGGCCCAGCCAGAACACGGACTTGAACCAGATCGAACATCTCTGGAGAAACCTGAAAATAGCTGTGCAGCGATGCTCCCCATCCAACCTGACAGAGCTTGAGAGGATCTGCAGAGAAGAATTGGAGAAACTCCCCAAATACAGGTGTGCCAAGCTTGTAGCGTCATACCCAAGAAGACTCGAGGCAGTAATCGCTGCCAAAGGTGCTTTAACAAATTACTGAGTAAAGGGTCTGAAAACTTATAAATGTGATATTTCAGTTTTTTTTTTTTTTTGATAAATTTGCAGATTCATAAAAACCTGTTTTGCTTTGGCATTATGGGGTATTGTGTGTAGATTGATGAGAGAAAAAAACAATTTAATCCATTTTAGAATAAGGCTGTAACATAATAAAATGTGGAAAAAGTCAAGGGGTCTGAATACTTTCCGAATCCACATACTAGGCCTAAATCCACACCAAAGCAAAGCTCTATAATGGAAGGTCACAATGTTGGAGATGATGACGAAGGAGTAACCCAAAGTTACGTAGAAGTAACCCAACTTCATTCTCTGCATCATACCAATTAGACAGTCCCTATTGCCTAGATCTTTCCATATATTGTACATGGTATGACACTGATGGGATGATTTAGAATTGTGTGCAGTAGTACTTACTGATTGCCGGAAACAGTGAACACAAGTACACACATTTCTCTTCTGATGAAAGCAATGTGTTAAAATTCTGTGAACAAAACTTTTTACTCACTGATGACATTTGTATTTAATGTTTTGTAAAAGGTGGTCTAAGATGTGCAAGTCAGATACTAAGGCATGAAAATGATCAGAAGTTCTGTAAATGCATTTGAGCATTTGATCATTGCTGTTCTGCTATAGGTACGTTTGAACACAGATCAAAAAATTGCTTGTACGCGATTGAGAAAAACGGTATAATACAACACATCACAATATTCAAGTTTTAATGTCACGTGCACAAGTACAGTGAAATGCCTTTCTTGCAAGCTCCAAACCCAACAATGCAGTAATCATTATATAAAAATCCCATTTAGCAGACACTTTTATCCAATGCCATTTACAGTCATGCGTGCATACATTTTACGTATGAGTGGTCCCGGGAATCTAACCCACTACCCTGGCGTTACAAGCATCATGCTCTACCAACTGAGCTACAAAGGACCAATATCAATATCAATGTAGCACTACAAATAACATAAGGTAGAACAAAAACACACGAGAAATAAAAATAAGAAATAAGAAGAAAACGAGAACGTAAGAAGCTATATACAGGGTCAGATCCAATACCATATTTACAATGTGTGGGGATACTGGAGTGATAGAGGTAGGTACAGTGGCTTGCGAAAGTATTCACCCCCCTTGGCATTTTTCCTATTTTGTTGCCTTACAACTTGGAATTAAAATTGATTTTTGGGGGGTTTGTATCATTTGATTTACACAACATGCCTACCACTTTGAAGATGCAAAATCGTTTTTTGTGTGAAACAAACAAGACATAAGACAAAAAAACAGAGAACTTGTGCATGCATAACTATTCACCCCCTCAAAGAAAAACTGCTCCAGCTCCTTCAAGTTGGATGGGTTCCGCTGGTGTACAGCAATCTTTAAGTCATACCCCAGATTCTCAATTGGATTGAGGTCTGGGCTTTGACTAGGCCATTCCAAGACATTTAAATGTTTCCCCTTAAACCACTCGAGTGTTGCTTTAGCAGTATGCTTAGGGTCATTGTCCTGCTGGAAGGTGAACCTCCGTCCCAGTCTCAAATCTCTGGAAGACTGAAACAAGAATTTCCCTGTATTTAGCGCCATCCATCATTCCTTCAATTCTGACCTGTTTCCCAGTCTCTGCCGATGAAAAACATTTAAATTTTTTTTATTTATTTTTATTGTGTTTTCCTTGATGGCCAAAAAGCTTAATTCTAGTCTCATCTGACCAGAGTACCTTGACCAGAGTCTCCCACATGTCTTTTGGCGAACACCAACCGTGTTTGCTTATTTATTTCTTTAAGCAATGGCTTTTTTCTGGCCACTCTTCCGTAAAGCCCATCTCTGTGGAGTGTACGGCTTAAAGTGGTCCTGTGGACAGATACTCCAATCTCTGCTGTGGAGCTTTGCAGCTTCTTCAGGGTTATCTTTGGTCTCTTTGTTGCCTCTCTGATTAATGCCCTCCTTGCCTGGTCTGTGAGTTTTGGTGGGCGGACCTCTCTTGGCAGGTTTGTTGTGGTGCCATATTCTTTCAATTTTTTAATAATGGATTTAATGGTGCTCCGTGGAACGTTCAAAGTTTGGGATATTTTTTTATAACCCAACACTGATCTGTACTTCTCCACAACTTTGTCCCTGACCTGTTTGGAGAGCTCCTTGGTCTTCATGGTGCCGCTTGCTTGGTGGTGCCCTTTGCTTAGTGGTGTTGCAGACTCTGGGGCCTTTCAGAACAGGTGTATATATACTGAGATCATGTGACAGATCATGTGACACTTAGATTGCACACAGGTGGACTTTATTTAACTAATTATGTGACTTCTGAAGGTAATTGGTTGCACCAGATCTTATTTAGGGGCTTCATAGCAAAGGGGGTGAATACATATTTCCGTGATTAATCTTTTAGAATTTTTTGAAACAAGTTATTTTTTTCATTTCACTTCACCAATTTGGACTATTTTGTGTATGTCCATTACATGAAATCCAAATAAAAATCCATTTAAATTACAGGTTGTAATGCAACAAAATAGGAAAAACGCCAAGGGGGATGAATACTTTTGCAAGGCACTGTATGTATAGCGGTAAGGTGACTAGTGCTGAAAGAACTTGTTGTATATTGCTGCATTTAGCAAAGTCACCTTGAGAGGGCAAGGTTCACTGAGTGGGGCCCAACTGTATGCATCACTGCCTGAGTGTTGTGGCTGTCTTAGGCACGTGGTTGCGCTGATGAAATGGTTCAACTTTTGACAGCGTCTGCATGTCTGGCCCTTAGCTGGTCAATCTGGAGCCCTTGTAGCATGACGGGTAGATCCACAATTTCCACAGCGCCTCTACTGTTGCCCTTGATGGGGCCATGCTAGCTGTATTGAGCCCTTTGAATCTGTGTAACACATGTCATAGCTAGTATGTAGCTGCTGCAGTGACTGCTCCCTAATGCTAGAACTTGTTGTGGGGTAAGCTTGTGCTTCAGCTATTTTAGCAGCACATTCAGTGGCTGACTCAATTTGTAGAGCAAGTGCGAGTGAATTAGCAAGGGTTAAATTAGCATCTTCAAGTAACAATATGTCTTGTACCTGGGAGTTGGAAGTTTTCCAGCTGATCTCTTATTAGTTTGTCTTGTATTGCTCCAAATTAACATGACTGAGCTTTCAAATCAGCTACAAACTGGCTCGCTGATTCACTAGCTCGCTGACGGCGTTGTTTGAACAGAAGCCGTCTCAGTAAAACATTTTGAGAGTTAAACAAATTTCAGTTGAGAGCTGCTATTGTTTGTTCATATGAGGCCGCAGGTCCCAAAGTGCTGAAAATGCGGCACCCCTCCTCTCCGAGGCAGTGTAGGAAGATAGAACGTTTTCTGCCGCCGGCAACACTATCCAGTCCTATGGCTTGAAGGTACTTTCAAACAAGCCTTTCCATTGCTCCGAGGGAATTACAGGATCGCCTGGGTGAGGCAGAAATGCGTCCGGAGGAGGCAGAGAGATGGTGGGGATGACGAGTGCAGGATCAGCCATCTTCGGCGCCAATGTTGTGTTGGAAGAATGAAACGTTGTTCTTTATAAACGGCTCGGGTTTCTAAGCTATCACTCTAACATGGTCACGTTCCTGAGCTAGTATAACAACAACGTTTAGCCAAAGTAGGGTGGTTCTTCAAGATCACAATATGGTGAGTCAAACGACACACACAATAAACTCACAGGAACGTAATAGATATATGATAAACAGAGCAGAAGCAGTGTAAATGATGATTGTATGTGAGTGTGTGGAAATGACACTGGAAATTGTGGATCTACCCATCATGCTACAAGGGCTCCAGATTGCCCAGCTAAGGGCCAGACATGCAGATGCTGTCAAAAGTGTGTAGATTCTGCATAAATACGTGTGCATTTTGTGTGTGTATTGGAGTGTCAGTGTGAGTGAGTGTGTAGGGTATTGTGAGAGTGCATAGAGAAAAAATACAAGGGTCAACTCAGATAGTCGTGTAGCCATTATGTTAGCTATTTAGCAGTCTTATGGCTTGGAGATAGAAGCTGTTCAGGAGCCTGTTGGTGTCAGACTTGATGCAACGGTACCACTTGTCGTGAGGAAGCAGAGAGAACTATGGCTTGGGTGGCTAGAGTCTTTAATGAATTTCCGTCCCTTCCTTTCACACCACCTGATATAGAGGTCCTGGATGGCAGGGAGCTCTTCCCCAGTGATGTACTAGGCAGAGGGAGGTGTTCAGTCCCAGGGTCCTAAGTTTGGAGGGGACAATGGTGTTGAACACTGAGCTGTAGTCAATTAACAGCATTCTCACATAGGTATTCCTCTTATCTAGGTGGGTGAGGGCAGTGTGGAGTGGGTCTAGGGCGTCTGGGATGATGTGAGTGCTACAGGGTGGTAGTCATTGTGGCATGAAGCCTTAGAGTTCTTGGGAACAGGAATGATGTTAGTCATCTTTAAGACATGTGGGGATTACAGACTGGGACAAGGAGAAGTTGAAAATTACAGTGAATATGCCTGCAAGCTGATCTGCACAAGCTCTAAGAAAGCGCCCTGGAATACCATCCAGCACCGCGGCCTTGTGAGTGTTGACCTGATTAAAGACCTTACTCACATCGGCCTCGGTGAGCGAGATCACTCAGTCCTCTGGGTCGGTGGGAGCCCTCACGCATGGTACGCCTGTTGTTATTGTCGAAGCGGGCATTAAATGCATTGAGTTCGTCTGGAAGAGAGGCATCGTTGGGAAGATCACGGCTGGGTCTTCCTTTGTAATCCGTAATGGACTGTAGCCCCTGCCACATGCAGCGGGCGTCGGATCCTGTGTAGTATGATTCCACTTTATTCCTATATTGTCCTTTTGCTCGTTTGATGACTCTGCAGAGGTCGTAGCGGGACTTCTTGTACTTATTCCTGTTCCTGTCAGCCATAGCCTCAGGGTTGTCTGCGAAAGCCCTGTGTGTGGTAGCCTTGTTCTTTAGCTTAGCACCAACCTCAGTGTTAATTGATTGGGGAAGCAGTGAACCTTCACTGTGGGGACAACGTCACCGATGCATTTCCTTATGAAGCCGGTGACGGAGGTGGTTAGCTTGTCGATGTTATCGGCGGAGTCTTGGAACATATTCCAATCAACGCTAGTAAAGCAGTCCTGTAACATAATCTCTGATTCTGATCAACGGAGCGAGTCACGGGTACTTCTTGTAAACAGGAAGCAGGAGTACGGAGTCATGATCTGATTTTCCGAATGGCGGACGAGGGAGGGCCTTACTTGTGGGAAGAGTAACAGTGGTCTAGGACTTTATCGCCCCTAGTGGTGAAGGAGACATTTTGATGGAAGTTGGGCATCACGTGTCTTAATGATGCGGAAGTAAAATCGCTGGAGACAAGAAAGGCAGTCTCCGGATGTAAGTTTTCCTGCTTGTTTATAGCCTAGTACAGTTTGTTAAGTGTCAGCGTGTTATATGTTTTTGTCCTGAGGTGGAATGTATACAACAGTCACGATAACAGCTGAAAACTCCCTCAGGATACCTCAGCGATAAAGTCCTAGACCATTGTTACTCTTCCCACAAGTAAGGCTCTCCCTCGTCCGCCATTTGGAAAATCAGATCATGACTCCGTACTCCTGCTTCCTGTTTACAAGAAGTACCCGTGACTCGCTCCATTGATAAAGGCATTTGACCATCAAGTATTCCAAGACGGGTGAACAATGGGTCGAGACTACCACTGCGCTTGAGTCAGCAAACCATTTGTTGTAGATAAGAAGGGAAACCCCTCCCTCTCTCAATTTCCTGACTCTACTCTCCTGTCCGCTCGGTGAATGGAGAATCCATTGAGTTGGATAGCCATGGGGGTATCTTGTCCGAAAGCAATTTAAAAAAAAATCCCTGTGAGACAAAGGAAGTCTTCCTGCCAAAACTCCAACATCCAAAACTACTTAAAAGAATGTGGGAAATGGTTGGTGGGGACTTAAAGAACAATCATGTCAAATTCGTTACTATGTTGTGATGTCATTAAAGACGGTGGAACAACATAACTGTATCTCTGGGGGTGTACACTTCCCAGTTATGGGGTTTGCATCTAATGGTTGTATAAAACGAATGATTAAGTATAATAATACTTTTGTGAAGATAACAATGTGATTTTAGCATTCTAGATGAGATGATTGTTTTCCATATTGATTTGTTCTCAGTCAGTGGCCACGCCCAGATGAGCACAAACATGATGGAACGCCACTTTTACCCCGAGTGCATAAAAAGCCTTGTGATGAAATTCACCTCAGACCAGCAGACGTGAAGCGTGAGCTAAACGTTGCAAATGGTTGAATTTCTACCAGACCAGAAAGACCAGAAAACGTGAGACGTTAGTCCACATGTTTGAAATGGAGAAACTCTGAAACTCTCAACCTCTACACGAGGTGAAGAAGAAGACAATGAACTAGACCTTATCATTTCAGTCTGCAGCTGGCATGTATAGTTGTCTAGAGAATTTCACTCAAGACACGAGATAGAGGACGATCCCTCTCAGACAACCGCTGGTACATCTGAAGTATCCATACTAACCACTAATACGACCAGACACATTAACAAGGACATTGTGATCTCTGGTGGGCAAACCAGAGTCCTACATCATCAACTCAACTCTCGAGGACAGCTACACGTAAATACATGTTGCATTTCTAATCCGAATGAGCGTTATTAGGGTGCATAAGTATTATGATTACTTTGAGCATAGTCTCCAAAGTAACTATGATAGTTTGAATCTCTGTCTCTCCCTTCCATTCTGACCCCTCCACTACCCAAGCATTCATGCTAATGTTAGTCAAGTCCACTAGGGACCTCTTTTCATTGTATTATGAAATCTTATTATGAAGTGATTGGCCAATAGAATGGAGGGAAGAGGTGGTTTTCCTTTCGCCTTAATCTCGCCAGGACTCCCCGTCTCCTGCCTCTGTAACGCCGATGTTTCCTCTTGCATACGCTGGAAATTGAGTCGCAATTACAGAAAGAGCCCAGGGCAGATGAGTCGAATTTGAAGCCGGAATTGGGTTAAGTAACTGCCGATCTAATGTTCAAAAGTTCTTGTTGGTTATAAGAAATTATAGCGGATACATTTCATGAAAATAAAGTAAAAAATAAACTTCATAAATATCACAAAATAGCAAAGTTGGGTCAGAGCTCGCAAAATTTATGAAAAATTAAATACTAATATAGCTTGATTAGATAATTATTCAACCCCCTGAGTCAATACATGTTAGAAGTTTACAGCAGATTACAGCTGTGAGTCTTTCTGGGTAAATCTCTTAAGAGCTCCACACCTGTATTGTACAACATTTTCCCATTCTTTTTCGAAATTCTTCAAGCTCTATCAAATAGTTTGTTGATCATTTCTAGACAACCATTTTCAGGTCTTGCCATAGATTTTCAATCAGATTTAAGTCAAAACTGTAACTTGGCCACTCAGGAACATTCACTGTCTTCTTGGTAAGCAACTCCAGTGTATATCTGGCCTTGTGTTTTAGGTTATTGTCCTGCTGAAAGGTGAATTAATCTCCCGGTGTCTGAACCATGTTTTCCTCTAGGATTTTGCCTGTGCTTAGCTCCATTCAGTTTCTCTTTCATCCTAAAAACTCCCTAGTCCTTAACGATTACAAGCATACCCATAACATGATGCAGTCGCCACTATGCTTGAAAATATGGAGTGGTACTCAGTAATGTGTTGTATTGGATTTGCCCCAAACATAACACTTTGTATGCAATTCAAAAAGTGAATTGCTTTGCCACAATGTTTTGCAATATTACTTTAGTGCCTTGTTGCACACAGGATGCATGTTTTGGAATATTTTCATTCTGTACAGGCTTCCTTCTTTTCAACAACTACAATGTTGTTGATCCATCCTCCGTTTTCTCCTATCCCAGCCATTAAACTCTGTAACTGTTGGCCTCATGGTGTAATTCCTAAGCGGTTTCCTTCCTCTCCAGCAACTGAATTAGGAAGGACGCCTGTATCTTTGTAGTAACTGGGTGTATTGAGACACCATCCAAAGTGTAATTAATAACTTCACCATGCTCAAAGGGATATTAAATGTCTGCTTTTTTTTATATTTACCAATCTACCAATAGGTGCCCTTTGTGAGGCATTGGAAACCTCCCTGGTCTTTGTGGTTGAAATTCACTGCTCGACTGAGGGACCTTACAGATAATTTTATGTGTGGGGTACAGTGACAAGGTAGTCATTAAAAAAATCATGTTAAACACTATTATTACACACAGAGTAAATCCATGCAATTTATGTGACTTGTCAAGCACATTTTTACTCCTGAACTTATGTAGGCAATAACAAAGGGGTTGAATACTTGACTGAAGACATTTCAGCTTTTAATTTTTAATGAATTTGTAAAAATACCCCATAATGTATTGTTTGTATGCCATTGACAAAAAAAAATCTAAATGTAATCTAGTTTAAATACAGGCTTTAACACAACAAAGTAGAAAAAGTCAAGTGGCGTGAATACTTTCTGAAGGCACTGTAGCTTTCCAACCGTTTCCAATCATAGTAGACTCTGCACATGTCAGGTAGGGTAGGCTATGCACCAAACAGCCAAAGCTTAATTGAAAAAGTGAAGAAAGTGCCTGTACTGATGATGTCAGAGCAAACCAGTCTTTGGTAAATTAATGCTTGGTTACATGAAATGTTAGTTTGGTCGCACATAATACATCACAAGAAAGGCTTTTTTTTTTATCCTTAGCTGGTATGCTTTATTAATAGAGAAATAATGATGTACATAGGCCAACAGAGTAATGTTTGTATCGAAGGTTGGTTGGTTGGATGTGACTGAACTTCGAGGGCTGGTTCCCTGGACACAGATTAAACATAGTCCTGGACTAAAAACCCATTTCAATTGAGATTCTCCATTGAACTTGTTTTTTAGTCCAGGATAAGCCCTGATCTGTATCCGGGAAACTGTCCATAAATGACAATATAAATCGTTCAGAGTAAAGTCTCTACATACAGCATGTATTTGAGTCAGATTTCCCAATAGAAGAAACAGACAATAGAAACAACCTTTTATGCTGCGGCAAATTACCTCAGTAGATATTCCAGTTTATATCATTTCAGTTTTCCCTTCATGATAGATTATCAAATGCTGTTCCTTTGAGTATAACTTCACACAGAGATCATCAAACAAGAATAAAATCTCATTTTTGATGAATGTGAATTGTGTTGTCAAGATATTTACAAAAAGCAGTATATGAAAGAGAAAAAATAGCGAGCTAAATATCACATTGAGGAATGTTACCCGTTTATAGTGTGAATTGTGTTTTACATAAACCTCTAGAAATATTTCATAAAATATAGTATTTTTTATGATACATTAGGCATGATAATATAAGGCATTTCAGTATAAAAACAGAAAGCTAAATTAGAGTATTTATTCCCTTTCTGACCACGGCTATACAGAATCAAAGGTTGGATTTGTGAAGTTCAGATTCGATGTGTTATTGGGAACGAAATCTTCGTCTTCTGCAAAGTCCTCTGGGTCTAGGTCCGCCTCAAACATCCTCTGTAACAAACCGTCCACAGTTTTGTATCCTGGGAGGAAGCAGGCAGAAAGCTGATGTCAGTACAGATTGTTAAAAGGCCCTTTTCAGGTAGGCTACTACCTGAACTTGTCCAACAAAAACGCAGATTTACATTTTCCTTTGCTAAATCTTTTGCTGTTTCCTATTGAAAACAACCCAGGTTTTTGATAACCCTTTTCCAGGTAGTAAATCATAATTCATCACATACTGTATAGCTATGATGATTCGATGTGATTCTATGATGCATTGATTGTGCATTCAGAATTCATAACATTGTATAGCATATTATAGCAGCCATAATATTTGAAAATGCATTAATTGCCATATGCATATATTTCCATACACATTCATAGATTTCCAAGGTATAAAATGTATCATACCACCATACAGGTGATTCAGACAGTGCTACAATGAATTCTCCTCAAAGCTTACTTTTAGAGGCGATCTTGAACATGAGTGCAGGTTTTCCCTTGGTCGACTCAGAGGTGCCCATATCATTGTCGTTCGTTTCCATGGCATCCACCAAGTTTCCATCCAGTTTCTCTCTGATTAGCACAAAGAGAAAGCACAATAAAACAAGATAAACATGGCTGTTCAGGAGGACACACCATTACAGAACGTTCAGATCGAAATGTTTTGCGTAGATTGAGTAGATATGATTGTCATGTTGAATAGGAAATCATATCAACTATTCATCACATTTCTATCTGCAACGCTCTGAACGTTTCACCTCACTGAACACACCCCCAGTCTGCCACATCTACTGGCCAATAAGCAATTAGCAAACCCTTTGTTTTAACATGAACAATTAGCAAACCCTTTATTTGAAGGCAGTGCATCATGAATACTGTATGTGGTTTAGCTTGGAACATGACTCATGGCTACAGGAAGTTATGCATGCTACACTTTCACCCCTCTGACTCAATACGAAATCAAGCCCACCCAAGGCATAACAAATTATTCTCCAATTGCAAAACTATCAGGCACGTACTGTTTGACGCCCAATTCCAGTTCCTCAATTTTCTTTTCCAGAGAAGATTGTAGGTTACTTCTGTCCACGGTGTACTCCACGAAGAAGGCTTCCAGGACGAAAGCAATGAAAATACTGAGGAAAAAAGGCATGTGATACTCGCTCTTTATGAGAATTGAGTGAGTTATCAAATACAAAGTCATACTATGCTGGGTTCCAAATTGATTCCTATCACTGCCCCCTAGGCACTGGAGATCTGAAACTATTGGATGGGTATAAGCAATATGGCGGACATTCCACCAAGCAAATCAAAAGGCAAAGTTAAGTTATTACCATATTGCTTAAACTTGTCTAATCCTTTTAGATCTACAGGAGTGCCTGGGGTGTAGGGGTCGATGTTTTATTCAGCAATAGAGTATCATTGAGAAAAGTTTGTTTGGTTCTTAGTATTTCAAAAAGGAGACTTGTTCTTACTTGATAATGATGATGACGACTACAATGTGGAAGAGGACGAAGAACATCCTGGCTGAGATGTGAGTGACTGTGGTGAAACCGCTGGACAGCAGTGGGACCAACATTAAAGAAAATAATAAAATAGTAACAATTCTCCACTGAATGGTCAGGAATGGTCAAGTTAGCCTGGCAACTTTGAGAAACACTGAGAAATTACCCAGTTGTCTGGATCCTGAAATAAGCTACGAAGACTGTTTAGTAAAGAGAGTTATATTGCAATTTCAACGTATGTTTAACCCTCTACACACATTTACATTGACATTTTAGTCATTTAGCAGACACTCTTATCCAGAGCGACTTACAGGAGCAATTAGGGTTAAGTGCCTTGCTCAAGGGCACATTTACGTCATTTAGCAGACGCTCTTATCCAGAGCAACTCACAAATTGGTGCATTCACCCTATAGCCAGTGGGATAACCACTTTACAATTTTTTTTTTTGGGGGGGGGGGGGGGGGGGGGGGGGGTAGAAGGATTACTTTATCCTATCCCAGGTATTCCTTACCAACCTACTGTAAAGTAATTTATTTTTGACTGTTTTAGTCAGTGAACACTGCTTACCTTACAATTCCGATTCAAGATTTCTATCTTGGAGCAACATTTTCACAAGAGCACATAAAAAGTATTGTTTTAGCTTAATATCTCAATGTATTTTCCCATGCTTTGAAAAGGATATCATCCCACTGGTTGACCACGGTGAGTTCCAGTAGGAGGATAAAAGAGGAAACCACGTTGTTAAAGTTGTTCTTGCAGTAGTTGTGTTTGGCGAATGCTGAGTTTTTGAGCAGGGGGTTTCCACAGAATGCCTTATCTGGATCAGTGGAGTTAGCCTCGAAAAAGCGGATTTTCCCTTTGAACAGCTCCATTCCCACCATGGCAAATATGTAATAGACCACCTGAGAAATACAGTGCATTCAGAAAGTATTCAAACCCAGTCCGTTTTTCCACATTTTGTTACGTTACAAATTTCAAAAAAAATCCTCACAATAGCCCATAATGACAAAGCAAAAACAGGTTTAGAATTTTTGGTAAATTTATTAACAATAAAAAACAGAAATACCTTATTTACATAAGTATTCAGACCCTTTGCTATGAGACTCGAAATTGAGCTCTGGTGCATCCTGCTTCCATTGATCAACATGATTTGGTAAGTCACACACCTGTCTATATAAGATCCCACAGTTGACAGTGCACGTCAGAGCAAAAACCAAGCCATGAGGTCGAAGGATTTGTCCGTAGAGCGCCGAGACAGGATTGTGTCGAGGCACAGATCTGGGGAATGGTACCAAAACATTTCTGCCGCATTGAAGGTCCCCAAGAACACAGTGGCATCCATCATTCTTAAATGGAAGAAGTTTGGAACCACCAAGACTCTTCCTAGAGCTGGCCGCCCGGCCAAACTGAGCAATCGGGGGAAAAGGGCCTTGGTCAGGGAGGTGAACATGAACCCGATGGTCACTGACAGAGCTCCAGAGTTCCTCTGTGGAGATGGGAGAACTTTCCAGAAGGACTACCATCTCTGCAGCACTCCACCAATCAGTTATTTATGGTAGCGTGGCCAGACGTAAGCCACTCCTCAGTAAAAGGCACATGACAGCCCGCTTGGAGTTTGCCAAAAGGCACCTAAAGGACTCTGACCATGAGAAACAAGATTCTCTGGTCTGATGAAACCAAGATTGAACTCTTTGGCCTGAATGCCAAGTGTCACGTCTGGAGGAAAACTGGCACCATCCCTACGGTGAAGCATGGTGGTGGCAGCATCATGCTGTGGGATGTTTTTCAGCGGCAGGGACTGGGAGACTAGTCATGATTGAGGGAAATATTACCGGAGCAAAGTACAGAGAGATCCTTGATGAAAACCTGCTCCAGAGCGCTCAGGATCTCAGACTGGGGCGAAGGTTCACCTTTCAACAGGACAACGACCCTAAGCACACAGCCAAGACAACGCAGGAGTGGCTTCGGGACAAGTCTCTGAATGTCCTTGAGTGGCCCAGCCAGAGATGGGACTTGAACCAAATCGAACATCTCTGGAGTGACCTGAAAATAGCTGTGCAGCGACACTCCCCATCCAACCTGACATAGCTTGAGGGGATCTGCAGAAAAGAATGGGAGAAACTCCCCAAATTCAGGTGTGCCACACTTAGCGTCATACCCAAGAAGATTTGAGGCTGTAATCGCTGCTAAAGGTGCTTCTACACAGTACTGAGTAAAGGGTCTGAATACTTATGTAAATGTGATATTTCCGTTTTTTATTCGTAATAAATTTGCAACAATTTCTAAAAACCTGTTTTTGCTTTATCATTATGGGGTATTGTGTGTAGATTGATGAAGGAAAAAACTATTTAATCCATTTTACAATAAGGCTGTAACGTAACAAAATTTGGAAAGGTCAAGGGGTCTGAATACTTTCCGAATGTACTGTATATGGGACAACTATGTAGTCAATCAGTCATCAGTTGCAACACAGGATTAAATATTGAAGGGACATTTCACTCCAAAATCAATTGTCTGATGTTTTCAGTGTAATTTAAATATGAGTCAATGACCAAGACCATCTGTTTTGTAGATCCAGCTGTATGGCATAATCCAAAATGAAGGAAAGAGATAAGAACTACAATTGTGTGGCGCTTATCTTTTCCATTCATTTGGGGTTGAGGCATATTATAGCTGGATATACACAGCTGATAGATTGGGAATTTGATTCATCTTGACATTTGAAATCATCCGATTCCCTTACAAGCGTCAAACTCATGAGCTTAGTTCAACGGTCGTACCCCATTAGAACCCAAAATATAAGCTTGTTTTACTCCAATGTTTGTAAACAAAGTACATGTAAACAAACACTGTATAGCCTCAAAACATGATTAAAACTATAATTACAATATCATGGATGGTCAGTCCTTGCATCCATAGCTTGGTCTATGAATTTGAGAGTGGTTACATTTCTCCAGCCCTATCCCTCAGCTTTTTAGTGAAACAGTGGCGAGTACACTTTGGTATTGTTTCAACTGCTGATTGGCACTTTAAGCTCAATATGCAGGAATAGGGTCACACTTTGGTCCATAAATATCCTTAATAAACACATTCCCTTCTTGGTGTAAATTTTACTTAACTACACACAAACAACTTACGACGATGAGCTGTCCGAATGTGAGTATCGTCGGTCCAATCTTGATGAGGGTGTTGATGATGGCACGAAACCTGAGGGAGAAAGATCAGGAAGAATATGAGTTCCAAGTCTATGAATGAGAATATCAAATCAACCATATCTGACTTGTATAGGTCTTTCTGCAAATTCATTTTGTCACAGTAGCTACTGCAGATACTAGCTCTGGCAGTTAAGGGAAACGGTTTGATAATGTTTCACATCTTTATTTTGAAACTCTCTTACATGCATGCGTACATGAGCGCACACACACACCAGACCCAGTTCATACAGGAAATGGAAGTCCTTGACCTCCTAACCTTTTGATGCTGTCCACCACTCGTATGAGCCTCAGGATGCGCAGGATGAACACAATGTCCAGGATCTGACGGCTGGTGTAGCCTCCAGCTGGGACAAAACACATGAACATCACAACATGAACGCAAGGCAGACTCGGAGGGCAAAATCATTTTACATGCATGTGTTCTATGCTGCAAGTTACCGATGTTCCAAAACAGGCTGTAGTAGAGTGTACCAGACAGCATAATGAAAAAAGGACAAGGAAAATAAACATTATCCCAAGTCAACATAGGAAGCAGATGTTTGATTTATAGCGCTTTTCAACAAGCTCCTAAAAGTAGGAAAAACCTCATCTATCGCCAAAGTATGCCACCCACTACCAATGTAGGTCATTATGTGTAGTCCCGTGTAGCTCAGTTGGTAGAGCATGGCATTTGCAACGGCAGGGTTGTGGGTTCGATTCCCACGGGGGGCCAGTATGAAAATGTATGCACTCACTAACTGTATGTCGCTCTGGATAAGAGCGTCTGCTAAATTACTCAAATGTAAAATTATATACTATACTGATTTTTCAATAATTTAATTTGAGTATCTATCAAGAGTCATCTATAAAAAAAAACATTAATAAAGTACCATCTTATTTTTGTCTTTCATTGTACTTTTGCTCATTTTCAAATGAAACATGATGACGACTCCTCATTCAACAGACAATCTTCAATAGGTTTAAAATAATACATGAAAAAGACAAAGATATGGGCAACAGAAACAATAGGATGACTCCAACAAACCAATGAGAGGCTTACTATGGGTGACCTTCCACTCCTGCTCCCCAGAGCCAGCACATCGTTGAAATAATGTAAAACCCCAATGTTAGCTCAATGGTCAACAGCAGCCAACATTAACAATGAGCCGCCATCACCACCAGAAGGGGGCTCATGGGGAACAGTAAACCCCAGACAAAATGGACAATTAAGTTGTATATTGTATTTGCCTTAATAACTTAACTGTCATTTTTTATACTGTCTCAATGGCATGGTGGTCTACAATCGGAAATGTAGGCCTAAAACGTTGATGGTTGCAATGCAGGCACACTGCTGCAGAGCCCTTAACAAAGAAAAATAACCTTTACTGTTTGTGAGTAAAGAGCGGAAGTCATCCATGATAACACAATGTGCTAGATTTAAAGACATATTGGGCCAGTTTCCCGGACACAGATTATGCCTAATCCTGGACTTAAAAACCATGCTCAATGGAGAATATAATGTAATTCTAATCAAGGACTAGGTTTGGTCTGTGTCCAGGAACATGGCCCATTTTGGTTTTAGATGTTCAAACTTAGAAATATGGGCGCCGATGCCATGGACGTCACTTAAGGCAGCCCCCCACACCGCTCTGATTCAGAGGGTTTGGGTTAAATGCGGAAGACCTGACTAGGTATCCCTTTTCCCTTCCCTGACACAGATTTAGGTTTTACTTACATAATTTCAGTGCTGAATTGATGATCATAGCTATTAAGGCAGTGATGACGATGATGGTGTCAAACCTGTGTGGATAGTGGTAAGGAAGATATTACTACACAAGTAATTAAACCAAGCAGAAGCGGTCTCCTTTCATTGCAATTCAATCATCATATACCTAATCCGCTAGTACCACTCTTAAGTAAGCAAGCCTTGGTCACAGAATTAGGGATGGTGCATCTACATGGCATAAGGGGAACATAAAACATTGCTTCTAATATTGACCAGACCTGGGTTCAAATAGTATTGGTTTTCTGTGCTTTAGCTGTGCTTGATTGAGCTTGCCTGACACAATGGAACCAATGGAATAGTCACAAAAGTGCAGACCCTGCCCATCCCCTGCATGGCACTCCAGGCAGGCTCAATCAAATGCTCAAAGTATTTGAAGGGAAAACAACAAATTATACTATGTACAGTGCCTTGCAAAAGTATTCATCCCCCTTGTCGTCTTTCCTATTTTGTTGCATTACAACCTGTAATTTAAATGGATTTTTATTTGGATTTCATGTAATGGACATACACAAAATAGTCCAAATTAGTGAAGTGAAATTAAAAAAAATAACTTGTTTCAAAAAAATAAATAACGGAGAAGTGGTACGTGCATATGTATTCAGATATGCACGTACCACAGATATGGTGCAACCAATTACCTTCAGAAGTCACATAATTAGTTAAATAAAGTCCACCTGTGTGCAATCTAAGTGTCACATGATCTGTCACATGATCTCAGTATGTGTGTATATATATATATATATATATACACACACACACACACACACACACCTGTTCTGAAAGGCCCCAGAGTCTGCAAGACCACTAAGCAAGGGGCACCACCAAGCAAGCGGCACCATTAAGAACAATGAGCTCTCCAAACAGGTCAGGGACAAAGTTGTGGAGAAGTACAGATCAGGGTTGGGTTATAAAGAAATATCCCAAACTTTGAACATCCCACGGAGCACCATTAAATCCATTATTAAAAAATGGAAAGAATATGGCACCACAACAAACCTGCCAAGAGAGGGCCGCCCACCAAAAAAACTCATGTACCAGGCAAGGAGGGCATTAATCAGAGAGGCAACAAAGAGATCAAAGATAACCCTGAAGGAGCTGCAAAGCTCCACAGTGGAGATTGGAGTATCTCTCCAGAGGACCACTTTAAGGCGTACACTCCACAGAGCTGGGCTTTATGGAAGAGTGGCCAGAAAAAAGCCATTGCTTAAAGAAAAAAATAAGCAAACACGTTTGGTGTTCGCCAAAAGGCAGGTGGGAGACTCCCCAAACATATAGAAGAAGGTACTCTGGTCAGATGAGACTAAAATTGAGATTTTTGGCCATCAAGGAAAACGCTGTGTCTGGCGCAAACCCAGCACCTCTCATCACCCCGAGAACACCATCCCCACAGTGAAGCATGGTGGTGGCAGCATCATGCTGTGGGGATGTTTTTCCATCGGCAGGGACTGGGAAACTGGTCAAAATTGAAGGAATGATGGATGGCGCTAAATACAGGGAAATTCTTGAGGGAAACCCGTTTCAGTCTTCCAGAGATTTGAGACTGGGATGGAGTTTCACCTTCCAGCAGGACAATGACCCTAAGCATACTGCTAAAGCAACACTCGAGTGGTTTAAGGGGAAACATTTAAATGTTTTGGAATGGCCTAGTCAAAGGCCAGACCTCAATCCAATAGAGAATCTGTGGTATGACTTAAAGATCGCTGTACACCAGCGGAACCCATCCGGGGGGGGGGGTGAATAGTTATGCATGCTCGAGTTGTCTGTTTTTTTGTCTTATTTCTTGTTTGTTTCACTCCCAAATAAATATTTGCATCTTCAAAGTGGTAGGAATGTTGTGTAAATCAAATGATACAAACCCCCCCAAACTTTAATTCCAGGTTGTAAGGCAACAAAATAGGAAAAATGCCAAGTGGGGTGAATACTTTTGCAAGCCACTGTATACTACTACTGGCTACATAAGGGGTTGGTTTCCCAGATTCAGATTGAGCTTAGTCCTGGACTAAAAAGAAAGCTCAATGGAGATTCTTCAGTAAGCATGCTTTTTAGTCCAGGACTAGGCTTAAATCGCTGCCCGCGTAACCGGACAAAAATGCTTGGGCTTCTCACCAGTTCCAGAACTGGTGTCTGGAGAAGAAGGCGCGGGGTTCAAAGCTGTACAGTTTGAGGAGGATCTCTAGGAGATAGAGGACCAGGAAAGCCCACTCTACGTTGGCTATCAGCGGGTCGTCCTCGTCCAGGCCGATGAACACTGCGTTAACCAGGATGATCAGGTCGTAGGTGTACACAAACGCCCTGGATATTACACACACGGAAAGAAACACGCAAAGATATACATGAGACCTACACGTATATAAGCGCACACAGACACACTACAGCTGCCCCACACTCTAGTCTTAAGTTAACCATGTTCAAGTCAACAATGTTCATGTCAACCATGTTCTAGCTATCTGGACTATATTTTAGAGGTATAGCATTATATAATGTAGTGACTTGTGAACGTTTATAAGTCATCTTTCACAAACGTCATAAAATTAACACACATTCTACAACTCTTGTAAAGTTTCAAGGCTCACATGGAAAATAAACTTTATTGTTCCCACAGGAAAAAACACAAATACTGGAAATACCAATGACCAGTCAAATACTAAAGTCAAAATGTACCAAATGGTTCTTAAAGTTATCTTATGCAAAGAAAGGAGTCTAGCAAACTGATGTATGCATCAACGAAAATGAAGTTTAGATTTTGTAAAGTAATTTTTAGGTGTTTAAACACGCAAGTGGGAGAAACAGTGAGAAGGGTAGAGGGAGGGATTGAACCCTGGTCTCCAGTAGGGAGTTGTATATGTTACCACTATACCACGGCTCTGACGCTGAAAGGAATCTAGTAAATAGCGGGCAAAAGTGATTGGAGTTATATCACTACAAACAAGAACTAGTTAAAAAAGATGTCATTATGAGGTTTACCAAGGAATTGGTTGAGAAACACTGAATTACTTTCATATATATACACACTTTCAGATACTTTCACACGCTCCCCCAAACCTCTTCCCTGTACGTCTGCTGAGTAACATCTACACTCATTGGCTGCACTCACCTGTGCTGGACCATGCGGCAGACTAGACGACTGGGGGAGGAGAGATAGAGAGAGGGTAGCCATGTCTGGAGGGGGTGAGGCCGTGACTTCATCATGATCACCTGGATGTTCAGGAGGTCCGCCAGCTGAACAAATGCCACTTTTCCTGCACAGGTGAATGGATGGATGAAATGAATCAATTAAGGCTTCAGCTCAAAGAAGGTGCTGCTTGGGTTACACTATGGTCGCGTTCCACTGTACTATGTCAGTGACTGGGAATTCGGGCTTCAGATGGCTATATCATATGATGTGGATGTTAGCTGACATATTAAACACCTATCCAGGTGTTGTGAGATCTGGCAGTCATCTGCAATCCGCAATTTAGTCAGCATGTAACATCTTCGTGTGGGTCTCTGTGTGACGTAGACTCCACCCACTCACCTATGCAGCCTTTATTGTTGTCGTCGGAGACACTCCACAGCAGCTCCCTGTGGGCGTTGCTGATGTCCGGCTGGACCAACCGCACAAGCTGGTTCCAACAGGCCTGGCTTACCACAGGCTCCTCCTCTCCCTTCCTCTCCTGCAGCACGCCAAAGGCACGCACCATCTTGTGCCTCTTGGCCCTGACGAGCAGCCGTACTTCTTCCTGATTGGGTACATAGGATAGGAGTAGGATGAAGTTGCCCCTAGACGCTGATCTTGGGTCAGTGTAGCATTTTCCCCACAAATGGTTGAGGTTAGGGTGAGGGGAGGGGAATCTGATCCTAGACCTGTACCTAGAGGAAACTTCACCCCAATGCACATGGGTGAAGTGACTTCACTTGACCTATAACCTCAGATCAGTGAAGATGAAGCAAAGGAGATTTTAGACTACTAACACCCACCTAGGGAAAGTGATGAGTTGGTTATACAGTGGGGAGAACAAGTATTTGATACACTGCCGATTTTGCAGGTTTTCCTACTTACAAAGCATGTAGAGGTCTGTAATTTTTATCATAGGTACACTTCAACTGTGAGAAACGGAATCTAAAACAAAAATCCAGAAAATCACATTGTATGATTTTTAAGTAATTAATTTGCATGACATAAGTATTTGATACATCAGAAAAGCAGAACTTAATATTTGGTACAGAAACCTTTGTTTGCAATTACAGAGATCATATGTTTCCTGTAGATCTTGACCAGGTTTGCACACACTGCAGCAGGGATTTTGGCCCACTCCTCCATACAGACCTTCAGGTTTTGGGGCTGTCGCTGGGCAATACGGACTTTCAGCTCCCTCCAAAGATTTTCTATTGGGTTCAGGTCTGGAGACTGCCTAGGCCACTCCAGGACCTTGAGATGCTTCTTACGGAGCCCCTCCTTATTTGCCCTGGCTGTGTGATTTGGGTCGTTGTCATGCTGGAAGACCCAGCGACGACCCATCTTCAATGCTCTTACTGAGGGAAGGAGGTTGTTGGCCAAGATCTCGCGATACATGGCCCCATCCATCCTCCCCTCAATACGGTGCAGTCGTCCTGTCCCCTTTGCAGAAAAGCATCCCCAAAGAATGATGTTTCCACCTCCATGCTTCACGGTTGGGATGGTGTTCTTGGGGTTGTACTCATCCTTCTTCTTCCTCCAAACACGGCGAGTGGAGTTTAGACCAAAAAGCTCTATTTTTGTCTCATCAGACCACATGACCTTCTCCCATTCCTCCTCTGGATCATCCAGATGGTCATTGGCAAACTTCAGACGGGCCTGGACATGCGCTGGCTTGAGCAGGGGGACCTTGCGTGCGCTGCAGGATTTTAATCCATGACGGCATAGTGTGTTGCTAATGGTTTTCTTTGAGACTGTGGTCCCAGCTCTCTTCAGGTCATTGACCACGTCCTGCCGTGTAGTTCTGGGCTGATCCCTCACCTTCCTCATGATCATTGATGCCCCATGAGGTGAGATCTTGCATGGAGCCCCAGACCGAGGGTGATTGACCGTCATCTTGAACTTCTTACATTTTCTAATAATTGCGCCAACAGTTGTTGCCTTCTCACCAAGCTGCTTGCCTATTGTCCTGTAGCCCATCCCAGCCTTGTGCAGGTCTACAATTTTATCCCTGATGTCCTTACACAGCTCTCTGGTCTTGGCCATTGTAGAGAGGTTGGAGTCTGTTTGATTGAATGTGTGGACAGGTGTATTTTATACAGGTAACGAGTTCAAACAGGTGCAGTTAATACAGGTAATGAGTGGAGAACAGGAGGGCTTCTTAAAGAAAAACTAACAGGTCTGTGAGTGCAGGAATTCTTACTGGTTGGTAGGTGATCAAATACTTATGTCATGCAATAAAATGCAAATTAATTACTTAAAAATCATACAATGTGATTTTCTGGATTTTTGTTTAAAATTCCGTCTCTCACAGTTGAAGTGTACCTGTGATAAAAATTACAGACCTCTACATGCTTTGTAAGTAGGAAAACCTGCAAAATCGGCATTGTATCAAATACTTGTTCTCCCCACTGTAGATATCATAATGAGTCCTTTTTGACACCACACAATTATCAGCCACTCACTTTTCTCACCAACTCAGTGGCCTTGTGGTTAGAGTGTCCGCCCTGAGATTGGAAGGTTAGGAATTCGATGCCCGGCGGAGTCATACCAAAGACTGTAAAAATGGGACCTGATGGGTCTCTGCTTGGCACTTAGCATTACGGAGATTTGAGTGTAAGGCCCTGTGATAGACCAGCGTCCTTTCTTGGGGGGTGTACTTGTACACCAAGCTGCCTTAAGCTACAGACACAGGAGATAGGCTCCTGCTTCTATGAGCCATTCCGTCTCGCACAAGCCAAGGCTACATACATTTTAAAGTCACCAATATTGAATTGCATAATAAACCCATAACAGAAGCACTCAAAATAGCTACCTTTAAGCAACAACCTACAAAAGTTATGCGATGTTCTACTAGCTCATTCAGACACGCGCTACACAGAATGGAACAAACCATATCAGAACCAACAAAAGGAGCAAATCTGCGAAGAAATTGCTTATATCATTGTCTTGTCCGCCCACTTTACCTTCAGGTACTTTTTGTAGTTGTTGTACACGACCGCCAAGAACACCGACATGAAGATGTACGTGTTGATGAGGATATAGATGATGAAGAACACGGCAAAGAAAACGCTGAAGTTGTACGCTGGCATCCTACGTGGGGAAATAAAGACAAAAATACATCAAGATTTGTCCACGTAAGTGTCTGTATATTAAAGATTAAACAATTAAATTACTCATGAGATATTTTACAGTTTAGTCATTTAGCAGACACTCTTATCCAGAGCGACTAACAACCAGTTTATTCAACTTCAGTAGGCAAAAACCACCACGTGTCACCATCAATGCAAGCATAATCTACTCCCAGCAAAATAGTTGTTGGTTTATTAGGTACACCACCCGTTCAAGAAAATGGTTTGCTCCTACAGACAGGGAGTCACGTGGCTGTGGCTTGCTATATAAAGCAGGCAGACAGGCATAGAGGCATTCAGTTACTGTTCGACTGAACATTAGAATGGGCAAAACAAGTGACCTAAGCGACTTTGAACGTGGTATGATCGTCAGTCCCAGTCGCGACGGTTCCAGTACCTCAGAAACGTCCGTCCTCCTGGGCTTTTCACGCACGACAGTGTCTAGGGTTTACTGAGAATGATGGGCTATTGCAGCAGACGACCACACCGGGTTCCTTTCCTATCAACTAAAAACAAAAAGAAGCGGCTCCATTGGGCACGCGATCGCCAACAATGGACAATTGAGGAGTGGAAAAACATTGCCTGGTCCGACGAATCCTGGTTCCTGTTGCGTTATGCTGAGTCAGGATTTGGAGTAGGCAGCATGGGTCCATGGCTCAATCCTGCTTGGTTTCAACGGTACAGGCTGGTGGTGGTGGGGTAATGGCGTAGGGAATGTTTTCCTGGCACGCGTTAGGACCCTTGAGCAACGTTTCCATGCCCCGAGGAATTCAGGCTGTTCTGGAGGCAAAGAGGGATCCGACCCGCTACTAGATGGGTGTACCTAATAAACTGGCCACTGAGTGTATATAGAAAGGGGACGTTGCACTTAAAGTTGCACTACAAATTAAAAGTCATACAGTTAAAGCTATAATCCTTAAATGCTACATCCATTGTTGGACTTATAAATGAATTATATATACCCATTGATTCTTAAAGAAATAACTTCATGAGCTTAGTCCAACTGTCATACTCCATCAGAACCCAAAATATAAGATTGTTTACAAACATTGGAGTAGAAACAATGTAAACAAATACTGTCTAGCTTCAAAACATGGTTAAAACTATAATTGTGATATAGTGTATGGTCAGCCCTTGCATCCATAGCTCTGTCTAGGAATTTGACAGTGGTTACATTTCTTCATGCCCATTCCTAGGCTTTTTACCAGAGGTGTGGTGACAGCTTTGTTATTTTTTCAATTAAGGATTCTAGCTTTAAAGAAGCATTCACATCTTATTAGATTTCATAACAAAAAGCATAAATATAAAATTATCACAATAAATTCATAATAAAAAGCAGAAGGAATATGGTTGGATAGTGGATATATCCAGGGTACTCACATGACATCTGGGCTGTTGGCAGTAGTGACTAGGACATAGAGATCAAAGACAATCTCCAGATAGTTGGTGAAATAGGGGCGTCCCTCTGTTGTTTTAAGGTCCCTAGGGAGGAAGAAGCAGCACAAATCTGGTTTGCATTACGTCCAACAACAATGCCCCCCCCCCTCAAAAACATGAACCTTCACCATTAGCCAGTCAACTGCAGAAATGACCCTGGATGAGTGTCTAAGGGCAACTTGATCCTAGTCCCCTCCCTCTTTGCAAACAGGAAGTATGGATGGATGTGCTCTACTAACCACACAAGGCTGGTGTAGGATGACATAGCCCCTCAGAGCACTGCTTTTCTTTCTGATGGTTAAGATTAGGTTTGGGAATTGGGATAGAATAGCTGATCCTAGACCTGCTCTTATAGAGGAAACTACAGTAGTTTTCAGTGCAACTTTATGAAGTGCTACGCATTTGGTAA
This sequence comes from Coregonus lavaretus, assembly GCF_964263955.1. Taxonomy (NCBI): domain Eukaryota; kingdom Metazoa; phylum Chordata; class Actinopteri; order Salmoniformes; family Salmonidae; genus Coregonus; species Coregonus lavaretus. The sequence continues at coordinate 11,145,062 of NC_139993.1, forward strand.
TAATTATTTGCTTGCCAACTATATATCAGACCGGCATGGGTGCAGGCTTTTGTTCCAACCCAGCATGAACACACCTGATTCAACTAATAAAAAGTATTGATATATATGAGTTGATTAGTTGAATCAGATGTGTTACTGCTTGGCTGGAACAAAGGCCTGCACTCAGACCAGTCCTCTGAAGACAAGATGATCACCCCTGTTCTAGAGCTTACAATGCTGGCAAACATATGCCCATATGACTACAGGACATTCCTGATCCTGACTTACCTTTTCCCAAAGAGTTTGAGGGCCATGAGTGAGAACATGAGCACGCTGAACATGAAGAGCAGGAAGACATAGAGGATCTGAGGCAGTGCGTTTCGGATGCTTCGGAATGCTCTCCGGAGCTAGAGGAAAAAAGAGAGAATGTGAGTGAGTGATAAAAGGGAAGGGGGATACCTAGTCAGTTGCACAATTTAATGCATTCAACCTAAATGTGTCTTCCGCATTTAACCCAACCCCCCTGAATCAGGGGGAAGATGATGTTTGTGTGTGTGACAGACAGACAATACATTAACTGAGACGGAGAAAAAAGGAGAGAGAGTTTTTACCTGTCGTCCCTCAGTGATGTTGACCAGTAGGAGGGGCCTCAGTACCCGCGACCAGCGGACAGCGTAGAAACCTGTGGCTTTCAACGCCCCATAAATGATCATGTCAACAAGTGAGAGCTGAGAAAGGGAAAAACTTCAATTAGTACCCTGTTTGTTTCTTTGTAATGGGGGAGTAGTTACTCAAAGTTGTATGCTAAATTCCAAAATTGACCTCTAACGACTCCTGGAGATCAAAGTAGATTGTATAGATTTAGTGTAGTTATTGTATTGTAGTCATATTGTTTCCATCTATCCAATCCTGAAGTGGGTGAGAGTAATGGCTAGTGGTTGATTTGCAATTCAGCATTTTTATTATTATTTCATAGCAATTCTCACACAGAAACTAACTCAAGTGGAGCCCAGTGTTGGAAGTTGGAATTGGTCTAGTAGCATGACGGCTTGAAGCTAGACCAATTCCAACATTGGGCTCCACTTTTCCACACACTGCTCAATCAAAAGTCAACACCACCCCAGTCATACAATTTACATTGAAATATGTTTCACCATCTATAGCTGCCATATACTATCTATATCTACTGCTATCAATACATGTTTGCATATATGGTCAATACAGGAGTTAGCGGTGTACAACAGTGCACTCAAAATGAGTCATTTGTTTATTCAGAATCAAACCGAGTTATAGCGTTAACACTAGGAAGTAACTAGGAGTTGAGAATCACTGACACAGGGAAACTTTGGGCTAAAGGTTTATTCACAACAATGTGCAAAGCACTTCTCAGCACATTCTCAACTTGTAATACAGTTACTTCAAATGCTGCTACACCGAGTCACTGGGTGAGTTTCCCAATTCCTTCTTGGCCAAAGTAGTATGCGATTTCTTTCAACGACCCAGACTAATACATGTTAGTAATACCTTGGTTGTGGGTTTGATTCCAGCATTGTTCATATATACAGAATATGTATAAGCTGTCGCTGGATAAAATCATTCTAATAAATTAAAATGTATTATTTAGGTATGTGTACCTTGATAGAGATGCATACTGAATCAAAAGCACTGGATCCCAATGACCCTAGTGTTCATGTCTTGTGAGGAGAGGTAGGAGCAGAGCAGACAAGGAATTTCCGATGTAGTAGTTGGAGAAATAAAGTTGTATTGTCCTATATTGTATTGCACTAAAGAACATGAGGGTAATATGCACGCCTTAAACTTGAGTATACCAGGGCTGAAAAATAATAAAGATAAGAAATTAGAGGTCCGCTGTTCCCCTGTGCATTATTCCTGCACCTAAAAATAATTGTATTGCAGTAGTTGAGTTGCTCCTACCAAAATGATAACAAAGATGCAGATGTTCTTGGGGTCTTTCCAAAACCTTTCCCGGGGGATGACTTTGGCGTAGTGCACGAGCCGAGCAGTGAAGGCTGCCAGACAGACAAGCTCGATCACTGAGGTCACCTGAGGGAGAAAAAAACGTGTGGCTACTATCAATTCAGGAAAAGATTACAGTGGGGAAAAAAAGTATTTAGTCAGCTACCAATTGTGCAAGTTCTCCCACTTAAAAAGATGAGAGAGGCCTGTAATTTTCATCATAGGTACACGTCAACTATGACAGACAAATTGAGAAAAATAAATCCAGGAAATCACATTGTAGGATTTTTAATGAATATATTTGCAAATTATGGTGGAAAATAAGTATTTGGTCACCTACAAATAAGCAAGATTTCTGGCTCTCACAGACCTGTAACTTCTTTAAGAGGCTCCTCTGTCCTCCACTCGTTACCTGTATTAATGGCACCTGTTTGAACTTGTTATCAGTATAAAAGACACCTGTCCACAACCTCAAACAGTCACACTCCAAACTCTACTTTGGCCAAGACCAAAGAGCTGTCAAAGGACACCAGAAACAAAATTGTAGACCTGCACCAGGCTGGGAAGACTGAATCTGCAATAGGTAAGCAGCTTGGTTTGAAGAAATCAACTGTGGGAGCAATTATTAGAAAATGGAAGACATACAAGACCACTGATAATCTCCCTCGATCTGGGGCTCCACGCAAGATCTCACCCCGTGGGGTCAAAATGATCACAAGAACGGTGAGCAAAAATCCCAGAACCACACGGGGGGTTCTGGAATGACCTGCAGAGAGCTGGGACCAAAGTAACAAAGCCTACCATCAGTAACACACTACGCCGCCAGGGACTCAAATCCTGCAGTGCCAGACGTGTCCCCCTGCTTAAGCCAGTACATGTCCAGGCCCGTCTGAAGTTTGCTAGAGTGCATTTGGATGATCCAGAAGAGGATTGGGAGAATGTCATATGGTCAGATGAAACCAAAATAGAACTTTTTGGTAAAAACTCAACTCGTCGTGTTTGGAGGACAAAGAATGCTGAGTTGCATCCAAAGAACACCATACCTACTGTGAAGCATGGGGGTGGAAACATCATGCTTTGGGGCTGTTTTTCTGCAAAGGGACCAGGACGACTGATCCGCGTAAAGGAAAGAATGAATGGGGCCATGTATCGTGAGATTTTGAGTGAAAACCTCCTTCCATCAGCAAGGGCATTGAAGATTAAACGTGGCTGAGTCTTTCAGCATGACAATGATCCCAAACACACCGCCCGGGCAACGAAGGAGTGGCTTCGTAAGAAGCATTTCAATGTCCTGGAGTGGCCTAGCCAGTCTCCAGATCTCAACCCCATAGAAAATCTTTGGAGGGAGTTGAAAGTCCATGTTGCCCAGCGACAGCCCCAAAACATCACTGCTCTAGAGGAGATCTGCATGGAGGAATGGGCCAAAATACCAGCAACAGTGTGTGAAAACCTTGTGAAGACTTACAGAAAACGTTTGACCTGTGTCATTGCCAACAAAGGGTATATAACAAAGTATTGAGAAACTTTAGTTATTGACCAAATACTTATTTTCCACCATAATTTGCAAATAAATTCATTAAGAATCCTACAATGTGATTTTCTGGATTTTTTTTCCTCATTTTAATAATAATAATAATAATAATAATAATAAAAATAATAAGCCATTTAGCAGACGCTTTTATCCAAAGCGACTTACAGTCATGCGTGCATACATTTTTGTGTATGGGTGGTCCCGGGGATCGAACCCACTACCTTGGCGTTACAAGCGCCGTGTTCTACCAGCTGAGCTACAGAGGACCACCATTTTGTCTGTCATAGTTGACGTGTACCTATGATGAAAATTACAGGCCTCTCTCATCTTTTTAAGTGGGAGAACCTGCACAATTGGTGGCTGACTAAATACATTTTTTCCCCCACTGTACATATGCACAACCAATTGTTAGCAATTCAACCAAGTTTGACTGGGGTGGTGTTCATTTGGCGCAAACAGGAAAAAATGCTTTGAAACAGAGGGGCTACATGAACTTGTCCAATAAGAATATTTCTGTTTCAGAACATTTCTGCAACGTGCCCTAGGCCTACTGAACACGACCCTGGTACTCTCATCAAAAAACAGAGGTCACACACAGTGCTACACATAATACAACTGTTGGACAACTGTGGATAGATTTAAAACATGAAAAGAGCAATAAAACAAGCCTAAAGAAAATGGGTTATTAGTAAAGGTTTCAAGAGACAAACACTCCAGCATACTGCATGGAATGCTTCATTATCTCTGGGCCAAAACATTGGCGTTTAAAAAGACTGAGAATTGCACCAAGCTGAGAGGAATATCATTGTGGATATCTACCCATATTGGCAGAGGAACAACTGCTGGGTCTTCAAAGATGGCCAAAGCCAGGTCCACTATGATGAAGGCATACACCAAGATCTGCAACCCCCAGTGGTTATAGAGCAAGTACAATCTGTGGAAGAAAAAACAACAACCAGAATCCATATGTCAGTTGAATTATCCAATATCTTCAACCATAGATATCCCACTCTTTCTCTCTTTCTGATGACTGTCTTTTTTTAAATTTATGTTTTATACTGTTACACACACAACTACAAACACGGCCTATGATTGCAGGACTACCTCTACTGCTATCCTTAAGCTACAAGTGACAAGATTCTATCTATTTTTATTTATTCTAATACATGCTCTGTCTATTTGGATGTATTCAACAAGTTGAATGCTCTGGCAACAACTATAACCTAACATCATTAAACATAACCATCTCTACCTACCTTATAGCTTGAGGTGTTGTGTCAAAAAATATGTTCCTGTTATACTGGGCGTCTGACAGGTACACTGCTGCAAGGTCAAAATCCTGGAGCACCCCCACAGACAAGAAAAGCAGCTGGTGAATATTCTACACAAATAAAGCTTTAATATATATGCAATATCATAGCCATATCTAGATTATACATATAGACCCTACTGTTTTGTATTAAGTGTCTCAAGGTAGGAATGCTGATCTAGGATCAGCTCCCACTTGTCCATGTAAAAGCCAAAACTGTGATCCCAAATCAGCACTCCTACTGTAAAATGCATGAAAAATACAGGCGCTGGATGAAAAATGAAGTGTGTGATCCCAACAGGTCAAGTCATGTAATGGGTACAGCTTATGATCATATGAATCCATATGGGTGGGATCCGTGTTGATGTCAAAGCAATAGAGCAAATAGGGACATTGACTATGTATAATGTACATAGTCTGATAAGTGTCAAGGCAACACATTAAATCACAGAAGATAATTAAGTAGTGTGTAATGAACCAAAATTCTAATTTCAAGGGGCAAAGGCTCTGCGCAATACAGGGAAATACAAACATGTTGATTACATGTATACTTTACACGTTAATGGAAAAACAAGCGTGATGTATTGGCTGAGACAAAACTGATTATTGCCATGCCAGTAAGCGAGCCTATAGTTGATGCACTTTTGATGCATGACTATTTTATGCATTATTATCATGATTTCGAACAATACACATAGCCTACAGTAACCTAGAACAACTTTATAAAACTATGCACATACGGTACTCTGCACGAACGCAAACAACTTAAGTAGGAGGTCATGTGATGAGACAGTGACAGAGACAGAAAGAAAATACTATATAATGTATCGACTTGGAAATGTAACGGAGCACCAATAAGTGATATGTCAGCAATAGGCTACAAAGTATCACTTACATCCTTTGTCTTTCCATTAACAGTTTTAGATGTATTTCCAATGTTTGTTATCCGCGTTCCATTTTCAGGCGCCTCTTCTGGAGTTATTTCCTTTTTATCTGGTTCAGACATTGTTTTGAGCATTACATTTCCCTTGAAAATGTACTTTTCTCCTCTTTCGTAGGCCTAGATCAACTATTCGCTCCAGTTAGCAGGATATCCCGTGATTGAGTTGGGAGTCGTCCCCAAATAATTATAACTCCTGTTTTCCTGCACGTTACTGCGTCTGCTACATATACATTCCTCAAATATCAAACATTCTTGACGAATTGGAGGCATGTTAACATTTTTACCTCCTGTCGTAATCGGAGGATGGAGTAGCCTACAGTCTTTTTTTCAACGATCACAGAAAGATTGTGAAGTGAATGCCTTATGCCATGATTTTTATCTGTCATGTGACAATTTTAGCGGAAATAGCGGAGAAGAGAGGACCGCGCTGGAAGGAAACTTTATGGCCTGAGTGGAGTTGGCCGAATGTGAGAACTCAAGGTCCGTACAGCACTCGAATGAGAGAAAACATCATTTAAAAGTTAAACTGATGCTATACACTGAGTGGTCGAAACATTAGGAACACCTGTTCATTCCATGACATAGACCAGGGTTCTTCAATTCCGGTCCTGGAGGGCCGAAACACCTCTGTTTTTCATCCTCTCCTTCTAATCAGGGAATAATTCAGACCTGGGACACCAGGTCAATTAACTACCAGGTAGAAATAAAAAACAGAAGTGTTTCGGCCCTCCAGGACCGGAATTGAAGAACCCTGACATAGACTGACCAGATGAATCCAGGTGAAAGCTATGATCCCTTATTGATGTCACCTGTTAAATCCACTTCAATCAGTGTAGATGTAGGGGAGGAGACAGGTTAAAGAAGGATTTTTAAGCCTTGAGATAATTTAGACATGGCTTCTGTATGTGTGCCATTCAGAGGGTGAATGGGCAAGACAAAATATTGAAGTGCCTTTGAATGGTGTATGTTAGTCATAGCCGCGGGAAGTAGGGGTGATGTGTGTGCTGCAGAACCCCCTGAAAAATCAGAATAAAAAACACACAAAATAATATATATCATCGTTTTTTTTGGGGGGGGGGGGGGGGGGGGATATTTTCATAAAAGTAGTGCACTGGGCCTTTAATAGTCCTGTATTAGCAGACCATATGCTCCAGTGTGGGAAAAAATAAAACATACAATCCCAAACTACTTCCCACAGCTATGATGGTAGTAGGTGCCAGGCCAGTGGCGGCTGGCCGATAGAGGGCGCTAGGGCGCCGCCCCCTTAAATAAAATAATTTAAAAAAATAAAATAAAAAATAAATAAAAATAATAATAATAATAATAAAAACATCAGTATGTCAATATTTGTGTGTTTGAAATATGGAATGCACACAGTAATATGTGTAAGATATGATAGAAAATCATATTCGCAACCTTTCCTCTGCCTGTCAAACGCCTCGTCAGCTCTGGGCGATACAGAAAGTGCCCCGAGGAGGCGGGTCTACGTAGCAGTTAAGCCAATTGCTAATTTAAGATATGAATGTATGACATAAAATGTAGCCAATCAGCGATCTTAAATCGAATCCAAGGAGGGCGATTATTTTATCGCCCCAAGCTCGCCCCTGATAAAATAAGGACCGGGCTCCAGTGGCGCCATTTTTACTAGACGACAATGGCGAGCGCAAACGTTACTCCTCCAAGACCCAACCCTAACTCGGTGAAATCTCTCCTCCAAGATCCGTTTGAGAGGAGAACTTTGTCAGAGAAAGTTCGGGTGAAAGAGCTGGGCCCAGATCAACCTGACCTCTCAATCAGACAGCAGGCTAGCGAGAAAGGGAAGCAGTATATGCGCGGCTTCTCCCGTAGCTGGTACACCAGGAAGGCTTGGCTAGCTGGGTGCACTGATGCTAATGCTTTATTTTGCTTTCCGTGCTTGCTTTTTAAAACGACGGGGTCAGATTCAGCATGGACAGGTACCGGAGTGAGGGATATGAAGCACCTGTCAGAGAAGGTAAAGAAACATGAGAACACCAGGGCACACATGGACAACTCTGTAAAGCTAGCTGTATTAGGAAGGGTGAACATTGCTACGCAGCTGGATGACGGCCACAGGATTGCGGTGAGGAAACACAATGAGGAGGTGGATAAAAACAGGCACATTCTATCCAAAATTATCGATTGTGTGAAGTTCTGTGGGGCTTTTGAGTTGGCCTTGCGTGGGCACGAGGAGACTGACTCCTCGGACAACCCCGGCATTTTCCGGGGCTTAGTGGATTTTGTTGCCTCCCTCGACAGTGTGCTGGAGGAGCACCTGAAGACAGCTACCGTTTTTAAGGGCACGTCAAAGACGATACAGAACGAGCTGTTGGACTGTATGCTGTCAGTGCTTAAGGATTACATCCTGGAGGAAGTAAAGAGTGCTGATTTTATCGCCATTCAAGCTGACGAGACGACTGACGTTTCCACCCACTGCCAGTTGGTGCTTGTGATACGCTACATCGATGCTAAAAGTAACGTCCAAGAGCGTTTTTTCGAGTTCATTTTGATCGAGAACGCAACCGCCGACACCATCGCTACAGCGCTGCTGGAGAGGCTCAGCACCATACTCTCACATGGACAAAAGGCCAAACTTATTGCCCAGGCTTACGACGGAGCAAGTGTGATGAGGGGAGCCACCGGCGGAGTGCAGCGTAAAATAGTGGATGTGTACGAAAATGCGCACTACGTCCACTGCTATGCACATCAGCTGAACCTCATCATGCAGCAGGCTACTTCACGCATCCCCAGGATCGGCACTTTCTTTTCCGACCTTGCAGGATTTTCTGCTTTCTTCTCCAGGTCTCCCAAGCGAACCACCGTGCTTGACGAAGTGGTTGCGCATAGACTCCCCAGAGCCTCTACAACACGGTGGAACTTCCACAGTCGCGCTGTAAACACTGTGTACGAGTACAGGGATGACCTCCTAACGTGTTTCCAGACCATCAGAGACTCTGGGAACTTTGATGCCCCGACTGTCAGAGAGGCGGGGGGCTTTGTGAGGATGCTCGAAGACGAGGCTTTCTGTTTTTTCCTGGCACTGTTCCACAAGATCATGCCAAATGTGGACATGCTTTTCAGCCAGCTGCAGAAGAGGAACATCGACCCTGTCTTCATTAAAGCACTTGTCCAGAGGTTCACAGACAGCATGCTAACAATCAGGTAAATAACTATATTTACTATTGGCTGATAAAGATGTTGTTAGAAAGATGAATAGTTCACTTACAACAGTTTAAAAGCCTAAATGTGTCTGGTCATCAAAGTGAGTGATTATCATAGAGCCGTCACAATTATATTTGTTTTAGTATTTTAAAAGGAAAGAGAAGACACAATCAGACGTTGATAATAATGCAGGAAAGTACTACACAGTTTGTAATAATTATTCAGGTGTCCACCAGGTCAATTTCTAGAAGAGGCCTAGTTGTTATTGAAGATTAACTTTATTGCTAAGTGCACAGCAGAACAAAATGATGTTGCATCCCTCTCACAAATGTAATAGAAAAAGGCTTTAAAACGTAATAACATCAGTTAATTATGTACATCACAGGTTAAAAGCAGTTACTAGACATAGTTTGTGTGTATATACACACTATCTGTCTGTCTGTCTGTCTGTCTATATATATATATATATATATATATATATATATATATATATATATATATATATAAAAGTCACTGGTTGTGTGTTGAGGGGGAATTACAGTGAGTTAAGAAGTCTGATTGCAAGTTATCAAATTAAACTTTATTTTTTGGACCCAGGGCCTCAATTCCCTCTTTGTGTGGGGACAGCGCATCTGACGAGCAGCAACAGCCCATCAAGCGACGGAGGATGCTGGGACCAGGAGAACAACAGAGGTTGGCTATAGAGGTAAGTTGTGATGTAATTGTCAGTGTTTCCCCCTAGAACTTTTTTCAGGCCTGGTAGTATGTAGCCAAAACCCTGAACAATCAGCACCTTGGTAATCATATACTTGAGTTGGACATAGGCATGTGTCAGTCAGGATCACTTGCATCAAAATAGCTTAATTGCAAATTAAAGCTGATGATGTATCTTTTACAGGTATGTGATACCATCCTGAGTCATGCCAAAGAGAGGTTCTCCTTCACCCAGCACCTCATCAGCGCAACACTATTGCACGGAGAGTTGTTCCCACAACACAGTGTGAAGTTCCCCGATACAGCGCTTGAAACAACCGTGGAGGCGTACCCCATGTTGAACAAGGCCAAGCTCAAAACCGAACTGTCCCTCATCTATGAGAACAGTGAGTTCAAGGCTTGTAGTGGTGCAGTGCCCCTGTACCAGTTCTTCATGGAGAACAACCTTCAGAGCACTTTCACAGAGACTGCCAGCCTCCTCAAGATCCTCATCACCACACCCATGACAACTGCTGAGTCAGAAAGGTGCTTCTCTACACTGAAAAGGATCAAGACCTTCCTGAGAAACAGCATGACACAGGATCGCCTGAACGCTCTGGCCATGCTCTCCATGGAGAAGAAACTTGTCAGGGACATTCCTGACTTTAATCAAAGGGTCATTGAGAGGTTTGCCACTCAGAAGGACAGACGGGCAAAATTCCTGTACAAATAAGATGACAGACACACACACACAGAGCAGCTCTGGCCGCATGTTTCTTTGTATATAGTTGACCTTAGCATAAAAAATCCAGTTATATATGGTACTCTAGAAAGTCTTAATAGTGTCTTTGCTAATATTACTGTATATATGTTGTTTTGTATCAATTAATTGTTGCAGTTCTGGAGCACATTAACAATTAGTCACATTTAGTATGATCATAAAATACTGTATGCTATTCTTCCAGTCAAAGGTTTGAGTTCATCCACTTGATATCCATTTCTATATTATACATCCTTTTATACAGTGTAAGATTTCCTATAAACTTTATAATAATTTCATGTTATTGTCCACTTTCCACTCTGTTCTGACAGCATGCCTGTTGCGTTGCCTGTTTACTACCAATGGTGAAAAGTTCACTTTAAATGCAAATGAAAGGCTTGGGTTTGTGTAATATGTTTTTGTGTAAGAATGCCTCAACTTTTTAATATTGGCATTAAATAATTACTGAATGTTTCACTGAGCACTGCTGTCCTGCAGTTTGTGTTAAAATATATCGCGATGGTTACAGGAAAAAAAAAGTATGGCACAGCCCCACCGAGAATATTTTTCACCAGCCGCCACTGTGCCAGGCGCATCAGTTTGAGTGTGTCAAGAACTGCAACGCGGCTGGGTTTTTCATGCTTAACAGTTTCCTGTGTGTATCAACAATGGTCCACCACCCAAAGGACATTCAGCCAACTTGACTCAAATGTGCAAAGCATTGGAGTCAACATGGGCCAGCATCCCTGTAACTTCGATCAATAATGCTTTCCTTTGCTTTTGATAACATTAGCCATGTTTTCATCAAACCATTTCATATTCCAGCCATTTTGTATTTTTATACAATTTTAGCGGCTTTATTTATACGCTTGTGAAATGATGATCGGTGCTTGACTTGCAAATAAAGACAAATACAAATGATCTTGCTCTCATTGTAAGCAGGTAGGGTTTACTACCCCACTAAGCATGGACTGACAGTGACGTTTTTGTTTTTTGTGCAGTCCAGACCGGCCTTGATTTCAACATCCACAGACGTAGATTTTTGGTCCGGACCAAATGTGACTTGTTTCAGGAAACTAGGCGTATGTCACGTGTCACTACTTCACAGGAGAGCCTTTTGAACGTAAACATTTTGCAGAAATGCCTTCTGGAACATGTGAACTTTCATTTGCCTTAATAACAAACTTGTATACCATCTGTAAATACAAATACAATTGTTAAATTACGAACCTAGTTGGTTTAGCCATGGAAAAAGACAGGAATCTTCCCGCTAGCTATAATTGGCTGAGATCATGAATGGCTGAGATAATGGTTGGGCTGGACATGCCGAGAGATGAGTTCGGATTGGTCTGCCATGTAGCACGCTTCTGTCTATAACATGAGCTGGTCAGACTTATAGGTAATCCTTTCTAACCAGCTTTTTTTGAAAGATATCACGTAGTAGAACTGCAAAAGTGTTGCAGAGAAAATTCTGGCGTTTGATTGCAAATATGCAGAGGGAGTCGAAAAGAGAACACACAGAAGGCTATTGTATAAAACACGTCTCCGGATTACATCTTCAAACTAAGGGCAACCATGGCATCCGTGACAGAGAGGGAGAAGCGTCCATCCATGTATACGGATAAAATAGTCTAGCTAGCTACATTTTCAGATATTGCACGTTTCTAATTTTGTCAGAAAGTTGTTTTCATTTCAAGTTGCCGTCCTGTAGCTCAGTTGGTAGAGCATGGCGCTTGCAACGCCAGGGTTGTGGGTTCGATTCCCACAGGGGGCCAGTATGAAAAATCTATGCACTCACTAACTGTAAGTCGCTCTGGATAAGAGCGTCTGATAAATGACTAAAATGTAAAATGTAAGTTAAAGCGTACTGTTAGCTATCTAGCTAACGTTAGCTGGCTGGCTCGCTAGCTAACATTACATGTATGATCTGTGTAGTAATATTATTCGTATCTTAGAGCCAGTTGCATTTCTAGTTATAGCCTAATGTTAGCTAGCTAGCTAACATTGAACCTGGTTGGTTAGCTACCAGCAGATTAATGCAGGGTAGTAACGTTATGAGTTGGGTTTATGGTTCATTGTTTAGCTAGCTACATGTCTAAACAAAAGACTCCACTATGCAAGTATCCATTTCAATAGAATGTTAATGATGTCACTGCGACAACTGTCTATAGACATAGCTGGTAAATTCGCTCTGGCTATCTACTCCAATTTCAGAGCACTCTCGTCTGTGTGCCAGAGCGCAGAATAATTTACGAATTTACGAACGTTCAACACCCATTGAATATTGCCGGTGTCAGTACACGTTGGCAAAAAAGCGCAATTAAATTGTTGCCAGCAGCACCGTTACAGTCACCAACGCTCTGGATAACATAAAAACAGCCTAACCAGCTCTGCTAGGGCGAGTAAAATGGTCAGAGTGAGCTGTTCTCTCATTTGTGTCTGGAAGTACACTACCGTTCAAAAGTTTGGGGTCACTTAGAAATGTCCTTGTTTTCGAAAGAAAAGCAATTTTTTTGTCCATTAAAATAACATCAAATTGATCAGAAATACAGTGTAGACATTGTTAATGTTGTAAATGGCTATTGTAGCTGGAAACGGCTGATTGTTAATGGAATATCTACATAGGCGTAAAGAGGCCCATTATCAGCAACCATCAGTCCTGTGCTCCAATGGCATGTTGTGTTTGCTAATCCAAGTTTATCATTTTAAAAGGCTAATTGATCATTAGAAAACCCTTTTGCAACTCTGCCTAGATGGTCAGCATCCTGGAGTTGCCTCTTCACTGTTGACGTTGAGACTGGTGTTTTGCGGGTAATATTTAATGAAGCTGCCTGTTGAGGACCTGTGAGGCGTCTGTTTCTCAAACTAGACACTCTAATGTATTTGTCCTCTTGCTCAGTTGTGCACCGGGGCCTCCCACTCCTCTTTCTATTCTGGTTAGAGCCAGTTTGCGCTGTTCTGTGAAGGGAGTAGTACACAGCGTTGTACGAGATCTTCAGTTTCTGGGCAATGTCTCGCATGGAATAGCCTTCATTTCTCAGAACAAGAATAGACTGACGAGTTTCAGAAGAAAGTTCTTTGTTTCTGGCCATTTTGAGCCTGTAATCGAACCCACAATTGCTGATGCTCCAGATACTCAACTAGTCTCAAGAAGGCCAGTTTTATTGCTTCTTTAATCAGTACAACAGTTTTCAGCTGTGCTAACATAATTGCAAAATGGTTTTCTAATGATCAATAAGCCTTTTAAAATGATAAACTTGGATTAGCAAACACAACGTGCCATTGGAACACAGGACTGATGGTTGCTGATAATGGGCCTCTGTACGCCTATGTAGATATTCCATCAAAAAGTATCAGTTTCCAGTTACAATAGCCATTTACAACATTAACAATGTCTACACTGTATTTCTGATCAATTTGATGTTATTTAAATGGACAAAAAAATTGCTTTTCTTTCGAAAACAAGGACATTTCTAAGTGACCCCAAACTTTTCAACGGTAGTGTAGCTGGCAAGCTAGCCAACATTAGCCAGTTAGCTTGGGTGCTTGACTGCTGTTGTCAGAATGCTCAGATCAACCCTACTCCTCGGTCAGAGCGTCCAGTGTGTGCTCTGAACGCTCCGCTCTGAACGAACAATCTGGCACTCCAGATTGAATTTAGGAACACACCCGTAGTATAAACCAGCCTAGTCTTGAAATCTTTGGTCGTTTAGTACATGGCCTCATGTGAATCCTTAAAGAGATGGGTCTCGCTAAGGCTGAAGAGGGTGGGAACGATGCTGAGTGGCGCAGTGGTCTAAGGCACTGCATCGCAGTGCTAGCTGTGCCACTAGAGATCCTGGTTCGAATCCAGGCTCTGTCGTAGCCGGCCACGACCGGGAGACCCATGGGGCGGCGCACAATTGGCCCAGCGTCATCCAGGGTAGGGGAGGGAATGGCCGGCAGGGATGTAGCTCAGTTGGTAGAGCATGGCGTTTGCAACGCCAGGGTTGTGGGTTCGATTCCCATGGGGGGCCAGTATGAAAAAAAAGAAGAAAAAAAACATATATAAAAAATAATGTATGCACTCACTAACTGTAAGTCGCTCTGGATAAGAGCGTCTGCTAAATGACTGAAATGTAAAATGTAAAATGTGTAGACAAAGAAGAGCTCTCCAGTAGGTTTACCAAAACATTCAAGGGCCATTTTCTCAAAAGTGAGTTTACAAGTTTATCAACTTTCAAAACAGAATTACTTTCCCATTGTTCCTCAACTGTAGTGTATGATATACAATTTTCTAGCTCTGAGTCTCTCTAAACGGCTTGATCATTCCACAGGTGCAACTTGTGCTGGGGACAATAAAAGGCCACTCTAAAACATGCAGTTTTGTCACACAACACAATGCCACAGATGTCTCAAGTTTTGAGGGCGCAGGCAATTGGCATGCTGACTGCAGGTATGTCCACCAGAGCTGTTGCCAGAGAAGTGAATGTTCATGTCTCTACCATAAGCCACCTCCAACATTGTTTTAGAGAATTTGGCAGTAGGTCCAACCAGCCTCACAACCGCAGACCAGGTGTATGGCGTCATGTGGGTGAGCGGTTTGCTGATGTCAACATTGTGAACAGAGTGCCCCATGGTGGCAGTGGGGTAATGGTATGGGCAGGCATAAGCTACGGACAACGAACACAATTGCATTTTATCGATGGCAATTAGATACATCTCCTTTAAATGTTGATATTTGGTTCCTTGTCAACCAAACACAATTTAATATGACTTTTGTAATACAGTAAATAGCTTAAAGTTAAAGCTATTTTACAAACTAATATAACAGTATTTATTCAACCTTAACATGAATAACACATCCATGGCCACATTTTGAGGTTACTGTAACTATAAATGTCTTCTTATGTAATCATAGAAAGCTTGCATGCTCAAGATGGCATGCAAAGGTCGCAGGTCTGTAGAGATCTTCACAAATGCTATAATAATCTACGCAGAATCCCGAACAGCATTGCTTACTTGGACTATGTACTTTTAATATAATCTCAACTGCAATCTTTTTGGTTGTGCTATTATATAGATGAAGCAAAGTGATAAAATGTAAATTGTTGTATAAATACAACATTTCACTTTGTATTCCCATTTGAACTTTGTTGTGCTTTTAAATGGTTGAAAGAGCAGTGATAACACATTGGGAATTCAACACACTTCTGACTTTCTCTTTGAGACGGTCAATAAAGGTTGAAATCTCATTGATCAACGTCTCAACCAAATATGACCCACATTTCCACGTTGAAATGACGCAGTGTGTCCAGTGGGCTAAGAGAATTAACTTCAATCACTATATAGTTGCCCAATTAGTTTACACTATCTTTCCTTAAACAGATTGTTTCCCTTTAATGTGGACATTTTATATAAGTGATTGATTGTATTTTAAACCTTAACAAATTTCTGAACTAAATATAATAATAATAATAATAATATGCCATTTAGCAGACGCTTAAATATCCGCAGAAGAAATTTCCAGACAAAGATACTTGATGCTTCAGCAAGGTCGGAGAGGAGTAGAAGACGCTCAGCCAACCACCTTGACGAGGTACAACCAACCACCTTGACGAGGTACAACCAACCACCTTGACGAGGTACAACCAACCACCTTGACGAGGTACAACCAACCACCTTGGATTAATCTTACTATCGTTTGCCATTATATTATGTTTGCCCTGTATTTTTTGTTTATTGTCTTTACTCTGTATTTGCCTCCAGGTGGAGCCAATGACCACAGTGCCCCTCATTGAGGGAAAATATTAAAATAAATTCTCCCCGCTTCTGACGTCACTGTTTATTGGCTGTGGCTGAAGAAGAAGTAACACAATATGCCTAGCCCCGCCTCCCCACACATTTTCCCTGAATGAGAATGGGCGAGTTTGTTTTCCATGGCTGGAGTTTGTACATTTTAGACCATTCCATTGGTCCTTAAGTGAAATCTCCACCCACCCAGGGCAACACAAAATGAACTTGCCCAATGCTTCCGGTACTTGCTGTAAATGTATGTAGTTCCAACAGGATCTGCAAAGAGGAAATGTTCATTATTAACTAATTACATAGAAACAGATTCCTGATGTAGCCAGGTATGTACTGAAATAATGTTTCCTCATTGGAAGTAGAATAAATCTGATTTGTGGACTGAAACATTTTCAGCCTTAATAGCTCTTTGTTTACATGCTCATTATTGGTATTATGAGAAAGTTGTCTTACAGGTACAGGATGAGAGCAAAGTACTACGACTTTCTCCCATTGTTACAATCAGACAAGTTCCTAATGATACATTTTCTCTCTGTCTTTACAGGAGCCAAAATGCTGTCTATTATTTACCTTACTGGAGTTTTACATGTCATTCTGGTATCGATTATCGGTTTAGGAGGATTTGTGACGCTGTTTTTAATGCATTACAGCTCGGCTCCATCTCTGTTCTGCCCTCCCCTGCCTGCTTTCCCACCTCAGTACTTAGAGCGACCCCAAGGCCAGCACAACAGCTCCTTGGCTAAGACCCTACCAGACAAGCCCATTATGCTGTTGTGGTTTTGGCCTGAACACATCAGGTTTGACTTAAGCGATTGCGCCACTCTCTTCAACATTGATAGCTGTCTCCTGACTGATGACAGGTCAATGTACAACAAGGCAGACGGGGTGCTCATCTTTCACAAATCCATCAAGCGAGATTTATCCAACTTGCCTCGATCACCCCGGCCACCATTCCAGAAGTGGATCTGGTTCCATGTTGAATCCCCTACAAACACAAATAGGCTATCTGGTCTAGAGAACCTTTTCAATTTGACCTTGAGTTACCGGCAGGACGCATACATCCCTATTCGTTGGCGCTTGACTGCAAGGAAAGGCCAGGGGGAGGATTTTGTGCTGCCCAAAAAATATAAATTAGTTTGCTGGATTGTGGGTAACAATAACCCTGCCACTGGATCAGGCCAAATGTATAACTATTACAGAGAACTTGTCAAATACATTAAGGTGGAAGTCTTTGGCAAGGCCTTTGGCCGTTTCTTGAACTATAAGAACTACTATGATACCATCTCCAGCTGTAAGATTTACCTTTCCTTTGAGAACTCAGTCCACAGAGACTACATCACTGAGAAGCTAAACGGACCACTTGCAGCAGGAACTGTACCAGTAGTACTGGGCCCACCCAGACAAAACTATGAGGACTTTGTCCCAGGAGATTCCTTCATCCATGTTAACGACTTTCCAGATGCGAAAGCCCTGGCAGAATTCCTCCTGAAGTTGGACAAGGATGATGAGGCATATCTGCACTACTTTCAGTGGCGTGAACACTTCTCTGCTCAGCGCCATCTAATTCAACATTATCAAGAGTTCACCCAAGCTATTTGTGATGCCTGTGACCATGTGGGAACACATAAGGAGTACAGAGTGGTTCACGATCTTTACAAGTGGTATTTTGGTTAATCAGGCACTTACAGTGAGCTCCAAAAGTATTGGGACAGGGATTTTTTTTAATGGGGTTTTGGTTCTGTACTCCAGGATATGAAATGATACAATGATGAGTGAGAAAGTTACAGACGCACAAATATACCCCCAAGACATGCTAACCTCACCATTACAATAACAGGGGAGGTTAGCATTTTGGGGGGGGGGTATGATATTTATGCCTCTGTATCTTTCTCACTCTTCATTATTCACGATTCATTAAGGATTATCCGTAATCATGGTAGCATCTACATTGTGTTTAGAAAAATTATATTATTATTTACAATAAGAGTCTCTCCAAAATGACACAATACATTATTTACCATTCCTTTCTATTGGGCACAACATTATTTGAAACACAACCAAAACAACTAGAAAATGCATCCAACAAGTTTGTAGAGTCACAAGTTTGATGTAATCATTGTGTGCTAGGAATATGGAACCAAATACTAAACTTTTGACTAATACACATAAGTGAATTTGTCCCAATACTTTTGGTCCCCTAAAATTGGGGGACTATGTACAAAAAGTGCTGTAATTTCTAAACGGTTTACCCGATATGGATGAAAATATACTCAAATTAAAGCTGACAGTCTGCAATTTAATTATATCATTTCAAATCCAAAGTGCTGGAGTAGAGCCAAAACAACAAGATATTGTCACTGTCCCAATACTTTTGGAACTCACTGTATAATCACATAAACACACACATATATATATATATATATATATATATATATATATATATATATATATAAATAGTGTGTGTGTGTGTAGGTAGCTATTACCACCATACCAGAGCAAACCAGGAATCCCTCAGAGACATCTATAACATGCGAGTGAGGAAGAAGGGGGAACAAATAGCCTTGGACACCACACACACACACACACACACACCACTAGTACAACCCCTCACCCACCCCGAATCAAATAGAAATAAGGGAGCAGCATCAATTTTTTTGCCTAAATCTATCAAACCCCTCAACCCATGGACAGAAAAAAAACAATTTAATCAATTTTAGAATAAGGCTGTAACGTAACAAAATTGTGAAAAAGTCAGGGGATCTGAATACTTTCCGAATGCACTCTATACACAGTATAGAGTGCACTCAATATACAGTATGTATACTGTGTATAGAGTGCATTCGGAAAGTATTCAGATCCCTTGACTTTTTCCACATTTTGTTACGTTACAGCCTTATTCTAAAATTGATTAAATAGTTTTTCCCCCCTCATCAATCTACACACAATACCCCATAATGATAAAGCAAAAAACGTTTTTTAGAAATCTTAGCAAATCTATTAAAATAAATGAGCTTAAATAAAAAAGACCCAGAAATGTTCCATAAAAAGCTTATTTCTTTCAAATGTGGGGCACCAATTTGTTAACATCACTGTTAGTGAGCATTTCACCTTTGCCAAGATAATTAATCCACCTGACAGGTGTGGCATATCAAGAAGTTGATTCAACAGCATGATCATTACACAGGTGTATCTTGTGCTGGGGACAATAAAAGGCCACCCTAAAATGTGCAGTTTTGTCACACAACACAACGCCACAGTTGTCAAAAATTTTGAGGAAGTGTACAATTGGCATGCTGACTGCAGGAATGTCCACCAGAACTGTTGCCAGAGAATTGAATGTTAATTTCTCTATCGTTTTAGAGAATTTGGCAATACGTCCAACCGGCCTCACAACCGCAGACCACGTGTAAATCATCAAATCAAATCAAATGTATTGGTCATATACACGTGTTTAGCAGATGTTATTGCGGGTGTAGTGAAATGCTTGTGCTTCTAGCTCCGACAGTGCAGTAATGTCTAACAAGTAATACCTAACAATTTGTGTATGGCGTCGTGTGGGCGAGCGGTTTGCTGATGTCAACGTTGTGAACAGAGTGTCCCATGGTGGCGGTGGGGTTATGGTATGGGCAGGCATAAGCTACAGACAACAAATACAATTGCATTTTATCGATGCCATTCATCCGCTGCAATCACCTCATGTTTCAGCATGATAATGCATGGCCCCATGTCGCAAGGATCTGTACACAATTCTTGGAAGCTGAAAATCTCCCAGTTCTTCCATGGTCTGCATATTCACCAGACATGTCACCCATTGAGCATGTTTGGGATGCTCTGGATCGATGTGTACGACAGCGTGTTCCAGTTCCTGCCAAGATCCAGCATCTTCACACAGCAATTGAAGAGGAGTAGAACAACATTCCACAGGCCACAATCAACAGCCTGATCAATTCTATGAGAATGAGATGTGTCGCGCTGCATAAGGCAAATGGTTGTCACACCAGATACGGACTGGTTTTCTAATCCACGCCTCTACCTTTCTTTGTTGTCATTATCTGTGACCAACAGATGTATATTTGTATCCCAGTCATGTGAAATCCATAGATTAGGGCCTAATGAATTTATTTCAATGATCTGATTTCCTTATATGAACTGTAACTCAGTAAAATCTTTAAAATGTATTCATGTTGCATTTATATTTTTGTTCAGTATAAGTAACTAACTACGTGTACATACACTGTCCCTGTTTATGTAGTCTCACAATAACATACCTATCAACGCTGTATTATCATTCTGGAGAAATGGGCATTAGTCTTCCGGAGTCGAGGCTAATGCCTATTTCACTACTATGTAAACTGGTATATAGAGTACCAGTTAAAAGTTTGGACACACCTACTCATTCCAAGGATTTTCTTTATTTGTACTATTTTCTACATTGTAGAATAATAGTGAAGACATCTAAACTATGAAATAACACATGGAATCATGTAGTAACCCCCCCCCCAAAAAAAACAATATATATTTTATATTTTATATTATTCAAAGTAGACACCCTTTGCCTTGATGACAGCTTTGCGCACTCTTGGCATTCTCTCAACCAGCTTCATGAGGTAGTCACCTGGAATGCATTTCAATTAACAGGTATGCCTTGTTAAAAGTTAATTTGTGGAATTTCTTTCCTTCTTAATGCATTTGAGCCAATCAGTTGTGTTGTGACAAGGTAGGGGTGGTATACCGAAGATAGCCCTATTTGGTAAAAGACCAAGTCCATATTATGGCAAGAACAGCTCAAATAACCAAAAAGAAACGACAGTCCATCATTACTTTAAGACATGGTCAGTCAATACGGAAAATGTCAAGAACTTTGAAAGTTTATTCAAGTGCAGTCGAAAAAACCATCAAGCACTATGATGAAACTGGCTCTCATGAGGACCGCCACAGTAAAGGAAGACCCAGAGTTACCTCTGCTGCAGAGGATAAGTTTATTAGAGTTAACTGCACCTCAGATTGCAGCCCAAATAAATGCTTAACAGAGTTCAAGTATCAGACACATCTCAACATCAACTGTTCAGAGGAGACTGCGTGAATCAGGCCTTCATGGTCGAATTGCTGCAAAGAAACCACTACTAAAGGACACCAATAATAAGAAGAGACTTGCTTGGGCCAAGAAACACGAGCAAGGGACATTACAGGTGGAAATTTGTCCTTTGGTCTGATGAGTCCAAATTTGGGGTTTTTGGTTCCAACCGCCGTGTCTTAGTGAGATGCAGAGTAGGTGAACGGATGATCTCCGCATGTGTGGTTCCCACCGTGAAGCATGGAGGAGGTGGTGTGATGGTGCTTTGCTGGTGACACTGATTTATTTAGAGATGGTTTGGGATGAGTTGGACCACAGAGTGAAGGACTGTTGGAAAAGCATTCCTCATGAAGCTGGTTGAGAGAATGCCAAGTTTGCAAAGCTGTCATCAAGGCAAAGGGTGGCTACTTTGAAGAATCTCAAATATAAAATATATTTTGATTTGTTTAACACTTTTTTGGTTACTTCATGATTCCATATGTGTTATTTCATAGTTTTGATGTCTTCACTATTATTCTACAATGTAGAAAATAGTACAATTAAAGAAAAACCTTTGAATGAGTAGATGTGTCCAAACTTTTGACTGGTACTGTAGGTATAGGGAGGGGCACATCAAAAAGTGGGAGAACTTGTTTTACAAACAGGTCTATTAGTTAAACATTCCATCCAAACTTGATGTTACAATTAAGTATTGGCAACCATTTTTTACATTATACAGTGGGGGAAAAAAAGTATTTAGTCAGCCACCAATTGTGCAAGTTCTCCCACTTAAAAAGATGAGAGAGGCCTGTAATTTTCATCATAGGTACACGTCAACTATGACAGACAAAATCACATTGTAGGATTTTTAATGAATTTATTTGCAAATTATGGTGGAAAATAAGTATTTGGTCAATAACTAAAGTTTCTCAATACTTTGTTATATACCCTTTGTTGGCAATGACACAGGTCAAACATTTTCTGTAAGTCTTCACAAGGTTTTCACACACTGTTGCTGGTATTTTGGCCCATTCCTCCATGCAGATCTCCTCTAGAGCAGTGATGTTTTGGGGCTGTCGCTGGGCAACATGGACTTTCAACTCCCTCCAAAGATTTTCTATGGGGTTGAGATCTGGAGACTGGCTACGCCACTCCAGGATCTTGAAATGCTTCTTACGAAGCCACTCCTTCGTTGCCCGGGCGGTGTGTTTGGGATCATTGTCATGCTGAAAGACCCAGCCACGTTTCATCTTCAATGCCCTTGCTGATGGAAGGAGGTTTTCACTCAAAATCTCACGATACATGGCCCCATTCATTCTTTCCTTTACACGGATCAGTCGTCCTGGTCCCTTTGCAGACAAACAGCCCCAAAGCATGATGTTTCCACCCCCATGCTTCACAGTAGGTATGGTGTTCTTTGGATGCAACTCAGCATTCTTTGTCCTCCAAACACGACGAGTTGAGTTTTGACCAAAAAGTTCTATTTTGGTTTCATCTGACCATATGACATTCTCCCAATCCTCTTCTGGATCATCCAAATGCACTCTAGCAAACTTCAGACGGGCCTGGACATGTACTGGCTTAAGCAGGGGGACACGTCTGGCACTGCAGGATTTGAGTCCCTGGTGGCGTAGTGTGTTACTGATGGTAGGCTTTGTTACTTTGGTCCCAGCTCTCTGCAGGTCATTCACTAGGTCCCCCCGTGTGGTTCTGGGATTTTTGCTCACCGTTCTTGTGATCATTTTGACCTCACGGGGTGAGATCTTGCGTGGAGCCCCAGATCGAGGGAGATTATCAGTGGTCTTGTATGTCTTCCATTTCCTAATAATTTCTCCCACAGTTGATTTCTTCAAACCAAGCTGCTTACCTATTGCAGATTCAGTCTTCCCAGCCTGGTGCAGGTCTAGAATTTTGTTTCTGGTGTCCATTGACAGCTCTTTGGTCTTGGCCATAGTGGAGTTTGGAGTGTGACTGTTTGAGGTTGTGGACAGGTGTATTTTATACTGATAACAAGTTCAAACAGGTGCCATTAATACAGGTAACGAGTGGAGGACAGAGGAGCCTCTTAAAGAAGAAGTTACAGGTCTGTGAGAGCCAGAAATCTTGCTTGTTTGTAGGTGACCAAATACTTATTTTCCACCATAATTTGCAAATAAATTCATAAAAAATCATACAATGTGATTTTCTGAATTCTTTTTTCTCAATTTGTCTGTCATAGTTGACGTGTACCTATGATGAAAATGACAGGCCTCTCTCATCTTTTTAAGTGGGAGAACTTGCACAATTGGTGGCTGACTAAATACATTTTCCCCCACTGTATGTAAGAGATGTATTTGTAATAATATGAGATATAATTGCTGTTATTTTATTTTACTCCTGCTCTTTTTTTCTCAACACTTTTTTTGTTTTATTCTACTTATAAAAAAATATAAAAAATGCACTGTTGGTTAAGGGCTGTAAGTAAGCATTTCACTGTAATGTCTGCACCTGTTGTATTCGGCGCATGTGGCCAATAAAATTTGATTTGATTTGGAGAAGAATCAAGGGGACCAAGTGCTTCGAGATCCGGGCGAATTACTTGGCTTGGAAGAAGGACGAAAGGAAGGCGAGACTTGGGAAACCTTGCTGCTCCTAGCTGGGGTCACCATCTGTTAAGGTGAATATGAAAATCTCAGATGACTATTTGCATTTGCTTCCTCATGGTGGGCGGCATCGTCATGCTGTCAGCAGTACCAACACTGGCCCAGGGCTTTCTCCAAATTGTCAATCTCAAGGCTAACCACTGGGTCATGTTAAGTAACCGATGCTTCCAGGTAGGTACTGTTAAGGTGTATGACTCCAGTGGTCATGACACCACCCTGGAGTTTTTCTCACAACTCCTCTCTTATCTTTTCCAGGGACCATACCATCCCTTACCTCCCTCAACAACCCCACTGACATAAACAATTACAGACAGGTATCCTTTCTTTTCTGTCTGCCATTAACATTATTGCATGTCTAATCAAACATTTAAATGTAATCATTCAATAACTGTATTTTTACATACCTGATAAACCTGTAACCTGTGTGTTTGCTTGTTTACGTCTGTCTCCTACCCTGTTCCCTTTACTCTGCTCCTGTTCTCCAGGACCTAGGGGTTCTGCCTAACACCCAGACATGGATCCACCTGATGTCCTCCATTACCAACCACTCTCCAACTTTTCATTATATCAGCTACTGTTATTGTCATGTTGTCATTATCTGCTAAGAAAGCGCAAGAAAACTATCATACTGGGCACATAATGTGAGATAAACAGATTAGCTAAAAACACTCTGAACAAAGAGAGCAGCAGCGCCTGGACTTTTCATTCTTGAGTCCCCCTTCCGAGCCTGACTGCCTGTTGAGAACAAGTGACAGGCAGAACCTCCCATCCACACAGCATCCTCCACCTCTCTATTCCACACACCAGAATTCAGTATTTCAGTCTATGATTGCCATGTGAGTGTACAAAAAAAATCTGTGAAAGTAAATTGACACAATATATAAACGTTTATATATTTAAATCTTAAATATTGCCAGATTGGTTTTCACAGCTGTTTCACAAGGTGTTCATTATTGTAAATTGTAATGTATCCTTTGGTGGTATTTGTTCAATATTATTCATTGTATTCTAGGACATACAACAGATATAGCTGCCCTCACGACGCCAGGACAGCGGAGTCACTCACCACCTTCCGGAGACATTTGAAACCCCACCTCTTTAAGGAATACCTGGGATAGGATAAAGTAATCCTTCTAACCCCCCCCCCCCCCCCCAAAAAAAAAACAACAACATTGTAAAGTGGTTATCCCACTGGCTATAAGGTGAATGCACCTATTTGTAAGTCGCTCTGGATAAGAGCGTCTGCTAAATTACGTAAATGAAACGTAAATGAAATATATATTCAACCACAAGGGTGTACTGATGAGCTTTGATTTTTAAAATCATAATAGAGAACTACTGAAATAATATTATTTCAGTGTAGATAAGGGAAGGCCTGTTTAAAATAAAAACATGCCGCCAGACAAGCCAGTGTATGAATCAAATGTATTTGCATATGAATGGAGTGGAAAATAGCTTACTTTGTGATCTGTAAGGTAAGTAACTGTGGTTAGCCTATGCAAATTAATAGGAAAACAAAAGCTTATTAATAGCATACATTTAGCCTAATTGGTAAATCTAATGTGGGGAAAAGTCAGGATCCTAGTCAGGCTATTGTTTGTCAAATCCAGATTAAATATACAGTGGCTTAACAACCTGGAATTAAAATTGATTTTTGGGGGGTTTGTATCATTTGGTTTACACAACATGCCTACCACTTTGAAGATGCAAAATATATTTTACTGTGAAACAAACAAGAAATAAGACAAAAAAGCTTGGCACATCTAGCCACTGGGATTTTTGCCCATTCTTCAAGGCAAAACTGCTCCAGCTCCTTCAAGTTGGATGGGTTCCGCTGGTGTTCAGCAATCTTTAAGTCATACCACATATTCTCAATTGGATTGAGGTCTGGGCTTTGACTAGGCCATTCCAAAACATTTAAATGTTTCCCCTTAAACCACTTGAGTGTTGCTTTAGCAGTAAGCTTAGGGTCATTGTCCTGCTGGAAGGTGAACCTCCATCCCAGTCTCAAATCTCTGGAAGACTGAAACAGGTTTCCCTCAGGATTTTCCATGTATTTAGCGCCATCCATAATTCCTTCAATTCTGACCAGTTTCCCAGTCCCTGCCGATGAAAAACATCCCCACAGCATGATGCTGCCACCACCATGCTTCACTGTGGGGATGGTGTTCTCGGGGTGATGAGAGGTGTTGGGTTTGCGCCAGACATAGCGTTTTCCTTGATGGCCAAAAATCTCAATTTTAGTCTCATCTGACCAGAGTACCTTCTTCCATATGTTTGGGGAGTCACCCATATGGCTTTTGGCGAACACCAAACGTGATCGCTTATTTTTTTCATTAAGCAATTGTCACGGATTCTGCCGAGGCTGCTCCTCCTCCTTGCTCGGGCAGGCTTCGGCGTTCGTCGTCCCCGGAGTACTAGCTGCTGCCGATCGATGTTTCGGTGTTTGTCTTGTTCTGTCTTGAGTGGTTACACCTGTATGCTATTATGTTTGATTGTAGTCCCTATATTTACCCATGTCTCTCGTTTGGTAATTGTGTGTTATTGTTTTGTGTCTCGTTAGGTCGGCATTGCTGTTGTCGTATGCGTGTATTCGTTTTCCTCCCTGTTAGGAGGTTTTGTTTTGTATGTCCTTTACTGACTAGTAAAGTACGTCTGCCAGTAGCTCTGTGTCCTGCGCTTGACTTCGCTCACCGCATACTCGTCGCCTTTGACAGAATAACACACCATTCATGGAATCAGCAGGATCGGCGGTGCCAACGGGATCACTGGAGGAGCGCGTTATCCACCAAGCGGCCATGATCCAGGATATTGGCACCGCCATGCAAGGAGTGATGGACACCTTGAGGCGATGGGAAAGAGGAGGTTTGCCCACACCTCCTCCAACGATACCACCACCATCAGCCATACCCATCGTTCCACCTCCGGAGTCCAGTGGGATTCGGCTCTCGCTCCCGAGGGCTTATGATGGCACCGCAGCCGGGTGTCAGGGTTTCCTGCTCCAAGTGGAACTCTACCTGGCAACCATCCACCCGGCGCCCTCGGGATACGAGAGCGTTTCTGCCCTCATCTCCTGTCTGTCCGGCAAGGCACTGGAGTGGGCCAACGCCAAGTGGAGGGGAATAGACGCCGCTACAGTCAGCTATGCGGAGTTCTCCCGCCGCTTCAGGGCGGTTTTCGATCATCCCCCAGAGGGGAAAGTGGCGGGTGAGCGTCTGTTCCACCTCAGACAAGGGAGGAGGAGCGCGCAGGAGTTCGCACTGGACTTCCGGACTCTGGCTGCCAATGCGGGATGAAATGAGAGGGCCCTCATCGACCACTACAGGTGCAGCCTAAGGGAGGACGTTCGCCGAGAGTTGGCCTGCAGGGACACCAACCTAAGTTTCGATCAGCTGGTGGACATGTCGATGTTGGCTACCCGCGGACGTCCGGAGTTGGGGCCGTCCATTCCATCCCCCAGCACCTCCGAGCTGAGCCCTATGGAGCTCGGGCGTGCTGGTGCTAGAGAGAGGAGGAGAGAGACCAGGAGAGAGGCCATCCCCTGCACCAACTGTGGCCGCAGAGGACACACTGCGGTTCGGTGCTGGGGAGGGTCTCCTAGGGATCGAGGCAGCAGGCCACGCACTGATGAGTCATTCCAGGTAAGAGTAAGCACCCAACTCACCCAGAGCTCTCTGTTGTACATATGTGTATTAAAGTGGTGTTTCCCGAGGTTTCTCCTCACTCCCAGCATAAGGCGCTAGTCGATTCAGGCGCAGCTGGGAATTTTATCGATCGCTGTTTCTCGTATAAGTTAGGGATTCCCCTTATACCAGTTGATGTGCCCTTCCCCATCCATGCCCTAGACAGCCGCCCTTTGGGGTCGGGATTGATTAGGGAGGTCACAGCGCCACTTAAGATGAAGACGCAGGGGGGTCATGAGGAGATTATACAGTTGTATTTGATTGACTCTCCTGCGTTTCCCGTGGTGTTGGGGCTTTCCTGGTTAATATCTCATGACCCCAACATTTCATGGCAACAGAGGGCTCTCAAGAGATGGTCTGATCAGTGTGTCGGGCGGTGTATAGGTGTTTCCGTAGGGGCAACGACGGTGGAAAGTCCGTACCAAATGCCCGCAATGCACATTCCTCCTGAGTATGCAGATTTGGCACTCGTCATCTGTAAGAAGAAGGCGACTCAATTACCACCTCATAGACAGGGGGATTGTGCGATAGACCTCCAGGCAGGCGCTGCACTTCCTCGTAGTCATGTGTATCCTCTGTCTCAGGAGGAGACGGC
Source organism: Coregonus lavaretus (assembly GCF_964263955.1). Taxonomy (NCBI): domain Eukaryota; kingdom Metazoa; phylum Chordata; class Actinopteri; order Salmoniformes; family Salmonidae; genus Coregonus; species Coregonus lavaretus. The sequence goes on from NC_139993.1 coordinate 11,173,194, forward strand.
AGCTATGGAGACATACGTCACCGAATCTCTGGGACAGGGATACATACGGCCGTCCACTTCCGCTGCGTCCTCTAGTTTCTTTTTTGTGAAGAAGAAGATTGGAGGTTTGCGCCCGTGTATTGATTACTGTGGTCTCAACCAGATTACCATTAAATACAGCTATCCTCTCCCTCTGATTGCGAGTATGACGGAGTCATTACACGGGGCGCGATTCTTCACAAAATTGGATCTCAGGAGCGCTTACAACCTGGTGCGCATTAGGGAGGGAGATTAATGGAAAACAGCATTTAGTACCACCTCGGGTCACTATGAGTATCTCGTCATGCCATACGGTTTAATGAATGCTCCTTCAGTCTTCCAATCATTTGTGGACGAGATTTTCCGGGATTTGCATGGACAGGGTGTAGTGGTGTATATTGATGACATTCTAATATACTCCGCTACACGAGCCGAGCATGTGTCCCTGGTGCGTCGGGTGCTGGGTAGACTGTTGGAGCATGACTTGTATGTGAAGGCGGAGAAATGCCTGTTTTTCCAGGAGTCCATCTCCTTCCTGGGACATCGGTTGTCTACGTCAGGGGTGGAGATGGAGATTGACCGCGTTTCAGCCGTGCGTAATTGGCAGACTCCCACCACGGTTAAGGAGGTGCAGCGGTTTTTGGGTTTTGCCAATTACTACCGGAGGTTTATCCGGGGTTTTGGACAGGTAGCAGCTCCCATCACCTCCCTGCTAAAGGGGGGCCCGGTGCGTTTGCAGTGGTCGGCTGAGGCGGACAGGGCGTTTAGACATCTGAAGGACCTGTTCACCTCGGTTCCGGTGCTGGCACATCCGGACCCCTCTTTGGCGTTCCAAGTTGAGGTGGATGCGTCCGAGGCGGGGATCGGTGCTGTACTGTCTCAACGCTCGGGCACGCCTCCAAAACTCCGCCCCTGTGCTTTTTATTCCAAGAAGCTCAGTCCGGCGGAACGCAATTATGACGTGGGGGACAGGGAGCTGCTAGCGGTGGTTCAAGCCCTGAAGGTGTGGAGGCATTGGCTTGAGGGGGCTAAACACCCTTTCCTCATTCTGACTGACCATCATAACCTGGAGTACATCCGGGCAGCGAGGAGACTGAACCCTCGTCAGGCTAGGTGGGCCATGTTTCTTGCCCGGTTCGTATTTAAGCTCACGTATATACCAGGGTCACAGAACGCTAAGGCAGACGCCCTGTCCCGGCGATATGACACAGAGGAGAGGTCCATTGAGCCCACTCCCATACTTCCGGAGTCTTGTCTAGTGGCACCGGTGGTGTGGGAGGTCTATGCGGAGATCGAGCGGGCGTTACGTACCGACCCTACTCCCCCAGAGTGTCCAGATGGGCGGAAGTACGTGCCGCTCGAGGTCCGTGATCGACTGATATATTGGGCTCACGCGTCACCCTCCTCTGGTCATCCGGGTATTGGTCGAACGGTGCACTGCCTTAGCGGGAAGTACTGGTGGCCCACCTTGGCTAAGGACGTGAGGGTTTACGTTTCTTCCTGCTCGGTGTGCGCTCAGTGTAAGGCACCTAGACACCTGCCCAGAGGGAAGTTACAACCTCTACCCGTTCCACAACGGCCGTGGTCTCACCTATCGGTGGATTTTGTCACGGACCTTCCCCCCTCCCAGGGGAATACCACGATCTTGGTCGTTGTGGATCGGTTTTCTAAGGCCTGCCGTCTCATTCCGATGCCAGGTCTCCCTACAGCCCTACAAACGGCCGACGCCTTGTTTACTCACGTCTTCCGGCACTACGGGGTGCCTGAGGATATAGTGTCTGATCGGGGTCCCCAGTTCACCTCTAGAGTCTGGAGGGCGTTTATGGAACGTTTGGGGGTCTCGATTAGCCTTACCTCGGGTTTTCACCCTGAGAGTAATGGGCAGGTGGAGAGAGTAAACCAGGATGTGGGTACGTTTCTGAGGTCCTATTGCCAGGACCGGCAGGAGGAGTGGTCGGGTTATATCCCCTGGGCAGAGATAGCCCAAAACTCACTTCGCCACTCCTCCACTAATCTTACGCCTTTCCAGTGTGTGTTGGGTTATCAGCCGGTCCTGGCACCCTGGCATCAGAGCCAGATCGAGGCTCCTGCGGTGGATGAGTGGTTTCGGCGCTCGGAGGAAACATGGAACGCTGCGCATGTCCATCTGCAGCGGGCTATCAGTAGGCAAAAGGCGAGCGCCGAGCGCCACCGCAGTGAGGGTCCGGTTTATGCACCTGGAGATCGGGTCTGGCTCTCGACCCGAAACCTGCCCCTTCGCCTGCTCTGCCGGAAGCTGGGTCGGCGGTTTGTGGGGCCATTTAAAGTCCTGAGGAGATTGAACAAGGTATGTTATAGGTTACAACTGCCCATAAATTACTGCATTAACCCCTCGTTCCATGTGTCTCTCCTCAGGCCGGTGGTAGCTGGTCCACTCCAGGAGAATGAGATACGAGAGGCTCCTCCGCCCCCACTAGACATCGAAGGGGCTCCGGCGTACTCAGTCCGTTCCATCGTGGATTTGAGGCGTCGGATGGGGGGTCTGCAGTATCTCGTGGTGTGGGAGGGGTACGGTCCGGAGGAACGGTGCTGGGTCCCTAGGAGGGACATCCTAGATCCCTCCCTGTTGACGGATTTCCACCGGAGTCATCCGACTCGCCCTGCTCCGCGTCTTCCTGGCCATCCCCGAGGCCGGGGTCGGCGCACGGCTGGTGCCGCGCGTCAAGGGGGGGGGTACTGTCACGGATTCTGCCGAGGCTGCTCCTCCTCCTTGCTCGGGCAGGCTTCGGCGTTCGTCGTCCCCGGAGTACTAGCTGCTGCCGATCGATGTTTCGGTGTTTGTCTTGTTCTGTCTTGAGTGGTTACACCTGTATGCTATTATGTTTGATTGTAGTCCCTATATTTACCCATGTCTCTCGTTTGGTAATTGTGTGTTATTGTTTTGTGTCTCGTTAGGTCGGCATTGCTGTTGTCGTATGCGTGTATTCGTTTTCCTCCCTGTTAGGAGGTTTTGTTTTGTATGTCCTTTACTGACTAGTAAAGTACGTCTGCCAGTAGCTCTGTGTCATGCGCTTGACTTCGCTCACCGCATACTCGTCGCCTTTGACAGCAATGGCTTCTTTCTGGCCACTCTTCTGTAAAGCCCAGCTCTGTGGAGTGTACGGCTTAAAGTGGTCCTATGGACAGATACTCAAATCTCCGCTGTGGAGTTTTGCAGCTCCTTCAGGATTATCTTTGGTCTCTTTGTTGCCTCTCTGATTAATACCCTCCTTGCCTAGTCTGTGGGTTTTGGTTGTCGGCCCTCTCTTGGCAGGTTTGTTGTGGTGCCATATTCTTTCCATTTTTAAAAATAATGGATTTAATGGTGCTCCGTGGGATGTTCAAAGTTTCTGATATTTTTTTGTAACCCAACCCTGATCTGTACTTCTCCACAACTTTGTCCCTGACCTGTTTGGAGAGCTCCTTGGTCTTCATGGTGCCTCTTGCTTAGTGGTGTTGCAGACTCTGGGGCCTTTCAGGACAGGTGTATATATATTCAGATCATGTGACACTTAGATTGCACACAGGTGGACTTTATTTAATTAATTATGTGACTTCTGAAGGTAATTGGTTGCACCAGATCTTATTTAGGGGCTTCATAGCAAAGGGGGTGAATACATATGCACGCACCACTTTTCTGTTATTTTGTGTACAGTGGGGGAAAAAAGTATTTAGTCAGCCACCAATTGTGCAAGTTCTCCCACTTAAAAAGATGAGAGAGGCCTGTAATTTTCTTCATAGGTACACGTCAACTATGACAGACAAAATGAGAAAAAAGAATCCAGAAATTTTCCAAAAATAGGATTTGTAATGAATTTATTTGCAAATTATGGTGGAAAATAAGTATTTGGTCAATAACAAAAGTTTCTCAATACTTTGTTATATACCCTTTGTTGGCAATGACACAGGTCAAACGTTTTCTGTAAGTCTTCACAAGGTTTTCACACACTGTTGCTGGTATTTTGGCCCATTCCTCCATGCAGATCTCCTCTAGAGCAGTGATGTTTTGGGGCTGTCGCTGGGCAACACGGACTTTCAACTCCCTCCAAAGATTTTCTATGGGGTTGAGATCTGGAGACTGGCTAGGCCACTCCAGGACCTTGAAATGCTTCTTACGAAGCCACTCCTTCGTTGCCCGGGCGGTGTGTTTGGGATCATTGTCATGCTGAAAGACCCAGCCACGTTTCATCTTCAATGCCCTTGCTGATGGAAGGAGGTTTTCACTCAAAATCTCACGATACATGGCCCCATTCATTCTTTCCTTTAAACGGATCAGTCGTCCTGGTCCCTTTGCAGAAAAACAGCCCCAAAGCATGATGTTTCCACCCCCATGCTTCACAGTAGGTATGGTGTTCTTTGGATGCAACTCAGCATTCTTTGTCCTCCAAACACGACGAGTTGAGTTTTGACCAAAAAGTTCTATTTTGGTTTCATCTGACCATATGACATTCTCCCAATCCTCTTCTGGATCATCCAAATGCACTCTAGCAAACTTCAGATGGGCCTGGACATGTACTGGCTTAAGCAGGGGGACACGTCTGGCACTGCAGGATTTGAGTCCCTGGCGGCATAATGTGTTACTGATGGTAGGCTTTGTTACTTTGGTCCCAGCTCTCTGCAGGTCATTCACTAGGTCCCCCCGTGTGGTTCTGGGATTTTTGCTCACCGTTCTTGTGATCATTTTGACCGCACGGGGTGAGATCTTGCGTGGAGCCCCAGATCGAGGGAGATTAGATCAGTGGTCTTGTATGTCTTCCATTTCCTAATAATTGCTCCCACAGTTGATTTCTTCAAACCAAGCTGCTTACCTATTGCAGATTCAGTCTTCCCAGCCTGGTGCAGGTCTACAATTTTGTTTCTGGTGTCCTTTGACAGCTCTTTGGTCTTGGCCATAGTGGAGTTTGGAGTGTGACTGTTTGAGGTTGTGGACAGGTGTCTTTTATACTGATAACAAGTTCAAACAGGTGCCATTAATACAGGTAACGAGTGGAGGACAGAGGAGCCTCTTAAAGAAGAAGTTACAGGTCTGTGAGAACCAGAAATCTCTTGTAGGTGACCAAATACTTATTTTCCACCATAATTTGCAAATAAATTAATTAAAAATCCTACAATGTGATTTTCTGGAGAAAAAAATTCTCAATTTGTCTGTCATAGTTGACATGTACCTATGATGAAAATTACAGGCCTCTCTCATCTTTTTAAGTGGGAGAACTTGCACAATTGGTGGCTGACTAAATACTTTTTTTCCCCACTGTATGTCCATTACATGAAATCCAAATAAAAATCCATTTAAAATCCAGGTTGTAATGCAACAAAATAGGAAAAACGGCAAGGGGGATGAATACTTTTGCAAGGCACTGTAGGTCTTCATGTGTATCAAATCTGTAGGCGATTGTGGGCTAAATCAATGACAAACTTCTGGAATGTTCATGTTTCATCATGATCTGTGATCAAAACAGGCTGGGGTGTTTTTGGTTCCGTATAGACTAAGGTTCTGCGTAAGAACGCAACTGCACTGAAATGAATAGCCTGATTCAATGCGATTCTCGAATAAAAAAGTGTTTATCTGTTAGAATCGGTATGGGTCTAACTGTTTATCTTTTTGGTATTTTGTGGTAGCCATAGCCTACCACTAATATTCCAAATTGCGGAGCATTTAATAAACCAACCACATTTTCCTGTGATGTTGTGGCGGCGCAAGACCTTCTATAGACTAGTGGACAATGCGGAAATAATCGTGGAGTTAATCATTCTTATAGCCTAGATGGTTTTACATATAATCTGGACCGTTGTTTTTTCTAAGGTTAAGCAAACAAGTGGTAGCATATGCTTTTTGCCCGTCTCTATAACAAGGGTTAAGCCTATATCCTCACATACCTCCTCAATTCGAGCCCTGCTTTTAACCATAAGACATCTCCACAGAAATGTATAGCCTAAGGATTGCATGATTACAGTAATTGTGTCTGTTAAACCGGTAAACTGGGAAGTCTGGGGGAAAAACGAGGTAAAATCATGACAGTGATCAGTGATTTTCAGGTCAGTGAAAGATGCCAGAGTTTCTGAATTGGAATTCCGAGTTGGATAACTGTAAAGAAATAAAAATAAATCCCAGTCTGAGCTAATTTTTTTCAGAGTTCCCTGTTGTTTTGAATGCACTTAAGTCGGAAGTCATAGATTGCCGAGTTCCAAGTTGTTTTAAATGCACCACTAGAGCCCTAGGCTACCTCTTATTTCTGATTAGGGCTACCTCCAACAAAGAAGCCGTTGTATTGATGTGAGAAATGGGCATATCTACACAGTAATGGTGGCTGGCTGCGACATCAACTAGCCTAATAATTTTTGTATTGAGGTGATATGCCTATTTGAGCTAAATCGACAAATGAAATTGATTAGATTACTCTGGCAATGAAAAATATGTTTTACAAAATCATGTACATGTAGACGTTTGTAAGGTGTTCGTGGTGAGATCTTTAATAATAAACTAAACAGTAAGTTAAACTAACACGTGACACATAACACATGTAGACGTTTTTAAGGCATTCACCCCCTCATGCATTATTGCTTAATTATTGTTATCTCATTTTGAATATTCGATTAGGGTTGTTGACGTAAAACGCCTGTATTGACATCAAACGCCTTTGATACTGTGTACCATCAGATCCTCCTCTCCACCCTCTCCGAGTTGGGCATCTCCGGCGCTGCTCACTCTTGGATTGCGTCCTACCTGACAGGTCGCTCCTACCAGGTGGCGTGGCGAGAATCTTTCTTCGCACCCCGTGCTCTCACCACTGGTGTCCCCCAGGGCTCAGTTCTAGGCCCTCTCCTATTCTCTCTATACACCAAGTCACTTGGCTCTGTCATATCCTCACATGGACTCTCCTATCATTGCTACGCAGACGACACACAATTCATTTTCTCCTTTCCCCCTTCTGATAACCAGGTGGCAAATCGCATCTCTGCATGTCTGGCAGACATATCAGTGTGGATGTCGGATCACCACCTCAAGCTGAACCTCGGCAAGACGGATCTGCTCTTCCTCCCGGGGAAGGACTGCCCGCTCCATGATCTCGCCATCACGGTTGACAACTCCATTGCGTCCTCCTCCCAGAGTGCAAAGAACCTTGGTGTGACCCTGGACAACACCCTGTCGTTCTCCGCTAACATCAAAGCGGTGACCCGATCCTGCAGGTTCATGCTCTACAGCATTCGCAGAGTACGACCCTACCTTACACAGAAAGCGGCACAGGTCCTAATCCAGGCACTTGTCATCTTCCGTCTGGATTACTGCAACTTGCTGTTGGCAGGGCTCCCTGCCTGTGCCATTAAACCCCTACAACTTATCCAGAACGCTGCAGCCCGTCTGGTGTTCAACCTTCCCAAGTTCTCTCATGTCACCCCGCTCCTCCGCACACTCCACTGGCTTCCAGTTGAAGCTTGCATCTACTACAAAACCATGGTGCTTGCCTACGGAGCTGTGAGGGGAACGGCACTTCCTGACCTTCAGGCTCTGATCAGACCCTACACCCAAACGAGGGCACTACGTTCATCCACCTCTGGCCTGCTAGCCCCCCTACCTCTACGGAAGCACAGTTCCCGCTCAGCCCAGTCAAAACTATTCGCTGCTCTGGCAACCCAATGGTGGAACAAGCTCCCCCACGGCGCCAGGACAGCGGAGTCACTGACCACCTTCCGGAGACACTTGAAACCCTACCTCTTTAAGGAATACCTGGAATAGTATAAAAGTAAAATATAAAAAGAAAAAAGAAAATAGGGTGGTTGTCCCACTGGCTATCATAAGTTGAATGCACCAATTTGTAAGTCGCTCTGGATAAGACCGTCTGCTAAATGACGTAAATGTAAATATTCAATGGAGAGAGATGCTATGCTACTAGCCTCATATCATGAATATGCATAATGAATATGCATAGCCGATATATATATATATTTTTTTCAAGTTGCCAGGATGTCACGTGTCCTACTTATATCAGTAAACTCATAACAGGAATATGAAAATGTATGCACTCACTAACTGTAAGTCGCTCTCGATAAGAGCGTCTGCTAAATGACTAAAATGTAAAATGTAAAACTTATATTCGATCAAATAAACCTCACAGAGCAAATAAGCCATTCATTCTCATTGACCTCCATACAAAAACTCCTTGCTTGGTGGGTGAAACAACGAAAAAACGCTACCTGCTGGAGGGAGACAGATTTTCCTGCCGAGTTGGGACTCTATCTCTCTGAAGAAGCTCACCAATTTACCATAAGGCTTGAACAAGATGGGACACCTCTTAAGTAAGCTAAAAAATAACCACTAGGTGGCAATGTATACCCAGGGCATGTTATGAAACCATTTTTATATGTTCTTCATGGAAGCAAATGAGAGCAATGGCTAGCTATACATGTTGTGCTGACTTTAGAATAGGTTGCAATAGGTTGACAGTGACCATTGGTTGTCAAACTAGACTTTGATTGAAAACATCCTTAACCAAACCCATGTCACTCATAATTTCCTATACATGGGATGGACACACAACATGAAAAAGTTCAACCCACCTTCTTTCTTCACATTCACAAAACCATACATTAATAAGGGAGTGTTTGCACAGCAAATTATCTTACTTGTATTACCAGTTTAACATTTTCCATAAGACTAATAATAACCATATTACAACATAGCACTGTCATCCAAAAGGTTCCAGTTAAGTTACAGTTGAAGTCGGAAGTTTACATACACTTAGGTTGGAGTCATTAAAACTCGTTTTTCAACCACTCCACAAATTTCTTGTTAACAAACTATCGTTTTGGCAAGTCGGTTAGGACATCTACTTTGTGCATGACACAAGTAATTTTTCCAATAATTGTTTACAGACAGATTATTTCACTTATAATTCACTCTATCACAATTCCAGTGGGTCAGAAGTTTACATACACTAAGTTGACTGTGCCTTTAAACAGCTTGGGAAATTCCAGAAAATGATGTCATGGCTTTAGAAGCTTCTGATAGGCTAATTGACATCATTTGAGTCAATTGGAGGTGTACCTGTGGATGTATTTCAAGGCCTACCTTCAAACTCAGTGCCTCTTTGCTTGACATCATGGGAAAATCAAAAGAAATCAGCCAAGACCTCAGAATTTGTTTTGTAGACCTCCACATGTCTGGTTCATCCTTGGGAGCAATTTCCAAATACCTGAAGGTACCACGTTCATCTGTACAAACAATAGTACGCAAGTATAAACACCATGGGACCACGCAGCCGTCATACCGCTCAAGAAGGAGATGCGTTCTGTCTCCTAGAGATTAACGTACTTTGGTGCAAAAAGTGCAAATCAATCCCAGAACAACAGCAAAGGACCTTGTGAAGATGCTGGAGGAAACAGGTACAAAAGTATCTATATCCACAGTAAAACGAGTCCTATATCGACATAACCTGAAAGGCCGCTCAGCAAGGAAGAAGCCACTGCTCCAAAACCACCATAAAAAATCCAGACTACGGTTTGCAACTGCACATGGGGACAAAGATCGTACTTTTTGGAGAAATGTCCTCTGGTCTGATGAAACAAAAATAGAACTGTTTGGCCATAATGACCATTGTTATGTTTGGAGCAGAGCATATGAGCGGAGTGGAGCGGGAGCGAGCGTGGAGCGTGAGCGGACGGATTTTGAACAGAGCGCAGAGCCGCATTTTTAAAAGGACGGAGCGTCGCCCTATGTCCCGCTCAAATTTCGCTCGCTCACACCACGAGTCTGAAGCATGCTCAAGCATGCTCAAGCCTGACCCAGAACGCGAAGGGATGCAACACTTCGCCAGCGCAGCTCAACCGGGCTACACCCCCCCAAGAAACTATGATAAATCAGTACTTTACTTTGTCAAATTTACATCTGAGATGCCCCATTCACATGCTTCAGCTGGCGATCAAAAACGCCGTTAACAAGCCCGACAACATTAATAGGCTGTTAGTGAAAGTCGGGCACCTGGTGAAAAGTGTACGCAAGAGCACAGAGGAAACCGACCAATTAGGTGTCCGCCCCACAAATGCCTGCACCATTCGATGGAGCAGCCAGCTGCGGATGATTCAGTCGTTCATCCGGTTGTTCCAAAAAGACCCGTTATGGCAAAACAAACTCAAGTCTAATGTTGCTAACATCACCCTGAATCAAGTACGGCAGCTAATGCACCTTGTCAGTGTGCTGACACCACTAGCAGACCTCACAGACAAAATGCAGAAGGAGCTGGGGAACCTGGGGATGATCCGCCCTGCTGTCACAGAAATCAAATCCCTGCTCACCGATTACACTCACGCTGCACTTCCAATGGGCATCGCTGCTTTTGCAGAAACATTGGCAAACAACGTGTCAATTCGCTATGGAATATACTATACTGATTAACATCTCATTTTAGCGTCAGTGTTAGATCCCCGTTTCAAGACAGAATGGATAATCCGAGATGAGTCTGTATGAAACAAATTCGGGGAGATAAAGTAAGGCTGTGGTTTAAGCTAAAAGTGAAATACATGCAGATTTTGTTCCTTTTTTGGAGTGAGCGGGGGCGATTTGATTGGAGCGCGATGCAAACTGCGTTGAGCGCTGAGCGATAATGAGCGGACTGGCCTAATGTGGCTTTGAGCGGGGGGAGCGGAGGGGTGAACAGCTCCGTGAGCGAGGAGCTGAGATTCTCACCGCTCCACTCCGCTCATATGCTCTGGTTTGGAGGAAAAAGGGGGTACTCTTGCAAGCCGAAGAACACCATCCCAACCGTGAAGCACGAGGGTGGCAGCATCATGCTGTGGGGGTGCTTTGCTGCAGGAGGGACTGGTGCACTTCACAAAATAGATGGCATCATGAGGAAGGAAAATTATGTGAAGCAACATCTCAATACACCAGTCAGGAAGTTAAAGCTTGGTCGCAAATGGGTCTTACAAATGAACAATGACCCCAAGCATACTTCCAAAGTTGTGGCAAAATGGCTTAAGGACAACAAACTCAAGGTATTGGAGTGGCCATCACAATGCCCTGACCTCAATCCTATAGAAAATGTGTGGGCAGAACTGAAAAAGTGTGTGCGAGCAAGGAGGCCTACAAACCTGACTCAGTTACACCAGCTCTGTCAGGAGGAATGGCCTAAAATTCACCCAACTTATTGTGGGAAGCTTGTGGAAGGCTACCCGAAACGTTTGACCCAAGTTAAACAATGTAAAGGCAATGCTACCAAATACTAATTGAGTGTATGTAAACTTCTGACCCACTGGGAATGTGATGAAAGAAATAAAAGCTGAAATAAATCATTCTCTCTACTATTATTCTGACATTTCACATTCTTAAATTAAAGTGGTGATCCTAACTGACCTAAAACAGGGATTTTTTTCTAGGATTAAATGTCAGGAATTGTGAAAAACTGAGTTTAAATGTATTTGGCTAAGGTGTATGTAAACTTCTAACTTCAACTGTATATCCTTTTCACACTACTGGGCTGAGCCAAGTTGAACTGTACTGGGTTGGCCTGGTTATGCCTCCACCATAGTCACTGTGGAACTGAGCTGGGTCAGCACGATAGTGTGAAAGGATAATAGTTCCCTCAAACTGTATATTTGTCAGTTGGAGAGTGGCGTGTCTGGAGAAGTTGGTGTGTCGTGTCTAGTCTGGAGACATGCCCATACAAACATCACACACAAATGCACTCAGGCTTCGTCCCAACTGGCACCCTATTCCCTATAGTGCACAACTTTTGTTCAAAGCCGTATGGGCCCTGTTCAAAAGCAGTGCACTAAATAGGGCACAAGCTAACATTTGGGATGCACTCACTATTAAACCTCAGAACAAAAATAATCATGTTTTGCATCATTCCCCAGTTAGATCAATGGGGAGGTTGGTGTCAACTCTACACATTTTTCACCAGGCAACAATCAGCCTTCAGGCCTGAGAATGACAGACAAAGTGATTAAAATGCTTTGTCACGCCTTGATATTGTGTAAAAATGCATTTTTGAAGATTATCTGCAATGTATGTTTATTAGCTAGCCAGCCAGCCAGTTTTAGATGAATGATTCTATAAATTATTCTGAATAACTGCCAATATGCCAATATTCCATTCAAACAATGCAGTCAATCCACAGCCATACACTGGCTGAAATCAATTGATGATAGGACTTAAACAAGTTGTAAATGCAACAAGTACTGATATTGTATCATATAATAACACTCACAGCTTTTCAAGAAAAAAAAATGGAGACATTTATGGCCTGTTTATATATATTTATACAGAAAGTGGTATAAAACCCGGATAAACTGTATAATTATATGGAAATCTTTAAGGTTGACAATAATCTTATTACACAATTTCTGATATATCACATGCCTTACTTTTATTTTCCTACATAAGTAAAAGCAGAAAGTGCATCACCTATGCCTCTACTGCCATTCATTCCAATTAGACTGGTTTGGATTTCTCCCTGACCAAAATAGCTGCCTTTTTCAACCATTCTGGAACATTCATGGTTAATGACATAGCACCTCTAGTAAATTAATAGGATCTCTATGATCCAGGCTTTAGCTCCAGACCTGGGGTACATTCGGATTGTTTATGAGATGTGGACTTTTTCCTTTCCTATAACTTTTCCTTGGCCTCGTTTGAAAACGTCACAGAGTTCAAGGTAAAGAAGGGAGGAAATGTCATAAAGGAAATAAAAAAGCAAGAAGAGCATAGTGTTTGAATGAATCCGGCCATCCTCATTCACTCCTCTCTCACTCTGTCACTATACTGAAATATAAAGAATGAATTAAGTTACATTTTAAGGATGTATTAATCCATATGAATTGAACAAACCCACTTTAATGATGATTTAGTGGCATTTAATCGTGTTAAGCAAACATTTTAGAGAATGTCCCTAAATTATTTTAAACTGTCAAACCATGTCATTATCTTAAGGTTATCGCCAAAAATGCTTCCGCAAAGGATACTCCTGTGCATCTTTGGCAAAAGGAGGTAGGCAAGGACTCATGTCATGTCAACTCCTTCTCTTGACAAACATGTTTTGTATGACAAAGATGGCAAAGAGTGGCATGATGGCACAAACAGACTAGTACCCAGGCTCATATGGTATACAAATTATCTCTGAATCATCCTTTTGTTAGATAGAATCTCATAATTCTAAGGTCACAAGGTCAATCATCAGCTAAACTAAATGAGCCATGAAGCATTTCCCAGAGAATAAATGTGACCGAGCATCTACTCTACCTACTGCTCATCTCTACTTGGACCCCATTCATAAAAATACAAAAACACAAAAAAACATGAAATCCAAGAAGAAAAGCCCACGCGATAAAGCCATTGTTGAATCATCACATCTGGAAGAAGAACAATAGGAAATAAAAATGAGTAATTTTCAGGGATCTGGTTACATCACTTTGCTGGAAACCAGATCCCCCTAGAAACAGTTGATAGGCAGACTACTAGTGTCCTGGTCTGGTGACACAAAGAGAGGGGTGGAATGTGACCTCTTCTCCTCTCCTCGGTTACAGAAAGGATACTACTTGTGCTCCCTGCAACAGGGAGAGAGAACTTGAAAGGATAAAGTTGTTTGAATTTATATTATTTGACCTTTGATCTAAAATATAGGGTAAATTGGGGCTCTTGTATGACATAACTAGTAGTATTACTACAGTACACTACAGTGGTACTGTAAGTAATATTTATATTAAAACAAACTACATATAACTTTTTGAGCCAAGCTATAGGAATAAGATTGAGATATATTCTGGTGAGTAACAAGGAAATAGCTATTACTGTAACTTGTTTCCATGGCAGTCCTGTTTACACTGTCTGTGCTGGCATTATTGGCCAACCATAGACATACAGGAGTAACTATCTAATATGCCTGGTGTATTGTACAGTTGGTATGGCTTTGCAGCTTCCCCAAAAAAATCTGACAGTTGATGTTGAGTCCTTGCATCCATAGCTTCATCTATGAATCTTAAACCAAACCACCCATTTCTCCCAGCAATCATTGTTAAAGGTGCAATATACAGAAATCACTCTGCCATTTCCTGGTTGCTAAAATTCTAATAGTTCGCCTAATTTCAGTTTATGTGTTTATGTGACAGTTTATGTAGAGAATCATTGCACCATTTAAACTGCTGTGAAAATATATTTTCAACAACCCAAAATATTGTATTTTCAGCTGTTTGAAGCTGGTGTACAAAACCGAAAGTAAAAGACGCAAAAACTAAATTTAAGAATGGGAAGCATAGAATTAGCACACATAGAACAGATCTACTGCTTCTTAGACTTGCTTTCAACGAGAATAACAGATCTATAACTCACATTTCTATGTGAATATGGTCGGGTCACCCAAAAAGTTACATATTGCAGCTTTAATATAAGTAATAATCTTCAAAAACCAAAGGGCTATATTCATTAGTTTAAATAATCTGAATGAGAGATGACAAATCTTAGATTGTGAAAGTTTGTTGAAACCCAGACTTGTTGACTGATTTTATTGTGTTGCTACCCCTTATCAACTGATTTTATTGTGTTGAAACCACTTGTTTGGCCACCAAACAAACATGGGGTGTCAGGTAGCCTAGTGGTTAAGGGCGTTGGGCCAGTAACCGAAAGTTCGAAACCACGAGCCAGCAAGGCGTAAAAATCTACAGTTCTGCCCTTGAGCAAGGCAGTTAAACCCAACTGCTCCCTGGGCACCGATGACATCCATTAAGGCAGCCCTCCGCACCTCTCTAATTGAGGGTTGGGTTAAATGCGTAAGACACATTTCGGTTGACTGCAATTGACTAGGTATCCGCTTTCCCAAACCAGTCCTAGAGAAAATAGACCAAATATCTGGGCATCTGTAGAGGACGCTTGTGAGACACGAAAGTGAGAGGTTGGACATGAGCAATTCCTGCAAGAATGGGCTGGGGGGATGGAGGATGACATGGGTTGTTAAGACCACATATGATGCAGTTACTGCATGAAGGTAGAAACTGAAACACACCCTTTAATCTGTTTTGACTAGATTATTTTCATTGTATGAAATGTCATGCCAAAATCAGCAAGAACACAATCTGAAGTTATTAGACATTGGATATTGTCTTATAGGATCCCAGCTACATTATTCTACACGTTGTTAGTGTTAGGTTTATAAATAGCCTACAAAACCTACAAAACCATGGATCATTTTAATGGATAATAACTGCCAAAATATAGGAAACACTTGAGTAAATGAGGGATATAAAGTATATTGAAAGCTGGTCCTTCCACACTGAGTTAATTAAGCAATTAAGATCCCATGCTTAGGGTCATGTATAAAAATGCCCAGTTGCCTATTATTTTGGCTACCATGGCTAGAAGAAGAGATCTCAGGGGGCTTAAAGGTGTGTGTGTGTGTGTGTGTGTGTGTGTGTGTGTGTGTGTGTGTGTGTGTGTGTGTGTGTGTGTGTGTGTGAGTCACCAGATCTCAACCCAATTGAACATTTATGGGAGATTCTGGAGCTGCGCATGAGACAGCGTTTTCTACCACCATCAAATACACAAAATGATGGAATTTCTCGTGAAAGTATGGTGTCGCATCCCTCCAATAGAGTTCCAGACACTTGAATCTATGCCAGGGCCCATTTAAGCTGTTCTGGTGGCTCCTGGTGGCCCAACGCTCTATTAAGAAACGTTATGTTGGTATTTCCTTTATTTTGGCAGTTATAGCATGATAAATTGACAAACTGCAATTTAATTTATCTTAATTGTACTAGTAGACAAACCGGACCACATATCCCTCTGAGAAAAATAAAGCGATTGTATTCTATTATATTGGAAAAAGTCTGAATAGAACGGAATATAGTTTTTCAGGAACTACCCGTTTTATAGACAATAATTATGCCTTTCTGTGGATAACTGACTAAATAGATCAGGCATTTTAACAACTTTTTTTTTTAGGACAATTGTCTCATTCTCACACATAATGACTAAAGCATCTATTGTAAAACTCCATTTTTTTTCGATCTCTAGTTAAAAAATTAGGAGTTAATCACTTGTTGCTCACTCGTGTTGATTTGTCCACCGTTTTTGTGACGAATGAGTCAACCTTGTAAAAAAAAATGTATAGCGCGGGTTCCACAAGTTCAGACAAACTTCTTGAATATATCATTGATATGACCAATTGAGTAGGTTAGCCTACAATTCACGTGAATGCAAACTACGAAACGGGTCTTTATTTGGTCAGGTGTGTCAGTTAGGTATCAGGATGGGAAAGCAGGTTTTTCAAGTCTGCGCCTCTCTTAAGACGAGCACCTGCACCTGTTCTACCATTACTACATTCGAGGTCTGCGAAACTGAACGAGAGCAACCATGGCATCAACTACAGAGACTATGGGAAATTTGCCCAGTGGATTAGGAATATGCACAACTATTCCAGACATTCTCTACCTACCGGAGCTTGTGAGTTACAGTTACTTACTGTTTTTGCTTGGCATATATTGTACACAAACGTGATAGTATTTTAATGATGTCAATTGACGCACTTCCCATGGTCTTGCACCTCTAGAACATTTTATGTGTGTTCCAATTTGCAACAAAATATAGCCTCTACCCACTGGGCACAGATGTCTATTCCACGTTGCCTTCATTTCATTTAAATGAAATGGAAACAAAGTTGATCAAACCAATTTTCCCAGTTTGGCTGCGTCTACACAGACCGCACAATTCTGATATTTTTTCCCACTAATTGGTCTTTTGACCAATCACATCAGATATTTTTCAGAGCTGATCTGATTGGTCAAAAGACCAACGAGTGAAAAAAAGATCAGAATTGGGCTGCCTGTGTAAATGTAGTACATGATTTGGGGAGGAGCATAGCCGTTTTGTAAGGACTGTATAGGGTGCATTTTCTACTAGTCATCATTCAGTTAAAACACTTATTTGATATAATGTAAAATGCAGGTTGTTTTCAGAAGAATTGTGCGCCTTGCAGTTGTTATGACTGAGTAGTACTTGTACCAAACCATCACATCTAGTTTAGAAAATGTGTGAAGATTTCAAGATGTCCTGGTATTAGTTTGTGTTTCTCCATGATAAACTACCTGACATTTCACAATCACCTCAAGTATCCACATTCATGCTGATATCTCAGACCACTGGTGGAATGTTGTATACCTATCTTTACCATTGCCTGGCCCTGATAAGATAGCCTGGTCACAGATCTGTCTGTGCTGTCATGTCAACTCCTTGTCATAGGAGTGGCATGATGGCACAATCAGACTGGTACCTAGGCTACTGACAAGATAGTCTACATGAACAAGACAAATAAACATTAGTAGTTACTTGGCCTGCACGCAAGCTATGCATTAATTCCAAGATAAGCTGTTCCCTGGCAGGTGGATTCTAACACAAACATGCAGACACACCCTTCTTTTTCATTACCAGGCAACAGATTGATTGCTGGAGCTTGTCAGGGTGACATAATAGAAAGGGTGTGACATTATGAAAAACAACTAATTGTACATTTCATAAACCTGATGTCATAGGGATGAGGGAAGGACAGGCCATTGTTGGTTTTCTAAGGTAGGTCTGGTAAATGATAGTCTGTCTAATTCACTATGTTATATAATTGATTACAACAATTAAATAAGTGATATTATAGTAGTCATTTTAGCTTGAGGAATGTCAACTTTGTTTTCTCCCCAAACTCACTGACAACACCAAATTAGTTCAAGTGAATGTTCCTAGGGTGTCAAACATCTGCAAGGTATTCCTTTAATATTTCAGGCCCTAAAAAACCACCAGAAGCTGTAGACTCCAACATTTTCAAACCAATTAAACAAAATAATTGTAGGAATACACTGTATCCCTTACTACCAAGGCCACTGGCTAAATGGGATGTTCCACTGAAAATACAACCTAACATGATTTTTCCACTTACCCTGGCTGTAGGGGATTCCCCACTATTATTTTGGGATGTGCTGTATATTTGAAATTCACATTTAGTTTTTTCAGTATTACCATAGGTGCAAATCTAATTGAGTGGAACAATTTACTTCTCGTTTAAATGTTAATTGAATGGACCATAAAACCATTTACTCTACTCCAATGCTGTGTTTCAGATCTTTGGAGGTCTAGTATGGATCCTGGTGGCATGTACACTGGTGGTGCCCGCCAACCCACAGGGCTGGGTGATGTTCGTGTCAGTCTTCTGTTTCACCATGACCTTCATCTGGATGTGCATCTTCGCCTTCGGAGTGCATCGCAACAGCGGGAGATGGGCAGCCGCTGTGAGTTTTTTTGGGGGGGACGTAAGCAACATGGAACGATTTTGTTTATAGACCAACCAGACGAAGGATAAGTTCAAGGAACACACACAAATAGTCATATTGCATGTATATTTAATTTTAAAAATCAAGTCATATTGAGGGGGCAATCCTGGGAACTTTTCACAATGAATTAGCCAGGAATCTGGCTTTGTCAAAATTGAGAAATAATCTGCACTTAATATGAATTACATGATAGTTGGCGTACTAGACCTAGAAAGAGAAGGAAAAGCACCAGAAGCACTTGAGTATGAAATCAAAGTTATTATGATGGCTCTCTTTGGAGGAGGTCCACTATATTCAATACCCATCATCACCACTGAAAATAAAGATATGTATGTATTGATGAAGAAAAGTGTACTTCTTCAGAAAATACTAGATCTCATAAGTTAGTGTTTCCCAATCCATTCCTAGCGGACTCCCCAGGGTGTACCCATTTTAATTTCCACACTAACACACCTAATTCAACTAATCAAGGGGGTGGTGATTATTTAATTAGTTGAATCAGGTGTGCTAGTGCTGGGCTAGAACTAAAATGTGCACACCATGGAGGCCGGCCAGGAATGGATTGGGAAACACTGGTCTAGGGAAAGGAAATGAAGCGCCGCCTTAAGCAGACTTCACTCTCATGCCTGTGCTCTTAGCTGTAAGATAATCATCTGGCTCTAAAAAGCAGTCACACTGCATTGTTGGTTAAGTTTCACCCCAGATCATTTTCCATGATCCAATCAAACGCAGGGAAAATCATTTCCTCATCCTTCCCTTTCTATCTCACTCAGGATTTTGCATACCACGGCCTGGCAGCTTTCTTCTACCTCAGCGCCTCTGTTGCTCTCGCCAAAGTGACCCTGGATATCAAAGCTGGAACCCTCTATAACTATCGACTTGACATTTCTGCAGTGGTAAGTCTTCCATAACAGCAAATCTTAGGAAATATATAGGGATGCCAAAAACAATCTAAAATGTTCACGTCTTTCCCACTGTAACATGTCCTGTACAGCTTAGTATCAAATATCATCCATTTCAATTTCAATACATTACTTTTCATGTTAAAGGGAAATTACACTCCCAAATCCAAGTGTGTCAGGTGTTTTCAGACCTCAAAAGTGGTCTTACTTTGAGATAAGTCCACATCCCAGACAGTGGTGTAGTGCTATTTTTTGGGGGGTGAGGGAGCATCCAAAAAATGTAAATGACGTCATCATTTCCTTTTGTACTGACAGATGTAACCTATTGAATAGCCTATCATTAACGAATATGCATAAAATGCATCCTCCAATTGCAATCTCTGCCTATGCCCACACATATTGTCTCACGAACATGTTATATGTTTAATACCCTCAACCACCAAGTTAGGTATAGGCCTACCTGTTTTCAAAATAGGCCATCATCACTGTCAATCTTGAATGACAATTCTTTACTTTTTACCGATGAAATGTTCAAACTGCATCTGCAAGCCAATCATTTGATTAATCTCAATCAGCAGTTTAATGGGAATATGTATTTAGATCTTCTTACTGTTTCGTGAGCGAATTAGAGCAGATGGTGTTAACAAACAATTAGCCTTTTTTGTATTTTGTTTCAATCAAAGCATATATCCTGCCTAAAGGACAATGCCAGGATCGCACAATGATGTTAAAGAAGTTGAACTAACTTGTGGTGTTGAAGGATAGCTGAAGGATAGCTCTGCCATTCGGCCAGTTCAGGAACAAACAACAATCATTTACATTATAGCCTAAAAGCCCAAGGACTACGTGGTATAGCTATTTGTGGACTATAGCCTAATGTAAATACAAATACATATAGCTTAATGTCATTGCACTGCTTGCTAGAAGAGCTTTAGTTGCGAGTAGGCATTTCATTGTATTGTGTAGCTTACGCTACGCTGTATCATAAATAAACTTTGATTTGATTATCTTGAACACATGGTTACAATATACTCTATAACATAATAAAAGAAAACAGATAATTTATTTTCATAGATTAAACATGCTATCAAATCAATTGACCAAGTCAAATCATTACTACGTAGAATTGCAGGAAATTCGTTTGAAAAAAGCTATTAAATCAAGCTTTTGGTGTGGTGTATTCATGCATCTCAATAAACTATAATATAAATACATTATTACCTCCAACTTGGCCCAATTGCCCACCCTGACATACCAAGCTAGAACGGGCACTGCGTCTCAACCAATAGCCTATAGGCTAAATATCCCAAGCAGGGCTGCAGCAACTTCCAGAGAGGGTCAGGCTGCTTGGGCTTTGCCGTGGCCACTCTGGTTTGGGTGTCCTCGGCAGAACAGTGTCACCGTAACCAAGTAGTCACATATTGTTCTAGGTTCCACTGCACAAGAGGGGGTCTGTGGAGTTTGGTGAACGTCAAGGCAGACACACGATGAATTTGGACCTAGAGCTTGTTGGTGTGCTAAGTTTCATTTGGCTAAACCCCCTCTCACACTCTGCCAAGCTGCATATTTTCTTTTAACAGTCTGATTGGCCAAAGTGGTCAAGCCTCCGATGGGCCTCTCCAGTGCACAGACGTAGCCTACAGTTCTTCATCATTCTCGCCACCACCAGAGAGAAGACAGGGAAGAAACCACCATTTACTTACCTCTAGGCTGCTATACATATTTATTTGGTTTACATGAAAAACTATAGAATGACAGTTTTAGTGGTAATTAAATATAATTGATTTAGAATTTATCAGAATACATTTTCCAGCAATAGATTTACCTGCTCCGTGTATTCTCAAATCGAAAAATGTGAGGGAGCGCCGCTCCCACGTGCTCTGGCAACACTACACCCCTGGTCCCAGACTCCCAGGCCATCTGTTGTGTAGATCAAGCTACATGCCTCAATCCAAAATGAATGGGGAAAAAGCACCATATAATTTCTAGGTTTTATTCTGTGCTTATTTTCCCACCATTCATATTAGTTTGAGGCATATAGCTGGATCAACACAACTGATGGTATGTGGGGTGGATTCTTTTGACGTCTGAAAACGTCTCTAGATTTTGGAGTGTTATGTCCCTAAATCAAAATTTGTCAGATGTTTTCACAACTCAAAAGTGGTCTGGGTTCGAGTTGAGTCCATAATCCACACCATTGGTTATGTACACTAAGTGGACAAAACATTAAGAACACCTTCCTAATATTGAGTTGCACCCCTTTTTGCCCTCAGAATAGCCTCAATTCGTCGGGGCGTGGACTCTACAAGGTGTCGAAAGCGTTCCACAGGGATGTTGGCCCATGTTGACTCCAATGCTTCCCATAGTTGTGTCAAGTTGGCTGGATGTCCGTTGGGTGGTGGACCATTCTTGATACACACGGGAAACTGTTGAGTGTGAAAAATCCAGCAGCGTTGCAGTTCTTGACACAATCCGGCACACCTAGCACCTACTACCCCGTTCAAAGACACAAATATTTTGTCTTGCCCATTCACCCTCTGAATGGCACACATACACAAACCATGTCTCAATCGTTTCAAGGCTTAAAAATCCTTCTTTAACCTGTCTCCTCCCCTTCATCTACACTGATTGAAGTGGATTTAACAAGTGACATCAATAAGGGATCATAGCTTTCACCTGGTCAGTCGATGTCATGGAAAGAACAGTTTTGTTCTTAATGTTTTGTACACTCAGTGTATATCTTACTCAATGCATTAGGAGGCCTCAATCCCAAAGTAATAGGAATGATTGAAAGCATTTCATCCTCTTCAATTAGTCACAGATTCGACCACAGAATAATTTCCTATTACATACGGTAATATTTAACTAGAATTGTTCACTCCTAAACTGCTTGAACTCATTTTGGTACTCTTGCTTATTAAGTAGGGGTTGTGGGCATTCAACTGTAGGCTAGATTATGTACTGAGTACCCCAAACTTGTGCCTGTTCATTGTGTGTTTGTTACCCATCCAAAGGTGGAAGATATTGTTGCGATTTCAATTAATCACCTAGTGACCTTGTCAAGGAGTATGGATCTCTTGACCTAATGGCTAGGTGTTGGGTTGACAGTCACTGGACCAGACTTGGAGTCCCAGTCGGGGATACCCCCTGAATTTGCTACAATATCTTTATCTGTGCAGTATCACCCCCGATTGTAGCTGATATATGTTCTTACTCTCCCAGGTGTTCTCTTACGTGGCCACACTCCTCTACTTCATCCACACCATCTTTTCGGCCATCAGGTGGAAGTCCTTCTAAACTAGAACAATGCTAAAGGCCTCAGTCGAAGAGGAGAAGGTCTTAAGTCTACCATTGGAAACCAATCCTCTATCATTCTCCCAAAGCGTGCACTCTTCCCTACATATTCAAAAGCAAATTATTGGTTTAAGCATGGTTTAGACTAGAGGGAATTGCCATCATAGGCCTACATGCCCTTTCTTTTTAAATCCATGAAGGGAAGTGAACATATGCACACTTAGGGTAGGTGGGTAGAGAATTGGGATGCAGAACCAGATCCCTCTCGGAGGACTAACCCTACGAAGGCAAATCTAGAAGCAAATCACTTATTACAGTTACAAAAATTATGTAACACTTAATTTCTTTCCTTCTATTTACTGTATGGTTTATAGGTTGATAATTTTACAGACTTCAGTAATTCGAGGAACATTTTTAATTTTACTATTTTTTACTTTTATAATTTTCTCAATTAAACTACCACATTTTATTAAACAAACCAGAAATGTAAAATGTAATGAAAGGTACATGGTTTTTTGCTTGTTTTTTATGCTTGGTCTTTGCTACTGATAGCATTTTTGTAAAATGTTGAACTTGCTGGATCCACCTACTGTTACGTTATAATAAAGGTGTTATGAAACATTGTAAGCCTACAGCAGGACACATTAGTGATAACAGCTAATTATCTATACTATAGCTAGTTCCTTTCAATGACCCAAAGTGTTTGTAGCCTCATAGAACAAACAAACAAGAAAATGGGTAACCAGTCTATATTTAGTTTCAGAGTTGACAGCTGTTAACGACAAAATAAGGTCATGTATCACCTCCAACAGGGTTCCATTTCAAACCACTGGGGTGATGTCTGGTATTGACACTTATACATTTTTCATCAGCCACAGTGTTAGGTGAATCAAGACAGGAAGAACGCAGCTTCATTCTAATCTCCTTTTCCCCTGATAGTCCTTTTTGTCAAGTCAGAGGACCTAACAAAAGGGTCACGTATCTCTGGGACACGAAATGTCCTTTAACCTGTTTATTGCAGTGATGTTTTTCATTGTATTGTGTGTCACACGCGTCATGTGCATTCCTAACACACAAAAGGACAGTGTTACTCCATGTTAGTAATGAGCCATATTTCTCATAGAGATAAAACAATCTTATCTCTATGTTCCTCCCCATATTTTCCTTTAGTGAATGTGTTTTCCTTTTTCAGTGGGCATATGTCATACTTTGAATGCCAACATGTTACACTATCATAGTAAATGTCACCAAATTACATTGCTGATATAATACGTTTGCGAATAATGTTATTCTGTCTTAGGTAATGACACCACTCTCACTATGACTATATATACTAGTGCCTTGCAGTGGGAAACAGTATTAGGTGATGTGGTGTACCTGTTCTTAGTAATAAGATAGGAATCCAGTGTGAGAAAAATATGTGAACCTGGGGCTTGTTAATTTACTTTGTGTACACGAACATCACAGGTGTTGTCCAGGGTTGCTTGCCACGCTTGTAACACTATTGTGTCAAAAACAAGTGGATGTGGAACAAGAATGGGTGCTAAGTAGTGTTCTAGTCTAGATGCTATCAGGTGGGGATCAGTATCTATCTGAAAGGTAGGCCAATCATTTAAACACAGGGGCAGGGTGGCTGGGACACCCTGGGATCCATTGGAACAAGCATGCTACACACACACACACACTGTAACTGCGATCCATAATTCATGGGGGGAAGGCAGCTGGCGATAATTTGTAACTATCTCCATGGATCAGCAGAGTAACTCTGCCCTTGTAACACAACAGAAGAAAAATACCTCTTTCTTACACACAAAAAAAAGTATGTTCATAAAACACATTCTGAAGGTGTCAGGTCATACAACTCAATACATGAATACTGTAGACGTGTTTGTTTTTCAATGGACCTCATTGTATACCGACTTACTTGACACATTCAAACCTTGCTGAGGGTGTCAAGTCAGTATACTTTTTACAAATTCAACCAACTACCAAATGAATGCAACATCAGTAGAAGTAAGGAGGAAAACAAGGAGGGTAAATAATGGTGATTCAACCGATTCATGGCCGACGGGTAGCCTACTACCCTATAACGCCTATAACGCCTTACGCAATACTTATTTTGAGTGGGCAGTAACTACTCCTGTCAGAGATTAAGGAAATTAAAATCACCATATGTCTTCTTCATATTATACACCATGACTCATTAGTGTTACCATGAATTAGGATTGCTTTTTGGCTGATATTTTGACTTTACTGAACCTGATACACACAGGTTCACTTACATACAGTGAATCAGAGGACTAGAAATTGTGAAATACAATGATAATACAAAAATACAATGAAAAACAGTATTTCAGTTAATCATCACTTATTGTACTGTAAGTGAACCATACACTACAAGGCACTGTCATCATCATTAAATGTCATTATTGATATGTTGAGTATGTAAAATAACACTCAAGCACCACCATGTGTTAGCCCATCCACATTACATGAAAAAACAGGGGAGCAGAGGAGAACTCAGCTTTGGGATAAGGTGAGTAAGCATGTTAAACCACACACATTTTACAACTTCCCTTTACCCTCTATTGTGGGTACTTTGTGTTTTGCTTCATAATGATGAAACTTGTGGGGGAAACTACATTGTCTAATTGTCTACAGTGTCTAATGTAGAGGAAGAGTTGGGTCACCGAAAGTAATTTGAGGAAGTTCATCTTGCATCTTGTCATCAAAACTTGCAGACTTCAAGTTGCCATTTTCCCCTAGGGAACATGCATAGCCCCCACTTCCAAATGACGTTAACATCCACAAGCTTTGAGAAGGGAGAGATTGAATGGACGCCAGTATAACATTTAACTTAATTGTTCATTTGCGAAGTGTTTTGGTTCAAAACAAATGTTTATAGGAAATAGCTAGGTTTCAAAAAAAATATTTAACGTAAACAGAATCTACTCTTCCAATTATATTTGTTACATTCAGGTCAAACAATGCACCAAAGCTTCGAAAAAACAGTCACATGTTGAAACATGCATTTGAAAGGAATGTGCTCTGTGCTCCCCCCACAAAATGAATGACTTAGCTACTCCTTCTGGCACTGGAAACAAGCCACCAGCTATGCCCAAAATAACTTTGGTGTCCATAGAGTCAGTAGATAGGCTACAGTTGTTTGAGCCAGCGGGCGACTGAAGATGAACCACATGCGCACGGCCATTTGTGCAATGTCATCTGCTGTGCTGTAACACCACATTAATTCAAATGTACCCTCCCCTCCCAGTTTCAGATGTACTTTCTCATACTGTCACTCAGTGTGAGTCCTGAGGCGCAAAATCTGACAGCTGTATTTTATCCTTTGATGAGATATGTCACCCCTCAATGAGAATGTTGCCCCGGTGATGTCATTGTCATTCGTTAATGCACACAGTTTGGCAATATCAGAAAATGAACTTTCAGTTATTGTAGAGCTTGAAATTAAATATTAATCACTCATATTGAGAAAAATATAGTGTTAAATGCATAAATATCCCAGCACCTTGTCATGAGACACA
Organism: Coregonus lavaretus; assembly: GCF_964263955.1. Taxonomy (NCBI): domain Eukaryota; kingdom Metazoa; phylum Chordata; class Actinopteri; order Salmoniformes; family Salmonidae; genus Coregonus; species Coregonus lavaretus. The sequence continues at coordinate 11,199,268 of NC_139993.1, forward strand.
AAATGAATGATGGATTTGTCAAAAATAAGCAGTCAAAGTTCACGAGGGTTTACCTAAATAAAATCATTAAAGCACAGTGAGTAACTTGCCACCATATATACCTTGTCACTTGCAGCTCTGGCAAAGTAAAGGAGGCAACGATTTGATTATCACTCTATAGTGGCCTTCCAATATCTTGCTGACTACAAAGTTTTAATTCAGAGGTAATTTAGTGTTTTTATTAACTTGTAATAATGCTGAATGACTAACAAACCAAATAACACTTACTAAGAAATATATTGTTTACATTTTAGTAATTTAGCAGACGCTCTTATCCAGAGCGACTTACAATTAGTGAGTGCATACATTTTCATACTGGCCACCCGTGGGAAACGAACCCATAACCCTGGCATTGCAAGCGCCATGCTCTACCAACTGAGCTACAGGGGACTACATTACTAAGGGGGATAACATTAGCTTAGTGCACTAGCCTATTATCACCCCTACTCTGACCCCCTTGAAAGTAGCAGGTTACCTTGCAGTGTATTGATCGAGATAATCCTATTTTTTAAGCAGGATGTCTTAATTCTGTACGCCATTAATATAGCATTAAGCCCCAGGGGTTACAGTTCCTCCAATTCACCCATATGGTCTTTGGGAGCTGCTGCTTTCTGCCTTGAGTGGGTACCATAAGTTACAATGGTGGTTTCTTGGCATGCTCATGATACATCCCAAAAGGCACCCTATTCCCTGTATAGTGCACTACTTTTGACCAGAGCCCTATGGGCCCTGGTCAAAGTTAATGTACTAAATAGGGAATAGGGTGACATTTGGGACGCAACCTCACTATAAAAAGTAGGACAAAATTATCCCACACCGGCATTTTATAGTCAGCTGCTGCTACGAGACAACTTGGTCACCCATAGACATTCACAAAGCCAGCACTTAATGGATTCATGAATAATGAAAACTTTGACTGACTAATCCATATTATGAAGAGATCTGTGAGAGCTTTCCCACATGAAAAAAATACTATAGTAAACTATGGTATAAATGCTGTAGTATTACTATGTTTACATACTATAATATTCACTGTAGTGTTTTTGTGGACTTTACTGTAGAATATTGTAGTATTTACTGTAGTGTTTTTGCAGACATGACTGTAGTATTTACTATTATGTTTTAGTTTTATTATCTTTGACATAGAAGTGGGGGCTTTGTCCTTGAGGAAACCTACTGGACAAATATTAAAAGAGCACATTTTCCATAACTTTTAAGTAGGTAGGACTGGGGGTTGTATGGATAGGTTCAGCTTCTACTCATTTCTATAACCTGTAGGGAACACAATATATGGTCTATATACTTGGCATGTATGTTTCTCACTCATGGGTAGGACAAATTGGGATAGGGGGAGAGGAATGGGCAGGGTATATGCAAATTAAATATTAGCATATCAATACAGTGTGTAGAATAGTATTCCCTACAGTATACTACAGTGTACTACATAAATCCTGTAACGAAGACGCTGTGAGTCGAGAAGCAGGTGCAGGTGAAACGTTTAATAAAACAACAAACATGGAACGAGACAACATAGCAGTAGCGTCTAAGCATAACCACAGGAATAATACTGACTGGGGAATGAACCTAAGGGAGTGCCAGATATAGGGGAGGTAATAAGTGAGTTAATGGAGTCCAGGTGTGCCTCATGATGACGTGCAGGTGCGCGTAATGATGGATCCCAGGACCAGTGGTTAGTATACCGGCAATATATGTGACAGTACACCCCCCCCCCCCCCTTACTTAGGACCCTCTCCCGAATCGTAGACGGGTCATCGGCCTTGGTGTTCTTTGAAACTGGGCGATAGGTCAGCGTGAAGTCGAACCTTGTGAAGAAAAGGGCCCACCTTGCTTGGCATGAATTCAGCCTCCTCGCTGTCCGTATGTACTCCAGGTTCCGATGGTCGGTGAGGATGACGAATGGTTACTTGGCGCCCTCCAGCCAGTGTCTCCACTCCTCTAATGCCAACTTCACCGCCAGGAGCTCTTGATCACTGATGTCATAATTCCTCTCTGCAGTGGACAGTTTCCTAGAGTAATATGCACACAGATACAATTTCTATGGATTACCCTGTCGTTGACCCACCTCCACCACAAAGGATATCGTGGGATCTGGGTGTTTGAGCAATGGGGCGGAGGTGAAACGTCCCTTGAGTAGATGGAAGGCCTCGTCGGCTAATGGGCTCCACATCAACCTACGGGGACAACCCTTGAGGAGAGAGATGAGACGGGCTGCAACGGAGCTGAAGTTCCTGATGAAACGGCGGTAGAAGCTGGCAAACCCCAAAAACCGTTGTAACCCCTTTATGGTTGTCGGGACTGGCCATGACCTTACCGCATCTACCTTCTTGTCGTCCATCCTCTCTCCCTGCGGGCTGATTTGGTAGCCTAAGAAGGAGACAGCCTTCTGATGAAATCGGCACCTCTCAGCCTTGACAAACAGGTGGTTTGCCAGGAGGTGTTCCAGGACTGCTCAAACGTGAGTGATGTGATCCTCCAGGGTAGCCGAGTAGACCAGGATGTCATCGATACACACGACCACCTGGCGTCCGAGCAGGTCCCTGAACACCTCGTTAACGAATGCCTGGAACACTGACGGAGCATTGGCTAAACCAAAAGGCATCACCAAGTACTCGTAGTGACCAGACATCATGCTAAACGCAGGTCTTCCACTCATTCTCCTCCTGGATGCGGATGAGATTGTATGCACTCCGCAGGTCCAGTTTGGTAAAGAACCGGGCCCCACGGAGCTGTTCGATGGCTGCCGGCACCAACGGGAGAGGGTAACGGTACTTTGTGGTGATTTCATTGAGTCCTCTGTAATCAATACATGGACGTAACTTGATGATTGAGTTGGAGGCATGCTTGGCCACGCAGTCATGGGTGAACAGGGAGTACAGGGCACGCACCCTTGTGGGGCCCCAGTGTTGAGGATCAGCGAAGTGGAGATGTTGTTTCCTACCTTCACCACCTGGGTGCGGCCCGTCAGGAAGTCCAGGACCCAGTTGCACAGGGCGGGGTTCAGACCCAGGGCCTCGAGCTTAATGAGGAGCCTGGAGGGTACTATGGTGTTGAATGCTGAGCTATAGTCAATGAACAGCATTCTTACATAGGTATTCCTCTTGTCCAGATGGGATAGGGCAGTGTGCAGTGTGATGGCGATTGCATCGTCTGTGGATCTATCGGGGCGGTAAGCAAATTGAAGTGGGTCTAGGGTGACAGGTAAGGCAGAGGTGATATGATCCTTGACTAGTCTCTCAAAGCACTTCATGATGACAGAGGTGAGTGCTACGGGGCGATAGTAATTTAGTTCAGTTACCTTTGCTTTCTTGGGTACAGGAACAATAGTGGCCATCTTGAAGCATATGGGAACAGCAGACTGGGAAAGGGAGAGATTGAATATGTCCGTAAACACACCAGCCAGCTGGTCTGCGCATGCTCTGAGGACGCGGCTAGGGATGCCGTCTGGGCCGGCAGCCTTGCGGGGGTTAACATGCTTAAATGTCTTACTCACGTCGGCCACGGAGAAGGAGAGGCCACAGTCCTCGGTAGTGGGCCTCGTCGGTGGCACGGTGTTGTCCTCAAAGCGGGCAAAGAAAGTGTTTAGCTTGTCTGGAAGCGAGACGTCAGTGTCGGCGACGTGGCTGGTTTTCCTTTTGCAGTCCGTGATTGTCTGTAGACCCTGCCACATACGTCTCGTGTCTGAGCCATTGAATTGCGACTCCACTTTGTCTCTTGAACAGCGATGAGAGTACCAACGCTCCCGAAGTAGGTTATCCAGACGGATGGCCCTCGCAATGAGTGCGTCCAAGGAGAGGTTGTCATCTCGACAGGCTAATTCCGTCTGGACCTCCTCGCACAGACCTCTTCTGAATAGCGTACGAAGCGCCGGCTCATTCCATCCGCTGGATACTGCTACTGTCTGGAAGGTGAGCGCGTACTCAGCTCACCTTCTGCCGTAATTGGAGTAAGCGCTCATCCCCCTCTCTGCCCTCCGGGGGATGATCAAAGATGCATTTGAACAGAGCCATGAACCCCTCATATGAATCTAGCTCCTCCTCTCCTCTCTCCCAGACGGCCGTGGCCCATTCCAATGCCCGCCCAGTCAGCAGAGAAATAACTGTGGCAACCTTAGACCTCTCGGTGGTGGGAGCTCCCATCTGGTGCGTAAAGTAGAGGGAGCACTGAAGTAGGAAGTCACAGCATTTAGATGGATTGCCGTCATATTTATCCGGGAGGGACAAACGGGCATCGCTGACCTGAGCTGGTTGCTGAATGGGCTGTTGTGCTGGCTCGCTGGGTCGACTGGCTGTAGAGTATCCTCCGCTAGTTGACGGCAACGCCTCCCGGGTATGTCCGAGACTTGCACACTGTGAAGAACCTCTCGCAAAGCCGTCCCCAGTTGTGCCAGCTGGTCCTGGTGTTGATGTAAAAGGCATCCCTGCCCGTCGACCATCTGGGAGATATTTTGTTCTCCTGCTGCTTCCATTGTTGGAGTCTGTATTCTGTAACAAAGACGCTGTGAGTTGAGAAGCAGGTGCAGGTGAAACGTTTAATAAAACAACAAACATGGAACGAGACAACATAGCAGTAGCGTCTAAGCATAACCACAGGAATAATACTGACTGGGGAACCTAAGAGTGCCAGATACAGTTGAAGTCGGAAGTTTACATAAACTTAGGTTGGAGTCATTAAAACTCGTTTTTCAATCACTCCACAAATTTCTTGGTAACAAACTATAGTTTTGGCTAGTCGGTTAGGACATCTACTTTGTGCATGACACAAGTAATTTTTCCAACAATTGTTTACAGACAGATTATTTCACTTATAATTCACTGTATCACAATTCCAGTGGGTCAGAAGTTTACATACACTAAGTTGACTGTGCCTTTAAACAGCTTGGGAAATTCCAGAAAATGATGTCATGGCTTTAGAAGCTTCTGATTGGCTAATTGACATCATTTGAGTCAATTGGAGGTGTACCTGTGGATGTATTTCAAGGCCTACCTTCAAACTCAGTGCCTCTTTGCTTGACATCATGGGAAAATCAAAAGAAATCAGCCAAGACCTCAGAAACAAAATTGTAGACCTCCACAAGTCTGGTTCATCCTTGGGAGCAATTTCCCAACGCCTGAAGGTACCACGTTCATCTGTACAAACAACAGTACGCAAGTATAAACACCATGGGACCATGCAGCCGTCATACCACTCAGGAAGGAAACGCGTTCTGTCTCCTAGAGACCTACTTTGGTGCGAAAAGTGCAAATCAATCCCAGAACAACAGCAAAGGACCTTGTGAAGATGCTGGAGGAAACAGGTACAAAAGTATCTATATCCACAGTAAAATGAGTCATATATCGACATAACCTGAAAGGCCGCTCAGCAAGGAAGAAGCCACTGCTCCAAAACCGCAGAACAGACAACGGTTTGCAACTGCACATGAGACAAAGAGCGTACTTTATGGAGAAATGTGTTCTTGTCAAGTGAATTTCTATCTCTAATTCAACCTAAGCTTGAATCATTACCAGAGGTTGTACGGCTCTGGTTTTAATCATCAATGATTCAAGGTCCACAACTCACAAGTCTTATCTGTATTTTTATTCATGGAGAGAGCTCTCCTGCCAATGACACAAACAGACGATTTTATACCTCCCGGACTTGACTCCTCCCACCTTTTAGATGACTTTTCTAAACAGTTTCCGCCTTCCCCCTTGAATGGTTAGTACCGCCCCCTCTGTTAGTGGGTTGACACTACATGATAATTCTAACATTTATACTGTGTTTGGGGTGAAATCCTTTAGTCATTATTCTTAAAATCCAAATTAATCTAACAGTTCTGGTCTGATGAAACAAAAATAGAACTGTTTGGCCATAATGACCATTGTTATGTTTGGAGGAAAATGGGGAATGCTTGCAAGCCGAAGAACACCATCCCAACCGTGAAGCACGGGGGTGGCAGCATCATGCTGTGGGGGTGCTTTGCTGCAGGAGGGACTGGTGCACTTCACAAAATAGATGGCATCATGAGAAGGAAAATTATGTGGATATATTGAAGCAACAACTCAAGACATCAGTCAGGAAGTTAAAGCTTGGTCGCAAATCGGTCTTACAAATGGACAATGACCCCAAGCATACTTCCAAAGTTGTGGCAAAATGGCTTAAGGACAATAAAGTAAAGGTATTGGAGTGGCCATCACAAAGCCCTGACCTCAATCCTATAGAAAATGTGTGGGCAGAACTGGAAAAGTGTGTACAAGCAAGGAGGCCTACAAACCTGATTCAGTTACACCATCTCTGTCAGGAGGAATGGGCCAAAATTCACCCAACTTATTGTGTGGAAGCTTGTGGAAGGCTACCCGAAACGTTTGACCCAAGTTAAACAATTTAAAGGCAATGCTACCAAATACTAATTGAGTGTATGTAAACTTCTGACCCACTGGGAATGTGATGAAAGAAATAAAGGCTGAAATAAATCATTCTCTCTACTATTATTCTGACATTTCACATTCTTAAAATAAAGTGGTGATCCTAACTGACCTAAGACAGGGAATTTTTACTAGGATTAAATGTCAGGAATTGTGAAAAACTGAGTTTAAATGTATTTGGCTAAGGTGTATGTAAACTTCCGACTTCAACTGTACATGCCCAATGAATACACCTTGGCAGTGCACATGATGTAAAAGGGTCTATACAATGCAATAAAGACAAACCAGTTTGATTTATCAGGCCAGACTGTGAACCAAACCATATCTCAACTCCTATATCAACTTCAAAACATACCCTGACTTCTACCCTTAAAACTATCCCAAACTGCAAAGAAATGGTCATCCTAATCACTGTCTCTTTCACGTGGAATATGGAACTTTTGGATTGACAGATGGCCATGTCAGTGACAGTTGGCGTTTGGATGCAATTAAACATTGAAAGGACTCCTAAGACAGGGAATTTTTACTAGGATTAAATGTCAGGAATTGTAAAAAACGGAGGTCAAATGTATTTGGCTAAGGTGTATGTAAACTTCCGACTTCAACTGTGTGGTCCTCTGTAGCTCAGCTGGTAGAGCACGGCGCTTGTAATACCAAGGTAGTGGGTTCAATCCCCGGGACCACCCATACACAAAAAATGTATGCACGCATGACTGTAAGTTGCTTTGGATAAAAGTGTCTGCTAAATGGCATATTATTATTATTATTAACTGTATAGGGGAGGTAATAAGTGAGGTAATGGAGTCCATGTGTGCCTCATGATGACGTGCAGGTTTGCGTAATGATTGATGCCAGGTGTGCGTAATGATGGATCCCAGGACCAGTGGTTAGAATACTGTTGACGTCGAACGCCGGAGGGGAGGATCGGGAGTAGATGTGACAATTCTATAGAAAGTACTGTAGTATTCAATAGTAAACTATATTATTTTTCATGTGGGTATGACGGTGTTAACCATGATTTAAATCCATAAATAAAATGATCTTATTCATTCAATGCATTTTCAAAATGTTAGTTGCCTTCTCAAAACATAAATACATTCATCAAAACTATATCATACCATCAAAATTGCAAATACATTCATCAAAAGAACAGAACTGCCTGCAAAAAGATGAACACATCCATACTTACCTCTTGAGTCCAAGCAGACAAAACAGAAAGTTAGTCTATGTTTTAAAAATCTCAGTAGATCAACACATTTTCTTTCCAGTCACTAAATCATGATGATCAAAATTGGATTTACAACTTTCCAAAGGTGCAGTATTATGGGCAATTACTCTCCTTTTATGCATATTTAACCAAACGATTTCATACACATAAAATCTAATATTATTTCTGATAATGTTTTTAATTTGAAAATAAGCACATTGTGTCCAGCATTCATTCATCGGTATCATCACAATCCAATTCCATGTGTTCAATACAAAGGTTGGTTTGAAAATGAAAAGCTTAAATGTGTTGCGTCAATAACTATTCAACCCCTTTGTTATGGCAAGCCTAAATACGTTCAGGAGTAAAAATGTGCTAAAGAAGTCACATAATAAGTTGCATGGACTCACTCTGTGTGCAATAATAGTCTTTAACATAATTTTCTAATGACTACTTAATCTCTGTACCCCACACATACAATTATGTGTATGGTCCCTCAGTCGAGCAGTGAATTTCAAACACAGATTCAACCACAAAACCAGGGAGGTTTCCCAATGCCTCGCAAAGAAGGGCACTTATATGGGTAAAAAATAATAACCCTTTGAGCATGGTGAAGTAATTAATTACGCTTTGGATGGTGTATCAATACACCCAGTCACTACAAAGATACATATGTCCTTCCTAACTCAGTTGCCGGAGAGGAAGGAAACCGCTCAGGGATTGCACCATGAGGCCAATGTTGACTTTAAAACAGTTACAGAGTTGAATGGCTGTGATAGGAGATGAATATGAATTCGGAGGACAGAAATGATTAAATATTAAAGCATTAGACCTATCACTAAACGCTTCAGTCATACAAAAGTTATACTTAAATCCGTCAGACTCCTGAAGCGGACCAGCCACCACTGGCCTGAGGAGAGACACATGGAACATGGGGTTAATACGATAATCTGGAGGGAGTAATAACCTATAAGTAACCTCGTTTATTCTCCTCAGGACTTTGAACGGCCCCACAAACCGCTGGCTCAGCTTCCGGCAGGGCAGGCAGAGGGGCAGATTCCGGGTCGAGAGCCAGACCCGATCACCCAGTACGAAGAACGGGGCCTCACTGCGGTGGCGGTCAGCGTTGGCCTCCTGGCGACGCACGGCACGTTGGAGGTGGACGTGGGCAGCGTTCCACGTCTCCTCCGCGCGCCGAAACCAGTTATCCACCGCAGGAGCCTCGGTCTGGCTCTGATGCCATGGTGCCAGAACCGGCTGATAACCTAAAACACATTGAAATGGCATTAGGTTAGTGAAGGAGTGCAGGAAAGTTGTGGGCATATTCGGCCGACGGCAAGAACACTGACCACTCCCCCGGCCGGTCCTGGCAGTAGGACTGCAGGAACCTACCCACATCCTGATTCACCTGTTCTACCTGCCCATTAGACTTGGGGTGAAAACCAGAGGTCAGGCTGACCGAAACCCCCAGACGTTCCATGAACGCCTTCCAGACCCTGGATGTGAAATGGGGACCCCGGTCAGACACTATGTCCTCTGGCACCCCGTAGTGCCCGAAGACGTGTGTAAACAGGGCCTCCGCAGTCTGCAGGGCCGTGGGGAGACCAGGCAGAGGAAGGAGGTGGCAGGCTTTGGAGAAGCGGTCCACAACGACCAGGATGGTGGTGTTACCTTGAGTGAGGGGAATCTCAGTAAGGAAGTCAATACACAATTGGGACCATGGCCGTTGTGGAACTGGTAAGGGATGTAACTTACCCGCTGGAAGGTGCCTAGGTGCCTTACTCTGGGCACACACCGAGCAGGAGGAGACATGCACCCTCACGTCCTTAGCCAAGGTAGGCCACCAGTACTTTCCGGTCAGGCAGCGCACTGTATGACCGATACCTGGGTGACCAGAGGAGGGGGACGTGTGTGCCCAATAGATCAGACGGTCATGGACAAGAGAAGGCACGTACTGCAGCCCAGCTGGACACTGAGGTGGAGATGGCTCTGTGCGTAATGCCCGTGTCCATCGCCCATACTACCGGAGCCACAATGCAGGAGGCCGGGAGTATGGGGGTGTTGTCTATGGGCCTCTCCTCTGGGTCGTACAGCCGTGACAGTGCGTCTGCCTTCACGTTCTTCATACCCGGGATGTAAGATAGTGTAAAGTTAAACCGGGTGAAGAGTAGGGCCCACCTGGACTGGCGAGGGTTCAGGTTTCGCCCCCTTGAGCCAGTGCCTCCACACGGTCAGGGCTCGGACAACAGCCAACAGCTCCCGATCACCAACGTCGTAGTTCTGCTCCACCGGGCTGAGCTTCTTGGAGAAGAAGGCACAGGGGCGGAGCTTGGGTGGCGTGCCCGAGTGTTGAGATAGGACAGCGCCTATCCCTACCTCGGACGCATCCACCTCCACTATGAACGATAGTGATAGATCGGGATCGGCCAGTACTGGGGCTGAGGTAAACAGAACCCTCAGGTTACTGAAGGCCCTGTCAGCCTCAGCAGACCAGCGGAGCTGGGATGGCCCACCCTTCAACAGTGAAGTGATGGGAGCTGCGACCTTGCCAAAGCCCCAAATAATCCTCCGATAGTAGTTGGGAAAGCCAATAATGCGCTGCACCTCCTTTACTGTGTTTGGAGTCAGCCAATTACGCATGGCTGAAATGCGATCTCCCTCCATCTCCACGCCTGAGGTGGTAATGCGGTATCCGAGGAAGGAGACAGACTGTTAGAAAAACAGACACTTTTCTGCCTTGGTATAAAGGTCATGTTCCAACAGTCGGGCCAGCACTTTGTGAACCAGGGACACATGCTCGGCGAGCGTAGCGGAATACACCAAAATGTCATCGATGTAGACCACTACACTGCGACCAAGCATGTCCCGAAACACCTCGTTCACAAAGGACTGGAAGATGGATGGAGCATTCATCAAATCGTAAGGCATCACCAGGTATTCGTATGATGCTGAATGCTGTCTTCCACTCGTCCCCCTCTCGGACACGCACCAGGTTGTACGCACTCCGAAGATCTCATTACATCACAGATGGAATGAGGGTTAGAGGATAACTATAACGTATTGTCCCCTTGTTCAGTACTCAGTAATCAATGCAAGGGTGCAGACCTCCATCTTTCTTCTTCACAAAAAGAAACTAGAGGAGGCGGGTGAAGTGGAAGGACGTATGAACCCCTGGCGCAAGTACTCAGAGATGTATGTCTCCATAGCCTCCATTTCAGCCTGCGACAGGGGATACACATGACTCCTGGCAGGCACAGCGTCTACCCGGAGGTTTATCGCGCAATCCCCTGCCCTATGAGGTGGTAATTTGGTCGCCTGCGTTTTGGAAAACGTGTGCGCCAAATCGAGGTATTCGGGGGGAATGCGCACAGTGGAGGTACTGTCTGGACTTTCCACCGTGGTTGCACCAACGGAAACACCTAGACACCTACTCTGACACTATCGCGACCACCCCGTGAGAACCCTCTGCGGCCAAGAAAAGGTGAGGTTGTGTAGTGCTAACCAGGGAAGACCTAACACAACAGGGAAATCAGGAGACTCAATAATAAAAAAAAGTGACTTGCTCTCGATGAGTCTCGTGCGTAATCATAGTGACTGGTGCTGTAACTTCACTAACGAACCCAGACCCTAATGATCGACTGTCAAGTGCTCTAATGGTCAAGTATTAGCTCAATTGGTAGAGCATGGCGCTTGTAACGCCAGGGTAGTGGGTTCGATCCCTGGGACCACCCATACGTAAAAATGTATGCACACATGACTGTAAGTCGCTTTGGATAAAAGCGTCTGCTAAATGGCATATTATTATTATAATGGCAGTGGAATGGATAGGGGAACCAATGTAATGCCTAGACTATGTGAAAATGACCTGTCCATAAAGTTCCGAGCTGCGCCTTACACTGGGGAACTACAATGTAATCAGGAAAGTGGATGGGTAGGGTACAGTGTGCAGCAGGGGGCTCTGAATGAGTGTGGGTGTTCGATACCTGGGGTGACGCGAGAGTGCCCTGTCTGCCACCTCCAGACCCAAAAGAACGCTGAAGACATTGTGAAGGAGAATGTCCTCTCACACCACGAGAGTGACACTGACGCTGTCATCCTCTGCTCTCCCGGATCGTTGCTCCACCCAGATCCATCATCTCGTGATCCGGGTTGGGGGGGGTGGAACGGGCAGGCCCCTTCCAGGACGTCCTCTAGCAGCCAGCAGGTTGTCCAACCGGATGGCCATGTCCACCAGTTGGTTGAAGGACAACATGGTGTCCCGGCAGGCTAGCTCCCTTCGGACGTCCTCTCGCAGATGGCACCGGCAGTGGTCGATGAGGGCCCACTCGTTCCACCAGGACCCAGCCGCTAGAGTCCGAAACTCCAGGGCGAAGTCCGAAAGTCCAGGGTGAAGTCCTGCGAGGTCCTCGTCCCCTATCTCAGGTGGACCAGCCGCTCGCCCGCCTCTCTACCCTCGGGCGGGTGGTAGAAGACTGCCCGGAAGAGGCGAGCAAATTCCCCATAGTTGTCCAACGCGGCTCCTCCTTCACTCCAAACCGTGTTGGCCCACTCCAGGGCTTTCCCCGAGAGACAGGAGACGAGGGCGGACACCTTCTCTAACTCCGATGGAGCCGGGCTGATGTTTGAATAATATAGCTCCAGTTGTAGGAGGAATCCCTGGCAGAGAGCAGCTGCCCCGTCGAAATCCCGTGGTCGGGAGATGTGGATCCCTCTGGGTGCTGGAGTGTGGGTGGCTGGATCCGGTCGCCCAGTTGGTCCCGTCAGATCGGGTCCTCTCCTCTCCAGGCGTTGGACGACCTGGAGAACCCGATCCATCGCTTCTCCCAAGCTAGCTAGCATCGTCGAATGCTCCCGGACCCGTGCCACGACTCCAGGCATGTGCTCCTCTCCTGCTGACTCCATGGCAGGTGTGTGATTCTGTGATGTGGTGATTTGAAGGAGTCAGGCGCAGAAGGGTAAATCACAGAATAACAGGATTTATTCCAGAATACAGAGTTACTCAATAAAGCGGCAAAACAGTCCAGTGCGCAAAACAGGTGCACTGAAACCAAGAAGGCACACGGGGAAAATAACCCGGTGATACAAAATACAAGGAGCTCCACCAAGCTTCACTAATCTCACAATATACAATCACACACAAAGACAAGGGGGCAGAGGGAACACTTATACAGGTACTGATGAGGGGATATGAACCAGGTGTGTGTAATAAACAAATCTCACGTTGCAGAAGGGTTATGCTCTCCAATTCCATCGGACCCCACCCCCATTCATTGGAGTGGTGGAGACGGTGATGAAAACTCCCGAAAAAGTGGCCGCTCTGGTTTCAGAGATTACGGAACTTTTGGCGAAGGAGGCGGTCACAGTGGTTCCCCAGGAGCAAAGGAACAATGGGCTATATTCACCCTTCTTCCTAGTGCCCAAAAAGACGGGGGGAATGAGGCCGATATTGGATTTACGCATTCTCAACGACAGCGTAACCAAACGGCCCTTTCGAATGCTAACGACAAAACGTCTACTTGAATGTGTCCAGAAGAGAGACTTTTGTACGAGCATAGACCTAAAGGACGCGTACTTTCATGTGCCGGTACAGCCGCGTCACAGGAAGTTTCTGCGATTCGCCTTTCAAGGGGTGGTGTACGAATACACAAGGATGCCATTTGGGTACGCCCTGGCACCTCGCACGTTTTCCAAGTGTGTGGAGGCGGCATTGGAACCGTTGCGTTGTCAGGGAATACGGCTATTAGCCTACCTAGACGACCTACTGGTTCTCGCCCCGTCAGCAGAGCTGGCGATCACTCACACAACACAGACAGTGATTCATCTCACACGTCTGGGGTTCGCTGTGAATTGGAAAAAGAGCGCCCCCTGGCCCAGTCATCAGATTGTCTACCTGGGGATACAGCTAGACACTGTAATGATGAGGGCTCGAATTTCGGACCCTCGAAGGGTAGCCCTGTTGCTAGCCCTGAGGAAGTGTCGTCCGAATCACACGGTGACGGCGCTGTCGATCATGTCACTCTTGGGTCTCATGTCGTCAGCCCACTCTGTGGTTCCGCTGGCAAAGTGTCCTCCTACATCCCAGTGTTCACAGATGCGTCTCTGACGGGATGGGGAGGGACATGTCAGACCCAAGCGATAGGAGGTGTGTGGCCTCCTTCGAGTCGCCACATCAACCTCTTGGAGTTGGAAACGGTTCGACTGGTTCTGACCCACTTCGCCTCTACCCTGCGGGGTCGCGATGTGCTGGTCTGGTCAGACAACCGGACCACAGTAGCCCACATAAATCGCCAGGGAGGAGTCAGGTCTCCTGCTCTCCACAGGGCGGCAGAGGAATTGTGGCTGTGGGCTCACAAGCACCTTCGCTCATTGAGAGCAGCACACATTCCGGGCTACTTGAACGTAGGAGCAGACCTCATGTCAAGAGGGGGTCCTCGAGACGACGAGTGGTGTCTGCATCTGGACATTGTTCTCCAAATTTGGGAACAGTTCGGGAGAGCCGAGGTGGACCTATTCGCGTCACACGTGAACACGCAATGTCCCCTATGGTTCTCTCTGAGGGAACAGGAAGAACCGCCACTGGGAAGAGACGCTTTTGCGCACCACCCGTGGCCGAGAGTTCTTCTGTATGCATTCCCTCTGCTGTCCTGCATTCTCCCACTGTTAGCCAGGGTGAGGTCAGGAGGGCTGTCAGTGATACTGGTAGCCCCCGATCGCCCAGGGGCTCCTTGGTTTGCGGAGATGAGTCAGATGTTGATTGCGCCACCTTGGCCAATTCCACATCGACGGGACGCGCTGTCTCAGGCGGGGGGCACGATAGGGCAGTTGCCCATAATCGGCCAACCACTGAAGGCCTGGCTGCTGAGAGGGACAGGCTAGAGCGCCATGGGTTATCTGATGCGGTGATCAGGACCATACAGGGTTCACGTGCCAGTTCCACTTCTAAGATGTATGCCAGTAGATGGAACGTGTTTTCACGATGGTGTGTCACACAAGGTGTAGACCCCATGAGCTGTCAGGTTGAGAGTATTCTCTCTTTCCTACAGATCATGTTTGATAAGCAGCGATCGCCCGCCACCATTAAGGTGTTTGCAGCGGCGATTTCAGCTTGTCATGAGGGGTTTGGCAGAGACCATGTCTTTAGCCACCCTCTAGTGAAACGTTTCCTTTTAGGAACGCGGCGGCTTAGGCCAACACCTAGAGTCATGCTTCCTCAGTGGGATTTGGCTTTGGTACTCGAAGCGCTATGTAAGTCGCCGTTCGAGCCATTGAATCAAATACCCCTCAAGATGCTGTCTATGAAGACAGCACTGTTGCTCGCTTTGACTACGGCTAAGCGTGTTAGTGATTTGTGTGCTCTTTCGACGAGACCCGACTGCCTAGCCATTAATGGCGATCTGAGCAGAGCGGTGTTACGTCCTAACCCGGCATTTGTTGCGAAGGTTATTAGGAGTTAATATAGATCACAGACCGTGGGGCTGTGGGCTTTTTCTCCTCCTCCTCATAGAGAGAGGAGTGAGGAAAGGCTCCATCGCCTGTGCCCGGTACGTGCCTTGGCGTGTTACGTCGAGCGCACAGCAGCGATTAGGTCATCGCCTCAGCTGTTTGTGTGTCACGGTGCGGCTGCACTAGGGAGACCACTTTCGAAACAGCGTCTGTCTCATTGGCTTTGTGAGGGCATTGAGACAGCTTACGAGGCAGCGGGGCGACAATTGCCTCAGGGTATCAGAGCTCACTCCACTCGTGGAGTAGCAGCTTCTACTGCCCTTTTCAGAGGAACAGGGGTAGAGGATATATGTAGAGTGGCATCATGGTCAACACCGTCTCCATTTATCCGTTTCTATCTCTTGGATATGTCTTCTAACTCTTTGGCTCAGTCTGTACTCAGCGTGGCTGAAGGGAGACTTTGAGCTAAATGGAGAGGAATGCAGGACTGTAGAGACAGGGTCTCTATCAGGTCCGCTTCTGATAGAAGGACATATTTTTTGGCATGACTCCTGACTGACAGGTTTCAGTACAGTAGAGGGCATTTATTGATCTGCCCACCAGTGATTCACTGGAGTGGGGCGGCATGATGAGGGTTAATAGTAGTAACTTGGTTACGATGCTATTAGACCGGTCATGTTAATTTGATGGAATGTGACGTCATCTATCTGCTTGTTCAGATTAGTATGAATCATGTTCTGGGATCTGCCCACTAATCTCTGGGGTTCCATTGATTGAGTGAGGCGGCCTACCGTGTACACAATGTAGAGTGACACTTTGTGTCATTCCATTAGTGGTCGGTAGTATTGTAACAGGATATGAGGTACCATCTATCTGCTAGTACAGATTAGTATGGTTTATATTCTGGTGATCTGCCCACTAGTCATTGGTGTTGCCATTGGACTAGGTGGGGCGGGTTTTTAACCGATGACGCAGTATATTGTGACACTTGTAAGGTGACAGTGGTTACAGTACTGCGGGAATTGGTTGCAGCCATTGCTAGGCCTGACCTTTTAATTTCGATGGGAAGTGTTGGGCTCGGCAGGAAGTACATTTTGGAGCGCTACGCTCCGCCTTAAACCAATAGGAGCAGAGCTCCCCTATGGGGCGGAGCTCCACGATATAGAACGATTAGCTTTATGTCCAGACGTCTGGCAGCTCTCTCAATGAGACCCGGAAAATCCGACCTCAGAGAGGTCCGCTCCACTCATAAAACTGGAGTTCTATATCGTGGAGCTCCGCCCCATAGGGGAGCTCTGCTCCTATTGGTTTACCCACTGCCCTAAGGCAGTATCAGCCTGAGACAAAATTATGCACACACCTGCAGCCAATAGGAGTACAGGTGTCCCTATAAGAGGGGATGCCTCCCCTCAATCTGCCTCCCTTTATCTTCAGCGACTGGACTAGACTGAAGAGCCAAGAAGAGACGAAGAAGCATGAAGAAGACTCAGGACGAAAACGCCGTTGATCTCCAGTCATCAACGTCGTCTAAATGAGCACACCGGGAGATTTCCCACCCCCAAAAGCTCTTTTCAGAGCTCAGTGCAGATGCTCTTCCATGGCGGCCGGTGACCACCACGACCTATGTTTCGTGTGTTTGGGGTCCCAGCATGCCAAAGAAGGCGTCTACAGTCCCCCGAATTGCGCCTCCTGCGCCCTCCTTTCTTTGAAGGAGAGGAAGTAGCGTTGGGCGTTTTTCAGGGAGGACATCCCCCTTGAGGACGTGCTGTCAATACTAGCCTCTGCTTCAGAGGCGTCGTCTGACGGCGCAGACTCGGGGGAACATAGGGACTTTGAGGAGGGGTCTGGCATTCCGATGGAACAGTCAGACCCCATCCCTCATACTTTCAAGCCCCCCTTTCCTTTGGATAGCGAGAGGGCTTGTAGTCCCTATAGCGAAGAGGATACGAGCTCTGAGAAATCAGAAGCTCTGTCTTTCGCTGCAGCCTCTCTGAGGTCGGATTTTCCGGGTCTCATTGAGAGAGCTGCCAGACGTCTGGACATAAAGCTGCCCCCTCTTCCCTCCGCACCGGAGGTTGATATGATGGAGGGCAGACCTTATTCCAGGCCAAGGAGGGCGGCAGAGCCAGTGGCTCCTGCCATGTCTCGTGGGAGGCACCTTTAGCGGCGCGTTCGCCGGTTAAAGCGTATCTCCCATTCACGAGAGTGGAGGGAAGGTTCCAGGGTCAGGGAATCCCCAGGTTAGAGAGCGCCATGGCGGCGTATCTCGTACCGGGTTCGAGTCCTTGGCCCTCTTCCAAGAAGGCCACGTTGCCATCACAGAAGGACCGTCTCACAGCATTGCTGTTAGAGAAGTCCTTCAGTTTGGGAGCCCAAGCTGTAGCAGCAGCTAATAATATTGCCCTCTTGGCGGCCGCTCTGTCCCGTTTAACCACGGGTAAGACAGAGCTGGTATCGGAGGAGGTGGAGGAGGCGTCCAGGATTTCTGGCGCCATACTTCACCTAACACAGGCGTCTGCAGTCTGCGCGGGGAGGTCCATGGCCACTTCGGTGGTCGGGGAACGACACCTCTGGTTGTCTTTGACTTCCATGAAAGAGGCAGACAGGACGTCTTTATTGAACGCCCCCCTCTCTGACGACGGCCTCTTTGGGGTCGCTGTCAAAGAGGCGACGGAGAGGTTCTCTAAGCTGGAGGAGGACAAGAAGCAGCTGGCCAAGCACCTGCCATTGGCAGGGCGACTGGGCCCGGCACCGTCACAGAGGCCATCTACCTCCGCCCCTCAGAGTAGACAGGGATCTACAGCGAGGCGGCGTACTCGGCGTCATTCGGCGGCTGCAGGCAGCAAGGGAACGGGCCCCGCCCTTCCAGCAGCCACGGTAGCCCCGTTACAGCTGGCGAGGGAGGTGGTGAGGACGCCGACCTGGCCTCCCAAGGGAGCCAAGAGGAGACGCACATGACGGGACGCGGGGGAGAGAATAGAGGATCCGTCGACATCGAACGTATCCACTGTTCCCCCCCACCCTTCGGTTGAAGGGATGGGTGATGTGATTGCTATTGTTGATGTGTTCAATAAAGAGTTGGCTCCACCTGACTTTGTCAAAAAAGAGCCCCTTTTCCATAATACGTCCGAGAGCGTTCAAATCTCACCCTCTCTTCCTTACCACTCTAAGAGCCGTTCAGCCCACGAGGGTGCGTTGCTGAACAGGCACTCAGAGTAGGTACACATAACACTTCATGTATAAGAAGTGCTCTACATAGCAGGCAGCAGTCTCTGTCAGATTCTGACATGATGACGCAGCCGCTATTTGGGGATGGCGCACTATCACAGACTAAGGTCTCTGTTAGTACGAGCCAGACCCATGCTGCGTTCACGGAGGGTCCGATTACCGCGGTCACGAAGATGTCCAGAGTATCGGCGCCCCCAGACATTATGACACAGCAGCTATCTGGGGATGGCGCACTATCGCAGACTAAGGTCTCGGTTAGTGCGATTCAGACCCATGCTACGTTCACGGAGGGCCGGATTACTAAGGTTATGGGAATAACCAACGTATCGGCTCCTCTGACAAAACGAGCTAGTACTCACCACACTGAGTGTGAATCAACCCAGAATCAACCACCAGGGGTGCAGAGTTGAACACACACAGAAGGTGAAGGTTAAGAGGGTATCAAGGCGCTGCCTTGTTTTACCTCATAGAGACCTCATATTACAGACTTCTAGGAGTACTGTAGTGAAGGGCTCTAATAGCGAATTGCAGTCACCTAAGATGACGCAATCGCTTGCTGGGGATGGTGCCCTGTCGCAGGCTGTGGCCTCGGTCAGTGCAATTCAGACCCGTGATGCGTTCAAGGAGGGCAGGAATACGACGGTTACGAGTTTAACCGACGTCTCTGCTCCTCTTTCTCTTTCAGAACGCATTGATGGTTCCTCTCCCTTTCTCGGGAGGCCCACCTTGGGCTGTTCCACCACTTCAGTGTTGGGGAACAGTGGCGGCAAGGGCCATAGAGGAATACAGGTCCTTCCTACTGAATGCACCACAGCTTCGGGCTCAGCCGCTTTCTCTGCATTGCTGGCAGTGGCGAAGAAGCTGTACCCTCTCACGCTGGCTAGAACAGACGTTGCAGAAGGGTTATGCTCTCCAATTCCATCGGACCCCACCCCCGTTCAGGGGAGTGGTGGAGACGGTGATGAAAACGCCCGAAAAAGTGGCCGCTCTGGTTTCAGAGATTACGGAACTTTTGGCGAAGGAGGCGGTCACAGTAGTTCCCCAGGAGCAAAGGAACAAGGGGCTATATTCGCCCTATTTCCTGGTGCCCAAAAAGACGGGGGGAGTGAGGCCGATTTTGGATTTACGCATTCTCAACGAGAGCGTAACCAAACGGCCCTTCCGAATGCTAACGACAAAACGTCTGCTGGAATGTGTCCAGAGAGGGGACTTTTGTACGAGCATAGACCTAAAGGACGCATACTTTCATGTGCCGGTTCAGCCCCGTCACAGGAAGTTTCTGCGGTTCGCCTTTCAAGGGGTGGCAAACGAATACACGAGGATGCCATTTGGGTACGCCCTGGCACCTCGCACATTTTCCAAGTGTGTGGAGGCGGCATTGGAACCGTTGCGTCATCAGGGGATACGGCTACTAGCCTACCTGGACGATCTACTGGTTCTCGCCCCGTCAGCAGAGCTGGCGATCACTCACACAACACAGACAGTGATTCATCTCACAAGTCTGGGGTTCGCTGTGAATTGGAAAAAGAGCTCGCCCTGGCCCACTCATCAGATTGTCTACCTGGGGATACAGCTAGACACTGTGAGGATGAGGGCTCGAATTTTGGACCCCCGAAGGGTAGCCTTGTTGCTAGCCCTGAGGAAGTGTCGTCCGAATCACACGATGACGGCGCTGTCAATCATGTCACTCTTGGGTCTCATGTCGTCAGCCCTCTCTGTGGTTCCGCTGGGACTCCTGCATATGTGCAGGATGCAGCGATGGTTCGCCCAACTAAGACTAGACCCATTGCGTCAACGTCATCGGTTGGTGGTGGTTCCACTCTCGCTCAGTGCAGATCTGAACTATTGGAGAAACCCGCGCGTTCTTACGCACGGAGTCCCGATAGGCAAGGTGTCCTCCTACATCCCAGTGTTCACAGACGCATCTCTGACGGGATGGGGAGGAACATGTCAGACTCAAGCGATAGGAGGTGTGTGGCCTCTTTCGAGTCGCCACATCAACCTCTTGGAGTTGGAAACGGTTCGACTGGTTCTGACCCACTTCGCCTCTACCCTGCGGGGTCGCGATGTGCTGGTCTGGTCAGACAACCGGACCACAGTAGCTCACATAAATCGCCAGGGAGGAGTCAGGTCTCCTGCTCTCCATCGGGCGGCAGAGGAATTGTGGCTGTGGGCTCACGAGCACCTTCGCTCATTGAGAGCAGCACACATTCCGGGCTACTTGAACGTAGGAGCAGACCTCATGTCAAGAGGGGGTCCTCGAGACGACGAGTGGTGTCTGCATCCGGACATTGTTCTCCAAATTTGGGAACAGTTCGGGAGAGCCGAGGTGGACCTATTCGCGTCACGCGTGAACGCGCAATGTCCTCTATGGTTCTCTCTGAGGGAACAGGACGAACCGCCACTGGGAAGAGACGCTTTTGCGCACCAACCGTGGCCGAGAGTTCTCTTGTATGCATTCCCTCCGCTGTCCTACATTCTCCCACTGTTAGCCAGGGTGAGGTCAGGAGGGCTGTCAGTGATACTGATAGCCCCCGATCGCCCAGGGGCTCCTTGGTTTGCGGAGATGAGTCAGATGTTGATTGCGCCACCTTGGCCAATTCCACATCGACGGGACGCGTTGTCTCAGGCGGGGGGCACGATAGGGCGATTGCCCATAATCGGCCAACCACTGAAGGCCTGGCTGCTGAGAGGGACAGGCTAGAGCGCCGTGGGTTATCTGATGCAGTGATCAGGACCATACAGGGTTCACATGCCAGTTCTACTTCTAAGATGTAGATGGAATGTGTTTTCACGATGGTGTGTCACACAAGGTGTAGACCCCATGAGCTGTCAGGTGCAGAGTATTCTCTCTTTTCTACAGCTTATGTTTGATAAGCAGTGATCGCCCGCCACCATTAAGGTGTTTGCAGCAGCGATTTCAGCTTGTCATGAGGGGTTTGGCAGAGACAATGTCTTTAGCCACCCTCTAGTGAAACATTTCCTATTAGGAACGCGGCGACTTAGGCCAACACCTAGAGTCACGCTTCCTCAGTGGGATTTGGCTTTGGTACTCGAAGCGCTATGTAAGTCGCCGTTCGAGCCATTGAATCAAATACCCCTCAAGATGCTGTCTATGAAGACAGCACTGTTGCTCGCTTTGACTACAGCTAAGCGTGTCAGTGATTTGTGTGCTCTTTCGACGAGACCTGACTGCCTGGCCATCAATGGTGACCTGAGCAGAGCGGTGTTACGTCCTAACCCGGCATTTGTGCCGAAGATTATTAGGAGTTCATATAGATCACAGACCGTGGAGATGTGGGCGTTTTCTCCTCCTCCTCATAGAGAGAGGAGTGAGGAAAAGCTCCATCGCCTGTGCCCAGTACGCGCCTTGGCGTGTTACGTCGAGCGCACAGCAGCGATTAGGTCATCGCCTCAGCTGTTTGTGTGTCACGGTGCTGCTGCACTAGGCAGACCACTTTCGAAACAGCGTCTGTCTCATTGGCTTTGTGAAGGCATTGAGACAGCTTATGAGGCAGCGGGGCGACAGTTGCCTCAGGGTATCAGAGCTCACTCCACTCGTGGAGTAGCAGCTTCTACTGCCCTTTTCAGAGGAACAGGGGTAGAGGATATATGTAGAGCGGCGTCTTGGTCGACACCGTCTCCATTTATTTGTTTCTATCTCTTGGATATGTCTTCTAACTCTTTGGCTCAGTCTGTACTCAGCGTGGCTGAAGGGAGACTTTGAGCTAGGAGGAGAGGAATGCAGGACTGAAGAGACAAAGTCTCTATCAGGTCCGCTTCTGATAGAAGGACATATTTTTGACATGACTCCTGACTGACAGGTTCAGTACAGTAGAAGGCATGTAGGTTGACAGAGTGTGACGTCATCTATCTGCTTGTTCAGAATAGTATGGGTCATGTTCTGGGATCCGCCCACTAATCTCTGGGGTTCCATTGAGTAAGTGGGGCGGCCTACCGTGTTCATAATGTAGAGTGACACTTTTGTGTCATTCCATTAGTGACTGGTAGTGATGTATCAGAATATTGAGGTATCATCTATCTGCTAGTACAGATTAGTATGGCCGGTATTCTGGTGATCTGCCCACTAGTCATTGGTTTTGCCATTAGACTAGCTGGGGCGGGTCTTGAACCGATGACGCAGTATATTGTGACACTTGTATTTTATACAGTGGTTGCAGTACTGTGGGAATTGGTTGCAGCCATTGCTAGGCCTGACCTTTTCTTTTCGATGGGAAGTGTTGGGCTCGGCAGGGAGTACATTTTGGAGCGATAAGCTCCCCTATGGGGCGGAGCTCCACGATATAGAACGATTAGTTACCGGAGTGTAACTCCAGTTCTATGAGTGGAGCGGAGCCCCATAGGACTTAAGGCCCTGCCGACCCTCTCTAGTCTCGCTGAAGATAAATATCTCGGGAGGCAGATTGAGGGGAGGCATCCCCTCTTATAGGGACACCTGTACTCCTATTGGCTGCAGGTGTGTGCATAATTTTGTATCAGGCTGATACTGCCTTAGGGCAGTGGGTAAACCAATAGGAGCAGAGCTCCCCTATGGGGCTCCGCTCCACTCATAGAACTGGAGTTACACTCCGGTAACTAATCGGTTTACATCAGCAAAAGCAGGGCAGGGCTCATGATTGGGTGTAATGCAGTGTGTAATGCAGTGTGTAATGCAGTGTGTAATGCAGTGTGTAATGCAGTGTAGCCTAGTTTTATATACTGTACACCATCCCAGCAGCGCAAAAACCCGGGAAGGAAGTACATTTTCTTAGACATATAACTTTGCCCTGTGCTTCTCCGCTCAAGCTCTTCGTGAGACCACACTAGGTGCACTTGATATTGGCGTCCAGCAAAGAATCAGGGATGAGGGGCAGCATCAGGCACACATCGAGATATAATATGGAACTAATTCTCAAACACTGAGAAATATGACATTTAAATTACAAATTATATGACCCTGCCCTGGACTAAATAAAAAAATACAAAACCCTCCCCTGACAGAAATGTAAAAAGCATGACACTTAACAAGTGTGTACATTTAGACTGCTACCTTCAACTACAATCAATGAGTGATCAAATGTCATTGGTATGTTGCCACATGGAGGCTTGTAGTAGATTGAAATTGAGGTTTAGCCGCTCTCACCCATGCTGTTGAATATAACCTGAAACAGCCTTCTTCTTTTATGGTGTGGTAATATACTGTATAATCCTGTTGTCACGTGTTGCCTGCAGTCTGTCAGTCATATTTGATGCCAGGCAGTATTTTCCCCTTGGGGATAACTAAAGTTTATTGAATTGACTTGCATTGAATTCAATTGAATTAAAATTGGTAATGGTAGTGAGCCCTGTGTCACAGAGCCATCTTATGTAGCCACACAATCCCATCAACACCCTTCTGCTTCACTCCTCCTCCTCCATTCCAGTGTCCTGCGCTTGACATTTTACACACCACAGATAAAAATAAACAGATCTACTGGAATGCCAGAAAATAAACTGTCTGCGTCAATAAAATAAATGTTACCACTCGAATGCTGTCACGCCAGAACTGCTTAATGTTTTGTTACAGTGAGGTTTAATGAATTAACATCCAACTGTGACCATATAAGAGAAGTGATGCCCTGTGTGACTAAGAAGGGATAGATTTCTTTAGACAGAGGACTCATCTTTTATATGTAATGCCTTGGATTGTCATTACCATACATTGTGATAATGAAATGTACGTGATATTGTGTTGTGGTAATGTATGTAATAATGTGTTTGATGTGATAATGTACAGTATGCGATAATGTGTGTGGTGTGATAATGTATAGAAACAGGATCATACATTTTTACATCACATAAAGAAATATCCAAATGATTGAATCCTTTTGAATAAAACGTAATGTACAATCCGTTTCCCCTCATTACTATCAGTAGCCTACTGCAGATCCCCAAAGCACTTGGTGTTGCATAATAATCTGCAGTCAGTGTTGTGTGTGGAAGCATCAAGTTCTGGCCTGGTTTAGATCCTACCTGTCGGAAAGATATCAGTTTGTCTCTGTGAATGGTCTGTCCTCCGACAAATCAACTGTACATTTCGGTGTTCCTCAAGGTTCCGTTTTAGGACCACTATTGTTTTCACTATATATTTTACCTCTTGGGGATGTTATTCGAAAACATAATGTTAACTTTCACTGCTATGCGGATGACACACAGCTGTACATTTCAATGAAGCATGGTGAAGCCCCAAAATTGCCCTCGCTAGAAGCCTGTGTTTCAGACATAAGGAAGTGGATGGCTGAAAACTTTTTACTTTTAAACTCGGACAAAACAGAGATGCTTGTTCTAGGTCCCAAGAAACAAAGAGATCTTCTGTTAAATCTGACAATTCATCTTGATGGTTGTAAAGTCGTCTCAAATAAAACTGTGAAGGACCTAGGCGTTACTCTTGACCCTGATCTCTCTTTTGACGAACATATCAAGACTGTTTCAAGGACAGCTTTTTTCCATCTACGTAACATTGCAAAAATCAGAAATTTTCTGTCCAAAAATGATGCAGAAAAATTAATCCATGCATTTGTTACTTCTAGATTAGACTACTGCAATGCTCTATTTTCCGGCTACCCGGATAAAGCACTAAATAAACTTCAGTTAGTGCTAAATACGGCTGCTAGAATCCTGACTAGAACCAAGAAATTTGATCATATTACTCCAGTGCTAGCTTCCCTACACTGGCTTCCTGTTAAGGCAAGGGCTGATTTCAAGGTTTTACTGTTAACCTATAAAGCGTTACATGGGCTTGCTCCTACCTATCTTTCCGAGTTGGTCCTGCCGTACATACCAATACGTACGCTACGGTCACAAGACGCAGGCCTCCTAATTGTCCCTAGAATTTCTAAGCAAACAGCGGGAGGCAGGGCTTTCTCCTATAGATCTCCATTTTTATGGAACAGTCTGCCTACCCATGTGAGAGACGCAGACTCGGTCTCAACCTTTAAGTCTTTACTGAAGACTTATCTCTTCAGTAGGTCATATGATTGAGTGTAGTCTGGCCCAGGAGTGTGAAGGTGAACGGAAAGGCTGGAGCAACGAACAGCCCTTGCTGTCTCTGCCAGGCCGGTTCCCCTCTCCACTGGGGTTCTCTGCCTCTAACCCTGTTGCAGGGGCTGAGTCACTGGCCTGCTGGTGCTCTTTCATGCCGTCCCTGGGAGGGGTGCGTCACTTGAGTGGGTTGAGTTACTGACGTGATCTTCCTGTCTGGGTTGGCGCCCCCCCCCCCCCTTGGTTTGTGCTGTGGTGGAGACCTCTGTGGGCTATACTCGGCCTTGTCTCAGGATTGTAAGTTGGTGGTTGGGGATATCCCTCTAGTGGTGCGGGGGCTGTGCTTTGGCGGAGTGGGTGGGGTTATATCCTTCCTGTTTGGCCCTGTCCGGGGGTTTCTTCGGATGGGGCCACAGTGTCTCCGGACCGCTCCTGTCTCAGCCTCCAGTATTTATGCTGCAGTAGTTTATGTGTCGGGGGGCTGGGGTTAGTTGGTTATACCTGGAGTACTTCTCCTGTCTTATCCAGTGTCCTGTGTGAATTTAAGTATGCTCTCTCTAATTCTCTCGTTCTCTCTTTCTCTCTGAGAACCTGAGCCCTAGGACCATACGTCAGGACTACCGGGCATGATGACACCCTGCTGCCCCCAGTCCGCCTGGCCTTGCTGCTATTCCAGTTTCAACTGTTCTGCCTGCGGCTACGAAACCCCTACCTGTCCCAGACCTGCTGTTTTCAACTCTAAATGATCGGCTATGAAAAGCCAACTGAGAGACCTGAGCCCTAGGACCATACGTCGGGACTACCGGCCGTGGTGACTCCTTGCTATCCCCAGTCCGCCTGGCCTTGCTGCTATTCCAGTTTAAACTGTTCTGCCTGCGGTTATGGAACCCCTACCTGTCCCAGACCTGCTGTTTTAAACTCTAATGATCGGCTATGAAAAGCCAACTGAGATTTATTCCTGATTATTATTTGACCATGCTTGTCACTTATGAACATTTTTGAACATCTTGGCATGGTTCTGTTATAATCTCCACCCGGCACAGCCAGAAGAGGACTGGCCACCCCTCATAGCCTGGTTCCTCTCTAGGTTTCTTCCTAGGTTTTGCCTTTCTAGGGAGTTTTTCCTAGCCACCGTGCTTCTACACCTGCATTACTAGCTGTTTGGGGTTTTAGGCTGGGTTTCTGTACAGCACTTCGAGATATTAGCTGATGTAAGAAGGGCTATATAAAATAAAATTGATTGATTGATCATGCCAGAACTAGGTATTCGTATATCTCAGTTGTTTGATGAATCCATAACTGGACCCTGTGTGTGTGTGTGCGTGCATGTTTGTGTGAGAGAGAGAGAGGCAGAATTAGGAAGATACCCTCTAATTATCAAAATCCAGAAAAGAGCCGTTAAATTCTACAACCACCTAAAAGGAAGTGATGCCCAAACCTTCCATAACAAAGCCATCACCTACAGAGAGATGAACCTGGAGAAGAGTCCTCTAAGCAAGCTGGTCCTGGGGCTCTGTTCACAAACACAAACAGTGTCACGGTTTCGGCCGAGGCTGCTCCTCCTCCTGGTTCGGGCAGGCTTCGGCGTTCGCCGTCCCCGGAATACTAGCTGCCACCGTTGTATGTTTCGTGTGTTGATTGCTTTGGTCTGTCTGGTACACCTGTGTCTGTTTGTGTCCTAATTACGTGTCCTATAAGTTCCCTGTTTTGTGTTAGTTATATTGTGTGTTGTTGTCCGCGTGTCGTTTGAGCTGCGTGTTTTGCGCTCTACGTGTTTTGTTTTACGCATGTTGCGTACTGTTCTCGCCTCTGTATTTCGAGGTCGTGTAGTGATTATTGTTCACTTTACTATAGTAAAGTTTGTTGGACTAAACCTCTGTGTCCTGCGCCTGACTCCTCATCACATCCACATCGGTGCCAAACTGACAGAACAACACACCATCTATGGAGTCAGCAGGATCAGCGACGACAACCTGGTCGCTAGAAGAACGGCTCAGTCAGCAGGACTCCATGATCCGGCAACTGGAGGCCGTTCTGGGCGAGGTGTCCAACACTCTGCACCGGTTGGCTAATGGAGAGGTGCCCACGTCCTCATACACCATCCCATCACCACCGGTCAGTCCTCCTCTCTCAGCGCCGGAACCCAGTGGTATTCGGCTCTCGCTCCCGAGGGCATATGACGGTTCTGCAGCCGGGTGTCAGGGGTTCCTCCTGCAGGTAGAACTATACCTGGCTACTATACACCCAGCGCCCTCGGGATACGAGAGCGTCTCCGCCCTCATCTCCTGTCTATCCGGAAAGGCGTTGGAGTGGGCCAACGCCGAATGGAGGAGAATAGACGCAGCTACCATCACCTACGCTGAGTTCTCCCGCCGCTTCCGGGCAGTCTTCGATCACCCACCTGAAGGGAAGGCGGCGGGGGAGCGTCTGTTCTACCTCCGACAGGAGAAGCGGAGCGCACAGGAGTTCGCACTGGAGTTCCGGACGTTAGCTGCGGATGCAGGATGGAATGAGAGGGCCCTCATCGACCAGTACCGGTGTAGCCTGCGAGAGGATGTTCGTCGTGAGCTGGCCTGCAGGGACACCAACCTATGCTTCGACCAGCTGGTGGACATCTCCATCCGGCTTGACACCCTGCTGGCCACCCGCGGACGTCCCGAGTGGGGGTCGTCCATTCCATCCTCCAGCACCTCCGAGCCAATTCCTATGGAGCTCGGGGGTGCTGGCGCTAGAGAGAGGAGGAGGGAGAACCCGAGGGGGGCCACCCCCTGCACCAACTGTGGCCGTGGAGGACACACCGCGGCCAGGTGCTGGGGAGGGTCTTCTGAGAGAGGGGACAACAGGTCACGCACTGGGGAGTCATTTCAGGTGAGTAGGCGCCCCACGTACCCAGAGCTCTCTGTTGGTCACATGAGTATTCCTGTGCGTTTTCCACAGGTGGCACCTCATTCCCAGCATAAGGCGCTAGTAGATTCAGGCGCAGCTGGGAACTTTATTGATCGGGCATTTTGTGCTAGGTTAGGAATTCCCCTTCGGCCGGTAGAAGTTCCATTCCCTGTCCACGCATTAGACAGCCGGCCGTTGGGGTCGGGTCTGATCAGGGATGTCACAGCACCGCTGACGATGACGACGCAGGGGGGTCATGAGGAAATCATTCAGTTCTATCTGATTGACTCTCCTGCGTACCCAGTGGTGTTGGGGCTTCCCTGGTTAAGCACCCACGATCCTACCATAGCGTGGCAACAGAGGGCTCTTATGGAGTGGTCTGCCCAGTGTGTAGGGAGATGTCTAGGTGTTTCCATAGGGGCGACCTCGGTAGAGAGTCCGAACCAAGTGCCCGCACTGCGCATTCCCCCCGAGTATGAGGATTTAGCACTAGCGTTTAGCAAATCGAGGGCAGCACGGCTACCTCCTCATAGACAGGGGGACTGTGCGATAAATCTCCAGACCGGAGCAGCTCTTCCCAGGAGTCATGTGTATCCCCTGTCTCAAGAGGAAACTGCGGCTATGGAGACTTACATAGCCGAGTCCTTGGCACAGGGATACATACGGTCCTCTACTTCTCCGGTCTCCTCAAGTTTCTTCTTTGTGAAGAAGAAGGACGGGGGATTGCGCCCGTGTATTGATTACCGTAGTCTCAATCAGATCACAGTCAAATACAGTTACCCACTTCCACTGATTGCGACGATGACGGAGTCATTACGCGGAGCGCGGTTCTTCACAAAGTTGGATCTCAGGAGCGCGTACAATTTGGTGCGCATTAGGGAGGGGGATGAATGGAAAACAGCATTTAGCACCACCTCGGGTCATTACGAGTATCTTGTCATGCCATACGGGTTAATGAATGCTCCTTCAGTCTTCCAATCCTTTGTTGACGAGATTTTCCGGGACATGCATGGGCAGGGTGTAGTGGTGTACATTGACGACATTCTAGTGTATTCTTCTACACGAGCCGAGCATGTAGCCCAGGTGCGCCGAGTATTGAGACGACTGTTGGAGCATGACTTGAATGTCAAGGCAGAGAAATGCCTGTTTTTCCAGGAGTCCGTCTCCTTTTTGGGTTATCGGTTGTCCGCGTCTGGCGTGGAGATAGAGGTAGATCGGGTAGCGGCTGTGCATAATTGGCAAACTCCAACCACCGTAAAAGAGGTGCAGCGGTTCTTGGGTTTTGCTAATTACTACCGGAGGTTTATCCGGGGCTTTGGACAGGTTGCAGCTCCCATTACGTCCCTGCTAAAGGGGGGTCCGGTGCGCTTGCGGTGGTCAGCTGAGGCGGACAGGGCATTTGTCAAGCTGAAGAACCTGTTCGTCTCGGCCCCGGTGCTGGCGCATCCGGATCCCTCTTTGCCTTTCCAAGTAGAGGTGGACGCGTCCGAGACCGGTATTGGGGCAGTCCTGTCACAACGGTCCGGCACGCCACCTAAGCTCCGCCCCTGTGCGTTCTACTCTAAGAAGCTCAGCTCGGCGGAGCGCAATTATGACGTTGGGGACAGGGAGCTGTTAGCTGTAGTCCAGGCCCTAAAGGTATGGAGGCATTGGCTTGAGGGGGCTCAACACCCTTTCCTCATTCTGACTGATCACCGTAACCTGGAGTACATCCGGGCAGCTAGGAGATTGAACCCTCGTCAGGCTAGGTGGAACATGTTCCTGACCCGGTTTGTTTTTAAGATCACATACATCCCTGGGTCCCAGAACGGTAAGGCAGACGCCCTGTCCCGGCAGTATGACACGGAGGAGAGGTCCATTGAGCCTACTTCCATACTGCCGGAGTCTTGTCTGGTGGCTCCGGTAGTATGGGAGGTCGATACGGAAATCGAGCGGGCGCTGCGTACCGACCCTACTCCCCCCGAGTGTCCTGTGGGGCGGACGTACGTTCCGCTCGAGGTTCGTGATCGGCTTATTTCTTGGGCTCATACATCACCCTCCTCTGGACATCCTGGTATTGGTCGGACGGTGCACTGCCTTAGCGTGAAATACTGGTGGCCAACGTTAGCCAGGGATGTGAGGGTTTATGTCTCCTCCTGCTCGGTGTGTGCCCAGTGTAAGGCACCTAGACATTTGCCCAGGGGTAAGTTACATCCTCTGCCCGTTCCACAACGACCATGGTCCCACCTCTCGGTGGATTTTGTGACCGATCTACCCCCTTCCCAGGGTAATACCACCATTTTGGTCGTTGTGGATCGGTTTTCTAAGGCCTGTCGTCTCCTCCCACTGCCGGGTCTCCCTACTGCCCTACAGACCGCCGAGGCCCTCTTTACCCACGTGTTCCGGCACTATGGGGTCCCCGAGGATATTGTGTCCGACCGAGGTCCCCAGTTCACCTCCAGAGTCTGGGGGGCGTTCATGGAACGCCTGGGGGTCTCGGTTAGCCTTACCTCGGGGTACCACCCAGAGAGCAATGGGCAGGTTGAACGTGTGAACCAGGATGTGGGTAGGTTTTTGAGGTCCTATTGCCGGGACCGGCCGGAGGAGTGGTCGAGGTATATCCCCTGGGCAGAGATGGCCCAGAACTCTCTCCGCCACTCCTCCACCGGATTAACACCTTTCCAGTGTATTTTAGGGTATCAGCCGGTCCTGGCACCGTGGCACGAGAGCCAGACCGAGGCCCCTGCGGTGGACGAGTGGATTCGGCGCTCGGAGGAGACGTGGGACGCTGCCCATGTCCATCTGCAGCGTGCCATCCGTCAACACAAGGCGAGCGCCGATCGCCACCGCAGTGAGGGGCCGGTGTACGCACCGGGAGATCGAGTCTGGCTCTCGACTCGAAACCTGCCCCTCCGCCTGCCCTGCCGGAAGCTGGGTCGGCGGTTTGTGGGGCCCTTCAAAGTCCTGAGAAGATTGAACGAGGTGTGTTACAGATTACAACTGCCTATTGAGTACATAAATATTAACCCCTCGTTCCATGTGTCTCTTCTCAGGCCGGTGGTAGCTGGTCCACTCCAAGAGGAGGAGATAGGAGAGACCCCTCCACCCCCTTTGGACATCGAGGGGGCACCGGCGTACAGGGTCCGGACTATATTGGACTCGAGGCGCCGGAGGAGTGGTCTCCAGTATCTCGTGGAGTGGGAGGGGTACGGTCCGGAGGAACGGTGCTGGGTGCCTAGGAGGGACATCCTCGACCCATCCCTCCTGACAGAGTTCCACCGTGGGCATCCCACGCGCCCGGGTCCGCGTCCTCCTGGCCGTCCCCGAGACCGGGGTCGGCGCACGGCTGGAGCCGCGCGTCAAGGGGGGGGTACTGTCACGGTTTCGGCCGAGGCTGCTCCTCCTCCTGGTTCGGGCAGGCTTCGGCGTTCGCCGTCCCCGGAATACTAGCTGCCACCGTTGTATGTTTCGTGTGTTGATTGCTTTGGTCTGTCTGGTACACCTGTGTCTGTTTGTGTCCTAATTACGTGTCCTATAAGTTCCCTGTTTTGTGTTAGTTATATTGTGTGTTGTTGTCCGCGTGTCGTTTGAGCTGCGTGTTTTGCGCTCTACGTGTTTTGTTTTACGCATGTTGCGTACTGTTCTCGCCTCTGTATTTCGAGGTCGTGTAGTGATTATTGTTCACTTTACTATAGTAAAGTTTGTTGGACTAAACCTCTGTGTCCTGCGCCTGACTCCTCATCACATCCACATCGGTGCCAAACTGACAAACAGACCCCACAGAGCCCCAGGACAGTGTCGTGACGTGACTTACTTTAATGTATGACTGTTATTTATCGAATCACCTATCTATGTTTAATTGTCACTCAATGAAATTATTAATGTAACAATTAATTCATTAGGAATTTGGGGCACCACGGAATAAGTTGTTTAACGAGTTACCATCTCCCGAATTAAACTCTTAGAAGATATATATGTTATATATCGATAACAGTCACTTATTAAATAATTACCTCTTATCAGTCTCATTCTGAACATCGCATAATCCTTGAACCTGCAAGAACCCTAACCTTATTGATGAATCAGCAATACACAAATTGGCTTAATTATTTATTTACTAACTAACTAAATAATAACACAATACAAACACACATAGGTTATTGATTACTAATGTAATACAATGAAAACAGGTCCCTAGTGGACTGGACTAACATTAGCATGAATGCTTGGGTAGTGGAGGGGTCAGAATGGAAAGGAGAGACAGAGATTCAAACTATCGTAGTTACTTTGGAAACTACGCTCACAGTAATCATAATACTTATGCACCCTAATAATCGCACATTCGGATTAGAAATGCAACATGTATTTACATGTTGCTGTCCTTGATAGTTGAGTTGATGATGTAGGACTCTGGTTTGCCCACCAGAGATCTCAATGTCCTTGGTAGAGTTTCTGGTCATAGTGCTGGGTACAATGGATACTTCAAATGTACCAGCGGTTGTCGGAGAGGGATTGTCCTTTCCAACTCGTGTCTTTAGTGAAAGTTCTCTAGACCACTATACATGCCAGCAGCAGACTGAAATGATAAGGTCTAGTGCATTGTCTTCTTCTTCACCTCGTGTAGAGGTTGAGAGGTTGAGAGTTTCAGAGTTTCTCCATTTCAAACGTGTGGACTAACGTCTCATGTTTTCTAGACGTTCTGGTCTTGTAGAAATTCAACCATTTTACAACGTTTAGCTCACGCTTCACGTCTGCTGGTCTGTAGAGTTTCAACCATTTTAAGCCGTGAGGCTTGCTGGTCTGGTAGAAATTCAACCATTTGCAACGTTTAGCTCACGCTTCACGTCTGCTGGTCTGAGGTGAATTTCGTCACAAGGCTTTTTATGCACTCGGGGTAAAAGGGCCGTTCCATCATGTTTGTGCTCATCTGGGCGTGGCCACTGACTGAGAACAAATCAATATGGAAAACAATCATCTCATCTAGAATGCTAAAATCACATTGTTATCTTCACAAAAGTATTATTATACTTAACAATTTGTTTTATACAACAATTAGATGCAAACCTCATGACTGGGAAGTGTAGACCCCCAGAGATACAGTTATGTTCTTCCACCGTCTTTAATGACATCACAACATAGTAACGAATTTGACATGATTGTTCTTTAAGTCCCCACCAACCATTTCCCACATTATTTTAAGTAGGAATATTGTTTCATTATCCACTTTTGGATGTTGGAGTCTTGGCGGGAAGACTTATTTTGTTAACAAAGGGGTCCTTTCTCCCAATACTTCATGGCAAGGAAGAGAAAGTCTGCATGGTATTTAAGACCGGTCATAAAACTGGCCCCCAGGAAAGGGGGTGTTCAAACCTTTGCCTAGCCGGCAGGTTTGATCCTCAACCCATAAGGGCAGGTCATGCCAACAGCAACACAATTAGACCCAACCAAATCATGAGAAAACAAAAAGATAATTACTTGACACATTGGAAAGAATTAACAAAAAACTGAGCAAACTAGAATGCTATTTGGCCCTAAACAGAGTACACGGTGGGAGAATACCTGACCACTGTGACTGACCCAAACTTAAGGAAAGCTTTGACTATGTACAGACTCTTGTGAGCATAGCCTTGCTATTGAGAAAGGCCGCTGTAGGCAGACCTGGCTCTCAAGAGAAGACAGGCTATGTGCACACTGCCCACAAAATGAGGTGGAAACTGAGCTGCACTTCCTAACCTCCTGCCAAATGTATGACCATATTAGTGACACATATTTCCCTCAGATTACACAGACCCACAAGGAATTAGAAAATAAACCCAATTTTGATAAACTCCCATATCTATTGGGTGAAATACCACAGTATGCCATCACAGCAGCAAGATTTGTGACCTGTTACCACAAGAAAAGGGCCACCAGTGAAACAAACACCACTGTAAATACAACCCATATTTATGTTGATTTATTTTCCCTTTTGTTCTTTAACTATTTGCACATAATATGACATTTGAAATGTCTTCATTTTTTTTTTTTTTATGTACAGTGGGGAAAAAAAGTATTTAGTCAGCCACCAATTGTGCAAGTTCTCCCACTTAAAAAGATGAGAGAGGCCTGTAATTTTCATCATAGGTACACGTCAACTATGACAGACAAATTGAGAAAAAAAAATCCAGAAAATCACATTGTAGGATTTTTTATGAATTTATTTGCAAATTATGGTGGAAAATAAGTATTTGGTCACCTACAAACAAGCAAGATTTCTGGCTCTCACAGACCTGTAACTTCTTCTTTAAGAGAATCCTCTGTCCTCCACTCGTTACCTGTATTAATGGCACCTGTTTGAACTTGTTATCAGTATAAAAGACACCTGTCCACAACCTCAAACAGTCACACTCCAAACTCCACTATGGCCAAGACTAAAGAGCTGTCAAAGGACACCAGAAACAAAATTGTAGACCTGCACCAGGCTGGGAAGACTGAATCTGCAATAGGTAAGCAGCTTGGTTTGAAGAAATCAACTGTGGGAGCAATTATTAGGAAATGGAAGACATACAAGACCACTGATAATCTCCCTCGATCTGGGGCTCCACGCAAGATCTCACCCGTGGGGTCAAAATGATCACAAGAACGGTGAGCAAAAATCCCAGAACCACACGGGGGGACCTAGTGAATGACCTGCAGAGAGCTGGGACCAAAGTAACAAAGCCTACCATCAGTAACACACTACGCCGCCAGGGTCTCAAATCCTGCAGTGCCAGACGTGTCCCCCTGCTTAAGCCAGTACATGTCCAGGCCCGTCTGAAGTTTGCTAGAGTGCATTTGGATGATCCAGAAGAGGATTGGGAGAATGTCATATGGTCAGATGAAACCAAAATAGAACTTTTTGGTAAAAACTCAACTCGTCGTGTTTGGAGGACAAAGAATGCTGAGTTGCATCCAAAGAACACCATACCTACTGTGAAGCATGGGGGTGGAAACATCATGCTTTGGGGCTGTTTTTCTGCAAAGGGACCAGGACGACTGATCCGTGTAAAGGAAAGAATGAATGGGGCCATGTATCGTGAGATTTTGAGTGAAAACCTCCTTCCATCAGCAAGGGCATTGAAGATGAAACGTGGCTGGGTCTTTCAGCATGACAATGATCCCAAACACACCACCCGGGCAACGAAGGAGTGGCTTCGTAAGAAGCATTTTAAGGTCCTGGAGTGGCCTAGCCAGTCTCCAGATCTCAACCCCATAGAAAATCTTTGGAGGGAGTTGAAAGTCCGTGTTGCCCAGCGACAGCCCCAAAACATCACTGCTCTAGAGGAGATCTGCATGGAGGAATGGGCCAAAAGACCAGCAACAGTGTGTGAAAACCTTGTGAAGACTTACAGAAAACGTTTGACCTGTGTCATTGCCAACAAAAGGTATATAACAAAGTATTGAGAAACTTTTGTTATTGACCAAATACTTATTTTCCACCATAATTTGCAAATAAATTCATAAAAAATCCTACAATGTGATTTTCTGGAGAAAAAAAATCTCATTTTCTCTGTCATAGTTGACGTGTACCTATGATGAAAATTACAGGCCTCTCTCATCTTTTTTAAGTGGGAGAACTTGCACAATTGGTGGCTGACTAAATACTTTTTTTCCCCACTGTATAGTTTATTTCACTTTTGTTTATTATCTATTTCACTTGCTTTGGCAATGTAAACATATGTTTCCCATGCCAATAAAGCCCCTTAAATTGAATTGAAATTGAATTGAAATTGAATTGCGAGAGAGTGCAAGTGAGTGAATGAGCAAGCGTGCGTTGGAAGTAGTGACAGTTCCGGATATGCTTCTTGAGTACATTTCCTGCGAGGCCTTAATAATCATACTGACAAAATGTACATTTTGTGGTAAATCACAAGAGATAGCCTATATTGTTGACACTTTAAATGTTGCCTGCATACCAACACTGTTGTCTTAAGAATTATCAGTAATTAGACTACAGTGCTTCTGACATCAGAAACAACTGTGCTATGACGCATGCAACGAAAGCGTTAAACCACAATTCCAATCATTAACATTCGATGCATCATAACAATCCAATTTAACAACTTCTTGCCTGGAGATTTGTGGGCCTTTATTCATTTACCTTTGTAGTGTTTCCTTCTCTGACAGATTGAGCTATTCTTTGATGGGTCCTTTGTTTTGGGATCATTTGAAATGTGGTTCATGTAAGACTCTTTCTCCTGAGCATCAGTAGCATCGAGCAGCTCCAGCAAATCCCCTCAGTCACATGAAAATCTTGCATCACGTAGCGGGCGGCAAGAATGAGATGGCACAATTGGTTCATTACGATGATATCCTGTCTTCCATAATTACTGGAGTTAACTTAATATTGTCTCTGTATATTCAAATGATTTATCCTCAAAATAAGAAACTGCATTCATATGGGCATTCATGTCTTAATTGAGTTTTCAAAACAAATTGCATTGAAATGGGTTTGAATCCCCAAAGCAGGTGTAATTTAAATATAAATTAGAAGAAATCCACATTAGCCTTCGTAGTTCTTTCTGTTGGTCTTCATCAAGTTAACTATTGGATATGAGGGGAATGAGGCATATGACTGTCTATTAATTAAATTACCTTTTTATTTTTACTGTCAGTTGACTCAAGTCATTCAGCTTGTGATTCAAATTCTTTAACACTCAATTTGCAGTTGCAGCAAAGTACAAGGCCACAACCTAAAATTATATTATGTACATGTACTGTATGTAAGAAAAGCAATGCATTTCCAATGTCTCAAACAAGACTGGCTGGAATTCAATCATTGCAGATGATATATTTCCACACTGCCCTTTACAGCAGCATGTCCGGGCTGGAGGAAGTTGACACTTTATTTAGGAATTGGCAGTGCTGTTGTGTGCCCTAGATTACTTCTCAGCCAGGTTTGGCATCAACACTGAACGGGTCATACCACGAGACTACCCGTTTCTAAATCATATGTCAACTTCTTCCTTCTGAGGTAAATGCTGTGCAAATCAAACGCACTTCTGAAAAGGCAGTGTGGAAAATTTAATATCTGCAATGATTGAATGCCAGCTTATGTCTCAAGACTTTCGACTAGATAATATTTTGTAGCATTGTCCTCCAAAATGGTGGATGCTCCATGATGTAAGTTACCCTCAAAACCATCATGGGGTATTCTGTAGAAACATATCCATTATTATTTTCCTCTGAACAGAACACAACTTAAAAGTGGCAAAACCAAGGTCCCATTCACTGGATAAAAGATAAAGAACATTTCCGTACGTAAATGCTACCAAGATACCATCTGAGCTTGTCCAATAGCACCGCTTATTTATGCTTAGAAAGTGATTGCTCCCACTTGAGGTTAATGTATGCGTCCTAACTCTATGTGGAACAGACGTTTGGCATTACTTGAATTTTCCAACTTGGATCATGATGTCGATGGAGCACAAAGGGGAGTCCAGTAAATAGAGCAGCATGCTGCTTCGGGCCAAATAAAATGGAGCTCAGACACAGATTCTGTGCCACAGACTGGGAGAGATGAGGCATCTCTTTCAAGGGAAGCGTGGAGGAGGGAGCATTGTCACTGCAAATAAATCACGACTACTACTCGATTGGAGAGGAAAACCAAATGGTGTGAAACTACCTACGACAGCTTGCTCTACAAAGCTCAGCTATATGCTTTGTATTGTTTTATATCAGTCAGCATAGCAGAATTTAGGGTATGTAACATCCTCATTGCCTGACTATGAAGTGCATGAGGGCTAAAATGGCAGATTATGCTAATTAGCTGATTATGGTTTCAGATATGCAGATATGTCAATCATTTTGTCTGAGAGAATGAGTTCCTTTTTTACAGTAGCTTTAATGAGCCTCAACCCTTTTAAGCCTGCCACCCTTCCTCTCAATATCTGTACTCTTACACCAGACACTAGTAGAAGATGGTTGATATCTGTGTGCTATCAGTTGGGTGTGCTATCTTCTTGAAATAATCACTGCCTTGCTCTCACCTCAGTTTTGATAGGGAGTTTGTTGGCTTCACACTGGAAAAGGGAGGAACATAAGCCATATTGAAATGGCTTATTGAATGCCTCTGGTTTATTATCAATCAAAATGTATTTGGCAGCAAGTGGTCATAACTTCCAAACTGATGTTCACGTACTGTACTGTGTCACGAGAGAGTAAAATCATGTGATGCATGTAGTCCGTCACACTGCATGTAGTCCGACACTGTGAACCATGTGTAAAAGGGCTGAACACACACACACACACACATTCAATAAAGCTTGCAAGTGATGGGAAATCAGACAACGGACCCCTATAGTTCAAATTTTTGAGTTACAACGCTTCCAAACGTATCAACAGATTGAAATCTTGTCACTTTGACAAACACATTTGGAGAACTGAAACAATACAAATATCCCAGTTTCTTCCACCTCTCCTCTACGGATCCACCTCTAATCCACCCATCCCCTGGATCCCTAATTGGGACTTCAAGACAATTAATGGAGATAACCAATCTTCACATACCACCTCCATGGTCAAAGGGCCTGGAAACAGTGGAAAATCACCCTGGAGGGAACCACTTATCCACCACATTCCTCCATTGGTGGGGGGTGTTCAACGTTGTCTAAAAGGTACCCACCATCCAAACACTCCAAACTCTTTATCTCCCATGTGTCGGTGGCGACAAGGAGCTGCCAGATAGTCGGCCTACTCCAGAAGCCCAGAGTGACAGGCTCCATCAGCAGAGTCCTTGTATGGCAATGGATCGAGCTGAGAAGGACGATAAGCAGCAGCCAGCCCAGCTATGCGGCCCATGTTTAGAGAGACTCCTTGGGACCGGGCATCCGCGGAACAATGTCTGTTTCTGTTAGTTTTAGAGTGGTTATCGCACGCCGTTATTCCCGCTAGGCAGTACATATTTTTCACAGCTCCACTGGGACTAACAGAGGTGAGTAGAGAGGTTCTTGTTTGGTTGGTCATCCCGTTCATCTTTGATGAATTTTAAATGTATTTGTCACCAATGGAGTTTTTCACAAACATGGTGAGATGTTTGGCTTTGGTTTTTTGACTGTGTGTGAGGTGCATGGATGGTTGAACACCCATGAAAGTCTGTCACCTTGGAAAGAATGATGGTGCAGTAGAATAGCAGATGGGCAATCATCATGTGTCATCATAACGCTACACTTTTGCATGATTTTCTTAATGATTAGTCTTGTTTACGGCAGTGAGTAATTCCATTATAATATGGATCATGGGAGATTCAAATATTACATTAGCAAACCATACCATAATAGAGGTTCTTATTGATTTTCAGCCCTTGTATCCAATTGATAGCATAAGCACCTGAACAAAAGTCCTTTACATTCAGCGATAAATTGGACTTTCAGGCAAAGGGGGTCAGATACATTTTGATTCAGAGTTAATTAACTGATAAAGCTCATGCACTGGATAGGAGCGGGAAAGTTAGACCGCAAATAATTACAAGAACATAAATAAAAAAGAAATGCAAGACATGCATTTGTATGAGATTTAAAGGGATAGTTCTTCCAAATTACAAATGTACAGTACATATTTGCTCCCATACCCAGAAAGCAGTTTATGGACAAGGAGAGACTGCAATTCACACTTTTCACTGCCACCAACAGTTCATATTAGCATTTTTGAACCAAAACATAAGTTAATGTCCCCCAGTTAACATAATTAAAATGGTATGCAGTTAACAGACATACCCTGATGCTACACTATTGTCCTCCCAGTTTTTTATGATCTATCGTAATGTAATGCATGACCATGGCTGAATATATCACTGTGCTGCCTACAGTGCATTCGGAATGTGTTCAGACCACTTTACTTTTTCCACATTTTGTTACGTTACAGCCTTAATCTAAAATGGATTAAATATATTTATTTCCTCATCAATCTACACACAATACCCCATAATGACAAAGCAAAAATAGGTTTTTAGAAATGTTTGCAAATTTTAAAAAAATATAAAACGGATATATTACATTTACATAAGTATTCAGACCCCTTACTCAGTACTTTGTTGAAGCACCTTTGGCAGGGATTACAGCCTCAAGTCTTCTTGGGTATGACGCTACAAGCTTGGCACACCTGTATTTGGGGAGTTTCACCTATTCTTCTCTGCAGATCCTCTCAAGCTCTGTCAGGTTGAATGGGGATCATCGCTGCTAAGTTATTTTCAGGTCTCTCCAGATAAGTTTGATCGGGTTCAAGTCCGGGCTCTGGCTGGGCCACTCAAGGACATTCAGAGACTTGTCCCGAAGCTACTCCTGCATTGTCTTGGCTGTGTGCTTAGGGTCGTTGTCCTGTTGGAAGGTGAACCTTCACCCAGTCTGAGCGCTCTGGGGCAGGTTTTCATCAAGGATCTCTCTGTACTTTGCTCCGTTCATCTTTCCATCGATCCTGACTAGTCTCCCAGTCCCTGCCGCAGAAAAACATCCCCACAGCATGATGCTGCCACCCCCATTCTTCACAAAAATGGGGTGGTGTGTAGAAATGCTATGGGACAGATTTCGGGTCCCAATCCGTCCCTGGCTTTACAAATGTGTACACTGTACCCTCTGAACATAACTTTCATTTAGTTATGCAGCAAGCTAGCCATGAAAGCTTGCATTCCTATCATATCAATATCTACTTTAGATATCGTGACTGCTTATCACATCTTTCACTTACTCTGTGTCATACAACGATGCAAAGGACTGTTTAAGGACTGAGGGAGTACAAGCAAAGTCTGGCCAAGTGCATGTGGGTCATTCTACAGATTCGGTGACATTTCAGTATTGTCAGTGTCCCAAGATGTACTAGTGTTATAACTTGTCAGAACATTTATCAAACTACACTTAAATTACAACATTTCAAAGTTTTACATGTTTTTAATATGGAGTAGAGAATATGATTTTAAACAGAGATGAATTTCAATACTTATATGTTTGCTTTTCTTAGGAGTATTAAGAATTTCGCCTGTCCCTATTGACCATCATGCAAATGGGGTGACTCATTTTGAGTACACAGTGTTAAATAATAATGCTTTTTTTTTGTTAAATTAATTGTATATGCCCCCTTATTATGCATAATCCATTTTCTCAGCATAAGACATTTTATTTTCTGAGAAATTCAGGCTTTTACCCCTGTCCTTGTATTTCTTTCAACCCCGTAACGCAACAATACCCCCACTCACAATTAAATAATGGTTTGATCCTGTGGACATCATTTATGAGGAAGTGACATCATACAAGTCTTCAGAGAAGCCTGGTGTGACAAGTGGTAAGCTGCTCTCTCACTTTTTATAAATATTTCATGTTTTTTAAGCACATATGGGCTTTGTCAATCTCAGGTATTCAACTCTGTTGGGGGGGGGGGAATTCATAGTTAAGATTTTACCAAGAATTGTTTTTATAGCTATGAAGTATAACAATGTCTTTTGTTGAATAAGGCCATGTGGCACACTGCTAGCTGCTAGCATCCCGAATTAGCAACAGATTAGCACAAAATCTTCAACCCTGTCTCATTCAACCCCATCACATTTTTCAATGTTACGGGGTTGAATGGCTGTTACAGGGTTGAATAGCTGTTAAATCTTAGCAATATTTAATGTATATTGCTTAATACCAATCATATTTTCTTGTTGAATGTTTGTTGTTTACGGTTTTACAGTATCAACTAAAAGTACGAGGAATTTATGAAAATAATAACTTAAAAAAAGTGACAATTAATTTGTTCTCTCTCCTATATACATTGACATATTTAGGAGTATTATCTGCAAGTTCATGTTCATTTTACTACATAGTGATTAAAAGGATACAATATTTAGTCTTGAAGAGTAAGCAGGTCATTGACTTGACCTTGACCTACAATTTCAGATTCAACAATGGAAAAAACAGTAGCAGAAAGGAAACACACATAGAGAGGAAGGTGAGGGACATCCGCGCGCCGGTGGTCAGGTAATTCTCCTGGACATGGGAAGGGAGCACCAGATGGTGTTGGTGCAACCCTAAAAAGAACCGCAGACAGGCTGATAAGTCAAGGATGTGACATCCCAAATGCTCATACTCTGTACAGGGTCTTAGAGGAGAACAACACTGCCATCAAGCTTTACTTCATTGAAGACGAGGCCATCGAGAAAGCCGTCCAAGGTATGCCAGCCAATTTGCCAGTAGTTCCATCCACAATGCGGATCCACCAAGTTGTTTGTGTGGCTGCAAGGCAAATTGCCTACCGTGATGTAAGCTGTATGTGCACAGTCCACAACAAGAAACTGAAATGCCAGTGTTTCAATACACAACATTTCACATTTACCCCTAAAGTTACATCAGTCGTGTCACAGAGGGAGGTTGATTGGGCAAATCCAGACATATGCGGGAAATGGTGCGTGGCCAAATATGATGACGATTTCTATCCCGGAATAATTCTAGCCACAGATGAATCCCATGTGCAGGTCAAATGCATGTGCTGTGCTGGACCAAATAGGTACTTCTGGCCACTTCTTGATGATATCCTGTGGTATCCATTTGAGGACATCTTGGAACACATTGATCCCCCTAAACCGGTGACTTCTAGGCACATGGAAATACAGAAGGAAGTGTGGGCTAGGCTCTCTCAGTAAAAATGGTGAACAAACTGTAGGCTTACCTATAGGTTATTAATGTTAAGATGTTTGCTTAATGTTCAAACATTCAAACAACACAGACATTCCTGCCATTACTCTGGATATTTCTATGAAATCAATGAAAATGTTGTAACTGTTGTTAGTTTATTAATGTGTTTTAATCTGTCTAGATTTCATCTTGATTGTTTAAACTTTAAAAGCTATGTTGACAGTAGTTTAAAATGTTAAAAAATGGCAACATGTGACCTATATAGGTTATCAATGTTAAGATGTTTGCTCAATGTTCAAACAGACTCCTGCCATTATCAGATGGATATTTTTATGAAATCAATGAAATGTTGTTACTGTTATTAGTTCATTAATGTGTTTTACTCTGTCTAGCTTTCATCTAGATTCTTTAGATTTTAAAAGCTATGTTGACAGTAGGTTTAAAAATGTTTAAAATGTTTAAAAAATGGCAACATGTTAGTGATCTCAAAAGATAAAACATATGACACGTGATGCTTTTCACTCAACCCTGTTACATGATTTTCAACCCTGTTGCGGTGCATTCATCCCTGTTACGAGATTATTTTTTTACATTTTTGTATTAAATACACAAAATATAACATCAATAGTGTTTTTATTGTGTGTATTAAATCAGGGTAAATAAGGCTATTTCAATTTTGTCAGGAATTACGCAGCATTCTTGCACATTTCTTGCGAAAATGTGGAGTTAGATTAGAAATTTCTTCATCGTAAACTGGAAAGGATGGTGCTGGTCAGTTTTTCTTGATTTTCTCTTTAATTACAATATGCCATTATTTACAAGGGACATCTAAACTGTGAGATTATGCCAGAAGCTGATCTCAAGCTTATTGGAAAAATGAATAGTTGAATAACAAAATGACTGTGACGGGGTTGAATTAAATTGGGACTTGTTTGAGAAAATAATACAGAATAATAACTTAATACTCTACATTGAGATGGGAAAAGGTATTTTCTATCAAGTACACACATTACTTTGTCACATCAAATAAAAAAAAGCTTAAGATTTTAATGTTCATTGTTTCATCCTCCTCAATCACAAAAGGCACCGAATCTGTAGAATGACCCATGTATAGACACCCCTGTAAGCCAAAATAACTGATAGTAAAAACATGACTGACTAACTGACTGACTGACTGACGTTCAAGTAAAGTGTGTCCAGTCTGCATGAGCCGAGAGCAAAAACATGACTGACTCAACTGTGAGTTCACCCCCATCAAACTCTCCTTCTCTCGCTATGATGAAGTTATTTGAGGTGAAAGCTGCCCAGTACTACTATATCGTCATTAAAACTCAGCTGACTCAGAATGGAGTCAGGTTCATCTGCATGCCGTGTCACCTCCAAGGGACACGCATCTACATTGTTTCAAAAGGAAACAAATCACGTACCACGCAATCGGGGAAACTTTGATGGAACCGCTCTCGCCTCTCCCTTAAGGTGAAATGATTTCAAAGTCAAAGCTTCAAATAATGAAAGGTAGT
Organism: Coregonus lavaretus; assembly: GCF_964263955.1. NCBI lineage: Eukaryota > Metazoa > Chordata > Actinopteri > Salmoniformes > Salmonidae > Coregonus > Coregonus lavaretus. The sequence continues at coordinate 11,243,633 of NC_139993.1, forward strand.
CACTGTGTAACCTAACCTAGTAGGCGTAGAAAGACGCCTGAGCGGTGTTCCCACTTCCGTTTTTCAGGGGAAACGGAAGTTAGGTTGAAAATACTGTATCCCTGAAAACCGGATGTTAGCGTTTTCTGGCGACTCCGCATAGGCTAGTCACTGTATGGTGTGTGTAGTGCATTTGGAGCAGCATGGGCTAATTCAAAGGGTGACTGTTGCAGCATCATCTGACATATTATTCATATCTGTCGGCTGCTAAGCTAGACTTCTACCGGAGGCCTGGAGACAGAGTGGGCTAACAAGGGGAGACAAAAGATGTCCGAGAGCTCAGCGTTGGGTAACTTGACCTGACATGGCATTGCAGTGACTCAAGATTACATGCCGGAGCAGCAAACTCTTTTCTTTAGTGAGTTATAATTGACCTCAGCTCATCTGACAGGCTGGTCTCATAGACTCGACGTAACATAGTAAACGAAAATAGGGGACACTCAAATTAGTATGATATGTTATGTTTGGTAGGATTACGTAAAACAGAAGGTTACTTAGGGCAAAACTGAAAGGAGGGTGGTTGGTCAGGGTGGATAGGTAGGCGTATAACGTGAACATCTAGCAAACCAAAGGTTGAATGTTTGAATCTCATCATGGATAACTTTAGCTAATTAGTAACTTTGCAACTACTTACTACTTTTTAGCTACTTTGTAACTACTTAGCATGTTAGCTAACCCTTCCCCTTACCCTTAACCTACAGTAACTCCTAGAGATGTGCATCTTTCCCTTTCAAGATGATTCGATACGTATCTAGATAAATGAGCTTTGAAATGATACAGGATTGATACATTTTAGTTTGAAATGATTTGGTGCGATTCGGTTTGATTAGAGGAATAATGCAAATGTCTTGCCACCCAAAGGTTGCTTGTTCAAATTCCATCATGGACAACTTTAGCATTTTAGCTAATCAGCTACTTTGCAACTACCTAGCATGCTAGCTAACCCTTCCCCTAACCCTAACCTTAACCTTTTAACCTAACTCCTAAGCTCTGATATGATACAGGAACGATACGTTTTAGTTTGAAACGATTCAGTGCGATTTGGTTTGATGAGAGGAACGAATTGATGCGATTCGGTTTGATGCGATACGATTCGATGCACTAACATTTGTTGCATAAACACATTCATTTTCCATTCTAAATTAAAATCTGCAGTTCATGAGCTGGGCCTCTCTGAGCTGGATCTGTCTAAGCTGACTTCTGTGTATGTGTGTGTGTGTGTGTGTGTGTGTGTGTATGTGTGTGCGTGTGTGCGTGTCTATGATGTATGTAGGCACCTAAGCTGAGCCATAAAGGGAACTAGGCATCTACCACTATCAGTAAGGGGGGGCAATGTTAGCTTTTGATCTGAAATCTTCATCACCCACTAATTAATTTGTAATTTTTGCAGATTGAAAGTGTTAAGAGCTAGTAATGTATCAATATTTATATTTTAAAATCAGCTATGCCATAGTCAATGAATATATAGCACAACTTTGGATTTCACCCCATCTCAAAATCGAATGGTTTAGACCGTTTGGAAGTTTTGAAGGAATGCAGTGCGGGTAGCAAAAATGATTGCTGTCCTTGTTATGCAATTATCAAATTTCCCCTCTATATCTAAAAATGACCATATATACTGATTGTTTCAAGCAAAATTACCATGGTGAACAATGAGCAATGGAAATAAAATCTAATGTAAGCCTCAATCAGAATGTAGCCTACCTATAGCCAGATTAGAGAGTTGTGTCTCAAGTGGTAGTTTAGGCTGGTAAAACACTATTAAATTACATTGGTTATCCCTCAACTAATAAAGCCTAATAATGCGCAAGCCATTTTACAAACATTTGAATGCTGAAGTTGACACGCAGATGTGCCAGATCAGAAATAGGCCTACCTGGGATTGTTCAGCATGCAAAATGACTTGTAGATCAATGACTGTCAACATAATTACATGCTTAGTTTGACACTGAAGGAAAGGATGCAGCTGTCACAAAATCAATATTTCCAGAAGGTAGAAAGAAAGTAATTTGAGCAACCCAAAAAAGTGAACTGGTGATTCATAATGTTTGAATTGATTTTCTGACTGATGCATGCTACATTTGGATCGGTTTGGGGTCCCGCAGACCAATGCACTCATATCTTAAAACATTTGAACCGGGGACCGAAGCTTATTGTTGAATCGTTACATCCCTACTAACTCCTAACCTGTAACCTTAACGTTAACCCTAACCCTAACCTTAACATTAACCCCTAACCCCTAGCCTAGCTAACTTTAGTGTTAGCCACCTAGCTAACGTTAGCCACATATATCATACGTATTGCAAAAAATATATATATCTATGTTTGCGGTAGGCCTAGGTTGCATTAACCTCCAATACCCCCTGTATATTAATATTGTCCCAATAATGTAGTTTCCACAAGTGAGTGCTTCTAAAATACATGAGATTAAGATACTGTACTGACTTGTTCACACATGATTCGATCGAATGAAACTATTCCTAAAATAAGTTTTTAGAATAAATGCAAATCACATAATATATGGAAATGAATTCCCCCATCGCTTTGCATTAGCGTCATAAAAACATTATCGCATCACTTGAGAAATGAGAGCATAGAAATTAAAACCAGGATGAGAGATGAGAGAGAGGGGGACAGAGCAAGCAAGTGAGTGAGAGAAAGCAGTCCAGAGGAAGCGCGCGCTGAGAGCCCATGATCGTCTCTAGTCGGCTGTGCTGTGGCAGAACATTTAGATTTTTCTGAATGAAGAGTCTACCTATACAACAACTCAACTCAAGATTTATTGACGATGGCGCAACTTACATTATTGTTTTATGAAGGGTTGGAAATTGGACTTCTGTATCCTTTCTGCAGCCTCAAAACATTTTTCAGTAGCCTATAAATTCAGTTCGTGCGTGGATTAAAACGGTAGGCTAGCAATTTGGGCAACTACTGTCACTTGAAATGTTACTCATTTTTGTAGGCTACTTTATCAGCTAGTTGGCTTTAAATCCTACTTGTAAAGAACATGTGTATGGATGTAAATTGCGGACTAGTTTGCTGTCAGCTGTCGTTTGTTTTCTGATACTGTATCTTTGTGATTTCATGTTGCAAATGAGAATCTTGAAATTAAGACAAATGTTGTCTAGCCTTTCTCAAAATAATAACCTATGTAAAGAAAGATAAGACTATGAAATACATTTTAGTATCTCCAGCTCTAGCCGGCTCTAGCCTTTTAGGAGCTCTAAGCAAGATTTGGTTGGGGGGCCCCCACTTCGGGTGAAGAGAACATTTTTTGTTTTGAAGTTCATTTCCTGCAATTCTACACATTTTGTCATGGGGTGTAGAGAAAATGTTGCAGTTTTAAAGCAAGTTTTCTGCAATTCTACACATTTTACCATGGCGCGAAGAGAAAACTTTGCAGTTTTACAGAAAATTTCCTGCAATTCTACACATTTTGTAATGACTTATGCAATGTTAATATGATATCTGAGGGAGAATGACTAACAAAATCAATGTGGCCCCCCTGGAGGTCAGGGCCCCTGGGCACGTAGCCTATGTGCCCGGTCAGGATTCGGCTATGATTACTATAAGTTTAGAGGGCTGGCTAGACTAACTGCCAATCTAAAAATGTGTTGCTGACATGGCTAATTGAGTGACTGTCATTGCACCTGGTGTATTCTACTATTCTTACTCTCAATAGTAAATTGAGACCCCAAGTAACCAATTTTTTTAAATAACATGTAAATCAAAACTAGACGTTGAACTGGTTTGAATCCCCAAGCCGACTAGGTGAAAAATCTGTCGTTATCCCCTTGAGTAAGCCACTTAACCCTAATTTCTCCTGTAAGTTGCTCTGGATAAGAGCGTCTGCTAAATGACTAAAATGTAATGTAATATAATGAACTGTTGTCTGTGCCCAGTGGGTTATGCCTGGAACCGGCCCCGACTATCTCGTAGGCTAAATGCACAAATTATTGTCCTAAAGTGAAGTAGGTGACATTATTGCATGAAATCGAAGTTGCAAAGTGTATTTTATTGCAACACATTTTTCAAGTATTGTAGTTTTTAATGACAGTATGTCTAGAGGACATAGTAAAGATTGTATAGAGAAATGTAATCATTGGTGCCATTTTGCCATCTAAACCAGTTATTAAAATGATACAATGCAGGTGATCACTCTCTAAGACACACACACACACACACTCAGAGAGAGAGAGAGAGAGAAGTGTGTGGTACACTTGTGTGGTTGTCTGGTTAAACCAGTGTTATTTTCTAAAAATTATTTAGGAAGTTTCCCAGACCAGGTTTGACAGGTCCCCCCTCCTAACCTAGCAGTCCAGAGGACACCTGAAGCGCCCCCACATCTGACAAAGAGCCCCTTCCTAAAATAATTTAGCTTCAATTGGCTTCAATATTGAATGTGTGATGTGTGCATTGGAGGCGGCTCTCGGGGGTGTTGCTTTATGTCTACTGTAACTTAGGGAAACACTGGAGTTAGAAAAATTGATATTTATCTTTTAGACATTTGTAATTTCTCAACTTTTTACAGTTTTTGGTAGTTCTGTTCTCATCGATCCCTTTTATTTTTTGCATAGGTGAAAGGAAGAGTTGGAGCATAATACCTCGTCAGAATCATGGGACAAACTGGGACATCATCTTTCCTCTTCATCACTCTTCAACTCACAGTGTTGTTGGCAGTTTTTTCATCTGAAATTAAATTTGTTACAGCAGGGAATTCAGACCCAAGCCTCGGAACAAACTCTTCCATTGGCAACCAAACTAACAAGAAATGTGATTCAGTGGGGACTGAATGCCAAGTGGGTGTCATTCTGCCCATATGGTTACCAGAGAACCCATCCTTTGGTGATAAACTGGCAAGAGCCACAGTTTACTTTGTGGCCTTGTTTTACATGTTCCTGGGGGTCTCTATCATTGCGGATCGCTTCATGGCATCCATCGAGGTAATTACATCACAAGAGAAGGAGATCACCATCAAGAAACCAAATGGCGAAAAAGTGACAACCACTGTGCGTATATGGAACGAGACAGTGTCCAACCTGACCCTTATGGCCCTGGGTTCCTCCGCCCCGGAAATCCTACTGTCCGTCGTTGAGGTGTGCGGTCACAACTTTAACGCAGGTGATCTGGGCCCGAACACCATTGTTGGCAGTGCTGCCTTCAACATGTTCGTTATCATTGGATTCTGCGTTTCTGTCATTCCCGATGGAGAGCACCGGAAAGTCAAACATTTGAGGGTATTCTTTGTTACCGCCACCTGGAGTATATTTGCGTACACCTGGCTTTATCTAATCTTGGCTGTTATCTCTCCCGGCATCGTACAGGTGTGGGAGGGCCTTGTCACACTGTTCTTCTTCCCCTTGTGTGTGGGGATGGCTTACGTCGCAGATCGCAGACTTCTTGTCTATAAGTACATGTACAAGCGCTACCGCGCAGGGAAGCGAAGAGGGGTGATCATTGAGACGGAAGGGGAGGCGCAATTTCCTTCAAAGATGGACATTGAAATGGATGGGAAAATGCTAAACTCAGAGGGCTTCATGGACGGAGCGATGGGTTTCGATGAGAAGGACCTGGATGAGGAGGAGGCCAGGAGGGAAATGACCCGGATCCTGAAGGAACTTAAGCAGAAGCATCCAGAGAAGGAGACGGAGCAGCTGATAGAACTGGCCAACTACCAGGTATTGACACAGCAGCAAAAGAGTCGCGCCTTCTACCGATGCCAGGCTACCAGGATCATGACGGGAGCAGGGAACGTTCTGAAGAAGCATGCAGCAGACCAAGCCAGGAAAGCTGTTGGTGCATACGAGATCCGCTCTGAAGTTTCGGAGAATGACTTTTCGTCAAAGATCTTCTTTGACCCCGGTACATACCAGTGCTTGGAGAACTGCGGTACAGTGGCCTTGAATGTAGTACGCCTTGGTGGGGACTTGACTAACACTGTTTCAGTGGAATACCGTACCGAAGATGGCACAGCCAATGCTGGCTCGGACTACCAGTTTACTGAGGGCGTTGTGGTGTTCAAACCTGGTGAGACTGAGAAGGAGATCCGGATAGACATCATTGATGATGACATCTTTGAGGAGGATGAGCATTTTCTGGTCCACCTTAGCAACGTGAAGGTCATATCGGAGGGCACTGGCTACGGACAACCAAGGGCTAATCACGTGGACACTTTGGCGGGCCTTGGCCTACCCTGCTCAGCCACCGTGACTATCTTTGACGATGACCATGCCGGGATCTTCACTTTCGAAGAACCGGTAATGACCGTGAGCGAGAGTATTGGCATGATGGAAGTGAAGGTTCTTCGTACCTCAGGAGCGCGGGGACTAGTGGTCGTACCCTACAAGACCATGGAGGGTACAGCAAAAGGAGGGGGAGAAGACTTTGAAGATACGCACGGAGCGCTGGAGTTCCAGAACGATGAGATCTTGTAAGTTACATACTTGCTTTTAACGTTGTCATGTTTGTATTGTTGTCATGTAAATGAGGTGTAGCCTACAGCACATTGAAGTTCAATTTGGACAACTGTTATGTCTTAGTTATGTCAATGTCCCTGTTTCTAGTTTGTCCCACAGAAGCGACTTTCTGTCTCAAAAGGAAAAGAGCTTTATTGTTATCGCCTAGCACTAAGAGACTTCCCACTGGGCACAGACGTCAGTTCAACGTAATTTTTTTATTTACACTTGGTTTAGCTGTCAACTAATGTGAATTCAATGTGAAATCAACAAAAAATACCATAATGTCATTGGATTTGGGTTAAAAGTTGGGTGAAAAAAGACGAAATTCCCATATGTTGATGACTTTTTGCAAATCCAATCAGTTTTCCTAATTGATTCAACGTCATCACTTTTTTGTTGTTTATGACGTGGAAACAACGTTGATTCAACCAGTTTTTGCCCAGTGGGTTGTACTTGTATGGCCCGTTAACCTCATCATTAGATTCCATTAATTTCAATGTGCTGTCCATTCCTATTATTGTTTTAATCTATTATCTTAGGTTACATTTTCTCAGGGGATTTAAGTGTCTCTGGGGTTCAAGAAGGAATCCTGTCTTCATCCTTTCTGCTTCACTGTCTTGTGTACTTTTTCTCTCATCTTTGCCCTCACTGCCCCTCTTGTTTTATCCATTCATGTGAGCATCCAATTGACTGCCTGACTAGCCCCTGTCTACAACTCTACCAATTAGTGTTTTGCATACCATATGTAGATATACTGTGGACTGTGAGAGTATTGCAGAACTGGCTTGAATGATTTAATTTCAGTTAAATGTTTTTTTCTGAAATTTCTCCTCCACTTTCGCTCAACACCAGTTGAATCTTTTATGACTTGCAGTGCTTCAGCATAGAACATACTGTACAATTGAGAGTATTCAAGTGTACCAAATAACGTGGTGTATCTCACTGAAGATGGGACTTGATGACTCACTGGGCTGGACAAAAGAGAGAAAACACATCAAGAAATGATCATTGTGATGCTTAATGATAATGAGACATTAGCATGTGGCATGAATAGATTAGGTATGGAATATGTTGAAGCCAAGAGGCAGAAGCTGTTCTTTGGCTGATCATTTTGTGTATGCGATGTAAAAACACTGGAATACCTTCCTGATAAAGATAAAAAAAATATCAATATAACAGGTGTATCAAAATATGTAATGGACTCTAATCAGTTATCGGCAAAAAGTTACTATTTATGAAGATCTCCCAAAAATTACTAAACTAATTTTAGTACGTTATAGGTTCCAGAGAGCTACGAGTAGAGAAAGGAGTTATGAACATGAGACTGTAGGACTCCTATTTGTTCACTCCACATGTAGTTTACATACTAGCTAAAATAATTTGGATCTTGAATTGGTAAGTCTGCAGTATATCCTGTTTATTTAAACTCAAAACAAACTCCTCATTCATAAGACATTGCATGTAAGCTAAGCAGTTGTAATATTGAAGTGTGAAAATGCAGCTGCTATCGATACAGATTTTCCATATCAGTGTGTCCATCATTTATAGGAAACTACCAGTGAGTAAGGCCTTGTTACCTTTTTCAATGGGGAATCCAGCAACACTTTTCTCACTCCCCTCTTCGAACTGGAACTCCCCTAAATGATATACTGGTATAGTCAGGTATACATACCTAAAATAGCAGTTGGGCCAGACATTTTCCATGGATTGTGGGGTGGGGGATATAATGACAACAAATGTATTCCATAGAGGATAAACATTGCCAGTTTGAGGACAGCACCAACATGTTGAAATGGAAAAGGCCCTGTGCTTGTTTTAAGTTTTAAGACGTCCACACATTTATACAGAGGCAAACGGATTGCTTTGAAGTGAGCAATGTAAATCGGCTCAGCAAGCTTTGCATAGAGAAGCAGTACCATATATAGACAAGGCACCAGCCTCTGTTGGGAAGTCAGTTCTTAAGTTTTCATTTGGAAAATGTATTAGTGTTGGCATTGACACATTTGAGAGGATGCAGTTGCAAGTTATTTCCAAACCTATTTTAAGATTTACATTTTAGCAGACGCTCTTATCCAGAGCGACTTACAGGAGCAATTAGGGTTAAGTGCCTTGCTCAAGGGCACATCGACAGATGTTTCACCTAGTCGGCTCGGGGATTAGAACCAGCGACCTTTCGGTTACTGGCACAATGCTCTTAACCACTAAGCTACCTGCTGCCCCGGCATTGCAATGTAAACATTTATTTATGTTTCTGCACATATCATTTACTTATGCTACAGACAGAATATGATTGATGGTAATTCCACTTGTCACTGAAGCAAGAGACCTGGTTACTCTCAACCCTGCTGTATCCTGTATCCAGATAAGGGGGGTTGAATAGTCACAGACGATCTAGTCGTATCGTTACAAGAAGCTACACGGTCAGGGCCATGTTCTTTTGTTTTGCTGGTAGGAACAAGTGTTAGTGGTTGTGATGATATTGGGAGACATTAATGTGTAATAAGGGCTTAGCTCCTGACTGAGCCAGTATAGGTTTTTAAGAATTAGCACCAGGTACTCCGTCAAGGACCTTTCAGCCATCTTTGAAATATCAAACTAACAATGTTCTACAAAGTACCCATTTCAGTTACATTTCTACTGGATATTTTCTCCAAAAATGGGGTTTGGTCCACTGTACTTAACTATACTGAACAATAACTGTGCTGTAAATGTAAAAACTACATCATTTTACATCACAATTTATAATAGCCAGAATGTGTCCTTTGTGTCCTACTGTCCTTATCAGACAAGATCATATCTGCTGCCCTCAACCGTAGAGAATGATGGTTCAACCATGCCTTTTTTTTTATTTTGACAAGACCCTCCCTCTGGTACTGTAGATATTATTAACTTTCCTGCCTACATGTAGTGAAATTAATGGCTTTGCTTTGACTACACACATTGACAAGCATGAAACTTGACAGAGGGTTACTTTGGGCTTTAGGAGGAGGTACTATTTCAAACAACGAATTAAATCGTTTTTTTGCCTATGCTAATTTTTCCCTCTCGTCTCTGGCCTGCTCTCGCATGAGGACAGACCTCGTGCTCCTCTATCCTTATAAGCTCAGCAGACCACTGTCATGATCCAGGGTTAGCGTAGCTGACCGTGCGGCCCAGTGGCGGCTCTGGCCTGTGGATCACATGGCTGGGGGAGTGACGCCTTCCCTTGGGCTGCATGACAGCGGGGCTGTCACCACCGCTTCATCAGACGAGCAACAGACAGAGGCAAGAGACCAAGGCACTTTGGACCATAGAGGAGCAAGAAGACCAAGGGTTCAAATCGTGATTGAAATCTTTCAAATTACTTCAAGCTATGCTTGATTGAGCTTGCCTGGTGCAGGCTCAAGCAAATGCCTAAAGTGTTTGAATGATATCAAATACTATGTGAACCCAGGCCTGGGAGGAAGAGGGAGGAGGACACACAAAAACTCCCCAACTCCACTGACTCAACCTCTGTCTATATACGCCTCATGATTTCCCTTGCAGCCTTTGGATGTTTTTGAGGGGGTTGGTCAGTGCAGTGCGTATGTCCCAATTTTTGGGGAGCTAAACGCTTCAGGGGTGATGGACATATTTGTGTATTTTTTTCCTACAGACGAAGGAGGCCCCCTGTTGCCTGAAACGTTTGTCAGGCTTTCTCGACATGGCTGAAACAATGTTTGTCAGGCCTCTAATTGGCTGAGACACAGAGACTGGGAGCAGATGATGGCAGACGTGTTACACTCTAAAAAGAAAAGGTTCTTCAAATTGAAACTGTGGGAGAAGCCCTTTTAATGGATCCTCGAAGAACCTTTCAGGGTTAATTTTTTAACCGTTATTATTATTATTATTATTAATAATATGTATAACAACAATAACACAATATTTTAGTTCTCAGTGTTTATTATAATTGTAGTGGCAAAGCAGAATAAAAAAATCTAAATATGAGGTAAACTCCCAGCAAAGCCCCAAGTCCAATGGGTATATCATCTGGCGTGTTGATGTTAATGTGTTGATGTTCTCCGTATCCATAGCCAGAAAGATTTTGCAGTGCACGGTGAATGGTTTTCATACACATACTTTGTCCATGATGTAGAGGCCTATGGGATATTCATTGACAAGGTAATGATGGAGGATGGTAAATGTGATCTGTATAACATACCAATACCAATTGACATACCTTTGTATGCCTCCATGTCTGTATACTTGCAGACAGTCATCTGCACCCAATACAGCTAGCCTTCAACATATTGTTATAGCCTACATATTCTTACCTCTTTGTTGACTTTCGGAGGGGTTACTCAGCTGGAGTTGGGATACGCAATTTTTTTATTTTACCATTATTTTACCAGGTAAAAAAACACATTTCCAATTCACACATGCTTATTACATGTGTGAAATAGGACAAATAAGCACCCACCAAATTATTATTAGTATTATTTAATAAGCCTCCCTCACTTTATGAGCTGTCTTCTTACTTACCGCAGTCTTCACGTTCACAAAAACTGCGAATGATTTCAAGACCACTGGCATAATGCTCTTATAGCAGGGCCAGAAATAGAACATTAATGTGAGGGGGAAAAACTAATTATATTCATGGTAGGGAAGGCAACGTATTGGTCTGCCTGCTCCTTAGGCACCAAAAGAAAATTACTCTTGACAGAGTCCAATGAGAGACAGACTATAGCCTACTTTCTGCATGGAAGTATGATGGACTACTGTATGTGGTTGGAAGGTTATAATTGAGTAGGTCACAAAGGAGTTGGTTAATAGAGTTTTTACATTGGGGAGTTTTCCTCCTCCGTTATAGTGACTGATAGAGTGGAGTCGCTGAGTCGGTCATTGTACAGTATTCTCCTCTAGTTAATCACAGATACTGCCAGTCCAGTTGGAGGGCTTGAATTAAAAGGCTAATATTATGTGTATGGGGACTGCCTCTGTGTTATCAAGTCTTGCTCTCAGTCTCCTTTTGTGTGGCTGGGTCTGAAGAATAGAGGGTAATGCCTGTTACTGGTTGGTGTTAAGTCTTTCCCTGTTAGAATTCTCCATAACAGGGTCTGATAACCCGGGAAGGCCCAAATACACTGAAAGCAGAGCCAGGTAAAAGCAGGGTTCCTAGTCTTTGGAGATGTTCCTCTGTCACCTCTTGGTGTGTCCCATCAGTTAAAGTCAGAAATGCATGGATGTGTACGAAAGCATCAGACCTTTAACTATTCAAAATGGCTTATTTTTTTGTACCACGCTGAGCCGGGTGCATCCCAGTAGTTTTCCAGTATGTAACTTCACCCAGTAGTTTTCCACATATTATGCTGACTGGACAACCTTTTCTATTTGATTTTGTCTCGTTGAGCATGACTGTTCATGTTCTTATAATAGTACTCATTTGGGTCTGGTCAACTCGGTAGCTTTGCTAAGCTATTCTTTAGCACTCAATGTGTCTTTCCTCTGCTTTACTCAATTAGAATAATTTCTTTAGCTCTTTCCACTCACACCTCCTGTCATCTCGTATACGGGTTGAAAATGGCAGATGATGTCATTGATAAGTACCCTAATTGGAACGCAGTGCCTGTAGAGTAACATGCTATACATGACGTCAGAGCTCAGGTTCTCCGCTTCACTGCGCTGTATGGGTTTTGACTGACAGCCGTTATAAACTTGAGCACCGCGCGCGACAAGAAGATGCCCCCCATCCCTCCCGCTAATTGGGCTACTTTTGCACATTTGTTGTTGTCTGAGTGAGGGAAATGCTGTAAAACGAGAGGAGTCGATGTCTTCTGAAAGATGTTGTGTATTATAATAAATGCCGCTTTGATGTCATACAAGCAAACCACACACTCATGAGTCCAAAAGTACTTCACATTTCCATATTAGAAAACACATGTCATTTACAGTATCAACGTTTATGATCGCTATGTTTGATCCAAAGTTACAAGATGACATGCGTTATACCCTGGGTTGTCCTGAACAAAATGAGTTTATGTTTGTCGTTTTGTGAAGAAAATTTGCCCCATTTCACGCACTTGAATGCACTCATGACTCCATTCTATGCACATCAAAATGACAATCTGCCTTTTGAAAGCCTAACACTGTAAGATCTTATAGTTGGCAATAGAATAAGCTTTCAAATTATGCCCTCCTGACCCAGATTGCAATTTATAATGGAAAGTTTTTGGATTGTGTAAACAGCAACAGCAATTATGTGATGGTGGGGACGCAGGGCTGTGTTCCAAACAAAAAACTATAAGTGTGCTTGCTTCAGTTCCTCAATGGTAAAGCTAGGAAAGCTAAAAAAAAAAGCACCTTATAGTTGAAGGCTCTTTCCTTGAGTCATAAAAGTGCATTGAAATTACATAGGAACTGTGCACAGTTTGGAGAGGTGTGTGGCCACATGGAGACACCAGTTAGACCTCTCACTCAAACCCTTGGAATCGTTTTTTCTTATCTTGTACCAATCTAACATTTCAGTGAATATTCTTACTATGTTACTGAATGTGTCCAGAGTATTTTCAGATTTTGTTATTGACAAATGCTGTGAATAGTACAGTAAATGTAAAACGCACATAAAATCAACAGTGTAGTGTTTGGATTCAGTCTTGTGTCCTCACCTTTGGTCTGATTATTTCCCCATAATCTCCAGTGTTCTCTTTCAGTTGCTACCATTGTCATGCATATGCTTTTGTTAGAAACATTTACATTTGGCCCTATCCAAATAGGCCCATTTCCGCGAGTGTAAGGGGTTAAACCATTCATTTTAATTCAACTCTGGTCACAGTAAAGCCTACTCTGAACTTGAGTCTTTCGCAAATGGGACATTAAAGTATAACTATCTGGGGCTGTCTTTCACTGAAAATACAATTGTCAAGGAAGGTAACTGACGTTGACAAGGTCACTGGTGATGACATGCAGTGGCAGTGTGACTGTTGACACTGCCTATTTTGTGGGAGGGATGCCTTTGAGTGGGATTATGGAAGTGCTGAGGACTGGGGAGATGCTGGCTCACAGCTAGTGGTTGGCCCTGAGTCAAACAGCATCGGCTGATTTGACTCAGTTGGAGGGCTGCCTCATAGAGATCGGATTGACACAGGGCTAAGAAGCCAGAGGAACATTCTCTCTCCTCTCCTTGTCCCCATGTTCTCTCTCTCTCACTCTTTTTTTCTCTCTCCCACTCTCTCTGTTGTTCGCTTCTCCTCTCCCCTTTATGTCCTCTCTGCCCCCCCTCTCTTTCTTTCTCTCTCTCTCTCTCTCTCTCTCTCTCTCTCTCTCTCTTTCTCTTTCTCTTTCTCTTTCTCTTTCTCTTTCTCTTTCTCTTTCTCTTTCTCTTTCTCTTTCTCTTTCTCTTTCTCTTTCTCTTTCTCTTTCTCTCTCTCTCTCTCTCTCTCTCTCTCTCTCTCTCTCTCTCTCTCTCTCTCCCTCTCTTACTGTCATTGCCATTCAGTCGCTCGTCATGACTCATCCACTGTCTGTCAATCTCTCTCTCTCTGTGTCTCTCAGTTAAACTGCTTGTACACTTGGCTTCTGTAAAAGTTACATCCAGAGCTTGCCTTTGACAAAGCTGTGAGGAAGCCGGCACATGTAATCCTGCTCAGAGCCAACACAGTAGAAATATCCCCTCCTTTAACAAACCGACTGCTAAGCAGAGTTATTGGCCTCCAACTTTTATTTTGTTGCACAGCCTTGAAAAAGGGGATTTTATCTCTTCAAAAGCCAACTGAAATGTGGAGACAGTCCAATCCCCAGTTTCCCATGCTTGTGGGAGTAACAATGGCTCGCTAGGGGAGTCTCTCTGTTGACTTTTGCAGATTAGAGCCACTGAATAGGTTTAGTAACCCACCCGTTTTTACCAGGTGGCCATCTGAATTTGTCAAAAGAGTATTAGTTTGCAGCCTGTAGGAGCAATCCAAAAATAGATAACTATTTTCTTTCGCTCTTTTGATCAGGAAACCTGCTACAGTATTATGTTGTAATAGGCCATCAATCCAAACAAGGAACTTCTTAATCTTTCTTTAAAAACTATTATTTGTTGGTTGGGGGCTCGGGTATGAGCAATGAAAGACTATCAAACATACATCATCTGCTGCCTGTCTTGTCTTTTTATTTAATCCAGGGGTGTCAAACATACGGCCCGCGAGAGGGTCCAATCTGGCCCGCGGGCAATGTTCCCTCAAAAAAAAGTAGTCACTGAGAGCAAATTTCAGGTTTGCTGAACGCAAACTTGAACGTTGTGAAAATTCTGTGCAACTTCCAGCGTGCGTTTACTGTGAACACTGAGGCTGTACCCGTTTTAAGTTACAGTTTCAGACAGTGGTCAAGTAGGATACTGTGGCTATTTGATCATAATGTAGGCCTATCAAAAACAATGGATAAAATGCATTCATAACATTTTTACATGGAAATAGCTGTTCCATCATTCAGCCTACAGTAGCAGCCAATGTGTGGTGTTCAATGTAGGCCTACATGCCATGAATTTTGAAAAAAACATGCAAGACTTGACATTAACCTGTTTATCCACTTGTCCTTCAGACAAGGACGTGACTGCAAATGTTGTTGTGTTGTTTGATTCAAGAAACCACTTTACAAAATAAAATGCATTATTGTTCCCATACCATTATTACAGAGAATCAGACAAATTGTGCTACCCTCTGCCTATTGGCTACTTAGCTTATTCCAGCCTGTCTCAAAATACAACACTGCCCCTTTCACACAAAAACAAAAGCTCTTTACCGGACTCGCTTTTCAAAGATGTCTAGAAATGTACATGTTTTGTGCTGTTGTAGGAAGCAATCACTCCCCCATTGCTGACTACAAATTATCTATACTGGGCTAGTAACTCACTAACTAGCAAAGGATATGAACAAATGTGCACACGTGACTACATGCAGCTCTCGCTTTGATCTCAAAACAAATGCATGACCGCTCATGCTGTAAACACAGTCCAGTTCAAAGTGAATGGCACAGATCCATATATGGCAAAGGTCTATTTGCATATAGGCCTACTGCAGCTCTGATTGTTTTTGCCGCACTGGTCTGTGTAGAGTACGGCTGAGTCATGCACGTCAATGCAATAGAATCCTGCTCTGATGCGTTCTGCCTACAACAAAATATCTTGCGTAGTTAGTTTTGCATAATAACAAGTATTGCGTAGTTTGTTTTGTTTTGGAGGATGGGGGATCATTTCCCGCTGTTGGTTTGAAAATTGAGGGGGGGGGGGGGCAAACTCAATATACTTTCAAATGACTAAAACCAAATCGAAACTGTGTGGAAATGATAATTGACCTATATTCATACAGTTTCTCGACTGTCCAAGTCGCTAATAATCACTAGACAGTCAGGAAGCAGTGAAAATTCCCAAAACGATGGAATTCTGACAGCAAGGAAACATAACCTATTTTCAGTGCAGCCCTCCGGACCTTGTTGAAGATCGAATGCGGCCCCTAGGGCAAAATGAGTTTGACACCCATGGTTTATTCCATGACACCCAGGGCTGCCTCAGAAGGTGAATAGGAGGTGTCACAAGAGGAAGTGACTGACTCCCTGTTATGTCACCCAAGGGCCCAGCAGGACTCTTGCTATTTCCTTTCACCAGCAACTCCTTCACCTCTGTGACACTAAGAGGCAGTTCATCAATAATTCATGTTAATCTTAGTCAATCACATTAACATCAGCTTAATGACGCTATAAAAAGGTCCCCTGTCACTTAGTAGTTGACTTTGAGTAATGGGCAATTCCAGCGTGATGGAAGTGACATTTCCACGCAAAATCACAAATAAAATGTCTCACAGAATGGACAAACAAAACATTAATTAAACTGTTTGCATGCTCAGGTTGACTATCCCACATAATTGCCCTAATTCTAATCAGTTTGGAGGTTCCAATTAGTTTGAAATAGTTTGTGGTTTGTCAAGCCCTCTCTAGCCTCCACCTAATGAGGTTTTGAAAAAGTTATCAAAGTATTATATTGTTACTGACAATTCACCCATACTGTATTCACACTGTGTAACATTAGCTTCCAGTCGACACGTAGCCTCATACCTCCAATATGCCTATGAGAATATACCCACAAAACACTGTGGAACCCACTTATACCAGGCTGGTCTCATAGACTAGACGTAACATAGTTGACATAAATCCAAGACGCTCAAATTAGTATATTTTATGTTTGGTATGGTTACATAAGACAGATGTTTACTTACTAGGGTGGTTGGTCGGGTTGGATGGTAGTCCTGTGTAGCTCAGTTGGTAGAGCATGGTGCTTGCAACACCAGGGTTGTGGGTTCAATTCCAATGGGGGACCAGTATGAAAATGTATGCACTCACTACTGTAAGTATCTCTGGATAAGAGCGTCTGCTAAATGACTGATGGGTTGGGATTACACGTGAATGTCTAGCAACCCAAAGGTTGTGAGTTTGAATCTCATCATGGACAATTTTAACTGCTTACTACTTTTAGTTAACCCTTCTCCTACCCTTAACCCTTTAAACTAACTCCTAAACTTAACCCTAACCTTAACCCTAACCCTAACCCCTAGCCTAGCTAACATTAGCCAGCTAGCTAACGTTAGCCACCTAGCCACCTACGTTTAGCAAATTTGTAACATATAATACAAATTTTAATTCTTAACATTTCATACGAAATGGGTGATGAACATCCACAAATTAATACTTACCATACGAAAAATAACATATCATACTAAATAGGAGTGTTTCAGGATTACGTACAGAATAATACGAAATGCTCTAAACCCAGGTTGACTACATAGCATGTGTTTATTTTCTATGGCAATTTTCCCTTCCAAAAAGTTATGACATTTCCAATTACTACAATGCAGCACTGTTTTATCAAGGGACAGTGTAATTCAACTCCAATAAATGACCCTGTTTATTGCGCAGTCTCTGAATATGTGTAAGCAATTGAAATCACACCAATGTTGACATTTGTGTTTATGCTAATGCTATTAGGACTCGCAATCAGTGTGTAGCCTACCTTTAATGGAGGAAATACATGTCAGACCATGGAAATGTTCTGTTATTAGATGCAGTTATCTGCCAGATTGAAATGGTCCATCTTGTCAGGGGCAAAATGTGGCAAACACAGCAGCCTTGAAGTACCATTCATCAACCATCCACAAGGTAACATTTTGAATATTCAAGGTGTGTCGCATGGATTTGCTGTTAATCTTCTTAGGGCAAAAATGTTTATACAAATCGTGGAGTTTGTGAATAGTTCATCCCTAAAATTATCACAATCTGTTGTGATTATTTCCTGTTATTACAGAAGCTAGTTTCTGCATTATTCAACAGTAGCAATCAGACAATTGATAACTTATAAATTGCCAATGTCATCTCCTGTTTAGGTCCAAGCCAAGTAGAAATGCTCTTCTTTCAAAGCAGCCTACATCATTTTTGTCATTACTTGTATATTTTGTCCAAGAAGATTAGTAGTGTGGTGTATGAAGACATTTTCAGACATGTTTGGCTAGCTGTTAGAGCTAGCCAAGTCTCTCACCTCCCTCTCACCTTACCCCTGGTCTGGTCTGGTCCCAGATCTGTTTGTGGTGTCTTGCCAACTCCTATTGTCATTGTCATGAGCTGGATATACAGCACAAACAGATCTGGGACCAGGCAATAATTTCCCCCTGGTTTAGTTTACAAACAATATGCAGGAGTGCGTCTTCAACCCAAGGTTGCTCTGTTTTTGTCTCAGAGAGTTGTATTAGTCTCCATATTTGGGTAGCATCACTGTTGAGAGGATCCTGGTCATTCTCAAACATGGGCCTGAGCCACAGTATAAGACTATAAAATAGACTGATAGACTCTCTAGGCCTTTTCACAGTACTGAGCCAAGCCAAGCTCAACTTACATTTGACCTGTTGTTGAGATGAAAATGCAATAATATATATTGGAGGGAAAAAAGGTCCACCATGCCTGTCTGTACATAGGGCCTGTGGCCTATAAGAACACTAACAGTACAGAACCTGTACATTTTTCAAGGCCTCTTCCTTATTGGACAATCAATACAGCACTGCATAGTCACACTCTTGAAAATATTTCAGTCTTGTTGTGAATTGTTGTGTCCCTCATTTGTCTCAAATTATTTTAATTCAGAACCTAAATGTAGGGTTTTGATGAGGTGATATATGGGGGTGTTTTCATCTTTCCAGTACATTGTTTATGATTTATTGTTTCCCCCCACTGGAATCGCTTGATGTCACCCTACAACCCATCTTCCTATTTAGTTTTTGTGCTGTCGCATTTGTGTCGTTTGACGATGCATGGCTCGTCGTTCTTCTTCCCTCATGTCCGCACTCTCCATTTGCTTTTTTCTATCTGCAACCTTGTTCTTTCTCTCTCTTTCTCTCTCTCTCTCTCTGTTTCAGCAAAACTATACAGATCAATATAATCGATGACGAGGAGTATGAGAAAAACAAGAACTTCTTCCTTGAGATGGGAGAGCCTCAGCTGCTGGAGATGAGTGAGAGGAAAGGTGGGGCGTTCCCTTCCCAGGCTTTGGTCCCAACCCTGTACCCCTTAACCCCGCCCCCATTCCATTCGCCGTGTATGACGTCCCCTACTGGATCAATCCAGTATTACTTTGTGCTCGCTCAGACCTACTGTATTGGGTGTACATGGATAGAGGTCACATTTCCATCCTCCATGGAGCATTTTCCCAATCCTGGTCCAAGAGGACCACTGTAATAGGCAGGTTTTCCTTCTCTCTGGATTCTCGATGAGTTATTTTTGGTATTTTTTTCATTGTTACCTTTCAACCATATTTGGTCAGGTGTATATTTCTTGATTATGAATCCCAAGATTGATTGGAGCCGAAACCAGCATACACATTGGTCCTCCAGGACCAGCATTGATCCTAAAACTATTTTAGTCAGACCTAGACTACAGAGCACTTGTTCTGAGTAGTACATTTTTTAATCTGTGACCTTTTATTGACCTCAGCACCTAGACAAAACAATATCAATGTTATGAGAGGTAAATGCCAGGACATAACAATATCAAATGCACAGACATAACAATATTGATATTATGATTAAGTTAGAGATGAAGATCAATGAAGACAGTTGAGGTGAAAAGCTTTAATCTTTAAACTCAAACTGAGATCATAGAGGCTTCCAAACAAGAGTTCCAACTGTCCCTCCATGTATGCACCATGAGGTGGTACGAGTGTGCAACAGAGCTCGACTTCCCCCCTACCCCCGAACCCCGACAAACTGTTCCATCTGTACGTCCATGGATGGCCCAGTGGATAGGTGGATATCGAAACCAGTCCAAATCCTTTTTGGTGTGTGTGTGTGTTTGTTTGTGAAACTTGCACAATCTTCCCTCCCCTTTCCCCCTTCCCCCACCTCCCGCCCTCGTCCTTCACCTTTCCCTTTTTGTTTTGTGCCTTGTCTTGTGTCCTCTTGCAGGAAGACCATAGCGGTTAGAATACTTGACCACGACGAATATGAAAGACAGGCCAGATTCTACATAGAGCTGCAGGAGCCCCATTGGAAAAGGCGATTGACAGGTGTGAGAGTAACTGAACAGAGTAGAAGATGGGCTCAAGCCTCTGACCTCCTCCTTCTCTTCTTCCTCCCACTCCTTCTTACTGCCAACTTTCCTGTTCTTTTTCTCACCCTCTTCTGCTCCCTCTCGTATTTTCTCTGCTGTCGCAAGGCTACCCGCTCCTCTGGTGTCTTGTATATCTACTGCCCCTGGTCAACACCGCTGTTCAATGGGGCGGGCTGAACAGGATTTGAGCAGAGTCAGTGAAGTTTAGTTCTGTCCTGTTAAGGAGTCCCATCCTATGAGGCGAACAGACCGATAATAGTTTTTGGTTGATAAACAAAGGTGGAACGTTGAGTGGTAATGGTTGTATGCTCAAGAAGGTGCTGTAGAAATGTTTACCTCCACATTTTCTAGCCCTTGAGCTCTTGTGGTCTTCAGCCAAGCAAATGGTCTGAGTTTACCCCTTTCTAACCATCCTTCTTGGTACTAACTGTGTTCCACTGTTTCTGTTTGGGGTGTTGCTTGGATCACACACTCACAGTACTCAAGGACATTATGAGTTTCGCAGTATGCCTGTTGGACTTTGATTAACTCCTTACTGTAGGACTTTGGAAGAAATGACATTAAATATATTTTTATTATTACATACAATATTAACATATATATACGGTACCAATAAATATACTGAATCACCACTCTCAATGTACGGTAATTACTTTTTAACATATCATTGTGTTAATGAGAAAATGGTGTGTAGTGGTGGTTAATTTAACAGGCACATTTTGCCATCACAGAGAAGTGATTGCAGAACATGTTTATTGTGCTGACATTTTATTTTATTTTTTATGTAGACCTCCAAACTAAGCTATGCCAGCACCTAGGGGACTGTTTCCCAAAACCCTCGTAACGTTACATTTTCGAACATTAGGGACAGTGCATCGTTAAAACGCTCTTATGAGACTTTAGTTCCATCTCAGGAAACTGGGCCCAAAACAGTACACTGCAGGTTAATATTAGTACATCATTTTGACAAAAATGTTGTTTGACTTATTCAGTGTGCGTTTAGGCATCAGTTGTCATTGTTTAAACTTTCATCCAGGAGAAACATTTAGCATGTAACAAATACCACAATGAAACCCACACTAATACCTTATTTTTATTTCTGAATATGTTATATCTTTAAATACACACAGATACTGTGAATTAAAATTGTGCCCAATATACCTCTGAGATTTGATTGGCATTTCATGTGTAACATTTCGAGTCCTACAAGCCTGATTTGAAATTCAAAACATTGCTAGACACGTCTAGTCTGTAGTGAACAACAACCTAACCACGAAATCTAGCCGTCATATATTATAACTAACCTGCCTGATAACTTTTTGCCACTGGCTTGTGTATATTCATTCCTCTGTTTCCCTTGTTACTTGTTTCCATTTCTCTTGTTTCTCATCTCTCGTTTCTCGCTGCTCAACTGTCTCTTGTCTCATCTGTTTCCATCCTATCAGCTGTGTTGCTTCAAGAAGTTGGTAAGCAGTCTACTTTTTCTCATTAGTCTGCTCTGGTGTGCTGTCACACTCTCTGTTTCCCTCGCTTCTGAAGTCACGTATTACTTCAAATGTCAATCATTGTCTGTTACTGTTGTAGTGAAGTGTCAAACATGCATACACTGGCAGTCACTGTGCATGGTAACCTTCTACGGAAGGGTTTATTAATTTCCTAAATTATGTTCTCAGTAGCAAGAAAACATGTGTAATTGTTCTTATTAAAGAGTGATTTAGAGTGAGGTGGAAGTAGGCCTATACAGTATTTTTATTACTAGAGTTTAATTATTATTTGCTGATCAAAATGTGTCATTAATCAATGATACTATTAAGATACATCATATAAATGAATATCCACTCACAACCAAAAGGCATGTTTTGATTTATTTTCTTTATTTTCTATGGTTTTAGGTGGATTCGTGAAGACAGGTATGGTATATTGCTATTGCAAAAAAAAGTAAATTATTTGGATTCAATGTATATATTGATTGATTAATTGATTAATTAATGGGTCATTTTTTATTAATTTTAATAGACAAAAGGCTTTATGGTAAGAGAGGATTCAGATTCAGTGTTGTAATTGATTGCTTTAAATCGTTGAAATTTAAAGCAAGTCAAATTCAAGTAACATATATGTGTCACCTTTGTGAGAATCGTGCATTCTCCTACCCACTACTAATGGCACAAGCCTTTCAGGCTATTCATTCACTGTTTAGTCTATCTTTGTAACTATATATATTTAGACATTCATAACAAACCAATATAATAGATTGATTATATTGAGAAAGCTTTGATAGACTTTAGTTGATTTGAGCATGGCATATTTTCAAATCAAATATACTCCAAAGACAGCACTGTGTACACTTGAATGGATATATTTTGTGCACTACTGTAGTACTACTATAGTATTTTTTATGGTGAATACTAGAAATGTAGTTTGTTTGGTTTGCACCTTGGTTTGTGGCACTTCCAGGCATTCAACATGTAGGCCTATCCTATCACTGAATGAGTCAAACTTCACTACGTGCGAAGGAGTGTGAAAGATGACGAATTACCTCACTGTGTGTGTGTGACCTCACTGTGTGTTCGTGTAGGCGTGTACCAGTGGAGGCTTCTGAGGGGCTCATGATAATGGCTGGAATGGAGTCAACTGAGTTGAATTAACCACATGGAAACCTGGTCTTTGATGTGTTTGATACTATTCCATTGACCCATTCCAGCCATAATGAGCTGTCCTCCCCTCAGCAGCCTCCACTGGCGTGTACGTGTCGAGACAAGTGTAATTTGCATGCCACCGGTGATCATTGAATGACTCAAGCCTAGACTGACCTCCAAACAGACGGCTTTTGCCCTCTGTCCACTTTGGCTCATATAGGACCACGCCCGTGATCAGACACTCACTGGTATCACTGAGCGCACTCTGTGGTCCTTTAACGGTGGGTCGTGGTCCGTTAATGGTCGGGTCACACTATTCATCAGGGTTCAATCAAGTCTCTTGGGAATGCAATTTCCACCATCACTTTGTACTTACTCAACTGTATACAGTAGGCTAATTAATATAACAATGTAATGAAACGGAACTACCTAAATTCTGGTTCAAATAATTGTATGTCCCCAGGAACTTGTGTTGAATTACCCCTATTTTACAGGAAATAGACATTCATAAAGCTTACACACTCTACACACTTTTATCATGGTAATTCAGTTATTACAAATAATTCATAAATTGTTTATGAATTGTGTAAGGTGTGACCAGTTGTATAGCCATATCACCTAACATGCCTGGCAATTGCTGTATGTGCTATATCAGTGGTCACTCCGGTCCTAGAGAGCTACTGGGTGTGCAGGCATTTGTTCCAACGCAACACTAACACACTTGATAGCACTTAGGCTACACACTTCATTCAGCTCTTCAGTCTGGGCCATGATTAGCTGAATCATGTGTGTTAGTGTTGGGCAGGAACAAAACTCTGCACATTCAGTAGCTCTTCAGGAGGAGCGTCTGCCACCCAAATGCTATATAAAAAACGATCTATTTAATCAAACACAGTCACTGGTTTTCCCTGGATAACTTTAAAAACATGATTCCTCTAGAGCTGCAATATTAACAAAGCAAATGTACTCAAATTCATGTACTCAACAAAGTCATGTTTACAGTGGGACCAAAGAATCTCAACAGCTTTTCAATTGAAACATGCGGTCCTCCACCATAATATTGTGACATTTATTGGATAGTGTTTTTAACTTATCCAGAAACCTTGGGACACAGGTTTTTTTGATCGAATGGGGTCTCTTTGTGCAATGAACTTTGAACTGTGAACTTGTCCCTCAGGCAGGGACGTCTACCGGAAAGTGCAGGGTAGGGATAACCCTGTCCCCACCACCATTATCAGCATTGCAGGTATACATCCTCCCTTCGTTCTCCCCATCCTCCCCTCACTTCTCTATCGTCTCACTCTCTATCCTCCCTCTCTCTCTTGCCATCCGTGCGCCACTGTGTGACTCATGAGTTCTCTGTCACGGCTGTCTCAATACTGCCTCCGGCTGGACATCTCTGCGAAATAACAGTCTGCTTTTTCATTTCCAGTGTCACTCTTTCTGAATGAACTCCCTTTCTCTATCAGCTCAGTATGTCTCGGTTTCTGCTTCGGTGACTAGCGCTGGGCCAGTCAAATGGCTAGATTGTCACTGCAAAGCTAATAGTCAGTATCAAACAGCTATTGCACATTTGCCTCTTTCACACACCTTTGTGGCGTCTCCTGCTATCTATGTCCATAGGTCCTTTATGTAGCCTGTATATGCACACTGTTCTTAGTCCTCACTTTTTCGTCACTCAATTAGCATAAACAGAGCACAAGAAGGTACACTTGCAACAGAAACCTGGACTCAAGTGACATTTTCACACTTATGAGCCTTGCTAAACTGATCCAAGCTGAACTGTTATGCTCTGGCCAGGTTATGCATTCACCACAGTAGCTGGAACTATGCCAGAAAGGATTATGTGAAAATAAAATATCCAAGGCAGCATAGTACGGCACGGCTTAGCACAATATTTTGAAAAGTGTAAAGGTTTTCAAGAGCAGGTGTTGAGCAGTCAACAGCAACCTTGACCACTCACGGACACACATGAATGGCCTCTTATGGGTATCGTCCTTGTCATGGCCACTAACCACCCAAATGTGTTCTCTCTCCCTTTCGCTTTCTTTCTCCCTCTCTCGCTATCTTTCTCCCCCTCTCTCCCTCAGAGGAAGGGGACGAGGAGGCTCTCTCCAAGAAGGAGGAGGAGGAACGTCGCATCGCTGAGATGGGCCAGCCCACCTTGGGGGAGCACGTCAAACTGGAAGTGGTCATCGAGGAGTCGTATGAGTTCAAGGTACGAGACAGCACTTCCGCTTTGGTCTGTTTCTGAAGCGCACTATTTTACAAGATTAATGACTACATTTTGGTTTCTTAGAAATACGTTTCCTGGTTACTAAAATGTTCCCCTGATTTTAGTTTTTGTGACACAAAAATCAATGTATAGTGTAGAGAATCATTGCAATATCTAAAAGGCTGTGAAATATATTTTGAATAACACCAAATATTGTATTTTCAGCTGTTTGAAGCTGACGTACAAAACAGAAAATAAAAATAAGCAAAAACAAAACTTACAGAGGGGAAGCACAGCATACCGCACAAAGAACAGATCTACCGCTTACCAGACTTGCTTTCAATGAGAATGACAGATCATTAACTCTAATTTCTATCTGAAATCTGCCAGGTCGCGCACAAACCTGCAAATTGTACCTTTAATAATAGTAAATCACAGCTTTGATAGGACCGTAAAACACCTAGTGGACCATAAAACCACTCACTCCACCACTTGGAAAGGGAGTAAGACAACCAGCTGCACTTGAGATTGTATCTCCCATTACTTCAGTCGTACCTCCAATGTCTTAAGTGGTATCTCCCATGTATTAAGTCGGCCCAGCTGGAGTCCTTTCAATGTTTAATTGCATCCAAACGCCAACTGTCACTGACATGGCCATCTGTCAATCCAAAAGTTCCATATTCCACGTGAAAGAGACAGTGATTAGGATGACCATTTCTTTGCAGTTTGGGATAGTTTTAAGGGTAGAAGTCAGGGTATGTTTTGAAGTTGATATAGGAGTTGAGATATGGTTTGGTTCACAGTCTGGCCTGATAAATCAAACTGGTTTGTCTTTATTGCATTGTATAGACCCTTTTACATCATGTGCACTGCCAAGGTGTATTCATTGGGCATGTACAGTTGAAGTCGGAAGTTTACATACACCTTAGCCAAATACATTTAAACTCAGTTTTTCACAATTCCTGACATTTAATCCTAGTAAAAATTCCCTGTCTTAGGTCAGTTAGGATCACCACTTTATTTTAAGAATGTGAAATGTCAGAATAATAGTAGAGAGAATGATTTATTTCAGCTTTTATTTCTTTCATCACATTCCCAGTTGGTCAGAAGTTTACATACACTCAATTAGTATTTGGTAGCATTGCCTTTAAATTGTTTAACTTGGGTCAAACGTTTCGGGTAGCCTTCCACAAGCTTCCCACAATAAGTTGGGTGAATTTTGGCCCATTCCTTCTGACAGAGCTGGTGTAACTGAGTCAGGTTTGTAGGCCTCCTTGCTCGCACACGCTTTTTCAGTTCTGCCCACAAACTTTCTATAGGATTGAGGTCAGGGCTTTGTGATGTCCTTAAGCCATTTTGCCACAACATTGGAAGTATGCTTGGGGTCATTGTCCATTTGGAAGACCCATTTGCAACCAAGCTTTAACTTCCTGACTGACGTCTTGAGATGTTGCTTCAATATATCCACATAATTTTGCTTCCTCATGATGCCATCTATTTTGTGAAGCACACCAGTCCCTCCTGCAGCAAAGCACCCCCACAGCATGATGCCTTCACCCCCGTCCTTCACGGTTGGGATGGTGTTCTTCGGCTTGCAAGAGTACCCCCTTTTTCCTCCAAACATAACGATGGTCATTATGGCCAAAAAGTTATATTTTTGTTTCATCAGACCAGAGGACATTTCTCCAAAAAGTACGATCTTTGTCCCCATGTGCAGTTGCAAACCGTTGTCTGGCTTTTTTATGGCGGTTTTGGAGCAGTGGCTTCTTCCTTGCTGAGCGGCCTTTCAGGTTATGTCGATATAGGACTCGTTTTACTGTGGATATAGATACTTTTGTACCTGTTTCCTCCAGCATCTTCACAAGGTCCTTTGCTGTTGTTCTGGGATTTATTTGCACTTTTCGCACCAAAGTACGTTCATCTCTAGGAGACAGAACGTGTCTCCTTCCTGAGCGGTATGACGGCTGCGTGGTCCCATGGTGTTTATACTTGCGTACTATTGTTTGTACAGATGAACGTGGTACCTTCAGGTGTTTGGAAATTGCTCCCAAGGATGAACCAGACTTGTGGAGGTCTACAATTCTTTTTCTGAGGTCTTGACTGATTTCTTTTGATTTTCCCATGATGTCAAGCAAAGAGGCACTGAGTTTGAAGGTAGGCCTTGAAATACATCCACAGGTACACCTCCAATTGACTCAAATTATGTCAATTAGCCTATCAGAAGCTTCTAAAGCCATGACATCATTTTCTGGAATTTTCCAAGCTGTTTAAAGGAACAGTCAACTTAGTGTATGTACGCTTCTGGCCCACTGGAATTGTGATACAGTGAATTATAAGTGAAATAATCTGTCTGTAAACAATTGTTGGAAAAATGACTTGTGTCATGCACAGAGTAAATGTCCTAACCGACTTGCCAAAATTATAGTTTGTTAACAAGAAATGTGTGGAGTGGTAAAAAAAGAGTTTTAATGACTCCAACCTAAGTGTATGTACACTTCCGACTTCAACTGTATGTGTGTTTGTGGAATGCTAAATAACCAGGATTGAGGAATATTAGACTGAAATCTTCTCTTCTGGTGCCCCACAGAACACAGTGGATAAGCTGATTAAGAAGACCAACCTGGCTCTATTGATTGGAACCAATAGCTGGAGGCAGCAGTTTATGGAAGCTATCACAGTCAGCTCTGGTAAGCCGATCAATCAATCAATAATTTCATTGGCAGACTATAGAGCTTTTTAAAAATGTGTTTGTAACAATGTGCCTAACCACCAACCCAGGCCTAAACCTCAAAAGAGCAAGCCACAACTAGAGTGGCAGGGGAAAACTCCCTAGGTCTAGGAAGTGTAGTAGGAAGAACCCTTCAGGGTAGCATCTTAAACATAACACCATGTCTATGTCCCAAAGGGCATCCTACTCCCTTTATAGTGCACTACTTTTGACCAGGGCCTATAGGGCTCTGTTGAAAAGTAGTACACTATAGTGAATAGGGTACCATTTGGGACGCAGCCTATATTCTGATTCTTGGACAACAATATGGTATGATGTATTCAGAGCCATATCAAATCTCATCCAAATTAGAAAATATTATGTTATTTTCCTTTCAAATCACATTTGTCGTAATTGGCTACACAATCACCCTAGTCACAAAGACATCTGCCCAAATCTTAATTGGAACGCTTTTTGTAATTAGCGGGAACAGTGAATTTCCAGTAGCGGCGCCCTCCGAAGCACATTCCAGACACAATGCACTGTTGATATATCAACGGAGGAGCGTCGACGCACAACAAACTCATCAAGCAACACACACACACAACCACACAATCTCACACACACAATCACACACACACACATCTCACACACGCACGCACGAACACACGCAAACAGACACACACACACAAACACACTGAGGGCCTGAGTGGAGCTGACAAAGCTTGTTAGCCATGGGAGTGCACTCCAGAGGAGATTCCTCCAGGGCTAGTAATGAGATCACTAAAAAGTCCATGTAATGAATTAGTCTGCTCGTTGAGTTCTAAACTACGTGTGTGTTTGGCCATGTGGCCGTGTGGCCGTGTGTTTGTGGCCGTGTCCAGAATCAGGCTTGCCTACTACTTACTTAAACTGCATACTGTGTGCTAGTACCACATACTGTTTAGAAAAAAAACAATTCAGTAAGCAACAAATATCAGCATACTAGGCTCATCCTACTGAGAATGCATCATCTAATGAGCAATTACGTTTATTCCCGTCATTCGTTCATTTTGGTAAAGCGCGTCCCCTCAGCTGATTATCAGCTGTTGTCAGACACGTGGCTCTCGAAAGACGATTCTCTTCCTCAAAAGTGTACAGTGAATTATACTAGCTGAAAAGCTGAAATTAGTATGACATCCTGCCATTTAAAGCATACAAACATTTTGAAATTTCACATATTATAAAATATTTTATAAATCAATTCCTGCTATTTAGAATGAAAGTATGGGTATTCAGACATGACCATTGTGTGTGTGTGTGTGTGTGTGTGTGTGTGTGTGTGTGTGTGTGTGTGTGTGTGTGTGTGTGTGTGTGTGTGTGTGTGTGTGTGCTTGTGAGTTCTGAACTGTGCTAATATCCAGGCAGACCCTTTCCACTAGGATAGGCACAGAGTCTTTGCTGCACATGGGCTATGGTTGATCCCTAACCTGTATGGTTACCATAACACAAATTAGATTGGAAACAAAACAGGACAGAACATGGTCAAGCTGGATCTGTTGAACCTCTATGGCCTCCTGTCCACTCAATTGCACACATGAGCACACACACGCACCCACTCATGCGTAGAAACAAACATTGAAACAAGTACTGAAATGCAGGCCTATGTCTTGAGACATACTTATGGACACGACATGTATTGTATTATCAAAAACACACACAAGTACAGATACACACACACAAAAACGTGACCATTCCCTGCTCCCATGCAGAGAAATGCATTCAGATGGATTTTGAACATCAGCTATTTTAAGCAACGCTGTCAGTCACCCTAATAAACTCCCATGGCTTCAATGAGCAGAGATGTGGCTTACTGTCCTGACTTGATGTGTTAAGAGGCTTCATTATTTGTGTAATGTGGAAAAGGGAGTGGAGAGAGTGGGGCTAACTGCTAACAGTACTAGGAAAGCCTAAATGTCTGTCTGTTTTCATTTAGAATGGACTAGTGGTGGCTAGCTTCTCCTGGTCCACTCACAGTTTAAGACTTATTTACATTGCCCAGAATGTTAACATTGTAGCAGAGGTTTTAACCATGTTAAACTTTTAAATTGAACCTTTGACTATGAAGTTGGGGTTACAACACATCTTCCCTCCCCTCAAAATGTCTCAGGCGATGATGACGAGGACGAGTGCGGCGAGGAGAAGCTGCCCTCCTGCTTTGATTACGTCATGCACTTCCTCACCGTCTTCTGGAAGCTCCTGTTCGCCTTTGTGCCGCCCACCGACTACTGGAACGGCTGGGCCTGCTTCGTGGTCTCCATCAGCATGATTGGCCTGCTCACCGCCTTCATCGGAGACCTGGCCTCCCACTTTGGCTGTACTGTGGGCCTCAAGGACTCCGTGACCGCCGTGGTGTTTGTGGCGCTTGGAACGTCTGTGCCAGGTGCGTTCCATACATGCTGCAATACACACAGAAACGTATACACAACCACACAGACATATTCACAAACAGTGGGTTTTATTAGGACTCTGTCACCAATCTGGTGTTTGCGGCATTGGGATACCAGGTTAGTAACATACACCATCTAACTCTTTACTCTCATGACAGGGTTTATCACAATTAGGCATTGTCACTCCTAAAAGCAGTGATTTGTATGAAATGTTCTTGAATAGTACACTATGTCATAGCTCTTGTCATGCATGGACATCTAATTTTGGATCCGTGTCACCCTACCACCATTCACAATTCTGATTTTTTTTTTTCTCTCTCTCTCTCTCTCTCTCTCTCTCTCTCTCTCTCTCTCTCTCTCTCGATCTCTCTCTCTCTCACAGACACGTTTGCCAGCAAGGTAGCTGCAATCCAGGACCAGTACGCTGACGCCTCCATCGGCAATGTAACGGGCAGCAATGCCGTCAATGTCTTCTTGGGCATCGGCGTGGCCTGGTCCATCGCCGCTATCTACCACAATTCCAAGGGCAACGACTTCCGGGTGGACCCTGGCACCCTGGCCTTCTCCGTCACCCTATTCACCATCTTCGCCTTTGTCGCCGTGGCCGTGCTCATGTACCGCCGCCGACCCGAGATTGGGGGTGAGCTGGGTGGGCCCCGGGGCCCCAAAATCGCGACCACCTGTCTCTTCTTCAGCCTGTGGCTCATGTACATCGTCTTCTCCTCCCTGGAAGCTTATTGCCATATCAAGGGCTTCTAACTTCTCTAAAAAGTATCTGAAAGCAAGATTCAAAGACAAATATTTAAAAGATATTTGAAAGCTTTAGCTTCTAGAGTCTTCAAAAGCATCTGAAAGGTCTTCGAAAGCTTCTTAGTCTTTGAAAGCTTCTGTAAGGTCTTATAAAGCTATTCAACAGTATTTGAAAACTTCTAAAATATATTTGAAAGCTTTTTAGTCTTTGAAAGCTTCTAAAATATATTTTCATGCTTCTAAAAAATAACCACTTTATTGCTTTCATCTAAGACCTCTGAACTATGTACAATTCCATCCAAGGTTTTGGAGGCATTGACTACTACGTCCCTTTATCCTAAATCTAAGATCCATGACACTGCATACCCTTCTGTCTCATCCAATGCTTAAGCCATTTACTACCACATCCACTACTATAACTAAGGCCTCTGAACCAACACCAGCAGGATGATGGCCCAAAAAAATTCAGACGTGAAAAACTGAGGCATTATGTGTTTTTTTAAACTATTCATTTAGTGTTTGTCCGCTAGCTCCTTCAATCCTGTTGTTGCAGCTTTATTTTAAATGGAAGCTCTCTGGTGACTTTCATTGGATCAAGACTCCTAAGGCTGTGTATCCTAAATGTAATTTCAGATTAAGCAAAAAACGTGTGCTTGTTCGGTTATACAGAACTTCAAAGCTGGGCCTAAAAGTGCTGCTGGCTGGCGTGCACAATTTCTGTTCAGTGCCAAAAAAAAATAACTTGACAAATAACTCATAATATTCCTATAACATAGAAATGTGAGTGGTTGTTTAAATGCAAAGGGCATATGGATGATAAATGCATAGTTACTGAGGTAAATACTTAAATGAGGCGATACCTCATTTTATGTCTACACAGTACTGTTGCAGTGATGACTCTATCTCCAATATTACAGAAACTAAAGAAACCTTTCCTTACAAGAATGTCTTGATATAAAATGTCACTAATGCACATGTTATATATTATAATTTTTTCCCCACTAAACATTTATCAGCAACAATACTATTACACTAGACAAGTCAATAAATAATTAATTAGAGGTGAAATAAGCATTATGGCTTTGTGAAATGTGTAAAGGTCTATGACTACACATTTTACATGACTTGATTTATATCCTATAACGTCTTCTATGATCTTTCTTTTAATTGTGTAAAACATATTTCATTCAGTCAGCTTCATCTGCTAGCAGACCGTTTTTACAATGAAGAGATTGTGAGAACGCTATACAGTGGAGACAGTGTCAAAGAAGACTACAATACACAGAGATGTTTTGTCAAAAGGTGATCTGAGTTTTCACTAAGATACATTTACCACAATTTACAAATTAAATATCATTGTAAAACAAAAACTACACTGTGTAAATTGAAATCAACAAGTTGTTTTATCAACAACAAAAAATCTAATTGGAAGGAATGAGCCTAGATATCTTCCAGTGAAAGCTTTTTGAAAATGTTTTTAGGAAAATTAAACAACCTTTTCTAGCGTGGTTGGATGGGTTAAAGCTATTTTTATATTCTTATCGGACCTCTTATGACAAGCATTATATCCTATGACAAGGATACAGTATGGATCTTTCATATTTGGGTGAATAGGGCTTTTAAGACTTCTATCATAGTAAGAAGATAAAGTCCAGAAAAAATATAATATGCCATGGATGAGCAACTGGCGGCCCTCCTTTTGTAGGCCTGCGGACCAATTAAATGTTTAAAAATAAAAAAATGAATTCTTAGGAGCTTAGTCGGGGTCTCAACTTACTATTGAGAGTTAGAATAGTAGAATACACAAGGTGCAATTTCAAAATTTGGTTGTGCATCAGCAGTCACTCAATTAGCCCATGTCAGCTAAATGTTTTTTGATTGGTAAGTTAGTCTAGTGGCCTGCTATCTAAACTTGTAGTAAGCATGGTCGAATTACCAACCAGGGTGGGGCCCATTGATTATCTGTTATAATTTTAAAAACTCAAAACAGTTGCCTCCACCCTATGGCAAAATGTGCAGAATTGCATGAAATTAGCTTTAAAACAGCAACATTTTCTCTACGCCCCATGGCAAAATGTGTAAAATTGCAGGAAATGAACTTTAAAACGTAAAATGTTTCTCTTCGCTGTCACGAAGGGGTCGGTAAAATGTTTTGCTTGCGGGGGGTGGTATGGATGTGGGTACGCAGACCCACGAGCCACTGCAGCCCCTCATGATGAGTTCCGTTGCCCATCCCTGTAGTATGCTATCAAGCTCTCCAAGACAGAGACTGCCAATCCCTTTATATATGTGATGTCCCTTGCATCTTTCATTTTGTCTGTTAACTACCACAGGTGACAGACAAAACAGCACAAATTCTACAGTTGTGCTTCTTTCATAGAAAAGTCGTCAAGAATTTATTGTGTGTCAAGTTTAGTCATACATTGTTGTTGATTCCTTGTCCAGGTGTGCAGCAATGTTTGCTTTAGCGCTGTGGTGAGCACAGTGTGCTAGTGTTGTCTATACCTCTGTCTGAATAATCCTCAATGTTGGATTATCAATGTGCTACTTGTAAACTATATGCATGAGTGTAAACATAACTGTATATAATAAGCCGTAGTTATCATTAACATTAGGGGACACATTTTTAATACTGAGTAGTAATGGATTTGGGTTCATTGAGTTTGTTTGTGTGTTTGCTCCTGGAACAATGTTATCTGAATGACTACACTTCTTTGAGGTAATGTGAACAAATCATTTCTTATTTGTACGAAAGGCAATATCTCAAACTCTTGTGTTGATGACGGTGGCTGAAATAGTTATTCGTACTGTCCAAAACTACATTGCTCTACTTGAGTTTGCTGATGTCAAATTTGCAAGTTTGAGGAAAAGACGAAGCAGTACTTTGTCTGTGTTATCTTTTGTGTATATAGTGTACAGTGTTGTCAAAGTGAGGTAGATGGCCTCAAAGTTGAAAACATAAGATTCAAGCTATTTATTTTCCAACCCTTTGGGGACACAAGAATAGCAAATGTTGCCTTCCAGGGAAGCCATGTTGGAATTGACTTTCATACCACTTTTCCTCATATATTTCCCTTTCTTTTTTAATAAGTCTGGGTGGTTCTCAAGGTCCTTTTTATCCTTTCTTGCAATGGAAGTTGTCTTGTCGTCAATATATTCAGGGGCCAAAACGGATCCTACATACCTACTACAGAGTGAATTCAGCCAAACCTAAAAAAATAAGTATCACTCTACCAGTATTGTGTGAATGAATGGTATTGTAACTTATTATACAGTTTTGACTGGTTTAAACAAAACAAAAGGAATACATTTTTTCTCTCACATTAAGGACATTGATTCGCTGTTAGGACAGCTGATGCATAAAAAATAGCCATATTATGGCTTCTGTTTATTTCACCTTTCTCATTGTTCCTATTAGTGATATCACAAACATTGACAATATTTTATTGATTCACTCTTCCTCAGCTTGTCACAAGCCTAGGCCCATCTCTAGACTAATTGTTTTATCTATTAATTGTTTTATCTATTTATCCAGGCTCTGTCGTAGCCGGCCGCGTCCGGGAGACCCATGGGGCGGCCCACAATTGGCCCAGCGTCGTCCAGGGTAGGGGAGGGAATGGCCGGCAGGGATGTAGCTCAGTTGGTAGAGCATGGCGTTTGCAACGCCAGGGTTGTGGGTTCGATTCCCACGGGGGGCCAGTATAAAAAATAAATAAAAAAAAATAAAAAAAAATGTATGCACTCACTAACTGTAAGTCGCTCTGGATAACAGCGTCTGCTAAATGACTAAACATTTTTAAAAATGTATTAACATTGGTCACACATACTGTATAGCCTGGTCACCTTCTGTAACTGTGCTGTAGCCAACTTTTCAATTCTTCTATCCTTGTCAAGCTATACATACACTATATATACAAATGTATGTGGACACCCCTTCAAATTTGTGGATTCGGCTATTTCAGCCACACCCATTCCTGACAGGTGTGTAAAATCGAGCACACAGCCATGCAATCTCCATAGACAAACATTGGTAGTAGAATGGTCTTACTGAAGTGCTCAGTGACTTTCAACGTGGCACCGTCATAGGATGCCACCTTTACAACAAGTCAGTTCGTCAAATTTCTGCCCTGTTAGAGCTGCCCCGGTCAACTGTAAGTGCTGTTATTGTGAAGTGGAAACATCTAGGAGCTCAGCCGCGAAGTGGTAGGCCACCAAAGCTCACAGAACTGGACCGGCGAGTGCTGAAGCGCGGGGCGCGTAAAAATCGTCTGTCCTCGGTTGCAACACTCACTACCGAGTTCTAAACGGCCTCTGGAGGCAGCGTCAGGACAAGAACTGTTCGTCGGGAGCATAATGAAAGCCGAGCAGCTGCACACAAGCATACGATCACCATGCGCAATGCCAAGCGTCGGCTGGAGAGGTGTAAAGCTCGCCGCCATTGGACTCTGGAGCAGTGGAAACGCGTTCTTTGGAGTGATGAATCACCCTTCACCATCTGGCAGGATGAATCTGGGTTTGGCGGATGCCAGGAGAACGCTACCTGCCCCAATGCATAGTGCCAACTGTAAAGTTTGGTGGAGGAGGAATAATGGTCTGGGGCAGTTTTTCATGGTTCGGGCTAGGCCACTTAGTTCCAG
The DNA here is from genome assembly GCF_964263955.1 of Coregonus lavaretus. Taxonomy (NCBI): domain Eukaryota; kingdom Metazoa; phylum Chordata; class Actinopteri; order Salmoniformes; family Salmonidae; genus Coregonus; species Coregonus lavaretus. The sequence continues at coordinate 11,279,085 of NC_139993.1, forward strand.
TGAAGGGAAATCTTAACGCTACAGCATACAATGACATTCTAGACAATTCTGTGCATCCTACTTTGTGGCAACCATTTGGGGAAGGCCCTTTCCTGTTTCAGCATGATGTGCACAAAGCGAGGTCCATACAGAAATGGTTTGTCGAGATCGGTGTGGAAGAACTTGACTGGCTTGCACAGAGCCCTGACCTCAACCCCATCGAACACCTTTGGGATTAATTGGAATGCTGACTGCGAGCCAGGCATAATCGCCCAACATCAGTGCCCGACCTCACTAATGCTCTTGTGGCTGAATGGAAGCAAGTCCCCGCAGCAATGTTACAACATCTAGTGGATAGCCTTCCCAGCAGAGTGGAGGCTGTTATAGCAGCAAAGGGGGGACCAACTGTATATTAATGCCCATGATTTTGGAATGAGATGTTCGATGAGCAGGTGTCCACATACTTTTGGTCATGTAGTGTACATCCTGGTATGACAAGAACGAACACAGAGAGGAGTTGGCAAAAGCACAAACAGACTGGATCACCAGGCTAGGTAATACAAGCACCATATTTATCTCAGAATGATTGTTCTATAGGTTTCATTTAGTTTTTTATTTTATTTATCAGGGTTTTTGGTTTAAATGTATTTGTTTGCTGTAAAAAAAATATATATATAATGTAATGTTTTTCTTCCATTGTGCACGCAAAACAGGAGGGACGTACACAATCTGTAATGTGTACCAAGGCTCAGTTAGTTCTGTCACAGAAAATAAAGTTTTGAAACCTAGCTAATTTCAGGGAAATCAGTAGAGTTGTTATTGGTGTGTACATGGTTGTGTATGATGTTAGGAGTTGGGTATTTGGTCAAATAGATATGTCTGATTAACAGTAAGTTGGCTCCCCCTTCTGGTACATATAGCTGATACTGTATTGACAAACGCCTCCGATACATATTACTGTATTCCTGTACAGGATTGTGGTTTAAGTAACAATTGTTTTACTCTTTTTGCCCTTCAAAAATGTTTAGATTTGTACAATTTGAAAAAAATCTGACTGAATATTAATCAGATCGTATAAAATGTCCTTTAAAAGTCTCTGTGTGTGCAGGTCAACCAGAAGAGATTAATTAAACGGGCAATCTGCAGTTCAAACAATAACAAAGCGGCCACCCTTTTTGGGGAAACAGCTTAGGGATGGGGTTTCCATCCATAGCAAGGACTGACCATCCATGAGATCAAAATTATAGTTTTAACCATGTTTTGAAGCTATACAGTGTTTGTTTACAATTACATTGTTTACAAATAATAGAGTAAAACAAGCTTATCTTTTGGGTCCTGATGGGGTTAGACCTCATTCACTATAATGGGGGATCATGTTTTCTGGAAACAATGCCTGCAGTACCTCGGTCGGCCTTCAACATTAAATCCTCAATGCAAGGGGGCAGTCGTTCTCCCCTGACTCAATGAGAGGAGGCAGCACTGAGCTAGCCTGCAACGTCAATTCCTAGAGAAGCTCAAACTGCGCATGCGATGTTTCCAAAAACTCCTTCATGTAGCAAGATGGTGACACGCTGAAATGACACTTATTGATCGTCAAATGCGCCACTGAGCATTCTCATAGGAAACAATGGGGTGACGTCATCGATGGCTTCGTCAATATGTTTTACAGTCTGTGGGTTAGACAGTTGAACTAAGCACATGAGGCATTTATAGGTTATATTCTTCAAGAATCAATGGCTTTATATTATTAATTTAAAAGTCCACAAATGGAAGTAGCAGTTGCAGATTGCCCAGCTGATGGAAAGGGTGAAAAGACAGAGGCCGGAGAGTGAATCCAGCCAGAGAGGAAGAGGCAAAGCTACACGTTTTACTCAGCACAAAATATTTTTGTATGGAGGTCAATGAGAGTCAAATTTGGTCAACAAAAAATGTAATTGCTAATTTTCTAAGTGAGGCTTATTTGATCGAAAAGGAGTTTCGTAATGGTTAGGTTGTTACGAATGCACTGATATGGACGCAAATGGCATTTCGGCAACTTTGAAAAAAACTACTTTATATCAGAGTTGTGCCTGTTGTCATGAAGATAGATAGAGGACTCATCATGGATATAACCAATTTTAGTATGGACGTTGCAATGGAGAGCTTACACAATTTTAGAGTAGCCAACTGGGTGGGGATTCTTATGAGTTGGGAGCAATCAGCCAATGAAGAAGAAGACAATTGACTACTTTAAAATGGAGATAGCTTCAATGGCGCTGCCCATGCTGTCACAGGCGCTATAATTGGACAGATACAAATATGAGTCCTCCATCTATCTCTATGGCCTGTTGTTCACACACATATCTGCCCTCTCATTGGCTAGAATGGTCCCACCTGATCTCGCCTGCCTTCCATCTTTGAGAACATGTATTCCCATTGTTAGAGCGGTCACTCGAATATATATTTTCAATATAATACACAATCTTTAATCCAACCGGAGAACAACTGCCCCCTCTCATTGAAGCCATGGAAGTTCAAGGCCGACCACGGTACTGTTAGCAGAAAACAGGATGCCCCATTACAGTGAATGGAAAAATGGCAATCTTCGTGGTCAATCTTTCTGTAAATACTTTTTTTTAAAGACAATCATAGTACCAATAATTGCTTCTAATAAACCAGGTGTATGTCCTTCAACCGAGTATTTTAAAATCGCACACAGAAGATAATATAACCCCAGTTGGCCTTCAACTTGAGTTACTCAATGAGAAGGGGCAGTACTGAGCTAGCCTGCAACATCACTTCCAGGAGTAGCTCAAACTGCACATGTTAAGGCTCGCACACATTGCACCGAATGTGGATCTAGCGTTGGTCTGCTGATCGTTCAGCGCGCTGTGTTTTAGGGACCAGCCCCTGTAGACTCTGACTGCTGACATTTTTGTAGAAGTCTGACTATTGACAGTTTTCACGCTATTCTATATGTAAAATCGTAAAATATGTAAAATCGTAACCTTATTTAAAGTGCATTTACATTTTCATTTGATTTAGTCTATTCTTTAACTTTGTTTGAGATGGAGACGTGAATCCAACATATAAATTATTAATTTGCAGACAAACTGGAATTAAAGCAAGACTAAGCTGAAGCGTTACAGATTCCGCGATAGAAATGTAAAGGTAATTTCCGATTGAGCCGACATATGCAGGGTTTACCGTGAATGCAGTCTCCACTAACGCGGGAACGTTTCCTTTAAATTTCAATCACGCTGTAACGCTGAGTTCCGCAATAAGGATTGAATAGAGCCCTAAATCAGTGGCACAGATGGAACTATCCAAGTAGAATATACATCTACTTCAAATGTTGATATTTGGTTGTGTTGACAACCAAACACAATTCAATATCGAGTTTGTCTACAAATTAATAATTGATATGTTGCATTCACGTCTCCATCGCAACCCAAAATCAAAGTTAAAGAATAGGTCTAAATCTAATCTAATCAAACTTTAAATGCACTTTAAATAAAGTTTGCTTTGATTTAGTCCTATTCTTTAATGTATATTTTTGGTTGAGATGGAGAGGTTCATCCAACATATGAATGATTAATTTGTAGACAAATTTGAAATCAACCAAAGCTTGAAACCCTAAGTCTGTATGTGTTGTCTATTTTTAGTTGAACCCTGGGTTGAATTGAAACAATAGCTGTAGATGACTTTGCAAATGCTATAATGGCCTAAATAGTATCATTAATGATATATGACTTATAAAGTATGGTTACATTTAATTTGCTCTGTTAAACCTACCCTTTGGAATTAATTCGCTAGCAACAGTGAATATTTAGTTATTAAGAAATCTCTTAATAATCATTCTCACAATAGTACGTTGGTTGTAGTCAGTGACAAATATCAATGCCAGGCTTGGTAAAACCCTGGATGGGAAACCAAAAATAGCTGTAGATAGATCAACTCTCCAGCAGGAGGTGCTGCCCAGCCTATTGTCTAATTTCTGATAGTGGATATAACGTTGAAGATCTGACGTTGTTTCCAAGGTACAAATTGAACATATTTGAGTTTTGTCTATGTTGAAAATTGGTTACAATGATGACATAATAATGTGATTGAAATTTTACTCTCAAAACAACAGTTAATTACTTTTTTCTAATCCAATGTATAGATTCCTCATCACAATACATTGACAAATTACATTGAAACAATGTTGATTCAATCAGTTTATGCCCAGTGTGAATGTAAGCCACGCCTGCAGTATTGTTGCTGTATAAGCAGCACCTGTAGTATTGTTGCTGTATAAGTTGCACCTGTAGTATTGTTGCCATAAGCTGCACCTGTAGTATTGTTTGTGTAAGGCTGTAAACTGTTACCTGAGGTTGTGTTGTAAGCATTGTCGATGTTGGTGAATACTTTTTTGTAGACCAGAGTTTTCTCTGAGTTGAAGGGTCCCACATATCCTGAGTTAGTCAAACCAACAGAGAAGGCCACATTCGTTCTGTCTGCAAACACAGGAGAGTACGCTTTATTTAGCCCATTTAACTATTACTAGCATGGCATGGCCACACAGTGTTTGTGTCCGTAAATGATGGATTGAGCTGATGGTTTTTGTATGTCACCTGCAATAATTATCTTCAGTTCCTCCAGCTTGCTCTCACTGATTGTCACTCTGTTGTCCAAGCCTGAAATAGTATGAAAATGTTCAACAATAGGCCTAATCATTGTTATTAAACACATGATTTACCACAATGTATGTACCAATCATCATTGTAACCAATGTAGTGAGGGAAAAAAGTATTTGATCCCCTGCTGAATTTGTACGTTTGCCCACTGACAAAGAAATGATCAGTCTATAATTTTAATGGTAGGTTTATTTGAACAGTGAGAGACAGAATAACAACAAAAAAATCCAGAAAAACGCATGTCAAAAATGTTATAAATTGATTTCCATTTTAATGAGGGAAATAAGTATTTGACCCCTCTGCAAAACATGACTTAGTACTTGGTGGCAAAACCCTTGTTGGCAATCACAGAGGACAGACGTTTCTTGTAGTTGGCCACCAGGTTTGCACACATCTCAGGAGGGATTTTGTCCCACTCCTCTTTGCAGATCTTCTCCAAGTCATTAAGGATTCGAGGCTGACGTTTGGAAACTCAAACCTTCAGCTCCCTCCACAGATTTTCTATGGGATTAAGGTCTGGAGACTGGCTAGGCCACTCCAGGACCTTAATGTGCTTCTTCTTGAGCCACTCCTTTGTTGCCTTGGCCGTGTGTTTTGGGTCATTGTCATGCTGGAATACCCATCCACGACCCATTTTCAATGCCCTGGCTGAGGGAAGGAGGTTCTCACCCAAGATTTGACGGTACATGGCCCTGTCCATCGTCCCTTTGATGCGGTGAAGTTGTCCTGTCTCCTTAGCAGAAAAGCACCCCCAAAGCATAATGTTTCCACCTCCATGTTTGACGGTGGGGATGGTGTTCTTGGGGTCATAGGCAGCATTCCTCCTCTTCCAAACATGGCGAGTTGAGTTGATGCCAAAGTGCTCCATTTTGGTCTCATCTGACCACAACACTTTCACCCAGTTCTCCTCTGAATCATTCAGATGTTCATTAGCAAACTTCAGACGGGCATGTACAGTGGGGAAAAAAAGTATTTAGTCAGCCACCAATTGTGCAAGTTCTCCCACTTAAAAAGATGAGAGAGGCCTGTAATTTTCTTTATAGGTACACGTCAACTATGACAGACAAAATGAGGAGAAAAAAATCCAGAAAATCACATTATAGGATTTTTTATGAATTTATTTGCAAATTATGGTGGAAAATAAGTATTTGGTCAATAACAAAAGTTTCTCAATACTTTGTTATATACCCTTTGTTGGCAATGACACAGGTCAAACGTTTTCTGTAAGTCTTCACAAGGTTTTCACACACTGTTGCTGGTATTTTGGCCCATTTCTCCATGCAGATCTCCTCTAGAGCAGTGATGTTTTGGGGCTGTCGCTGGGCAACACGGACTTTCAACTCCCTCCAAAGATTTTCTATGGGGTTGAGATCTGGAGACTGGCTAGGCCACTCCAGGACCTTGAAATGCTTCTTACGAAGCCACTCCTTTGTTGCCCGGGCGGTGTGTTTGGGATCATTGTCATGCTGAAAGACCCAGCCACGTTTCATCTTCAATGCCCTTGCTGATGGAAGGAGGTTTTCACTCAAAATCTCACGATACATGGCCCCATTCATTCTTTCCTTTACACGGATCAGTCGTCCTGGTCCCTTTGCAGAAAAACAGCCCCAAAGCATGATGTTTCCCCCCCCATGCTTCACAGTAGGTATGGTGTTCTTTGGATGCAACTCAGCATTATTTGTCCTCCAAACACGACGAGTTGAGTTTTTACCAAAAAGTTATATTTTGGTTTCATCTGACCATATGACATTCTCCCAATCCTCTTCTGGATCATCCAAATGCACTCTGGCAAACTTCAGACGGGCCTGGACATGTACTGACTTAAGCAGGTGGACACGTCTGGCACTGCAGGATTTGAGTCCCTGGCGGCGTAGTGTGTTACTGATGGTAGGCTTTGTTACTTTGGTCCCAGCTCTCTGCAGGTCCTTCACTAGGTCCCCCCGTGTGGTTCTGGGATTTTTGCTCACCGTTCTTGTGATCATTTTGACCCCACGGGGTGAGATCTTGCGTGGAGCTCCAGATCGAGGGAGATTATCAGTGGTCTTGTATGTCTTCCATTTCCTAATAATTGCTCCCACAGTTGATTTCTTCAAACCAAGCTGCTTACCTATTGCAGATTCAGTCTTCCCAGCCTGGTGCAGGTCTACAATTTAGTTTCTGGTGTCCTTTGACAGCTCTTTGGTCTTGGCCATAGTGGAGTTTGGAGTGTGACTGTTTGAGGTTGTGGACAGGTGTCTTTTATACTGATAACAAGTTCAAACAGGTGCCATTAATACAGGTAACGAGTGGAGGACAGAGGAGCCTCTTAAAGAAGAAGTTACAGGTCTGTGAGAGTCAGAAATCTTGCTTGTTTGTAGGTGACCAAATACTTATTTTCCACCATAATTTGCAAATTAATTCATTAAAAATCCTACAATGTGATTTTCTGGATTTTTTTCCCTCAATTTGTCTGTCATAGTTGACGTGTACCTATGATGAAAATTACAGGCCTCTCTCATCTTTTTAAGTGGGAGAACTTGCACAATCGGTGGCTGACTAAATACTTTTTTCCCCCACTGTATATGTGCTTTCTTAAGCAGGGGGACTTTGCGGGCGCTGCAGGATTTCAGTCCTTCATGGCATAGTGTGTTACCAATTGTTTTATTGGTGACTATGGTCCCAGCTGCCTTGAGATCATTGACAAGATCCTCTCGTGTAGTTCTGGGCTGATTCCTCACCGTTCTCATGATCATTGCAACTCCACGAGGTGAGATCTTGCATGGAGCCCCAGGCCGAGGGAGATTGACAGTTATTTTGTGTTTCTTCCATTTGCAATATACCGCACCAACTGTTGTCACCTTCTCACCAAGCTGCTTGGCGATGGTCTTGTAGCCCATTCCAGCCTTGTGTAGGTCTACAATCTTGTCCCTGACATCCTTGGAGAGCTCTTTGGTCTTGGCCATGGTGGAGAGTTTGGAATTTGATTGATTGCTTCTGTGGACAGGTGTCTTTTATACAGGTAACAAGCTGAGATTAGGAGCACTCCCTTTAAGAGTGTGCTCCTAATCTCAGCTCGTTACCTGTATAAAAGACACCTGGGAGCCAGAAATCTTTCTGATTGAGAGGGGGTCAAATACTTATTTCCCTCATTAAAATGCAAATCAATTTATAACATTTTTGACATGCGTTTTTCTTTATTTTTTTGTTGTTATTCTGTCTCTCACTGTTCAAATAAACCTACCATTAAAATTATAGACTGATCATTTCTTTGTCAGTGGGCAAACGTACAAAATCAGCAGGGGATCAAATACCTTTTTCCCTCACTGTAGCTTATCTTACCTGCATTTTCGGCAGTCATGTCTCAAGTGTATGTAAAACTAACAATGACTCAATATAGTGAAGAATTATATACGCAACAATTATATACGCAACATGCAACAATTTCAATGATTTTACTGAGTTACAGTTCATATAAGGAAATCAGTCAATTTAAATAAATTCATTAGTCCCTAATCAATGGATTTCACATGACAGGGCAGGGGCCCACCCACTTGGGAGACTGGCCCACCCACTGAGGAGCAAGGCCCAGCCAATCAGAATGAGTTTTTCCCCCCAAAAGGGTTTTATTACAGACAGAAATACTCCTCATTTTCATCAGCTGTCTGGGTGGCTGGTCTCAGACGATCCCACAGTTGAAGAAGCCAGATGTGGAGGTCATGGGCTGGCGTGGTTACATGTGGTCTGCGGTTGTAAGGCCGGTTGGACGTACTGCCAAATTCTCTCAAACGACGATGGAGGCGGCTTATGGTAGAGAACTTAACATTAAATTATTTGGCAACAGCTCTGGTGGACATTCCTGCAGTCAGCATGCCAATTGCACGCTCCCTCAAAACTTGAGACATCTGTGGCATTGTGTTGTGTGACAAAACTGCACATTTAGAGTGGCTTTTTATTATCCCCAGCACAAGGTGCACCTGTGTAATGATCATGCTGTTTAATCAGCTTCTTGATATGCCACACCTGTCAGGTGGGTGGATTATCTTAACTAAGGAGAAATGGTCACTAAGAGGGATGTAAACAAATGTGTGCATAACATTTGAGAGAAATAAGCTTTTTCTGCATTTGGAAAAGGGGCAGGGGTGGATGTTTGTGAACATCTGTATGTTGTCATTTATACATGTATGTTTTGTATTGTTTAAGAAATAATACAAAATCGTACACAAAAAAAACAACTTCTTGATTCTACCAGTGAAAATAAAATGTGCTCGTATCGATCGCACTATATGTTTGTGTGCGTGTAGATATGGTTATCCTTGTTCCATAGAGCCATTGGACATCTTTCAGCGATGTTCCTATCGGCATATTCATTGCTAGATAGACAAGGTGACACATTTCTTCCAGCCTCTAAAAGACTACAGCTCGGTGTGGGGCCATTCTTCCTGCTCTGGACCCTCGTGCATCGTGCATTCGCTATGAATACCGGACCTTGTGGTGCACAATGAGCATACGAATACACAGGAAGTTGAAACATCCTGATTCTACCCGTGAAATGGAAATGCGCTCGCTCTAACTTGTGGTGAGGAGATTTTTTTAAATGTTAATATAGTACTATGTTGATAGTAATGATTATACACCGTGGCAGAGCTAAGGTGAAATGTCCTTTTAACCAAATGTTTTAATAGAGATTCACATCTCATTATTACCAGAATTCTCTTTCTTCATCTCCTCCACCTGGCTCTCACTGGAACTCAGTCTGGCCTAAAATCACAGAGTAAGAAAATGTAGAATATTGAATTAATTAAGAGTGTTATTTAATGTCAAACTACATAATGTGTGTTTATATTATTGTTGTCCTATCATTACCTGAATTTTCTATCTTCACCTCCTCCACTTGACTCTCACTGGCTGCTACTCTGTTCTCCAGGGCTGACACTTCTACTTCTTGGGCTGAAATGATAGAATATATTAGACTACATGTACCAATATCCAAAGGCAATCAAGGCAAATCCAAAGCTGTTTTCAATTAAGGAAATCATTATTTATTACATGTACCTGCACTCTCTTTCTTCAGTTCCACCACATGGCTCTCACTGACTGTCACTCTCGCCTCCAGGGCTGAAAAGAAGCATTGCTAAATGTATCATCCATTACTGAGTTGAGACAAGCACTTATTTTGATGACTTGTAAATTCACAGTAGTCCTCTTTCATTTTTACCTGCATTCTCTTTCTTCAAATCCACAACCTGTGTCTCACTGGCTGTAACTCTAGTCCCCAAGGCTGACAGTTCTGCTGCTTGGGCTGGAATCATAAATCAATGTTGTTAACATTTGTATTGAATGAATTATTAAGCAAGGCTAAAATCAGGAAAATGTAGAATATTTAAATAATTAAGAGTGTTATTTAACGTAAAACAACAAAAGGGTGACGGATGTGAGTTTATATTATGTTTGTCCTTTCATTACCTGCATTCCCATTCTTCAGTTCCTCCACCTGTCTATCACTGTTACTCGGGCCTCCAGGGCTAGAAAATAATTAATTAAAGCGATAGTTCACCCAAATTACAAAAGTTCCTCCAGCTGGCTCTCACTGGCTGTCACTCTGGTGTCCAAGGCTGAAATTGTTTGAAAATGATCAACAGCAGGCCAAACCATTCTTATTAAACTCATGAGCACATTGAACATAGCTTATGTTACCTGCATTTTCTTTCTTCACTTCCTCCACCTGGGTCTCACTGGCTGTCACTCTGGCCTCCAGGGCTGAAAATAAACATTGCTAAACTAATCAACCAACCAACAATGATTTGAGAGAAGCACTACTTTTCATACCATTATATTCACAGCAGTCATCTCTCTTTATTACCTGCATTTGCTTTCTTCAGTTCTACCACCTGAGTCTCACTGGCTGTAACTCTGGTACCCAAGGATGACAGTTCTGCTGCTTGGGCTGGAATTATAAAAGTCAATATCCAGAGTTGTTGAGTGTTATTTACTATCAAACTACATGAATGTGAATAATGTTCACTATTATAGTAGTGTTGTTTCCTAAAAGATACCAGCTGTCATGGTTTTACTGATCATCTGTGATTTAGCTCAACATCATTTGTATTGATTTATTTACCCCCCCCCCCCCCCCCCCCCCAAAAAAAAAAAAGTGTTATGTTATAATTGGTCCATTTTCGAAACACTTAGCACAAAATTAAAGTGTTAACATTTGTAAGGATTGTGATGCTCTCTATCTTACGTTCAGAACCTTTCATTGTGCATTCATTGTCTTTGAATACATATTTCACATCAGTCAATCATGTAAACTAAGCACTTGGCACAATTTTGGTTCAGTAGTTATGAGCAGTTTGATTAAGTCATTGATTAAAATTATAAGATAATCACGTAAAAAATTATGTGAAAATTGCAGTGTGAAAAGCAGGAATCCAAGTACTGAACCTTGAGGTAAACCCAATTCGACTTTCGAGTGCTCAGATGATTTGGCATCTGACTTTACAAGCTCAAGAAGAACCACAACACCACATCGTATCTCAAACATTTTCATTAATTCATAATTTCTTATCTTACTTGCATTATCTTCCTTCACTTCTTCCACCTGACTCTTACTGTCTGTCACTCTGGTACCCAAGGCTGACAGTTCTGCTGCTTGATCTGGAATTATATCAGTCAATATCCAGAGTTGTAGAGTGTTAAACTACACTCGGTGTAAAAATTGTACCGTAAGTTTATATTAGTGTTGTTTCTTAATACATCCCAGACCTCCAGTGGCATGTATTCACGGATCCCAAGGGAAGCCAGGCTTCCCCAAAAACAAAAACAAAAAAATGTTTATCTTTCGTCTCTCTGTTTCATAATTATCCTTCAATTCGCAAGAGGCTGAATGTATCCGAGCAAATCAGCGCCCCTCTGTCTCAGTATGTTTAGCCCATCTTTCTGATGCTGTCTGGTCAAAAGGAGTATGAATGCCATTGTTGCCGCCAGTGGCATTGAATGCAAGGAAGCCAGCGAGCATTTGTCCTCCCTTGATAAAAAATATTGTACAATAATAGCCAATCAGTGTTGAGCTAAACTGAGCGAGCTCAACTGTGAATGGTCCTGGTGCACCACAAAAAAGTATAAAGGGAAGCCAGTTTGGATTTGGCTTCACACCAATCACATCACATCAAAAAGAAAACATAATTGACAGAAACAACATGAATTGTTGCATCTCGTTGTGCTACTGTCCTCCGGTGGCTAGCTAGCTAAAATTGGCCCTTTCCTAATTAACCATGGATGGAGATTTGGACTTACTTAATGATTATAGCATTGATTCTGATCCAACCATAAATTCATACATTGTGCCTCTGGCCTGAGAGGATGGAAGTTCAATATGTAGCTAGATGTAGTAGGCTAACATTAACTAGATGGCTAATCGTTAGCAAGCATTTTAGCCAGGTAGCCGCCCTAGGACAACAAAAACTAAAAGCGTGTACTGTATGACAGAATCATAGATCGTTTCGGCAACATGAAAGAGAGATGGCGTTTCTCTACAAGTAGGGTGAGTCAACATGTTTATTCTACTTATGCACACACACACACACACACCGAATTCAGTACCATCGACAGCCACATGATATTGATTGGCAATACCGTAGGTCATGTAACTTTGTTGCATGCAATATGCTTTGTGGACTCCACCAGACAGATGTTGCTTTCCGGTTTTGTGATGAAACAAAAGGTGTGGTTGAATTTATTGTGCCATTGTCTTCTTATTGTCTTGGCCTTAGGCCTATATTTCACGGTGGCAAGGCATATGAACTAACAGGTTATAGAGCAAACAACGCAATTATCACAACACAATCCCCCGACCTCAACCCAATTGAGATGGTTTGGGATGAGTCGGACCGCACAGTGAAGGAAAAGCAGCCAACCAGTGCTCAGCATATGTGGGAACTCCTTCAAGACTGTTGGAAATGTGAAGTTGGTTGAGAGAATGCCAAGAGTGTGCAAAGCTGTCATCAAGGCAAAGGGTGGCTATTTGAAGAATTTCAAATATAAATATATATTTTGATTTGTTTAACACTTTTTTGGTTACTACATGATTCCATATGTGTTATTTCATAGTTTTGATGTCTTCACTACTTTTCTATCATAGACAGATTTAAGGTGAGCATTTTGTGCAATAAACAAATGACTTGCATGAACACATGGTTTTGTTTAGGCATTTTAGTTAATTTGCATGTACAGTACCAGTCAAAAGTTTGGACACCTACTTATTCAAGGGGTTTTCTTTATTTGTACTATTTTCTACAATTGTAGAATAATAGTGAAGACATCAAAACTATGAAATAACACATATGGAATCATGTAGTAACCACGCAGTCTCCTCTGAACAGTTGATGTCGAGATGTGTCAGTTACTTGAACTCTGTGAAGCATTTATTTGGGCTGCAATCTGAGGTGCAGTTAACTCGTTATATAATCTGAGTGGTTTATATATAAAAAGGTAAACAATTACTTTTAGGGTCTTTAAACAAAACATTTTTAGTAAGTCATCATAAAATCACACTTAGAATATTAATTAAATTGTAGCCATATAACTTGACACCAAACACATTCTGATTACCAGTATTAAACATTTATTTTAAAAACGATGTAACCAATGTAACACAGAATCTGCAACCAAGTTTCTATGTTCATACGGCTAATAAGAAAATGACTTGAATATGGCAAAGGTGTAACTATTTGTATTTGCATCAGTAAGTGACTGAAACAGAGGAGGCTGGTGGGAGGCGCTATAGGAGGACGGGCTCATTGTAATGGCTGGAATGGAATAAATGGAACATGTCAAACATGTGGTTTCCTTATGTTTAATACCGTTCCATTAGGGTGTTGGGCCAGTAACCGAAAGGTCGCTGGTTTGAATACCCGAGCCAACAAGGTGAAAAATCCCTAATTTGCTCCAGGGGTGCTGTATTACTACTATGGCTGACCTTGTAAAACAACACATTTCACTGCACCTATCTGGTGTATGTGACAATAAAACATATTTTTTAATTTTTAGTTCCAAATAGAACCTCTAAAGCAGGGCCGACCAAACTGGGGCCAAACTAGGCCCGCAACAACGTTTGGTTTGGCCTGCCAGAAGGTTCCAGAAAAAAAAGGGAGAATTTTTTTTTGAAAAGTGAATGCGCCACTAATTTCATAGAACCTCGGTTACGTGAGTAACCTCCGATATCCACTATTAGTGGTTGGTACAAACAGAGCATTTTATGTTTTCTTCCTACAAATTGGCATAGCTTTTGAAAGGTTGAAGCTATTAGCTATAATTACCCCATTTCTGAAAAGTCAGACTCTCGGGAACACGACTGTGACAAAACCGCAATTGAAAGCAATGAGAATGGGGGGAGCAACAAGGGGGGGCAATCATATTTCAAGGGAGGCTGGTCTCACCACTGCCACCACTCTGACCACGTCCCTGGTCAACATGAACTCATATGTGAGAAAGCAACACATGTGGTCCATGGAACATTTAAAAATAACACCAAGGACTCTAATCAAACATTAACAGGACCAGAGAGTAACCCTGAACCCCTGTGTTGTTTACTGGGTGCACCAAATGGAAGAAGATGAACTGAAACAGGGAGGGACTACCTGAACTTGTCCAATAAGAAAAGTATTCAAACCCCTTGACTTTTTTCACATTGTTGTGTTACAGCCTGAATTGAAAATGTATCAAATTTAGATTTGTCACTGACCTACACACAATACCCCGTAATGTCAAAGTGGAATTATATTTTTTCCTAATGTTTACAAATTAATTATAAGTATTCAACCCCTTTGTTATAAATAAATGTAGGCGTAAAAAATGTTCTTAATAATTCACACAATAAGTTGCATGGACTCAATCTGTGTACAATAATAGTGTTTAACAGGATTTTTGAATGACTACCTCATCTCTGTACCCCACACATACAAGGTCCCTCAGTCGGGCAGGGAATTTCAAACACAGATTCAACCACAAAGACCAGGGAGGTTTTCCAATGCCTCGCAAAGAAGGGCACCTATTGGTAGATAGGTAGAAAAAAGCAGACATTGAATATCCCTTTGAGCATGGTGAAGTTACTAATTACACTTTGGATGGTGTATCAATACACCCAGTCACTATAAAGATACAGGCATCCTTCCTAACTAACTGGCCAGAGAGGAAGGAAACATTTACATTTTAGTCATTTAGCAGACGCTCTTATCCAGAGCGACTTACAGGAGCAATTAGGGTTAAGTGCCTTGCTCAAGGACACAGACAGATTTTTCACCTAGTCGGCTCGGGGATTAGAACCAGAGACCTTTCGGTTACTGGCACAACACTCTTAACCACTAAGCTACCTGCCGCCCCAGGGAAACCGTTCAGGGAATTCACAATGAGGCCAATGGTGACATTAAAACAGCTACAGAGTTGAATGGCTGTGATAGGCGAAAACTGAGGATGGATCAACAACATTGTATTTACTCCACAATACCAACCTAATTGACAGAGTGAAATGAAGGAATCCTGTACAGATTTTCTTTTATTTCAAAACATGCATCCTGTTTGCAACAAGACACTAAAGTAATAATGCAAAACAATGTGGCAAAGCAATTCACTTTTTGTCCTGAATACAAAGAGTTATGTTTGAGGCAAATCCAATACAACACATTACTGAGTACAACTCTCCATATTTTCAAGCATAGTGGTGGCTGCATCATGTTATGGGTATGCTTGAAGTCGTTAAGGACTGGGGAGATTTTCAGGATAAAAAAACAAATGAAATGGAGCTAAGCACAGGCAAAATCCTAGCTGAAAACCTGGTTCAGTCTGATTTTCACCAGACACTGGGAGATTAATTCACCTTTCAGGAGGACAAAACACAAAGCCAAATTTAAACTGGAGTTGCTTACCAAGAAGACAGTGAATGTTCCTGACTTGACTTAAATGTACTTGAAAATCTATGGCAAGACCTGAAAATGGTTGTCTAGCAATGATCAACAACCAATTTGACAGAGCTTGAAACATTTTGAAAATAATAATGGGCAAATGTTGCACAATCCATGTTTGGAAAGCTCTTAGGGTCGTACCCAGAAAGACTCACAGTAATCACTTCCAAAGGTGTCATGAACCCTGCGTCCTGAGTCTGTTCCTGCCTGTGTTGCCGTTTTTCTGCTCTGTATCTCCTGTTTCCCGAAGGTGCCTGAACGCACCCTGTCCGGTTGCCGGGCGACGTTGCTAGGCGGGTGATCTCTCGATTACCCGCACCTGCTTCTCATCAGCTTCGGCACACCTGGTCCTGATCATCACCCCTTCATAAGCTCTGACCTGACATCCATTCCCTGCCGGATCGTTAGCCATAAACAGTATGTTTTGCCAGCGTATCAGCCTCAGAGTACTAGCGTTAGTTTTGTTGTTTTTTGCACCTTGTTGACCTGCCTTGTACTTACCTCCGTTTGTTCTGTCTACAGTCATTCTCCCGGAACCTTCACCCAACCCCTGCCGTGCCATCAGTTCATCTGCCACTTCACCACCACCTACTCATCTCCGCCACCCGCTCCGTCTCCTGGACTATTCTGCATCTTTTATCTGTAAATAAACACTCTCATTCGTTCAACTCACCTTGTCCTGGTCTGCTTCTGGGTTCGGTCTTAGAGAACCGTGACAAAAGGTGCTTCTACAATGTATTGACTCAGGGGTGTCATTTATATCCTTCTATAAATGAGGTATTTCTGTATTTGTGACTCGTTTCAGGAAACTAGGCATATGTCGCGCGTCACTACTTCACAGGAGAGCGATTTGAACGTAAACTTTTTTTTAAAATCAAAATGCATTTTTTGGCAGAAATGTGAACTTTCATGTGCCTTAATAACAGACTTGTATGCCATCTGTAAATACGAATAAAATTGTTAAATTATGAGCCTAGTTGGTTTAGCCATGGAAAAAGACAGGAACCTTCCCGCTAGCCATGATTGGCCAAGAGATACGTTTTGGATTGGTCTGCTATGTAGCACGCTTCTGTCTATAATATGAGCCGGTCAGTATTTGTAGGTAATCCTTTCTAACATGGCATTTTTTTGAAAGATAAAGTGTTGCTCTCCACTTTCTGGAAGACTGTTTTGAAATCAGTGGAAGGCCCGATGGAATTAGAGTATGATAGCTAAGGAGATAGATAAAATTCTGGCCTTTTATTGCAAATATGCAGAGGGAGTCAAAAAGAGAACACACAGAAGGCTGTATAAAATACCTGTCTCTGGATTACATCTTCAAACTAAGGGCAACCATAGCGTCTGTGACAGAGAGGGAGAAGCGTCCATCCATGTATACGGGTAAGATAGTCTAGCTAGCTACATTTTCAGATATTACACGTTTCTAATTTTGTCAGAGAATCGTTTTCATTTCCAGTTAAAGCGTACTGTTAGGTAGCTAGCTAACGTTAGCTGGCTGGCTTGCTAGCTAACGTTACGTGTATGATCTGCATAGTAATATTATTCGTATCACGGAGACATTTGCATTGCTAGTTATAGCCTAATGTTAGCTAGCTAACATTGAACCTGGTTGGTTAGCTACCTAAAGATTCATGCAGGGTAGTAACGTTATGAGTTGGGATTATGGTTCATTGTTTAGCTAGCTAGCTACATGTCTAAACAAAAGACTCCACTATGCAAGTAACCATTTCAATAGAATGTTCATGATGTCACTGCAACAACTGTCAATAGACGTAGCTGGTAAATTTGCTCTGGCTATCTACTCTGATTTCAGAGCACTCTCGTCTGAGTGTGCCAGAGTGCAGAATAACTGACGAATTTACGAACATGCAACACCCGTTGAATATAGCTGGTGTCAGTAAACGTCGGCAAAAAGGCGTAATTAAATTGTTGCCAGCAGCACAGTTACATGCTGACCACACCACTCGCGTTATGTGTGCGAGCGTTGCAAAATAAATGTACACATACATGTTATTCAATCATTGCATCCAAACTGCTCGCACGTGTCCAGTGTTCGCTCTGAGTGCTCCTAAAGCGAAACGCTCTGAATTTATGAATGGACAATCTGACAACGCTCTAGTTTACGAACGCCCAGGGCGCACTCTGGCACTGCAGATTGAATTTAATAATACACCCGTAGTATAAACCAGCCTTTAGTCTCGAAATCTTTGATTGTTTAGTACATGGCCTCACATGTGAATCCTTAAAGAGATGGGCGGGGCTAAGGCTTAAGAGGGTGTGAACAATGCTGAATGGGGGTAGACAACGAAGAGCTCTCCAGTAGGTTTACCAAAACATTCAAGGGACATTTTCTCAAAAGTGAGGTTACAAGTTTATCAACTTTCAAAGCAGAATTACTTTCCATTGTTCCTCAACTGTAGTGTATGATATACAATTTTCTAGCTCTGAGTCTCTACTTTTATCCAATGTAAAAAACACAATTTCAAATGTTGCTACATAAGAACGAATCGAGCCGGTCGGTCACATTTCACTGTTGCTGGTATTTTGGCCCATTCCTCCATGCAGATCTCCTCTAGAGCAGTGATGTTTTGGGGCTGTCGCTGGGCAACACGGACTTTCAACTCCCTCCAAAGATTTTCTATGGGGTTGAGATCTGGAGACTGGCTAGGCCACTCCAGGACCTTGAAATGCTTCTTACGAAGCCACTCCTTCGTTGCCCGGGCGGTGTGTTTGGGATCATTGTCATGCTGAAAGACCCAGCCACGTTTCATCTTCAATGCCCTTGCTGATGGAAGGAGGTTTTCACTCAAAATCTCACGATACATGTCCCCATTCATTCTTTCCGTTACGCGGATCAGTCGTCCTGGTCCCTTTGCAGAAAAACAGCCCCAAAGCATGATGTTTCCACCCCCATGCTTCACAGTAGGTATGGTGTTCTTTGGATGCAACTCAGCATTCTTTGTCCTCCAAACACGACGAGTTGAGTTTTTACAAAAAAATTCTATTTTGGTTTCATCTGACCATATGACATTCTTCCTATCCTCTTCTGGATCATCCAAATGCACTCTAGCAAACTTCAGACAGGCCTGGACATGTACTGGCTTAAGCAGGGGGACACGTCTCGCACTGCAGGATTTGAGTCCCTGGCGGCGTAGTGTGTTACTGATGGTAGGCTTTGTTACTTTGGTCCCAGCTCTCTGCAGGTCATTCACTAGGTCCCCCCGTGTGGTTCTGGGATTTTTGCTCACCATTCTTGTGATCATTTTGACCCCACGGGGTGAGATCTTGCGTGGAGCCCCAGATCGAGGGAGATTATCAGTGGTCTTGTATGTCTTCCATTTCCTAATAATTGCTCCCACAGTTGATTTCTTCAAACCAAGCTGCTTACCTATTGCAGATTCAGTCTTCCCAGCCTGGTACAGGTCTACAATTTTGTTTCTGGTGTCCTTTGACAGCTCTTTAGTCTTGGCCATAGTGGAGTTTGGAGTGTGACTGTTTGAGGTTGTGGACAGGTGTCTTTTATACTGATAACAAGTTCAAACAGGTGCCATTAATACAGGTAACGAGTGGAGGACAGAGGAGCCTCTTAAAGAAGAAGTTACAGGTCTGTGAGAGCCAGAAATCTTGCTTGTTTGTAGGTGACCAAATACTTATTTTCCACCATAATTTGCAAATAAATTCATTAAAAATCCTACAATGTGATTTTCTGGATTTTTTTTCTCAATTTGTCTGTCATAGTTGACGTGTACCTATGATGAAAATTACAGGCCTCTCTCATCTTTTTAAGTGGGAGAACTTGCACAATTGGTGGCTGACTAAATACTTTTTTTCCCCACTGTATATGGATGTGTGCCATTCACTTTGAACTGGACTGTATTTACAGCATGAGCGGTCATGCGTTTGTTTTGAAATCAAAGCGAGAGCTGCATGTAGTCACGTGTGCACATTTGTTCATATCCTTTACTAGTTAGTGATTTATTTGCCCAGTTATGGATCATTTGTAGTCAGCAATGGGGGAGTGATTGCTTCCTGCAAGAGCACAAAATCTATTCATTTCTAGAGTCTGGTAAATAGCTTTTTTTTAGTCTTAAAGGGGCAGTGTTGTATTTTGAGACACGCTTGAATAAGCTTAGTAGCCAATAGGCAGAGGGTAGCATAATTTGTCTGATTCTCTGTAATAATGGTATGGGAATAATACTTTTATTCTGTAAAGTGGTTTCTTCTATCAAACAACACAACATTTTCAGTCACCTCCTTGTCTGAAGGACAAGTGGATAAACAGGTTAATGTCAAGCCTTGCATATTTTTTTCAAAAGTCATGGTATGTAGGCCTACATTGAACACCACACATTGGCTGCTACTGTAGGCTGAATGATAGAACAGCTATTTACATGTTAAAACATTATGGGATGCATTTTAATCATTGTTTTTTATGGTAGCCCACTCTGGTAGGTCTACAGTATGATCAAATAGCCACAGTAGCCTACTTGACCACTGTCTGAAACTGTAACTTAAAGCATGTACAGCCTCAGTGTTCACAGTAAAGGCGTGCTGGAAGCTGTACAGAATTTTCACAACATTCAAGTTTGTGCTCCACAGACCTGAAATTAGAGGGAACATTGGTCCATTGCTTACCTAGTTGCCTTACTCTTTAACAAAAAAAATTGCATTTTTATGTGAAAATCAATATTTACTAAGCCCCTGAATCATTGTTTACAGTGCACCACAAGGTGGTTTGGACTTTACCACCACCTTCTCAGAAGGAAGTAATTCAGCAGAAATATCATTGTTTGACTGTGTAATTTGTCACTATGTCACGCCCTGGTTGCCTACCTTAGTTGTGGGATCTTGTTCCTGTTAGGCTGGTGTGTGTATAGCGCGTTGGACTTCACGTTACAGTGTTTTCTTGTATGTTTATTTGACTTAATAAACCTGTACACTTTTCACGCTGCACCTTGGTCCGACCCGTCTCTCAACGTTAGTGACACACTATAACTGTCAAGCGAATTCTCGTTATTTCCTCTACTGTGTAATATGTCACTATAACTGTCAAGCGACGCCTTGTTATTTCCTCTACTGAGGCAATTGAAGCAATAAGGAAAGTTTGAATTTGGAATTTCATGTTTACTTCATGAATTGACCAACCCCAGTCTCTCATGACAGGTTTAATTATTCAAATGAGTAGCTGAAGATTTGGTCCTGTGTGCTGAGATGCCCTCCAACCATGACTTGCGTATGGCCAAGTGTTTTAGATGTATATAATTCTATATGAAAAAACAACATTCTGTAATGTCATTGGTTGCATGGGGTAAGTGGGTTAGAATTGTGTAATTTAGAGCATTACGTCACTACTTGGAACTGATGAAAAGTGTGGTATTGTAGGCTAGTAATTCATCTTCAACTCACATTTGTTCCAAGTTATTTACCTTTTAATTTCAAGTAATTGTAGACAGTAAAAATTCATGCCCACTAAAATGAATGATTACTTACTTTAAACTGAGGTGTGTGTAACATGAATCATTTAACAACAGTGCTTCCCCACCTGGTCTCAGAGCATTTTGTATTATTCTGTACGTAAATCCTAGACACACCATTTAGTATGATATGTTACGTTTCGTATGGTATGTATTAATTTGTGTCTATCTATCACCCATTTCATATGATATGTTACGAATTACAATTCGTATTATATACTTAACAAAAATATAAATCGCAACATGTAAAGTGTTGGTCCCATGTTTCATGAGCTGAAATAAAACATCCCCAAAATGTTCCATATGCTTAAAAAATATTCTCTAAAATATTGTGCAGAAATGTATTTACATCCCTGTTAGTAAGCATTTCTCCTTTACCAAGATAATCCATCAACCTGACAGGTGTGACATATCAAGAAGCTGATTAAACAGCATGATCATTACACAGGTGCACCTTGTGCTGGGGACAATAAAAGGCCACTATAAAATGTCTGAAGTTTTGAGGGAGCATGCAATTGTCATGCTGACTGTAGGAATGTCCACCAGAGCTGTTGCCTGAGAATTTAATGTTCATTTCTCTACCATAAGCCGCTCCAACGTCATTTAAGGGAATTTGGCAGTACTTCACAACCACAGACCACTTGTATGACGTTGTGTGGATGAACGGTTTGCTGATGTCAACGTTGTGAACGGCGTGCCCCATGGTGGCGGTGGGGTTATAGTATGTACACAATTCCTGGAAGCCTACATACTCACCAGACATGTCACCCATTGAGCATGTTTGGGATGCTCTGGATCAACATGTATGACAGCGTGTTCCAGTTCCCACCAATATCCAGCAACTTCGCACAGCCATTGAAGAGGAATGGGACAACATTCCACAGACCACTGATCAACTCTATGCAAAGGAGTTGTGTTGCGCTGCATGAGGCAAATGGTGGTCACACCAGATACTGACTGGTTTTCTGATCCACACCCCTACCTTTTTTAAAGTTATCTGACCAACAGATGCATATCTGTATTCTCAGTCATGTGAAATCCATAGATTAAGGCCTAATTTATTTATTTCAATTGACTGATTTCCTTATGAACTGTACATCAGTAAAACCTTTGAAATTGTTGCATGTTGCGTTTATATTTTTGTTCAGTATAATTCGTAAAAATGTCAAAAAACATAATTTCACTTTGAAATGGAGTATTGTTTGTGGGTCAGTGACACAACATCTCAATTGAATCCATTTTAAATTCAGGCTGTAACACAACAAAATGTGGAAAAAGTCAAGGGGTGTGTTAATACTTTCTGAAGGCATGTAACTGTCAAGCGAAGCCTCCTTATTGCCTTTCTAACGAGGCAATTGAAGCAATAAGGAAAGCTGGAATGGGAATTTCAGTTTACTTCCTGAATTGACCCCAACCAACCCGTCTCTCATGACAGGTTTAACTATTCAACTTATTGTAAGTGGCTCTGGATAAGAGCGTCTGCTACATAATACCAAAAAGGTAATGTTGCAAACCTGGGGGAGCGTAGATGTCAGGTGTCAGCGTGCAGCGGTAGGACGGAGTCAGGCGCAGGACACAGAACTGAGTAATAGACAAACTTTACTCGAAAAGCAACAAATCTAATTTCCACGCAGGGAAATACACCAGCTCACAGCAGTCATAAACACCAAACAAAGAAGTCTCAATAAAGTTGATTTTATTGTTTGTCACTTCCAAACCAAATATTGTTTGGGTAGTTGCCTTACTCTTTAACTTTCCTTTTCATTTGAAGAGACTGCCACCTTCTTCTGACTGAAATGTGATGTCAAGTCGTCCTTAACTGCCCATTCGAATTTATAAGAAACATTTCATGATCTATTTTTCGTGATAGCCATTCAACACACTTTAGCAGGCATTGTTGAACACAGTGCTCATTCTGCTAGAAGAAAGTGGCAGTAGAGCTGCAAGCATTGTAGGATGCTGCATTTGCCTCTGACATTAAGGGTGATGCACGTGAATTAGCTCTGGTTGGAATGGCTAAGGACATCTTTGAACGTCAATTTGCCCGACAGTTTTGATATCCGTTCCTCATGATCCATTACACCTCATAGCACAGCACACTGCTTAATACTAATATAGAAATATAATTTTCTTTCTTCAAACATGCATACAACATTGTGTAAAAATGTAATAATGCAACAAACAAACAAAAAATACACACAATCTTCTAAAAACGGAGCCACATCAAGTTGTTGCAAGAACTTAAAGTTCTTAAATTAAGAGACAATATTATGAAGTTGGAATAAATTAAATAGATTTTACACACAAATAATTGTTTAGATTTTGCAGTATATTACATTTACATTTTCTAATCTCATGCCTTTTGAATACACAAAATGAAGTAAAGAATTCAAATATGGAAGAGAAATCAGAAACCTGCATTTTTATGTGAAAATCATAATATTTAGTAAGAATTTTTTTTTTATGGTTGGTTTGGACTTTACCACCAACTTTTCAAAAGGAAATAATTCAGCAGAAATAACATACTGTTTGACTGGATCATGTGTCACTATAACTGTCAAACGAAGCCTTAATATTGCCTCACTAATGAGGCAATAAAAGCAACAAGGAAAGCTGGAATTACATTTTCAGTTTACTTCCTCAATTGAGTGACTTGACTGCAACCAACCCCAGTCTCTCATGACAGGTTTAACTATTAAAATGAGTAGCTGAAGATTTGGTCCTGGGTGCCGAGACGACATCCAACCATGACCTGCATATGGCCAAGTGTTATAGATGTACATAAGTCTATATGAAAAAAAAAGTGTCCAACAATATTGGTTGCGTGGGGTAAGTGGGTTAGAATTGTGTAATTTAGAGCATCATGCCAATACTTGGAACTGCTGAAAAGTGTGGTATTGTAGGCTAGTAATTCATTTTCAACATTTGTTCCAAGTTTAGACCCTTTTATAAAGCCATGCCCATTAAAGTTAATAATTACCTACTCACTTTAAACTGAGTTGAGTGTGTGTGTGACATTCATCATTTCACAGCAGTGCTCCCAGGCTATGGTCTGCACACAAATACGAACAATACATAGATAAATAGTTATGGTTCCCCTTAGGTCATCAAGATCACATATACGCTTCTTCAGAAACCTCTCTCTCATCCTAATGTGCGCTTCGATCTCTCTTCTCCTCTGGAACACTCTGAGACGCCCAACCTGCTCTGAGAGGAGACCGCTCCCAGCACCTGACCTCCTGCCACAAGACTATGCAGACGACCTGCCAGCCTGCTCAGCTATCATCAGAGGAGACCTGAAGGGCATTGACAAGGAGCAGCTCAGAAGACTTCTGAAAACAAAGATCAAGCCCAAGCTTCTGTCTGAGGCGTTCTACCACCACGTGACCCGAAACTGTAAAACTTACGTTACAGACAGAGGGTTCGTCATGATGCCCCTGAGTGTGGAGGAGAGAGACTTCCCCATCGCCTACTCCATGGTGGTCCATGAGAAGATTGAGATGTTTGAGCGACTCCTGCGTGCCGTGTACACACCTCAGAATGTATACTGCGTGCATGTGGACCAGAAATCCTCGGAGGAATTCAGGACTGCAGTAAAGGCTATTGTGTCTTGTTTTACCAATGTGTTTGTGGCAAGTAAGACAGAGAGTGTAGTTTACGCATCGTGGTCTCGAGTGCAGGCAGATCTAAACTGTATGAGGGACCTGTTGAAGTCACCTGTCCAGTGGAGGTACCTGCTCAATACCTGTGGAACAGATTTCCCCATTAAAACTAACGCAGAGATGGTTCAGTCACTCAAACTGCTCAACGGGAGGAACAGCATGGAGTCTGAGACCACCGTCGACTATAAGAAACACCGGTGGCAGTATCAGCACAACATCACCAACAACATAGTGGTCAGGACGGGCGTTACGAAGAGCCCTCCTCCAATCAGCACCCCCATGTTCTCCGGAAATGCCTATTTCGTGGTCTCCAGGGATTTTGTCCATCACGTGTTTGACAGCCAGGAGGTTCTGGCCCTGATGGAGTGGGAGAGGGACACCTACAGTCCTGATGAGCACCTGTGGGCCACTCTGCAGCGCATGCCCTCAGTGCCAGGGTCTAACCCTCCCCACATTAAGTACCATGAAACAGACATGAACGCCATCGCTCGCATGGTGAAGTGGAGTTACCTGGAAGGAGATGTGAGGAAAGGAGCCCCATATCCACCCTGCTCCGGTGCCTCCAGGAGAGCTGTGTGTGTCTACGGGGCTGGAGATCTCCGGTGGCTCCTACAACACCACCACCTCATCGCTAACAAGTTTGACCCAGAGGTGGATGATGTAGCCATTCGATGTCTGGAATCTTACCTTCGTTTCAAAGCAACATATGGTTAATCTGGGAGTATCTGTAAAAAGCTATGAAATGAAAAAGGGTTGCAAATACCGTAATGTATATTTATTTCAATTGTGTCTTTGTATGAATTTTATACGTGTTTGTTTTATCTATTGAATTGAATGCACTGATTAGAAGTGGCTCTGGATAAGAGCGTCTGCTAAATTATACAAAAAACGTAATGTCGCACTTAGAATACACTGTCTTTACAACAGTTATATCATTAGATAGTATAGATGACATCAATGGAGGTTGTGAAAAAAAAGGAATACTTGGAGTGTTGAAATAAAACTTTTCACCCTCAATTTAGCAATTTCCTGTTTTAATAAAGTTAGTTGCATTGTTATTCACTTCCAAACCAAATCAACCGTTGACCTCAAGCAAATTAATAACTAATATGTAGTCTATTGCTTGGCTAGTTGCCTTACTCTTTAACTTTCCTTTTCATTTGAAGAGACTGCCACCTTCTTCTGACTGAAATGTGATGTCAAGTCGTCCTTAACTGCCCATTTGAATTTATAAGAAACATTTAATGATCTATTTTCGTGATAGCCATTTAACACACTTTAGCAGGCATTGTTGAACACAGTGCTCATTCTACTAGAAGAAAGTGGCAGTAGAGCTGCAAGCATTGTAGGATGCTGCATTTGCCTCTGACATTAAGGGTGATGCACGTGAATTAGCACAGGTTGGAATGGCTAAGGACATCTTTGAACGTCAATTTGCCCGACAGTTTTGATATCCGTTCCTTATGATCCATTACACCTCATAGCATAGCACACTGCTTAAGACTAATATAGAAATATTATTTTCTTTCTTCAAACATGCATACAACATTGTGTAAAAATGTAATAATGCAACAAACAAACAAAAAATACACACAATCTTCTAAAAACGGAGCCACATCAAGTTGTTGCAAGAACTTAAAGTTCTTAAATTAAGAGACAATATTATTAAGTTGGAATAAATTAAATAGATTTTACACACAAATAATTGTTTAGATTTTGCAGTATATTACATTTACATTTTCTAATCTCATGCCTTTTGAATACACAAAATGAAGTAAAGTATTCAAATATGGAAGAGAAATCAGAAACCTGCATTTTTATGTGAAAATCATAATATTTAGTAAGAATTTTTTTTTTTATGGTTGGTTTGGACTTTACCACCAACTTTTCAAAAGGAAATAATTCAGCAGAAATAACATACTGTTTGACTGGATCATGTGTCACTATAACTGTCAAGCGAAGCCTTAATATTGCCTCTCTAATGAGGCAATAAAAGCAACAAGGAAAGCTGGAATTACATTTTCAGTTTACTTCCTGAACTGAGTGAATTGACTGCAACCAACCCCATTCTCTCATGACAGGTTTAACTATTAAAATTAGTAGCTGGAGATTTGGTCCTGGGTGCCGAGACGACATCCAACCATGACCTGCATATGGCCAAGTGTTATAGATGTACATAAGTCTATATGGGGGGGGGGGGTGTCCAACAATATTGGTTGCGTGGGGTAAGTGGGTTAGAATTGTGTAATTTAGAGCATCATGCCAATACTTGGAACTGCTGAAAAGTGTGGTATTGTATGCTAGTAATTCATTTTCAACATTTGTTCCAAGTTTAGACCCTTTTAATTTCAAGGATTTGTAGACAGTATAAAGCCATGCCCATTAAAGTTAATAATTACCTACTCACTTTAAACTGAGTTGAGTGTGTGTGTGACATTCATCATTTCACAGCAGTGCTCCCAGGCTATGGTCTGCACACAAATACGAATAATACATAGATAAATAGTTATGGTTCCCCTTAGGTCATCAAGATCACATATACGCTTCTTCAGAAACCTCTCTCTCATCCTAATGTGCGCTTCGATCTCTCTTCTCCTCTGGAACACTCTGAGACGCCCAACCTGCTCTGAGAGGAGCCCGCTCCCAGCACCTGACCTCCTGCCACAAGACTACGCAGACGACCTGCCAGCCTGCTCAGCTATCATCAGAGGAGACCTGAAGGGCATTGACAAGGAGCAGCTCAGAAGACTTCTGAAAACAAAGATTAAGCCCAAGCTTCTGTCTGAGGTGTTCTACCACCACGTGACCCGAAACTGTAAAACTTACGTTACAGACAGAGGGTTCGTCATGATGCCCCTGAGTGTGGAGGAGAGAGACTTCCCCATCGCCTACTCCATGGTGGTCCATGAGAAGATTGAGATGTTTGAGCGACTCCTGCGTGCCGTGTACACACCTCAGAATGTATACTGCGTGCATGTGGACCAGAAATCCTCGGAGGAATTCAGGACTGCAGTAAAGGCTATTGTGTCTTGTTTTACCAATGTGTTTGTGGCAAGTAAGACAGAGAGTGTAGTTTACGCATCGTGGTCTCGAGTGCAGGCAGATCTAAACTGTATGAGGGACCTGTTGAAGTCACCTGTCCAGTGGAGGTACCTGCTCAATACCTGTGGAACAGATTTCCCCATTAAAACTAACGCAGAGATGGTTCAGTCACTCAAACTGCTCAACGGGAGGAACAGCATGGAGTCTGAGACCATCGTCGACTATAAGAAACACCAGTGGCAGTATCAGCACAACATCACCAACAACATAGTGGTCAGGACGGGCGTTACGAAGAGCCCTCCTCCAATCAGCACCCCCATGTTCTCCGGAAATGCCTATTTCGTGGTCTCCAGGGCCTTTGTCCATCACGTGTTTGACAGCCAGGAGGTTCTGGCCCTGCTGGAGTGGGAGAGGGACACCTACAGTCCTGATGAGCACCTGTGGGCAACTCTGCAGCGCATGCCCTCAGTGCCAGGGTCTAACCCTCCCCACATTAAGTACCATGAAACAGACATGAACGCCATCGCTCGCATGGTGAAGTGGAGTTACCTGGAAGGAGATGTGAGGAAAGGAGCCCCATATCCACCCTGCTCCGGTGCCTCCAGGAGAGCTGTGTGTGTCTACGGGGCTGGAGATCTCCGGTGGCTCCTACAACACCACCACCTCATCGCTAACAAGTTTGACCCAGAGGTGGATGATGTAGCCATTCGATGTCTGGAATCTTACCTTCGTTTCAAAGCAACATATGGTTCATCTGGGAGTATCTGTAAAAAGCTATGAAATGAAAAAGGGTTGCAAACACTGTAATGTATATTTATTTCAATTGTGTTTTTGTATGATTTTTATACGTGTTTGTTTTACATATTGAATTGAATGCACTGATTAGAAGTGGCTCTGGATAAGAACGTCTGCTAAATTATACCAAAAAACGTAATGTCGCACTTAGAATACACTGTCTTTACAACAGTTATATCATTAGACAGTATAAATGACATCAATGGAGATTGTAAAAAAAAAACGAATACTTGCCGAGTGTTGAAATAAAACTTTTTCACCCTCAATTTTGCAATTTCCTGTTTCAATAAAGTTAGTTGCATTGTTATTCACTTCCAAACCAAATCAACCGTTGACCTCAAGCAAATTAATAACTAATATGTAGTCTATTGCTTGGCTAGTTGCCTTACTCTTTAACTTTCCTTTTCATTTGAAGAGACTGCCACCTTCTTCTGACTGAAATGTGATGTCAAGTCGTCCTTAACTGCCCATTTGAATTTATAAGAAACATTTAATGATCTATTTTTCGTGATAGCCATTTAACACACTTTAGCAGGCATTGTTGAACACAGAGCTCATTCTACTAGCAGAAAGTGGCAAAGAGCTGCAAACATTGTAGGATGCTGCATTTGCCTCTGATATTAAGGGTGATGTGCGTGAATTAGCTCTGGTGGGAATGGCTAATGACATCTTTGAAAGTCAATTTGCCCAACAGTTTTGATATCCGTTCATCATGATCTATTACACCTCATAGCACAGCAACTGCCCAATACTAATATAGAAATATCATTTTATTTCTTCCAACATGCACACAACATTGTGTAAAAATATAATTCATTGAATTACCCACACAATCCTCTAAAAATGGAGCCACATGTCAAGTTGTTGCAGGAATTTACAATTCTTAAGTTGAGAGAAAATATGAAATTGGAGTAAATTAAACAGTACTTCCCTCGTAGTTGTTTTTACACACAAATAATTGTTTAGATTTTGCAGTGTATTAAATTGAATTTACATTTTCGAATGTCATGCAGTTTGAACACAAAAATTAAGTAAGGTAATAAAATATTGAAGTAAAATCTGAAACCTGCATACTTATGTGGAAATATTTACTAAGCCCCTGAATATTTTTGGGGGGGTTAGTTTGGACATTACCACCAACTTTTCAAAAGGAAATAATTCAGCATAAATAACATAATGTTTGACTATGTCATAAAGTATTCACACCTCTTGACTTTTTCCACATTTTGTTGTGTTACAAAGTGGGATTAAAATGGATTTACTTGTCATTTTTGTCAGTGATCTACACAAAATACTCTGTAATGTCAAATTGGAAGAACAATTCTAACATTTGTAACAAATTAATGAAAAAGAAAACCTTAATATATCTTGATTATATAAGTGTTCAATCCCCTGAGTCAATACATGCTAGAATCACCTTTGGCAGCGATTACAGCTGTGAGTTTCTGGGTAAGTCTAAGAGCTTTGCACACCTGGATTGTACAATATTTGCACATTATTCTTTTTTAAACTCTTCAAGCTCTCTCAAGATGGTCGTTGATTATTGCTAGACAACCATTTTCATGACTTGCCATAGATTTTCAAGCCGATTTAAGTCAAAACTGTAACTACGCCACTCAGGAACATTCAACGTCATCTTGTTAAGCAACTCCAGTGTATATTTGGCCTTGTGTTTTAGGTTATTGTCCTGCTGAAAGGTGAATTTGTCTCCCAGGGTCTGGTGGAAAGCAGACTGAACTAGGTTTTCCTCTAGGATTTTGCCTGTGCTTAGCTCTATTACGTTTATTTTTAGCATAAAAAAAACTCCCTAATGCTTGCCGATGACAAGCATACCCATAACATGATGCAGCCACCACCATGAAAATATTTAGAGTGGTACTCAGTGATGTGTTGGATTTGCCCCAAACATAACGCTTTGTATTCAGAAAAAAAGTTTATTTCTTTGCCATGTTTTTTTCCAGTTTTACTTTAGTGCCTTACTGCAAACAGCGTGCATGTTTAGGAATACTTGTATTCTGTACAGGCTTCCTTCTTTTCACTCTGTCAATTAGGTTAGTATTGTGGAGTAACTACTTTGTTGTTGATCCATCCTCAGGTTTCTCCTATCACACCCATTAAACTGTCACTGCTTCAAAGACACCATACGCCTCATGATGAAATCCCTGGGCGGTTTCCTTCCTCTCCGGCAACAGACTTAGGTAGTATCTTTGTAATGACTGGAGGTATTGATGCACCATCCAAAGTGTTATTAATAACTTCACCATGCTCAAATGGATATTCAATGTCTGATTGTTTTATTTATACCCATCTACTAATAGGTGCCCGCCCTTCTTTGCGAGGCATTGGAAAACCTCCCTGTACTTTATGGTTGAATCTGTGTTTGAAATTCACTGCTCGACCGAGGGACCTTACAGATAATTGTATGTGTGGTGCACAGAGATTAGGCATTCTTTCACAAATCATGTTGAACACTATTGTTGCACACAGAGTGAGTCCATTTAACAATGTATTATGTGACTTGTTAAGCACATTTGTACTCCTGAACTTATTTAAACTTGCCATAACAAAGGGGTTGAATACTTATTGACTCAAGACATTTCAGCTTTTCATTTTGAATTACACTGAACAAAAATAAAGACACAAAATCTAAAGTGTTGGTACCATGTTTATTGAGCTGAAATAAAAGATCCCAGAAATGTTCCATACGCTCGAAAAGCTTATTTCTCTTATATGTTGTGCACAAATGTATTTACATCCCTGTTCGTGAGCATTTCTCCTTTACCAAGATAAATCATCCACCTGACAGGTGTGGCATATCAAGAAGCTGATTAAACAGCATGATCATTACACAGGTGCACCTTGTGGTGGGGACAATAAAAGGCCACTCTACAATGTGCAGTTTTGTCACACAGCACAATGCCACAGATGTCTGAAGTTTTGAGGGAGCGTGCAATTGAATTGCTGACTGCCGGAATGTCCACCAGAGCTGTTTCCTGAGAATGTATTGTTCATTTCTCTACCATAAGCTGCTCCAATGTCATTTTAGAGAATTTGGTAGTACATACAATTTTTATGGATCCTGAGTCCCATTGTTGTGCCATTAATCCGCCGCCATCACCTCATGTTTCAGAATGATAATGCACGGCCCCATGTCGCAAGAATCTGTACATAATTCCTGGAAGCCTGCATAGTCACCAGACATGTCACCCCTTGAGCATGTTCGGGATACTCTGGATCAACATGTACGACAGCGTGTTCCAGTTCCCACCAATATCAAGCAACTTCACACAACCATTGAAGAGGAGTGGGACAAAATTCCACAGACCACTGATCAACTCAATGAAAAGGAGATGTGTTGTGCTGTGTGATGCAAATGGTGGTCACACCAAATACTGACTGGTTTTCTGATCCACGCCCCTACCTTTAAAAAAAAAGGTGTATTCCCAGTAATGTGAAATCCATAGATTAGGGCCTAATTTATTTATTTAAATTGACTGATTTCCTTATATGAAATGTAACTCAGTAAAATCTTTGAAATTGATGAATGTTGCGTTTATATTTTTGTTCAGTATAATTTCTAACGTTTTAAGAAAACATACAGTGCATTCAGAAAGTAATTAGACCCCTTCCTTTTTTCCACATTTTGTTATGTTACAGCCTTATTCTAAAGTTGATTAAATAAAAATATGTCCTCATCAATCTACATACAATACCCCATAATGACAAAGCGAAAACAGGTTTTTAGAAATGTTTGCAAATGTAAAAAAAAAAAAAAAAAACTGAAATACCTTATTTACATAAGTATTCAGACCCTTTGCTATGAGACTCGAAATTGAGCTCAGGTGCATTCTGTTACGATTTAACATCCTTGAGATGTTTCTACAACTTGATTGGTGTCCACCTGTGGTAAATTCAATTGATTGGAAATGATTTGGAAAGGCACACACCTGTCTATGTAAGGTCCCACAGTTGACAGTACATGTCAGATCAAAAACCAAGCCATGAAGTCGAAGGAATTGTCCGTAGAGCTCCAAGTCAGGATGGTGTCGAGGCACAGTGTAAGGGTTGGTGTGAGGTGTGACCCAGGTGCGGTGCAGGATATACAGTAGGCAGTAGGCAGAGATTGTGAAACATGGGATCTTTATTGGTGGTCCCGAAGCCAAAATACAAAATAACGGACTTATCACGATAAAAGAAAGGTGGAGCAAGTAAGTCTCCAAAAACCGTCTGACAGCCAAAATACGAAATACTACCTATTACTGAAACAAATAACGAAACAGGGAGAACACTTCTCAAGTACCTGTACATAGGCCTCCGATCAGACACTGAGTAGTACTGCTGGACATAGAGAAACTAACAGAGATTGAGCAAGGGAAGTGAGGGCATAAATACACAGGTGAACAGGTAGACACAGGTGACAACAATAGGATACTGATTAGTCCAGACTGTGAGTGAGGAGGTGCCTAATGTTGTCGGAGGAAGACACTTAGTGGGTCGCTCCGGAACTGCGACCCCCTCTTGTAACATTACCCCCACGACGAACGGCCCCGACGAACGAAATGTTGTTATCAGCCCTGGGTCCAGAATGTCCCTCCTGGGCACCCAGGACCGCTTCTCCGGCCCATAACCCTCCCAGTCCACCAGAAATTGGAGACCCCTCCCCACCCGCCGGCAGTCCAGGATCCAGTCCACAGTAAAAGCTGGCTGTCCTCCGGCGAGGCGCAGCAGGGGAACGGGACGAGGAGGGGGAGCCAGGGGACAGGTGGCGACGGGCTTGAGGAGGGACACATGGAATGTGGGATGCACCCGCATGGTGGGGGGAAGTTGCAGGCGGTAGGCCACTGGGTTGACACGCCGGACCACTCTGAATTGCCTGACGAACCGGGGGGACAGCTTCCTGGACTCCACACGGAGGGGAAGATCCCGTGTGGAGAGCCCCACCCTTTGTCCCGGGTGCAAAACCGGGACCGGGCGATGCCTGTGGTTGGCCTGATGTTGAGACCTGACCAAGGCCTGCTTAAGGGCCACCCGTACCTGCCTCCAGGTGCCTCCTCCTCTTGCTCGGGGAATGGGGGGGGGGTTGGTACCCGTACTGGCACTGGAAGGGGGACAGGCCCGGTGGACGAGCAGAGAAGGGTGTTGTGGGCGTACTCCACCCACGCCAGTCGCAGACTCCAAATAGCTGGGTTGCTGGAGGCGTAGCACCTCAGCACCCCCTCCATATCCTGGTTGACGCTCTCCCTCTGCCCGTTCGACTGGGGATGGAAGCCGGAAGACAAGCTGACAGAGACGCCGAGGCAGGTGGCGAACGCCATCCAGAACCTGGAGGCGAACTGAGGGCCCCGATCCGACACCACATCTTGGGGAAAGCCGTGGACCCGGAAAACGTGCTGCACCACCAACTTACCCATCTCCCGGGCCAACGGGAGTTTGGGAAGGGGAATGAAGTGGGCAGCCTTCGAGAACCGGTCCACAATGACCAGGATGATTGTGTATCCATCAGAGGGGGGAAGGGCGTAAATTAAATCCAGAGAGATGTTTGGACCAGGGATGCTTGGGGATAGGCAGGGGTCGGAGCAGCCATGAAGGCGCGCGTATCCCCCTCAGCAGATGGCCAAGTATTCCTCTCTCATTCGCCCTCTCACAACACCGATTGTCCTCCCTCGTGCGCCGACACCATCCGAGAGGTGTCGAACACCTTGCGTAACTCCCTGGTGAATTGTTAGGAGTCGGAGCACGCCGGAGTCTGGCTCTCCCACTCTGCGGTAGCCCAGGAAAGGGCCCAATCCTGTCAACAGAGTGATGATGTAGGCCACCCGGCCCTGTCCCGTCGGGAAGGAGGAGGGTTACCGGGGAACACTAGGTGAGGAATTCCCTGCAGCCCTCTGGACATCCGTCATAGCTCTCCGGAGGTGGTAGGTGGGGTTCCCGCGATGTCGCAAGCGAGACTGGAGACGACGCTGCTGCGGCTTCCGCTCCGCCGGCTGCCGGGGCTGGTCGGGTGTCCACCCGGCTCAGCACGGCAATCGTCAGCTGGCGGAGATTCTCAATGATCTGCTACAGGCTGCGGTCGTGTTGGTTCAGCATAGCTCCCTGTGTTGCCAATGCGCTCCCATACTGTGCTGCCTCCGCTGGGTCCATATTGGCTCAGTTTTCTGTAAGGGTTGGTGTGAGGTGTGACCCAGGTGCGGGCAGGATATACAGTAGGAAGTAGGCAGAGATGGTGAAATAACGGACTTATCACAATAAAAGAAAGGCGGAGCAAATAAGTCTCCAAAAACCGTCTGACAGCCAAAATACAAAATACTACCTATGACTGAAAGAAATAACGAAACAGGGAGAACACTTCTCAAGAACCTGTACATAGGTCTCTGATCAGACACTGAGTAGTACTGCTGGACATAAAGAAACTAACAGAGAAAACTGAGCAAGGGAACACAGGGAAGTGAGGGCATAAATACACAGGTGAACAGGTAGACACAGGTGACACCAATAGGACACTGATTAGTCCAGACTGTGAGTGAGGATGAAGGATGACACCTAGTGGGTCGCTCCGGAACTGTGACCCCCTCCTGTAACACGCAGATCTGGGGAAGGGTACCAAAAAATGTCTGCAGGATTGAAGGTCCCCAAGAACACAGTGGCCTCCATCATTCTTAAATGGAAGAAGTTTGGAACCACCAAGACTCTTCCTAGAGCTGGCCACCCGGCCAAACTAAGAAATCGGGGGAGAAGGTCCTTGGTCAGGGAGGTGGCCAAGAACCCGATGGTCACTCTAACAGAGCTCCAGAGTTCTTCTGTGGAGATGGGAGAACCTTCCAGAAGGACAACCATCTCTGCAGCACTCCACCAATCAGGCCTTTATGGTAGAGTGGCCAGATGAAAGCCACTCCTCAGTAAAAGGCACATGACAGCCCACTTGGAGTTTGCCAAAGGGCACTTAAAAGGACTCTCAGACCATGAGAAACCAGATTCTCTGGTCTGATGAAACCAAGATTGAACTCTTTGGCCTGAAAGCCAAGCGTCACGTCTTGAGGAAGCCTGGCACCATCCCTACGGTGAAGCATGGTGGTGGCAGCGTCATGCTGTGGGGATGTTTTTCAGCGGCAGGGATTGGGAGACTAGTCAGGAACGAGGGAAAGATGAACGGAGCAAAGTACAGAGAGATCCTTGATGAAAACTCAGGACTCAGGACCTCAGACTGGGGTGAAGATTCACCTTCCAACAGGACAACGACCATAAGCACACAGCCAAGACCATGCAGGAGTGGCTTCCGGACAAGTCTCTGAATGTCCTTGAGTGGCCCAGCCAGAGTCCGGACATTAACCTGATCGAACATCTCTGAGAAAACTGAAAATAGCTGTGTAGCAACGCTCCCCATCGAACTTGACAGAGCTTGAGAGGATCTGCAGAGAAGAAATCCCCAAATACAGGTGTGCCAAGCTTGTACCGTCATACCCAAGAAAACTTGAGTCTGTAATCGCTGCCAAAGGTGTTTCAACAAAGTACTGAGTAAAGGGTCTGAAAACTTATGGAAATGTGATATTTCAGTTTTTTTATTTATTATAAATTAGCAAACATAAAAAAAAAAAAAACTGTTTTTGCTTTGTCGTTATGGGGTGTTGTAGCTAGATTGATGAGGGGAAAAAACTATTTAATCCATTTTAGAATAAGGCTGTACTGTAATAAAAGGTCAAGGGGTCTGAATAGTTTCCGAATGCACTGTAATTCCACTTTGAAATGATGGAGTATTGTGTGTGGGTCAGTGACACAAAATCTCAATGTAATCTATGTTAAATTCAGGCTGTAACACAACAAAATGTGGAAAAAGTTAAGGGGTTTGAATACTTTCTGAAGGCACTGTAACTGTCAAGTGAAGCCTCATTATTGCCTTTCCAACGAGGCAATTGAAGCAATAAGGAAAACTGGAATGGGAATTTCAGTTTACTTCCTGAATTGACTGAATTGACCCCAACCAACCCGTCTCTCATGACAGGTTTAACTATTAAACTTATTGTAAGTGGCTCTGGATAAGAGCGGCTGCTAAATTATACCAAAAAGGTAATGTTGCAAACCTGGGGGAGCTTAGAATAAATACACTGTCTTTACAACAGTTATACAGTGGGGGAAAAAAGTATTTAGTCAGCCACCAATTGTGCAAGTTCTCCCACTTAAAAAGATGAGAGAGGCCTGTAATTGTCATCATAGGTACACGTCAACTATGACAGACAAAATGAGAAAAAAAAATCCAGAAAATCACATTGTAGGATTTTTTATGAATTGATTTGAAAATTATGGTGGAAAATAAGTATTTGGTCAATAACAAAAGTTTCTCAATACTTTGTTATTTACCCTTTGTTGGCAATGACACAGGTCAAACATTTTCTGTAAGTCTTCACAAGGTTTTCACACACTGTTGCTGGTATTTTGGCCCATTCCTCCATGCAGATCTCCTCTAGAGCAGTGATGTTTTGGGGCTGTCGCTGGGCAACACGGACTTTCAACTCCCTCCAAAGATTTTCTATGGGGTTGAGATCTGGAGACTGGCTAGGCCACTCCAGGACCTTGAAATGCTTCTTACGAAGCCACTCCTTCGTTGCCCGGGCGGTGTGTTTGGGATCATTGTCATGCTGAAAGACCCAGCCACGTTTCATCTTCAATGCCCTTGCTGATGGAAGGAGGTTTTCACTCAAAATCTCACAATACATGGCCCCATTCATTCTTTCCTTTACACGGATCAGTCGTCCTGGTCCCTTTGCAGAAAAACAGCCCCAAAGCATGATGTTTCCACCCCCATGCTTCACAGTAGGTATGGTGTTCTTTGGATGCAACTCAGCATTCTTTGTCCTCCAAACACGACGAGTTGAGTTTTTACCAAAAAGTTATATTTTGGTTTCATCTGACCATATGACATTCTCCCAATCCTCTTCTGGATCATCCAAATGCACTCTAGCAAACGTCAGACGGGCCTGGACATGTACTGGCTTAAGCAGGGGGACACGTCTCGCACTGCAGGATTTGAGTCCCTGGCGGCATAGTGTGGTTCTGGGATTTTTGCTCACCGTTCTTGTGATCATTTTGACCCCACGGGGTGAGATCTTGCGTGGAGCCCCAGATCGAGGGAGATTATCAGCGGTCTTGTATGTCTTCCATTTCCTAATAATTGCTCCCATAGTTGATTTATTCAAACCAAGCTGCTTACCTATTGCAGATTCAGTCTTCCCAGCCTGGTGCAGGTCTACAATTTTGTTTCTGGTGTCCTTTGACAGCTCTTAGGTCTTGGCCATAGTGGAGTTTGGAGTGTGACTGTTTGAGGTTGTGGACAGGTGTCTTTTATACTGATAACAAGTTCAAACAGGTGCCATTAATACAGGTAACGAGTGGAGGACAGAGGAGCCTCTTAAAGAAGAAGTTACAGGTCTGTGAGAGCCAGAAATCTTGCTTGTTTGTAGGTGACCAAATACTTATTTTCCACCATAATTTGCAAATAAATTCATTAAAAATCCTGCAATGTGATTTTCTGGATTTCTTTTTCTCAATTTGTCTGTCATAGTTGACGTGTACCTATGATGAAAATTACAGGCCACTCTCATCTTTTTAAGTGGGAGAACTTGCACAATTGGAGGCTGACTAAATACTTTTTTTCCCCACTGTATCATTAGACAGTATAAATGACTTCAATGGAGGTTGTAAAAAAAAAACTAATAATGCGGGTGTTCAAACAAATCTTTAGCCCCCTCAATTTTGACTTTCATATCTCAATAAAGTTGGTTACATTGTTTGTCACTTCCAAACCAAAAAAACGGTTCACCTCAAGCAAATAAATTACAATATTGCTTGGCTAGTTGGCTATTGCTTGACTAGTTGACTTACTCTTTAACTTTCCTTTTCATTTGAAGAGACTGCCAACTTATTCTGAGTGAAATGTGATGTCAAATCGTCCTTAACTGCCCATTTGAATTGATAAGGAACATTTCATGATCTCTTTTGCATGATAGCCATTTAACCCCCTTTAGCAGGCATTGTTGAACACTGTGCTCATTCTACTAGCAGAAAGTGGCGGTAGAGCTGCAAGCATTGTAGGATGCTGCATTTACCTCTAACATTAAGGGTGATGCACGTGAATTAGCTCTGGTTGGAATGGCTAATGACTTCTTTAAACGTCAATTTGCCCGACAGTTTTGCTATCCGTTCGTCATGATCCATTAAACCTCATAGGACAGCAAACTGCTTAATACTAATATAGAACGTCCTGATGTCTGTCATTACAGGACATTTACGAGGATGTGAAATTGTATAAATGAGAAAACATGTTCAAATAACAACAGCTGTCATTTCGCATTCCTCCACAACACAACTGTTTATACCCACCCACCACTACTGAGAACAGCGGAGTCCCTGCCCATCTTCCGAAAACATCTGAAACCCTACCTCTTTCAAGAGTAGGCCTATCTTTAAATAATTTTCACCGTGCACCAGACGCTGTACCACCACACAGTGACCCACAACATTGTGGTCAGGATGGGCGTTACGAAGAGCCCTCTTCCAATCACCTTTTATAAGACAATAGATGGTTGTTCCCAAATATATTTAGATGAATACAAATATATAGCTCTGGTTGTTCCTAAATTTCCATCAGTAACATAGACTATTGTTTGTCTCCCTCTATCAAAATGCTATGGTTGAGTTTTTGTGTTTATTTTCTTCTGTTCATGGAATAATTTGTTTTCCCATTTTTTCACTGTTTCCAAACAGGTTAAGTTCCAGAAAGTGATGAAGAAGAAATTAACATTTCTAATTCATTTAAAATATATTACAGTGTTATTGATTTGTCACCAGGATACAAACCAGTTGCATTATTTTTTTCACTTCTTTTTCATTTGAATAGACTGCCATCTTCTGACTTGTGCCTGAAATGCAATGATCAAAGAGGTCTATAATGTCCATTTGAATTGATGAGGAACATTTCATGATCTCTTTTCTGTTATATATGTTTGTTTTTGAAAGCCATTTTGATTTTTACACAGTCACTACATTCAGTGGTAATATTGTACCGCCACCCTATTTTATTCCTATCCTGGCCTGGCCAGTTTGATGTGCAGTTCTCCTTTCTCTCATTACAAATGTTTACATGAAACTCACATATAAATGGTGAATCAAAATACATAACTGACAGATCTTATGATAATTAACAACCCCCCCCCCCCCCAAAAAAAAAAAAAAAAAAAGAAGAAGAAGAGGTAAATGATGATGTAATCCTCAAGATCAATGTGTTTGAGTTTGTGTCTACAGAGCCATTTACTTTATGGTCGTATTTTTATATTTGATTATTTCTTACTGTTGTTGAGAAGGAACCTGCAAGTAAGCAAGTAAGCATTTCGTTGGACGGTGTATACCATGTGTATCCTGTACATACGACTAATAAAACTTAACTTGTGTGTGCCTATGTGTATATGTGCCAGGGTTGGGGTCTATTCCTTTTCAATTCAGTTAATTCAGGAAGTAAACTAAAATTCAAATTCCACTTAAAAATTCCCTCATTGCCCCTCTATGACCAAAAAATTGAATTCAAACTGGAATTTCAGTTTACTTCCTCAATTGACAGAATTGAAATGGAATTGACCCCAACCCTGATGTGTGTGGAATATCAGTGACAATGCTCCAATCTCTTTCAGGCGTTTGGGCGAGCTGATGTCTTCTTCTTTACTCCAGCTGGCTGCTCTCGTGCCCCAAATGTTGCCAGACTCCTGATCTAACGTGCTGACTGGCTTCTTCCTCCGTCGCTGCTGCTTCAGTTTAGGCCTCTTGGACTTGCTCAGTTCCTGATCAAGACTATCCCTCAGCCGCTTCCAGGAAAGCTACCCGGACACCTGACTGGCATTGGCACTGGCCTCCACATGCTTCACAACACTCTGTGACAGATCTGGATGCTGCAGGGCCTGCTAGGTCAGCTCAGGACACGGCACAACCTTCTGAGTTAAGCCTAGACAACCAAACTTCCTCAGGATCATCTTGATTGCAGAGGGGTTTCTGGGGTCAGCACACAGGATGGACTCCCAGAGGACTGTGGCCTTGCGCTGGTCAGCAGTTCCAGCACGGTAAGCGGTTTTGACATTGGAATCAAGAGATCGAGCTGTGGTCGGGTTGTTCTCACCTGAGACCAGAGACTTGACTGGTAGGCCACTTTCAATATGAAGACTGAGGTTCTCTGAGGTGTGTCCTATGGTAACCTCAGCACACATATCCAAGAAATGTGTTTTCTCTCAGAAGAGACTAATCCTATGGATACCTGAAAAATGGGGATAGTATTTGATTTTACAAGCTAGTTGAATTTACACTATTTCTTAAAGACCCACTCCAGCCTCCCAAGCAACTCAGTTATCACAAGATTTACTTAACGAAAGGTGCATTTCAGTAGCTGGTGCAGATCTCCTCATGACATGGCACAAGTGCGTGGGTGGGCCTTTCCCCTTTTGTCCTCTACTGCTCCTCTATTGTTCCAGCAATCAAGTGGGAATGCTGATGACATCAGAGTGCACCCATCAGAGAGACCAACTCCTTGAATACCATTTTTTATTATTCTGAAAAACACTATTTTGCTCAAGTATGTGTACTTCACCCTTACGTGCCTGTACTTTACTGTATTTATACTCTGAATATAGTTTTCCAATGGGGAAAGTAAAAACAAATAGCTGAAGAGGGTCTTTAATAAATGGACATCTTGATTTGAAAGGCTCTGGGAAGATAATTTATTTGACTTTTTAGAGTGGTTGTCATAGGCCTATAGGCCAAACCAGTCCACTTTTTACTAATGTAGTTTATGAAAGTTCAATCAGGAAGGCTGGTCTGAATTCATAGCCGCGGGAAGTAGGGGTGCACCCTCAGCACCCCCTGAAACATCTTAAAATATATATATATATATATATATATTTTTAATATAACGTTCTGAGGGAAAAAATGTCTCCACAAAAGTAGTGCACTGGGCCTTTAATAGTCCTGTATTAGCGAACCAATATAGCCGTCTCCTCCTGCTCAGCATCATTCTGTTTCTCCAAACCTCAAATTTCGAAGTTAAGGGTTAAGGTTTTGG
Source organism: Coregonus lavaretus (assembly GCF_964263955.1). Taxonomy (NCBI): domain Eukaryota; kingdom Metazoa; phylum Chordata; class Actinopteri; order Salmoniformes; family Salmonidae; genus Coregonus; species Coregonus lavaretus. The sequence continues at coordinate 11,320,719 of NC_139993.1, forward strand.
ATAAGGTCAAAACATTAAGTTTAGGCATTCATTCCGAATGGTTAAGTTAAGGGTTAAGGTTTGTAATACGGAAAACAATTTAAAAATGAGTGTGTACCACTGGGATTAAACACGCAACCTTCAGATCCGGAGTCATGAGATTACGCCCATCTGCCACCCCGTACACAACGCCCTAGCAAAACCCAAGCCTACTTGATGGTAATAGCGTTCACTGTTGCCCATAGTGTGCGGTTTTGAAGGCATTTGCCGTCGTCCTTAGGACATGGACAGAAGTCCAATTTCAAAGTAAATCTTGAGTGATCTTGAGCCTGATGTGGTGACTATTGGGAAAGCAGCAGGTAAAATTAAGGCATTTATATCTAACCTGTGCTAATCCCAAATTGTGCAATTAAAACAGTGCACACATAAATAATGTTTCAGAACCATGGACAGTACTGCTATTTGAGGTAAAAATAGAAGAGAGCTGATTGCTGATTTCAGCACCTTGGACACTGAACAGCATTGCACCCAGACACTACTCCCAGCTCCCAACATAGACTATTATGGCAATACTGCACAATATCTCTGGTATCTGCTAGTTAAACCATGCTCTGATGTGCTACAATGGTATACTGACAAGACTTTGTAATGAGCGCATAAAGTCCTTTATAATACCTTAGAATAAAATATGTTTTGTCTTTAACAACATTTCAACTGATGCGAAATGGTGCATTTAGTAAGGATCATTATGATATGATTATATTACATTATAAGGGGGTCTTGAAAGTGCAGCATCATGCAGGCCTTTGTAACACAGATAACACAGCGAGACAAAGCTCAACATAAGGTATGTCATAAACTCTTAAGATACGTTCTTGTTGATCATCTTTTATTTACAGCTCAATTTAAATGTCATAGAGAAGACTTGAAGCTCATTGTTCTGTTTCAGAAATGCTGCTCTGCTTCTGACACAGCATGCTGAGTTGAACATACATAACCTGCAAGGTCCACACAAGTCATTTCATGTCCCCACAAGCCATTCAAGGTCCCCACAGCCTTCTAGGTCCTCCAGTGGCATTGAAAAGGGCGAGAGTGGCATCAGATGGAGTCGTTGCGAAAGCTGGCCATTCCATGGAGCAGCGGGTCACTTTTTTGGCTGCTCAGAACATGTGTGATGATGGTCCAACACAAACATTTTACATCCATTCAAGCAGTGTCGACATCATCTCATCCAGTTTCCACTGTTTTCACATTCCAATGTAGAATTGTGCACCATTTGTGTCCATGAACGAGAAAAATGACTTTCCTCAACGTTGTAAGCAACAAACCCTGTAGTCCTTTGTCTATCATTGTCAGTATTCTTCTCACAGTCTGGCACACATTTTGATATTATTAGTGATTATGCCTCATCTGTTTGGGAAGGGACTGGTTAATGATGGATTTGCAAAAAATGTTGTACAATTTGATTGCCACAACTGAAATTACCAATAGAATCCATCGGATCGATTACAGTTTTTTTCAATCCCTTTGGTGCAATTTTCACAAGTATGTGGTACATTTTCTAAACTCCAAGCACAAAAATCAAAACAGATACTGTAATCAAAATGGCTCATGTTTCAAATCTCTAAGCACATTTTCAATTGACTGAGTACACCAAACAAATTCACAAACTTGTTCACTGCATCAAATCAGTCTTTCAATTTGGATACATATTCAATGTAAGTATCTGCTTTTCAAAATGCATTATTCACTTTACTTTCCTTGTAATTTCTTAAGAATACAATTATCTATCACTTAATAAATCTGCTCAAAACTGATAACTACTGAACCAAAATTATGTAGTGCCTACTTTACGTATTCAGTTCAATAACTGCTGAATACTGTACATTTCTATATTTTTACCTCATAAATATATAAATTTGACATCAATTTATGTTGGAAGGGAAATCCAAATCTTATATGGATGTGGCTGTAAATACTACATCATCATTCTTCATCAGCCAGTGTGCTCCAATAGAACAAAAGGGAAAGAGTCCCCTTACCATTTGGAATTATAGTGTAGTGCTGAAATACCTGTATTGTGTACAATAATATATTTCACTCATCATCTGAATTTCATTGGTACATTGTAAGCTGATGAATTTCAAGCAGAGCGACAGGCGATACTGTATCAGTTGACAAGTCACGTAGATAAGGTGATCTTGTACAATGTTGCATGGGGCAGAAATAGCATACAACACCATACTACGTTTTTACAGTAGCCAACTGCTTTACAATACCCCTATTTCTGATGATTTGTCCTACGTATGTACTGTATAAGGATAATGAAACTGTTAAACTGACATATTTCTCAACATGCTCACAACCTGCCATTGGATACAAATGATTTAAAAAATGGTATGTTAAGTTATTGTCAAATAGCTTAGTGGTTAAGAGCATTGTGCCAGTAACCGAAAGGTCGCTGGTTCTAATCCCCGAGCTGACTATGTGAAAAATCTGTCGATGTGTCCTTGAGCAAGGCACTTAACCCTAATTGCTCCTATAAGTCGCTCTGGATAAGAGCGTCTGCTAAATGACAAAAATAAAAAATACTGTATGGAAAATTACTATTCTTTCTATTGAGCAATTAAAAAATAACAGTTTTGAAATGTGTATTTTGTATTGTTTTTCTTCAATCACTTTGGCACATTTTTCAGATGTAAGTGGTATATTTTCAAAACTCTAAACTGATAACACTTGTAATGCCCCCTGTCTTATGTTCAGAACCTTTGGTTGTGCATTCATTGGGGTTTCACACATCTTTCACCTCTGAATATTCCGTGAAATACCATGAGAACATTTCATTTTGTCACCAATACATTAAATAGTGATAGGCTCACCATTTAGTCATTTAAACTATAATTTCATCCAACAGCAAAAAATACAAGATACACATTTCAAAACGGTTCTTTTTTAAGTGCTGAATAGAAAGAATAGTAGATGGTAAATATAATTTTCCATACAGTGTTTGACTATAACTTGTATCCAATGGCAGGTTGTGAGCATGTTGAGAAATATGTCAGTCTTACAGTTTCATTATCCTTATACAGTACACACGTAGGACAAATCATCAGAAATAGGGATATTGTAAAGCAGTTTGGCTACTGTAGAAACATAGCACGGTGTTGTATGCCATTTGTGCCCCATCAAACATTGTACAAGATCACCTTCTTTTTTTTACGGGACTTGTCGACTGATACAGTAGTGCTTGTCTCTCTGCTTGAAATTAATCAGCTTACAGTGTATCAATTAAATTCTGATAATGAGTGGAATGTATTGTTATATATAACCCAGGTATTTCAGCAGTGCATTGTACACTACACTATAATTCCAAATGGTAGCACATAGAGTGACTCTTTTCCTTTTGTCCTATTGGAGCACACTGGCTGATGGAGAATGATGTAGTATTTACAGCCGCATCCATATATGATTTGCTTTTACCTTCCAACATAAATTGATGTCAAATTGATACATTTAGGTAAACATATAGACATTTACAGTGTTCAACAGTTATCAAACTATATACGTTAACTAGGCAGTACATAATTGTGGTTCAGTAGTTATCAGTTTTGAGCAGTTTGATTAAGTGATAGTTTATTGTATTGTTAACAACTGACAAAAAACTCATATAAAAAGTAAAGTGAATATTGCATTTTGAAAAGCAGATACTTAGATTGAATATGTATCCAAATTGAAAGAGTGATTTGGTGCAGTGAACAAGTGACTTTGTGAATTTGTTTGTTGTGAAAATGTCCCACATACTAGTGAAAATTGCACCAAAGTGATTGAAAAAAACAACAACTGAAAATGGTAGTTGAAATGACTACATGGTGAGCCTAGCATTATCTGATGTATTGGTGACTAAACAAAATGTGCACATGGTATTTCATGATTGCACAATCAAAGGTGTTATCAGTTTAGAATTTTGTACTTAAGAGTTTTGAAAATGTACCACTTACATCTGAAAAAAAAGAGGGTTCTTGCTTTCAAAGTGATACTAGTATTTTTATACAATGTCCATTTGATTCAATCTTACCAAACCACCCATAAGAATTATGCTTTTTTTGTATATATGGTAATATATACACACATATTTTATGTGTGTGTGGTATGGCTGTGTGGGTATTTGCATCGTTTTATGTTATTCACTCTCATGCTGTTCTCCATGTCTTGGAGAGAGAGAGAGAGACAGAGAGAGACTGTGTGTGTGTTTGTCTACACGTGTGTAGGTCCATATGTATGTGTGAGTTTACCTGTGTGCACATACAAACATAAATAATACATCATAATACCTGCACTTTGCATAACACCTCGATAAAGGATGGTGAGAGTCTACAAAAAAGACCAACAAGATTCCCACATCTCACTGAAACACTATGTTTTCATCTCTGGTTTCATAAAAATAAAACGTCTCCTCTTATATTGGTCTTCAGTCAGCAACAAAACGTCCACACCAACAATTCACCTCCGAAGCTACAGGGGGCACTCAATTCTGTCACACTGATCATAACACTTATACCGAGGACTCCCGAGCGGTTTTGGAGCGCAGGGCCTTTGTTCGGCTGAGGAAGGGGTAGGTGGTGCAGAGGCAGCCCGACGCCACGGTCAGTCCCAGGCTTACCCAGGCGCAGAAGATGGACCAGCCGTAGCTATGGTCCACGTCGCCGGGCAGTCCATAGATGAAGGGTGGGTTCCGGGAGAGATCGTAGGAGACGCTGGCAGCGTAGGTGCATAAGGAGATCGTGCAGAAGATCCCTGGAGGGGATAAATTGTTAGTTCCAAGATTTTTATTAAAGAGGCAATACAGGATTCAAATAACAACAAAAGACAGGTAAGACGGTTGAAGTAAGATCATGAGGCATTTATAAGTTATATTCTTCAAGAATCAATGGCTATATTTTATTCATTTAAAGTCGAAAAATGAAGGTACCAATCCCGGATTGCCACTTTAAATAACCATCCACATGGAACTGAAATTCATGAGTATAACATCAATAAATAGACAAAAAAAACACTAGTTGAAAGGAAATCTAAAACACAACTGCAATGGCAAATTAGCTACCCTATTGTGTAATGTTATAAATATGTTATAGGAATGTTTACAACCGTAGAAGCAGCCTCCTGTTTGTAGCGATGAGCTATTATGAATGCCTATGGCATGTTTTATTATGCATATTAACACCTGTGTGTAATGTATTATGAATGCATCTGTACGCATTAGGCATTTACAAATTCTGCTAAAAAAGAGCCTTTACTGTATGTGTTTGATGAACACTTGGGAGGAAGATTTGGACAAGAGAGAGAGAGAGAGAGAAAACTAAAGATGGAGATATAGAGATAGGCTGCAGTAAAAGTGGCACAGAGAGACAGAAGTTGAAAGCTGCCATCACAAAGAAACCAACAATGAGAGGGAAAGAGAGCCACACTCTCTCTCTCTCTCTCTCTCTCTCTCTCTCTCTCTCTCTCTCTCTCTCTCTCTCTCTCTCTCTCTCTCTCTCTCTCTCTCTCTCTCTCTCTCTCTCTCTCTCTCTCTCTCTCTCTCTCTCTCTCTCTCTCTCTCTCTCTAACACACACACATACAGGATAGGTAGGTCATTGGCAAAGAAAGCCCTAACACACACACACAGGAGAGGTAGGGTGTTGGTAGTTGGCAGGCGTTGTACCTGCCATGAGGAAGAGCAGACCGGAGACGTGCTGGGTGAGGCTCTCCTCCCAAAAGAAGCCCACTGTGGCCACAATGCTGCCACACAGCAAAACGGCAGCCGCCATCCCCAGGAACCCCGCCGTGATTCGCCGCAGATCTGAGACACACACACATATAAACATAGCACGCATGCACATACACACACACACACACACACACACAAGCAAGCACACAAAGATACAGACACCAGTATATACAAAAGCGTACACATAAGCACACATAAGCACACACACACAGATAAACACAAAGCGTACAAACACACAAGTGCACACACACAAGTGAAACCATTAGCACACACGCATACACCAACATTTCCATGACAACCACCCCCTGGTAAACCCGCTTGTGCTACCACTCAACAGTCACCAAACAAATACGGGACATTTTTGTTTTTGTTAGGTAATGCTTTGCTTTTGGTCTCCCCTGTCCTACATTTGTTACAAACCTGCCATAAGAACGACATGACGCCTATCATAACGTAAAATGGCCAGCAACGACTGTTAAAAATAGGTGAATTTGAATGATTTCCCTAATGCATCATGACAGCATTGTGCCTTGTTTTTCAGTACATGTTATCGCAAGCATTATGTCACACAACACACAAAAGTGTTATAGCGGGATATGTTGATAGAAATATTAAATTCATACAATTTATGATATACTGTAACAACATTATGACACATTGATCATAAATCACATACAGTGAGGGAAAAAAGTATTTGATCCCCTGCTGATTTAGTACGTTTGCCCACTGACAAAGAAATGATCAGTCTATAATTTTAATGGTAGGTTTATTTGAACAGTGAGAGACAGAATAGCTACAAAAAAATCCAGAAAAACGCAAGTCAAAAATGTTATAAATTGATTTGCATTTTAATGAGGGAAATAAGTATTTGACCCCCTCTCAATCAGAAAGATTTCTGGCTCCCAGGTGTCTTTTATACAGGTAACGAGCTGAGATTAGGAGCATACTCTTAAAGGGAGTGCTCCTAATCTCAGTTTGTTACCTGTATAAAAGACACCTGTCCACAGAAGCAATCAATCAATCAGATTCCAAACTCTCCACCATGGCCAAGACCAAAGAGCTCTCCAAGGATGTCAGGGACAAGATTGTAGACCTACACAAGGCTGGAATGGGCTACAAGACCATTGCCAAGCAGCTTGGTGAGAAGGTGACAACAGTTGGTGCGATTATTCGCAAATGGAAGAAACACAAAAGAACTGTCAATCTCACCTCGTGGAGTTGCAATGATCATGAAAACGGTGAGGAATCAGCCCAGAACTACACGGGAGGATCTTGTCAATGATCTCAAGGCAGCTGGAACCATAGTCAACAAGAAAACAATTTGTAACCCACTATGCCGTGAAGGACTGAAATCCTGCAGCGCCCGCAAGGTCCCCCTGCTCAAGAAAGCACATATACAGGGCCGTCTGAAGTTTGCCAATGAACATCTGAATGATTCAGAGGAGAACTGGGTGAAAGTGTTGTGGTCAGATGAGACCAAAATCGAGCTCTTTGGCATCAACTCAACTCGCCGTGTTTGGAGGAGGAGGAATGCTGCCTATGACCCCAAGAACACCATCCACACCGTCAAACATGGAGGTGGAAACATTATGCTTTGGGGGTGTTTTTCTGCTAAGGGGACAGGACAACTTCACCGCATCAAAGGGACGATGGACGGGGCCATGTACCATCAAATCGTGGGTGAGAACCTCCTTCCCTCAGCCAGGGCATTGAAAATGGGTCGTGGATGGGTATTCCAGCATGACAATGACCCAAAACACACGGCCAAGGCAACAAAGGAGTGGCTCAAGAAGAAGCACATTACGGTCCTGGAGTGGCCTAGCCAGTCTCCAGACCTTAATCCCATAGAAAATCTGTGGAGGGAGCTGAAGGTTCAAGTTGCCAAACGTCAGGCTCGAAACCTTAATGACTTGGAGAAGATCTGCAAAGAGGAGTGGGACAAAATCCTGAGATGTGTGCAAACCTGGTGGCCAACTACAAGAAACGTCTGACCTCTGTGATTGCCAACAAGGGTTTTGCCACCAAGTACTAAGTAATGTTTTGCAGAGGGGTCAAATACTTATTTCCCTCATTAAAATGCAAATCAATTTCTAACATTTTTGACATGTGTTTTTCTGGATTTTTTTGTTGTTATTCTGTCTCTCACTGTTCAAATAAACCTGCCATTAAAATTATAGACTGATCAAGTCTTTGTCAGTGGGCAAACGTACAAAATCAGCAGGGGATCAAATACTTTTTTCCCCTCACTGTATCCAATACTATTCTTTCCCCAAAATGGTTTAAGCCTACTCTGCATCTCATACATTTGTCAGATCGAGTTGCAGTATCCTAAAACAGGATCAAACTCGAGCAAGAAAAACACTGTCTGCGTCCCAAATAACACCCTATTCCCTACATAGTGCACTTAATAGGGAACAATTGTGCACTCAAAAGTAGTGCACTTAATAGGGAATAGCGTGCCATTTGGGATGCAAGCACTGTCTAAAGGTGGCAGGCAGACAAAGAAAACCAATCCTATTTTGACTTTGATGAATGTTCTTCCTCAGACTGGTTGTGCAGTAATAATAGACTGTGTGGAGTTACATTTACATTAATATTTTTTTCTTGTACGAGCTGACATTTACTTCCTCCCCGTGAACATTTTCCATAACCATGTAGCAATCCACCAATCAGGGGTCGGACATTGGAGTAGGAATGCTAGCTTCGAAAGGTTAGCTTAACATTTTCAGCATGTGGGTACAGTAGTAGCCTTATTACAGATCATGGTTGTCTGAAGAGATCACTATGGTTGTCTGAAGAGATCACTACGGTTGTCTGAAGAGATCACTACGGTTGTCTGAAGAGATCACTACGGTTGTCTGAAGAGATCACTACGGTTGTCTGAAGAGATCACTATGGTTGTCTGAAGAGATCACTACGGTTGTCTGAAGAGATCACTACGGTTGTCTGAAGAGATCACTACGGTTGTCTGAAGAGATCACTACGGTTGTCTGAAGAGATCACTACGGTTGTCTGAAGAGATCACTACGGTTGTCTGAAGAGATCACTACGGTTGTCTGAAGAGATCACTATGGTTGTCTGAAGGTTCTAAAGGTTCCACAGCATGAAGCCAAATTAATATGGAACACTGCGATTTGGACTTCCACTGTTATTTCATTATCAAACCTAAACACAACAGACATGTTCAGAACCTTTAGTCTACAGTACTGTATGAAGCATTGAAAAACATATACAAAACATGTAATTATTTATTTAAACAAATACACAATACAAGGGATGGGAAGAGCAAGTAACAGTAAAGATATTCCCCAATAAATAATGGAAATAATATGGGTAGTGATACAATTATATTGTTTGAGGAAAGATGGTGGTAGAAATGTGCCCCAAATCCGTAAGATGAAAGTTTTTGCACCAACGACTACCTGGAAAAGCTCATCTTAAAGGATCCTAACACTACTCATGACAGACGTCTGACCATCCCACCGCAGACACCAACATAGGTCAGTCGTGGGGCACCTGGAATCAAACTTCTCACACCAAGACCATCTAACCATTGTTCGAAAGACTCTGGCCCAGACCAAACCGGAAATGAGATAGCCTTTCTACCTCTGGTTTGTTGGACATTGCTATGGGGGAAATTAATGGGGAAAGAATGGGATTTTAGGATAAACACTGAAAATAAGATCTGAAGTTAACACAGGCTTAGGAGATCTTATATGTTATGTTCTATGAGATAATATCAGTCAGTTTACATTACCTTTATGAATTATAAAGTATTTATGTGCTTTATGTGCTTGTTTTGATTACATAAATGGTTAAAAATTCACAAAGTGACGTTAGCTGAGGAAGATTATCACATAGAACGAAACGTATAAGATCTCATAAGCCTATGCTTACCACAGACCTTATTTTTGGCGCTTATCCAAACCCCCCCCCCCCCCCCCTATTTTTTCCCCATAGGCTTTGGCCAACGAGCCATTGTGCAGTTAGCCTCCTTTAGTGCCTACAAAAAGACACCATTACTATTGCTCTCTATAGAAATGTAATTGCAGGTGGTTCTGAGACGTTGAGTCTGCAATACTTACGTAAGAGATGCCATTCATCTTGCTGAATGGTTCTCGTCAGGTTGAGTGGGATGTTTCGAAGCCGAATAGGCTGAGAGAAATGGTACTTGACAGTTGTGCATCGGTCCGCAATACCTGTGGAGAGAATGGATTACTAAAAAGCTCTACGTTTTAACATTACAACGTATTACTTTTGCCCTACTTGCATATCTTTACTTGAAGTTGCCATAGAAAGTGTATATGGCATAATGCCATATTATAATGGATTGTTTTGATAGGCTTACACATTTATAATCTTGTACACAAGTTTCATTTAACGTTTAATGTCATGACAGCTTTATGTCAGTGATCGTTAACAAAAACTGGGTGACATAAACCAGGAATTGCATATTATACAGGGCATGCCTATAACAGTGTTATACATTTGATCTGTCAGGTCGCATTGTAAAGGGCCATTGCAATACTCCATTTTTTTACCCTACCTCAAACTGACATTTGAGAGAGCTCTTGTATTTCCATGCAGTGGCTAACTTGGTTTGAAAAGGGTAAACACTGTGACATTTACTTGGCTTTGAGGCAACCTATGACTTGGGTGTTCAGTTTCCCTTTCACGCATGCATTGTAGTCTACTGTAGAGTTTAGTTGGTAGAGTAATCAACTATATGCAGGACAAATTCATTTCACTTGGCCTGTGCTGTTGCCTATTTTCGTTATTTTTCCAAACTGGACAGGTTTTGACAGGTTTTGACAGGTTTACATAATGAGTTCTCAGTAACACTTTATAAGGTACCCTTTTTAAAGGGTTTATAATGCATTTACAAATGTTGAAATAACTGTTATAAACCGTTTAGAAAAGGTACCTTTATAAAGGCTACCTATAAAGTGTTACCAAGTTACCTTTGCTGATGTCTCTGTATGTGAGCTACTGTAAAATGTTGTCTCTTTCTTGTATGAGAGTACAGTAGACGCCCCATGAGTCCTATGTTGCTGGTGAGGCGGACTCTTTGACCTTCTGTCCTTATTTCCGGCTGAGCTCCCACAACTTGAATTAGTGGGACAAAATCTAGACAGTTTCCCATCGAATGAAGCACTGATGCTCTTTAAAACACTTTATTATTCAAAATCTTAACACACATCAGTCTTGTGGTCCACATCTACTTAATGTATGGGAACCGCTTCTATTTCATACTTGGTAGAAATTATGAAACATCATCAGGTGCTGTTTTCATCATTGAGCAGGCACTTTGAAGTGAGCGCTCACACCTGTGTTTGATCTCTCACGCTCAGTGAATCAGGAGGTGGTTATTTACAGTAGCCAACACTCCATGCCTTTGCATAGATATTAGTAGCTCTGCTCGCAGCCTCTGGCTGTATCACAAATGGCACCCTATACCCTATACACTCTTAGAAAAAAGGGTTCCAAAAGGGTTCTTCGACTGTCCCCATAGGAGCACCCTTTTTGGTTCCAGGTAGGACCATAGACATTAAAACCAGTACATAGTGATAGCGCTGACGTCACCCACGTATTCCTATGGAAAACTCCCGATGGCACATGAAGCCGGAAGTATTTTTATTTTAAGCACGCCATATTGCTGAATGGGGCAGAATGGCACCAAATAAATCGCTAAGGATCATAGTCGATGTAGTAGTTTTCATCCTGCCTGAGAGAGTCAACTGGGAGCCTCCTCTTAGCCTGCCGGCCGTGATTGGTCTGTGTCAGCACATGGCGTGACAACAAATGTAGTAGTCAGAATGGATCACTATTTAATTAAATATCTCGATTTGTAGCGAACATTAAAATAATTCACTGTGGGGATCGAACTTTATCATAATAAACTCATTTGAGCCCAAAACGTCAGTCCAAAGATTTTTGGGGCCGTTCTGCCGATCGTCATTTACATAGGTTTTCTAGGGCAGACCAGGGCTTTTGGCACCTCTAGGTCACTACGCCATTTACATAGGTTTTCTAGGGCAGACCAGGGCTTTTGGCACCTCTAGGTCACTACGCAGTAGCCAAGCAGCAGAGCTCGTGACTTCACGCTCCAGACCGGACACTGGGAGCCTGGGTAGAACCCTTTTTGGTTCCAGGTACAGTAGAGTCCGTTTGGGTTCCATGTAGAACCCTCTGTGGAAAGGGTTCTAAATGGAACCCAAAAAGGTTATACCTAGAACCAAAAAGGGTTATCCAAAGGTTTCTCCTATGGGGACTGCTGAAGAACCCTTTTAGGTTCTAGATCACACCTTTTTTTCTAAGAGTGTATAGTGCACTACTTTTGACTATTGCTCTATGTGCCCTGGTCAAAATAAGTGCACTACAGGAAATAAGGTGCCATTTGAGATGCAGCCACTGAGTAAATAAGATGCTCATCAAGGCATTATGCTGCCATTTAGGTCCGATAAGGTCTAAGAGACAACTCCTTTGATATGAGGTTGAGTAGCCTTAGCCTCTTAGAAAAAAAGGTGCTAAATAGAATCATACAGTGTTCTTCGGTTTCTCCCTATAAGGGAACCCTTTTTGGTGCTGGGTAGAACCCTTTACAGAGAGTTGTATTTAGAACCCTCTATGTAGGGTTCTTCAAAGAACCCCCTGTACATGGTTCTACCTAGAACTCTCTGTGAAGGGTTCTGCCAAGAGCCCTCTATGAAGGGTTCTACCAAGAAACATTTTATCTTCTGAGGATTCTTCCTAGAACCTGCTATTATTTATGACAGTACATTACATACACTACCAGTCAAAAGTTTGGACACACCTACTCATTCAAGGGTTTTTCCTTTATTTTTACTATTTTCTACATTGTAGAATAAAACAAGTGTTAAACAAATCAAAATATATTTTATTTGAGATTCTTCAAATAGCCACAACTTTGCCTTGATGACAGCTTTGCACACGCTTGGCATTCTCTCAACCAGCTTCATGGGGTAGTCACCTGGAATGCATTTCAATTAACAGGTGTGCCTTCTTAAAAGTTTATTTGTGGAATTTATTTCCTTCTTAATGCATTTGAGCCAATCAGTTGTGTTGTGACAAGGTAGGGGGGGGGGGGTATACAGAAGATAGCCCTATTTGGTAAAAGACCAAGTCCATATTATGGCAAGAACAGCTCAAATAAGCAAAGAGAAACGACAGTCAATCATTACTTTAAGACATGAAGGTCAGTCAATACGGAACATTTCAAGAACTTTGAAAGTTTCTTCAAGTGCAGTCACAAAAACCATCAAGCGCTATGATGAAACTGGCTCCCATGAGGACCGCCACAGGAAAGGAAGACTCTGAGTTACCTCTCCTGCAGAGGATAAGCTCATTAGAGTTACCAGCCTCAGAAATTGCAGCCCAAATAAAGTAACAGACACATCTCAACATCAACTGTTCAGAGGGGACTGTGTGAGTCAGGCCTTCATGGTCGAATTTCTGCAAAGAGAACACTACTAAAAGGACACCAATAATAAGAAGAGACCTGCTTGGGCCAAGAAACACGAGTCCAAAATTGAGATTTTTGGTTCAAACCGCCGTGTCTTTCTGAGACGCGGTGTGGGTGAACGGATGATCTCCGCATGTATAGTTCCCACCGTAAAGCATGGAGGAGAAGGTGTTATGGTGCTTTGCTGGTGACACTGATTTATTTAAGGCACACTTAACCAGCATGTCTACCACAGCATTCTGTAGCGATACGCCATCCCATCTGGTTTGGGCTTAATGGGACTATCATTTGTTTTTCAGCAGGACAATAACCCAACACACCTCCAGGCGGTGTAAGCAGCTGGGGAAGAAGAAGGACGAATGAAACGGTTTGAGTGCTTCATCAACGTAGTTCTCCATTGCCTCATTTTCCGGGATAGATAGGGCGTAAACACGGCCCTTCGGTGGGGACTCTCCAGGGAGTAAGTCAATAGCACAGCCCCCTGGGTGATGTGGTGGCAGAGTGGAGGCCATAATTTTACTGAAGACATTGCTGTACTGGGCGTATTCAGATGGTATGGTGGGTGGCGCTGCAGAGGCAGAGTCCTCAATGGTGGTGGCTCTGCAGGGTAGGCTGAGACAACTGGTGAAGCAGGTAGAAGACCAGGACAGTAGTTCACCTTGTCGCCACGAGATGGCAGGGTCGTGACGACAAAGCCAGGGGTGTCCAAGGATGAGTGGCTGTTTGGGGGCTGAGAGTTCCATGAGTTGAATGGTTTCGGTGTGGAAGACTCCCATCTGGAGGGTAATGCTCTGTGTCAGGTGCGTAATGAAACCTGTGCCCAATGGCTGCCCGTCCAGGGTGTTAATCCTTAAGGGAGGGGTGACAGGTGTAGATCAATGTCAAGCTTTGTACTAGCTGGTGATCGATAAAACTACCTGCTGCTCCCGAATCTATCAAGCCCTCTACGTACTTCGTAACCCCCTTCACGGTTATCAATACTGGGATGGAGAATTGCTTCTAGGAGATATTTAGAAATACGGACTCTCCTACCTGCATGGCAGCGAAGGGATCCTTCTCATCTCTCCAACAGGGCAATGGCTGAGTAGATTATCTTTCCCTCCACAGTATAGGCAGAGCCCTTCTTGGATTCGCCTTTGACGTTCGATACACAGGAGAGGAGCATGACCCAACTGCATGGGCTCTGGAAGACTAACATTTTAAAATGTAAATGTAAGACTCGGACGGGATGACGGAATCATGGAAAGAGAAGGTTTCGTGTTCCTGGGTGGCAGAGTTCTTCGGCAGTCGGCGATGAGGTGGCCAATGGAGATATACATGTATTGATTTAAATCCTGAAGGTCACCTCTACAGGCCAGCTCCGCTTGAAGTTCCCTGTTGAGCCCTCGTCGGTAGACGGTAAGTAAAGCAGCCTCACTCCATCCACTCCCTGCAGCCATGGTGCGGAACTCGAGGGCATACTCGGCAGCTGAATTGCGTCCTTGTTGAAGGTCTATGAGGAGGTCCCCTATAGGACGACCGGAAGGAGAGTGATCGAATACCTCTTTGAAGAAGGTGTGGAAATGGGTCTCGGATCCGAGATCTGTGCTGTTGGCAGTCCATATGGCGGTGGCCCAATCCAGGGCTTTGCCTGTGAGTAGAGACACAACAAAATCGACCCTGCTCTTGTCGGTGGCGAAGTTAGTGGGGTTGTGCTCAATGCATTTGCTGCATTGCATCAGAAATCCCTGACATTTCCCAGGTGAACCGTCATATTTTCCAGGCATGGATATGAATGAAGGAGGGCTATGGGTTACGATACCAGGCATCGGAGGAGTAGGGATAGGCTGGCGGAGAAGATGGCCAATTACCTCCATACGCTCCTCTTGCCGGGTTAGGCGCCACTGTAGCTCTGCTGAATCCATTCCATTTTTGGTGAGGTATTCTGTAATGAATACTCAGGGAGAAAAAGGTGTAGATTCACGTGCAGAGCGCGGCAGGTGTTTATTACGCCTTCACAGAAGGCAGGAATCGTGGTCGCAGGCAGGCAATGGTCATACACAGGTAGGCAAACAGACAGGTGAAACAAAACTAGGACTGAAGGCTGGTTCTCACAAACGAGCTAGGAAAAGGCTTAATAGAGTCAAAACGAACAATACCTCACAACGCACAAACAGAAAGAACTGAACTAAATAAGGAGCTGATGAGACCAGGTGAGTAACTAACACAGGTGAAATCAATGAACAAAAATTAAAGACAGGGCTACGTTCAAGAACACAAAGAAACAGGACTATGTTCAAGAGCACAAGGTGAACAAAGAAAATAAGTACAGTACCTTACACCTTCACAGGTTGAAGAAGATTTCAAATGAAATCAATGTTGACAGAAATCAAAGGGTAGGTAAGCACCTCAGCTGCTTTAAATGCAAGGTGGCAAGTGGGTTTCGGTGACATTTAACCCCCGGCTTAATCAGGGCGACATTAATCTTGATGGACTGGACACTGTGGGGAAATGTTCTCCTTTCATCCCGATCGACTTTTTGAGTTACAACCTTGAAAAAACTTTGTAGGGACTTGAACTTCAGCACATTGGAGAACCCTTTATGGTTGTAGGTAGAACCCTTTCAATCAAATAAACATTTTAGATCCTTTTTTTTTCCATAGAGAAGGTTCTTAAGAACCCTGTAGAATTCCATGCCGAACCCTTTCCCTCTAGAATAAAAAATGGCTTCTAAAGGGGTTCTTTGTGGGTAAAGGGGTGTGTACACTCTTAGAAAAAAAGGTCTACAACCTAAAATGGTTCTTAGGCTGTCCCCAAAGGAGAACCCTTTGAAGAACCCTTGTTGGTTCCAAGTAGAACCATTTTGGGTTCCATGTAGAACCCTTTCCACAGAGAGTTTTACATGGAACCCAAAATAGTTCTACCTGGAACCAAAATGGGTTTAACTGGAATCAAAAAGGGTTTTCCTATGGGTACTTTTTCTAAGTGTAGTCAATCAACATTTAGGCTTTTGTAGCCCTATGGATGGCTCTATTGATGATTTGACTGGGATAACAACACAAACAAACATTTCCAAGGCCAGTCTACAACGATTACCACTGTGGGAAAATGAGAGGGAAATAAATGTGAAAATGTTCCTCATAAATTAGCCTATTAATAACCTAAATCATTAGGCTGTAATTTCCCAGCACCCTCATCATGATGCGACAGTTATATAAATCATAGTAGCCTACTAAAGCAAACCTTGGTAATGAGTTTGAAATAGCAATTAATATTCCTGGAAATTAGTTTGGGCGTGGATAATCATGAGCCGTTGTGTATGAGCCCTCATAAACCTTGTTTTGACGCAATGCACGTATGCAGACACATCACCACAGTTGGAGGCTACCTCGATTAAAGGAATGCAAAACAGTCCTTGCCTATAGTCATGGATTATTGACAGCAAATTTGACAGCTGTTTTTCTTTTCTCTCACTTTTTAGTATGCACATTAAAACTTACCCTTTGATATGAGTTTATCGATATCCCGGTCCATGCCTTGAAAGTAGCATTTTCTCCACAGTCCAGAATATGTGGAGAACAACGGACGCCCACATTCTGTCTCAAGAATCCCCATCCCCAGAATCGCCCTCCAGTTCTCAAGCAATTCCTCCTCTCTACTCCCGACGTGAATCGGCTTCAAAAGCGCCACGTTCCGTTTGGAGTTGCCGTTGTCCACAAGAGGCAAATGGTATATTGGCATCTCCCTGTTTTTCTGGTCATTAGAATCCGAACCATACTTGTCGCAGTTCTCCTTATGCCTTCTGGTATCTGTCTCGTACCAATGGTCGGTGAAGATAGCGGTGACCAGCAAGAGTAAAGAGACAACGCTCATGGACAAGCTCAGAGCGGTTGCAAGAGCTTGTTTCTCCATGGCTCAAACATCAGCGCTCGGCTCTATGCGCACAGGTTAGTCGTGTTGATAGTCGGACGCCCTTCTTCCAGCACCTGCTATTCCAGTTACTAAGCATCTTTATGCATCCTCTGACCTGCGAGCACGGTCCACAGTCGAGACCGCATTGGCTGCTTCCCACCCGCGGGTTGCTGAAATGGAAGATACAACAACACAGGTGGATCGGTCCGGTGCCTGCAGGCGTGCTGGGTGTCGGCTCAGCTCCGCACTTGCCTCTCTGTGGTGGAGATTACTAGTGTTTACCTGTATAAACCACACCACTCCTCTCGCTTTTTCCCTCTCCTCAGCACCTGGGCTTGAAGTCGTGTCCTCTTCGTCGGTGACCCAGTCGGGTAAAACTCCTATTCGCATGGAGAGGAAAATGACAATCTCCCGGCGGCGACACACAGCATGTGAGGGAATGTAAAGGTTGTCATACTCTTTCACACAGTCAGTAATAAAGATGGGTGTGTCTATAAGAGAAAATAATGTGTTTCCTGTGACTCCAAGGCTCCAAATGCGTCCTCATTTTGATGAAACATCAACACTCCCAATACAACAACTAACAGTTTTACCATTTGAATGTGTAAAACTTAAATTACTCTCTCTCTCTCTCTCTCTCTCTCTCTCTCTCTCTCTCTCTCTCTCTCTCTCTCTCTCTCTCTCTCTCTCTCTCTCTCTCTCTCTCTCTCTCTCTCTCTCTCTCTCTCTCTCTCTCTCTCTCTCTCTCTCTCTCTCTCTCTCTCTCTCTCTCTCTCTCTCTCTCTCAGATGCACACACACACATCACACATCACACACACAAAACAGGTCGAAATGTTTGACTATCTACCTACGCCTGAATGAAATAAATACTAAAAAGAAACCTTTTTGAGTGCGGACCAGCTACACAATGTTGGAATTCTATTACATTTTGGTCGACACACCTGTTCTGAGCGCAGTGGTCACACAAACTTTCAAGGAATGATGTGAGCCATCACTGCAGTACTCTCTCTCTCTTACACACACACACACACACACACACACACACACACACACACGCACGCTACCAAACAACTGACTCCCATTAAAAATCCTATTTTCACTAACCCCTAAAACTAACCCTAACCTTTAACCTAACCCTAACCTTAACCCTAACATTAACCCCTAACTCCTAACCCTAAACCTAACCCCTAACCCTAATTCCAACCCTAACCCTAATTGTAACCCTAAACCTAACCCCTAAGCCTAAAAAACACCCCGTTTCAGAATGGGTGGCAAGGAATAAGTTAGTCCTTAATATTTCAAAAACTAAAAGCATTGTATTTGGGACAAATCATTCACTAAACCCTAAACCTCAACTAAATCTTGTAATGAATAATGTGGAAATTGAGCAAGTTGAGGAGACTATATTGCTTGGAGTAACCCTGGATTGTAAACTGCCATGGTCAAAACATATTGATACAACAGTAGCTAGGATGGGAAGAAGTCTGTCTATAATAAAGAGCTGCTCTGCATTCTTAACAGCACTATCAACAAGGCAGGTCCTACAGGCCATAGTTTTGTCGCACATGGACTACTGTTCAGTCGGGTGGACAGGTGCCACAAAGATGGACTTAGGAAAATTGTAATTGGCTCAGAACAGGGCAGCACGGCTGGCCCTTGGATGTACACAGAGAGCTAACATTAATAATATGTATGTCAATCTTTCCTGGCTCAAAGTGGAGGAGGGATTGACTTCATCACTACTTGTATTTGTGAGAGGTATTGACATGTTGAATGCACCGAGCTGTCTGTTTGAACTACTGGCACACAGTTTGGACACCCATGCATACCCCACAAGACATGCCACCAGAGGTCTCTTCACAGTCCCAAGTCAAGAACAGACTATGGGAGGTGCATAGTCCTACACAGAGTCATGACTACATGGAACTCTATTCCACATCAAGTAACTCATGCCAGCAGTAAAATTAGATTTAAAAAACAGATAAAAATACATCTTATGGAACAGCGGAGACTGTGAAGCAACACAAACATAGACACATGCATGCAAACACACGATAACATATGCACTATACACACGTACACATGGATTTTGTGTTGTAGATATGTGGTAGTAGAGTAGAGGCCTGAGGGCACACACTTAATATGTTGTGAAATCTGTTATGAATGTATTGTAATGTTTTTTAAATGAATAACTGCCTTAATTTTGCTGGAGCCCAGGAAGAGTAGCTGCTGCCTTGGCAGCAGCTAATGGGGATCCATAATAAATACAAATACAAATACACACACGCACACAATGGCCATATCAAAGTGAACTCATGAACAGAGTTCATGAACTGTATACTGTTGCACATAAAGCTTTCAGGGGACATATCCAAAATGTCAGGATTTTCAACAATCCCCAATCAGTCCCCAAACAAATTATCAATAACCATTTCAGCATCATGCTATTGCAATTCTATTCTGTGACAGTATCAAAGTCTGAATTGAGTTCATAGTGATGAAATAATTGCCACCAAGCGAGCATTGCTGAAATGGATTTGTGGGTGTTTATTTGGCTTGTTTTATCTGCGCCTTTGTCAGCTCTAATAATTGCCCATTAAAATGGAGCCTGGATGTGTGCCTGGCATGACAAAAATGGCATAAATGAACATGTAAATGGTGATGACAGTGATTGCAATCTGTACTGGTGGAGTGGACATGGGAAAACATTGAGCAATTAAATTGGCACATTTGCTAGGTTGACCAAATTGGTACAAATTACAGTAAATGAAGTAATTTGATCAAAATAACACTGCAGAGCATTAGAAAAGGTTACTTTCACATTGTGTGGGCCATTGTCTTTGTTGAATATATTTTTGTGCTGTGCATTCCTATTTTCAGATTAGTATAGGCCTAGGGAGTAGGGACAGATCCATCTAGTGACACCTGTTTTTTCTCTGGAGGGAATTACACAAAGGCAGGACATAAAGGGAAATTAAGAATAAGAGTGATGTGTGATATGGTCAAGTGTAATAACGCATTGGCTTTATATTAGTCACTTTGCCACCATTCAGTAATAAGGACTTTTTAATAGTACTGTACAATAATAAATTCAATAAAATAGTAAGTAATAATACATTTATTGCAAACTTTCCACATGCACAAATGCTTAGTAATTCTTGCTCACAAGGTAATAGATTATAATACATTTACACAATATGATTGTATGGGGATTACTTTGTGTGCTCTCAAGTTTCACTGAAAAGTAAAACAATGTATCAATATAGTAGCCTAATGCAGCATATTATCTATTATAAACTGGGTGGTTCGAGCCCTGAATGCTGATTGGCTGACAGCCGTGGTATACCAGGGGTACAACAAAACATTTATTTTTACTGCTCTAATTACATTGGTTACCAGTTTATAATAGCAATAAGGCAACTCGGGGCTTATTGCTTAATTATACCATAATTATTGATTGATATAATCAAACTCATAAGATCGTTTTTCCAAGTTTATGATCTTAATTTTCCTAATTCTCAAATTCTATTCTACTCTATTCTATTCTGTTCTACTCTATTCCAACTCTGGATGTTTGTGAGAATGAGAAGAAAGGATCCAGCTGTAAACAAGTAGAGAATTACTGGGGTATTCATGATCCTCGTGTCAAAGAGATTTCTGTAGGCTACACAAAACCAAACCAGTCGCTCCTAAACTCAGGTTTCAGATCAGTTTAGCGTTTCACCCCCAACAACTGAGAATTTGTGGACGCTAAACTGATCCTAGATCTGTGCCCAGTGGCAAAATTCTACCGGAGACCCCAGTCAGCCAGCGACCCACCCTCTTGTCGCCCATTCCTTGCATTTTCCTCTTAGACAAGCCAGCTGGCTGCGGCGCACGCGCTGTGCGCAGAGGAGGCCATGTTAAAGTTACAGTGAAGTCAGGCTGTGATTTTTTCTGACGACGTATGTTTATATTGTATGTTTGTCGTTATTTGTGGTGTCAGTGTCCCAACAACTATAACGACTGGATAAGGAAACCGGGGACCTAAAAATGGCTTCCACTTTCGACCTTTCAAGGCGAAATCCGCAAGAGGATTTCGAGCTTATACAGAGAATTGGAAGCGGGACCTACGGAGATGTATACAAGGTAAAAAGGGATTTTAGCTATACATTGTCTTATTTTTTGATAAACCATTCATATGCTACCAATAAAGACATTGTTATTGGCAACCTGACTACAATGTAGGAACTTGGAGTAGCCTTCAGGAGTTTAGCCATTCGGGCAACAACTTGTCAACAGTGGTTGTTGAACTAGTTTATCCAAGCTGTTAGCATGTTTACCAACTCGCTACAAATGTGTTCCAGTTCACAAAGGAATTCTACCGATTCTTGTAATAAATGCATACGTATCCCGGTGAAATTCCACGAACGATATTGTTACAATGTTTCAATTTGCTTTCACAGTGTTGTCATCGCTATGCCTAGCCCAATAATGGACTAAAGGAGCACGTTACTGCTTATAGTCAAAATACCTTACATGTTCTGTTTCTTCTTCTATGGTATATTGGCGATCGCACAATGTAATGTGCATCCCGCCACCTTCTGTACGGGATGGAAACAGGATTCCCCCTCAAAAACGACCCAAAAATAAATACATAAACTAAACTAAATCAAACAACTTTTCTGTAAAAAAATAAAACAGATCTGATCGCTACACAGGCTCAAGGGCAACCTGGGAGGGCGGGTCTTCCGGCGCCAGTACCCCATGCAAGTCCCAAAATATTTTCTGCCCCACATACAATGTCCAGTTTCTTAGACTTCTTTGAGACTTGTGCCATACAGTTCATAACTATGGCAATGAATGCCATGAAATCGACCTTTTTAACACACATGGTATCTTTTGACTAGCAGCAAATATTTACTACAGGCCACTATCATATCTTCACTAGCGTCACTTGTTTTCTCAATTATTTGAATCGCCTCCGCATAGGAGATTCGATTGGCCGCTATAACATTTGCTACCTCAATCTCCTTCACCCTTACAGGGCACGCTAGGAACTCGGGATCATGATCCCCACCACAATTGCAACACCGCCGTCCTTCTACACACCGTTCTTCAGTGTACTCTGTCCATTTGCACCTCACTTGAAACATGGCCAAATCCTGTACAATTCTTACACTGCAATGCTTTGGGGAGAAAGCTCTTACAGCGTATCTTACACAACCACGCTTCTCATGCTTGGTATTTGCTCTATATAAAAAAGCAACATAACCGACAGACTTTCTTATTTTTCTCCATTCACCAAACGTGTCAGACGCCGGGCACCAACCACACCAGGAATTCCCTTCAGGTGTTCGACCTGAACATCCGTCGTCACCCCTGAGATGACTCCTTTGATGGGTGGTCTACTCCGAAGTTCAAAACACAAAACTTCTGTTGTCCGGATTCTTTTGCAATCTTCCTCTGTTCTTCAGAAATACAATAATCAAAATAAGACCACCCCTGGTCACCCAATTTTCAACACCTCAAACGGGTCTCCCACATATGCGTCCTTACTCAACAAACGCATCCCAACAAAAAGCGATTCATTATCATTCATACACATCCTCCAATTTTAGACAATTTCCTTTTTGTTCCAGTTTTTGATACTATTGTTTTCCATTCAGAACATTCGTCTTCACCAACTTTGCTTGATGCGCTGCTTGATTCGACCTCAGCAACCACTTCCGCCATCTTTCCTTCCTCCGTCCCCTCCCACATGTTCTGTTGAGCCCTTTAGACCCCAATAGAATTCTAGAATGCTGCTGTAGATTACTGAGAATTTTCAAGATAAAGCTCATTTTTTCACACATTTCAAACAAACCGACATAGCTAAAAAACAAAGAACAAATGACAATTACAAGTTAACTTAGTTTTAAAGAGCACAACCTCTTCTTTAATACACTATATATAATACGAAAGTATGTGGACACCCATTCAAATTAGTGGATTTGGCTATTTCAGCCACACCCGTTGCTGACTGGTGTATAAAATCGAGCACACAGCCATGGGATCTCCATAGACAAACATTGGCAGTAGAATGGCCTTATTGAAGAGCTCAGTGACTTTCAACGTGGCACCGTCATAGGATGCCACCTTTCCAACAAGTCAGTTTGTCAAATTTCTGCCCTGCTAGAGCTGCCCCGATCAACTATAAGTGCTGTTATTGTGAAGTGGAAACGTCTAGGAGCAGCAACAGCTCAGCCGCGAAACGCGTTCTCTGGAGTGATGAATCACGCTTCACCATCTGGCAGTCCGACGGACGAATCTGGGTTTGGCGGATACCAGGAGAACGCTACCTGGCCAAATGCATAGTGCCAACTGTACAGTTTGGTGGAGGAGGAATAATGGTGAGGGACTGTTTTTTATGGTTCGGGTTAGGCCCCTTAGTTCCAGTGAAGGTAAATCTTAACGCTCATTTTGTCTTCCATTGTGTAAAGACACTATCAAAAAACTATTAACGCTCAACACAACAAAAAACCATAGAGTATTTAAATTGTAGTAAATTACTCACTTAAAATGTACCAAGAATAATATATTATACTTGTAAATATTATTATTAACAAAATGTGACCAGAGGACAATATTCAGAAAGTAAAAAACAAAACACCCAAAGTAGGCTATTTGATTGACAACGATTCCTACTTCTGTAACAATGTGAAAATTCAAAACTATTCAGAGACTATTTCAAAATGTAGGTAATCTCTGTAGAAATAGTAGCCTACAATTCAGTGAATGGAACAAGTATTAGATAGAGACCGATAAAGAGAGAAGATACACAACACAACAACTGTTCAGAGACAATAAAAGATTTGTAGGAGAAATTCATATTTCACACTGTCACTTTAATATTTGCTTTTAGCCTATAACATGTCATGGAACTTCTGGAAGCACTACCCCATCCTGCTTAGTGGCACAGAACACATAGATAACCCAAAAGAGATTTCTACACTCTTTGCCCTGCGTCCACTCCAGATGCACACCACTCCCTCACTTGCGCCCTTCAAACTTCACCTGCTTTCAAATTAGTTACAGCTCGGTCCTCTTCCTACCACTGTAGCCATCACAAAGTGGATGCACAAGCTGCATTTCGAATGCCTTCAAGGACCAGCGCCTGCGGTTTCTGGGAAGGGGCCCTTGCCATTTATGATGGCAATGTTGAGCATCCCCCAAAACACATACTTCCACCATTCTCTGCCTGTGCGTCTAACATTGTAATAGCTACTCAGTTGGTCAAGATGGTCAACCCCGCCCATTTTCTTGTTGTAGTGCATTACAAGCTCTGGAACAGATAGAAGTTCCTACCACTTTTAAAAACAACTCTAAAACCCCTACCACTGTCACTTTAGTCCTAGGCTGTGTGACAGTGACAAATAGCCTCCCATTCCACCCACCCACACACACACTCACTCTCTCTTGCTCTCTCTCTCTGTCCTCCAATCAACTCTTGCTTTCTTGCCTGACAGACTAACTACAGAGTTTGCCAATGTTAGCTGATTAGTTACAAAGCTGGCACAATTTCCAAATGAATTGCATCGTTAGAACAGGACAAAACAACCAACTTATTAGCTGGCTATGTAAACAAATATCCAACTCATCATATGAGCTCTGCTGCGCGGGCATCTACTACCCTAACACGACAGCTAAGCTGTCAAATAATAGGAAAACGAGGCAATGTATAGCCTATGAATATCTGCACCTAGAAAACATGACAAACCATAACCAAAGCCCAACAGATAAACACAAATTACTCTAGCCTTCATTTCGGTGGCTAGTTTTCGTGAGCGCAGGCCAAATTTACCGCTACACACAACTTTTCTTGCCTGACAGACGTACTAGTTAGCTAGCTACCTATAGCAAGCAGCTTGGGCCATTTCCATATGAATTACATCGGTAGAAACAAGACAAAACAACCAACTAGTTAGCTGACTATATACAGCTTAACACTGCAACTATTTCAATGAGACAGAGAGCGTTCATTCGAGCTTCACCGCTGATGTGCTCGTCTGTACCAACCTAGTTATTATGACATGACAGGATTTGCTAATCTGTGAGCCATTTCCAAAGTTTCACAGCATCAAACATCGACAACACTAAACCTATATCTGCTGTTTACTTATTTCACTCACTTCGACATCATCGCTTTCAAAGTGCAAGGACGTGTGCGAATCCGTATCACCAACCAACATAGATATTGCCTCTTTCACAGTGAAAGGTTGTGTCTGCTTCGGTGCTGTCATTTTTAATAATGAAGTAAAAAAAAGAAACGTTGAAAGTCAAATGACAACTTACCCTGTTTATGGCTGACGACAACAGCCATGCGAATACGACAACAGGTTGTTAGCAAGTTAATGTTGCGATATTGACACAGATATTATTGTTAGAAAAACAAGGCAGTTCACAGCCACTAGTAATTTAAAGAAAGGCCGTCGACGGCCGCTATTGGTTCTAAAGGGATTTATTAAAGGCAAATTGGTTCTTGAAGCTAAAACAGCCAAATACTCCATCTAAATGTGAATCGATTCTCAATTGTGGTATTGTTCTAGAAACATAAATCCCTCTACTTTCATATCACATCAAAATAATTTCACAAATGCAAAATACACACTTACTGTTATAACCGTTTTTAACACAGTTGCAGCAGATATTATTTTTCAATGACAACACATTTGTGGCGTCCGTCTTCCATTTAAACACAGGTGTTCGGAGACGCAGATAGCTAATTAGCATAGGTAGTACACTCTGTCTTTCTTATCTTTTCGTAAACAAGCACTGTAAAATGAAAATATGGCCTTGTGGGAACCCTAACCTTTAAAGGTGTGTATCAATATATATATATATATATATATATATATATATATATATCTCGCTGATATGAAAGATAAGGAACTGAGAGTCATGATCAAGGGCTATGCTCTCCCCTATTATATTTATCAATGTACAGTATATCTCAAGATGGACAGGAAAAGTAGTCTACAGATGATGACTTTAGTTTTCCTATTGTTACATTAACAGTAGCCTATCTTTAACAAATGTTATTTTCAGGCCCAAGAAAACAATAGCTCAAGGGGCTCCCAAAGATGAAAATGCTGGCTTACACGGTTAAGGGTTTCTCAGTTTTAACTTATTACAGTTGAAGTCGGAAGTTTACATACACTTAGGTTGGAGTCATTAAAACTCGTTTTTCAACCACTCCACATTTCTTGTTAACAAACTATAGTTTTGGCAAGTCGGTTAGGACATCTACTTTGTGCACGACACAAGTAATTTTTCCAACAATTGTTTACAGACAGATTATTTCACTTATAATTCACTGTATCACAATTCAAGTGGGTCAGAAGTTTACATACACTAAGTTGACTGTGCCTTTAAACAGCTTGGAAAATTCCAGAAAATGATATCATGGCTTTAGAAGCTTCTGATGGGCTGATTGACATATTTTGAGTCAATTGGAGGTGTACCTGTGGATGTATTTCAAGGCCTACCTTCAAACTCAGTTCCTCTTTGCTTGACATCATGGGAAAATCAAAAGAAATCAGCCAAGACCTCAGAAAAAAAATTGTAGACCTCCACAAGTCTGGTTCATCCTTGGGAGCAATTTCCAAACGCCTGAAGGTACCGCGTTCATCTGTACAAACAATAGTACGCTAGTATAAACACCATGGGACTACACAGCCGTCATACCGCTCAGGAAGGAGACGCGTTCTGTCTCCTAGAGATGAACGTACTTTTGTGCGAAAAGTACAAATCAATCCCAGAACCACAGCAAAGGACCTTGTGAAGATGCTGGAGGAAACAGGTACAAAAGTATCTATATGCACAGTAAAACGAGTCCTATATATCGACATAACCTGAAAGGCCGCTCAGCAAGGAAGAATCCACTGAAGACTTTAGCTTACATAGTTAGGCCAGAATATGAGCTACTACACCAACATTACATCAGTGGCATCTTAGGCCCCCCTTTAATTTTAATTTTATTTCACCTTTATTTAACCAGGTAAGCCAGTTGAGAACAAGTTCTCATTTACAACTGCGACCTGGCCAAGATAAATCAAAGCAGTGCGATAAAAACAACAACAGAGTTACATATGGGGTAAAACAAAACATAAAGTCAAAAATACAACACAAAATATATATACAGTGTGTGCAAATGTAGCAAGTTATGGAGGTAAGGCAATAAATAGGCCATAGTGCAAAATAATTACAATGAGTATTAACACTGGAATGATAGATGTGCAAGAGATGATGTGCAAATAGAGATACTGGGGTGCAAATGTGCAAAATAAATAACAATATGGGGATAGTTGGGTGGGCTAATTTCAGATGGGCTGTGTACAGGTGCAGTGATTGGTAGGGTGCTCTGACAACTGATGCTTAAAGTTAGTGAGGGTGATAAGAGTCTCCAGGTTCAGAGTTTTTTGCAGTTCGTTCCAGTCATTGGCAGCAGAGAACTGGAAGGAATGGTGGCCAAAGGAGGTGTTGGCTTTGGGGATGACCAGTGAGTTATACCTGCTGGAGCGCATACTACGGGTGGGTGTTGCTATGGTGACCAATGAGCTAAGATAAGGCGGGGATTTGCCTAGCAGTGATTTATAGATGGCCTGGAGCCAGTGGGTTTGGCGACGAATATGTAGTGAGGACCCGCCAACAAGAGCGTACAGGTCACAGTGGTGGGTAGTATATGGGGCTTTGGTGACAAAACGATGGCACTGTGATAGACTACATCCAATTTGCTGAGTAGAGTGTTGGAGGCTATTTTGTAAATTACATCGCCGAAGTCCAGGATCGGTAGGATAGTCAGTTTTACGAGGGCATGTTTGGCAGCATGAGTGAAGGAGGCTTTGTTGCGAAATAGGAAGCCGATTCTAGATTTAACTTTGGATTGGAGATGCTTAATTAGAGTCTGGAAGGATAGTTTACAGTCTAACCAGACACCTAGGTAATTGTAGTTGTCCTCATACTCTAGGTCAGACCCGCCGAGAGTAGTGATTCTAGTCGGGTGGGCGGGTGCCAGCAGCGTTCGATTGAAGAGCATGCATTTAGTTTTACTAGTGTTTAAGAGCAGTTGGAGGCTACGGAAGGAGTGTTGTATGGCATTGAAGCTCGTTTGGAGGTTTGTTAACACAGTGTCCAATGAAGGGCCAGATGTATACAAAATGGTGTCGTCTGCGTAGAAGTGGATCTGAGTATCACCAGCAGCAAGAGCGACATCATTGATATACACAGAGAAAAGAGTCGGCCCAAGAATTGAACCCTGTGGCACCCCCATAGACTGCCATAGGTCCAGACAACAGGCCCTCCGATTTGAGACATTGAACTCTATCTGAGAAGTAGTTGGTGAACCAGGCGAGGCAGTCAATTGAGAAACCAAGGCTATTTAGTCTGCCAATAAGAATGTGGTGGTTGACAGAGTCGAAAGCCTTGGCCAGGTCGATGAATACGGCTGCACAGTACTGTCTATTATCGATCGCGGTTATAATATCGTTTAGCACCTTGAGCGTGGCTGAGGTGCACCCATGACCAGCTCGGAAACCGGATTGCATAGCGGAGAAGGTACAGTGTGAATCGAAATGGTCGGTGATCTGTTTGTTAACTTGGCTTTCAAATACTTTCGAAAGGCAGGGCAGGATATAGGTCTGTAACAGTTTGGATCTAGAGTGTCACCCCCTTTGAAGAGGGGGATGACCGCAGCAGCTTTCAAATCTCTGGGGATCTCAGACGTTACGAAAGAGAGGTTGACCAGGCTAGTAATAGGGGTTGCGACAATTTCGGCGGCTAATTTTAGAAAGAAAGGGTCCAGATTGTCTAGCCCAGATGATTTGTAGGGGTCCAGATTTTGCAGCTCTTTCAGAACATCAGCTGTCTGAATTTGTGTGAAGGAGAAGCGGGGGAGGGCATGGGCAAGTTGCAGCGGAGGGTGCAGAGCTGGTGACAGGGGTAGTGGTAGCCAGGTGGAAAGCATGGCCAGCCGTAGCAAAATGCTTGTTGAAATTCTCGATTATTGTAGATTTATCGGTGGTGATAGTGTTTCCTAGCCTCAGTGCAGTGGGCAGCTGGGAGGAGGTGCTCTTATTCTCCATGGACTTTACAGTGTCCCAAAACGTTTTGGAGTTAGTGCTACAGGATGCAAATTTCTGTTTGAAAAAGCTAGCCTTTGCTTTCCTAACTGCTTGTGTATATTGGTTCCTAACTTCCCTGAAAAGTTGCATATCGCGGGGGCTATTCGATGCTAATGCAGTATGCCACAGGATGTTTTTGTGCTGGTCAAGGGCAATCAAGTCTGAGGAGAACCAGGGGCTGTATCTGTTCTTAATTCTGCATTTTTTGAATGGGGCATGCTTATTTAAGATTGAGAGGAAAGCACTTTTAAAGAACAACCAGGCATCCTCTACTGATGGAATGAGATCGATATCCATCCAGGATACCTGGGCCAGGTCAATTAGGAAGGCCTGCTCGCTAAAGTGTTTTAGGGAGTGTTTGACAGTGATGAGGGGTGGTCGTTTGACCGCAGACCCGTTACGGACGCAGGCAATAAGGCAGTGATCACTGAGATCCTGGTTGAAGACAGTGGAGGTGTATTTAGAGGGTAAGTTAGTCAGGATGATATCTATAAGGGTGCCCATGTTTAGAGTTTTAGGGTTGTTCCTGGTAGGTTCCTTGATAATTTGTGTGAGATTGAGGGCATCTAGTTTGGATTGTAGGATGGCTGGGGTGTTAAGCATATTCCAGTTTAGATCACCAAGCAGTACGAACTCTGAGGATAGATGGGGGCCAGTCAATTCACATATGGTGTCCAGGGCACAGCTGGGGGCTTCCCCTACAGAGAATCCCTTTCTATTTTGAAGTAAGTTGGTCCATATCAGAAACCAGCTGTGTGGGTTTCACTTTAAGTAACCTACAGTACAGATTAAACAGGCCCTCTTGATTTACATTGTTCAATTCCTTGAACAATGGTTTCTTACTTTCTTTCATGAAATACTTAATAAATACTTAATAATTGGTGCTAACATGGGTAATTCTGTCATGACAGTTGGTGCAAGGTTATTAACAAGCTCTTAGAATAATACGCTAACTTCTTTATATCATCAGTTCCCACAGTGCCCCTAAATAAGAGCGATAAGGGAGATAGCCTATGCCATAATGAATATAGATTTTCTTTAGGTAGGCCTATCTCCCCAAAAGAGCACTACACATCAAAGATCTCGTGCATTTCCTTTTCCACACTATCTCTCTTGAAATGGGCCTAATTGTCTGTAGTATCCATTAGTGCCAAGTTAGGGACTACTTATTTCATGAGAAAAGCATGTGAAAGGAAGTCTTACTCAAAGGTACGGGAAAGGGAAGCAGTAGGATGAAAGCCCTTGTCATGTGACTGAAACTGAAAAACTAAGAAACAATTAGGCTATGTACATACTCTCTCTTTATCTTGTGCTCAACACAACTCATTGTCTTTGGGCCAGATACAATACTTCCTACCTTATCCATTATAATATACCTTATTATTTTCCCTGTTTCCTCCCTCAAACTATAGTAAGGTCCGAAATGATTGACACCCTTGATAAAGGTGAGAGAAAATGACTGTATCCTGGGTCCTGGGACCCTTGTTAAGGTCAACGGCATCATGAACTTTACCCAGTACCAGGACATTTTATACAAAACCCTGGTTGCTTCTACCAGGAGGCTGAAACTTGGCCGCAAGTGGATTTTCCAGCAAGAAAATAACCCCAAGCACACATCAAAATCCACAAAGAAATGGCCATCTCAGTCTCCGGACTTGAAACCCATTGAAAACCTGTGGTTTTAATTAAAGAGCAGTCCATAAACGCAGACGAAGGATATCAATGATCTGGAATGATTCTGTAAGGAGGAATGATCTAAGCTCCCTCCCAATGTGTTCTCCAACTCATAAAACATTTTAGAAAAAGGTTTATTTTGCCCTTATTCTCGCAAGGTGAGGTATTGAAAAGAAGGGTGTCAATAATTTTGACCCCTACCTTTTTGAGAAAAACTATATTACTTGTTAAACAAAATCCCTTTCTCTGAGCAATTGTATTAGTATAAAATAATATAAATTGCATACAATATAGTTTAGGATTTTATTATTTATTTTATACAGTCAACTTTGCTAAATTTTATGATCAATCATTTCAGATCCCACTGTATGTCTAAAAGTGCCAATTGAGTTGATCACCAAAAAATTTTGAAGTGCATTTTATTGTAAAAGCATTGACAAAACCCAGTTGATGGACATTTTTGAAAACTGCCTAGAAAGACTTGCTGTTCAGAATGCAGAAATAATGAAAGCCATAATTATTCCATTTATCTGTTTTCTTTGCCTATACCCTGCAGCCAATTTCATAGCTGCTGGGTTGTTTTCAGTCATCACCATTATCTCTGCAAGTGAGAACCTTTGCTCTCATGGGAATGTACCCTACCTATATGCATTCACATTCCTGAAAACATTTGCATGAATGCAATACCAAGATTATTATGGAGGCCCGGGAAGGCTTTGTAATGATGATAGCTGCAATATGACAGCATTTTGCACTCCATGGAAAAATGTCCCCTAGGTACAGATCTAGGATCAGCTGCCTAACACCCAATCCTAACCTTAACCATTAGTGAGGAAAATGCTAAACTGACCCAAGATCTGATTCTAGGGACAACTTCACCCTACTCCTGTGGCTGCATTTGGCTTCATAGAATTCCTCATCGTCTATCATCCTTGACTTTAAGATAACATTTTTGCATGTGAAAGAATGTTAACGAAATGTCTGAGTTCCTCCAATGTTTTTTTTGTGTGTAGGAGGACTTGGCTTTTCCAGACAGTGTGCAACTTGGTAACACCACTTCACTTGAAGTGTGTCATACTGTCGTAAGAATGACGTAACAAGTACAGTAATAATATAATAACTATGAATAATATGCCATAGCATTGTCAGGAACGTTATTGTCATATGCTGAGACAAAAGTCGCTCTGGATAAGAGCGTCTGCTAAATGACTAAAATGTAATGTAAATGTATTTACCCATCGAGAGCTTGGGACTGTTATGTTCTATCTGCAAAAAGATGATTCTGAGATAATTGGCTTTAACGCGCCGAAACCTCATTGGTTTGAATGGTGTCAGCAATTTTGATCTTGTATTCTTTTGAACTTAACAACATGCATTGGAGTATTTAGGTAGAGAACATTGAACAGAACAAGGCTATGTCAAATAACTCAATTTGGACAAAAATGCAAATAGAACATTATAGTCCCAAGCTCTCGCTATGTCATGAAGATGATATAACAGGGTAAATTCTTACATGTTATTGTAATGGACGCCATAGCAGTTGTTTGCTAACAAATGGCTTATACTTATAGCTAGGGCTGGGCGATATGGCCAAAATATCATATCACTGTATTTTTCAAGTTTTTGACAGTATTTTATGTTTTTGAATAATAGAAGTTCTACATTTGCTTTAGGAGTAGTGCGTGACCCTAGGGTGGCAACACATACATTCTAAGTGATTTCATTCTGATTGTTTTATACTGTTCAATTCAACTTCAACCAAAAATAATTTCCTGCATTTCCATCAATTTCTGCATTTCCTGCACGCATTTGAGATAATTTCCACACTGCCATGTAGGGCTGCACGATATGGGCAAAAAATACAAGGCCTTATTTTTAACCAAATGTTGCAATTGCGATTTGACTTTCAATTTAGATCGAAACACTTGGGTGAACTGTTGGAATCATGGAAATACACTGAACAAAAATATAAATGCAACTTGGATAAAAACGTCTGCTAAATGGCATATTATTATATTATAACATTCAACAATTTCAAAGATTCTACTGAGTTACAGTTCATATAAGGAAATCAGTCAATTTAAATACATACATTAGGCCCTAATCTATGGATTTCAAATGACTGGGAATACAGATATGCATACTTTAAAAAACAAAGGTAGGGGCGTGGATCAGAGAACCAATCAGTATCTGATGTGACCACCATTTGCCTCATGCAGCGCGACACATATCCTTCGCATAGAGTTGATTAGGCTGTTGATTGTGGCCTGTGGAATGTTGTCCCACTCCTCTTCTGGCTGTGTGACGTTGCTGGATATTGGCGGAAACTAGAACACTCTGTCGTACACGCCGATCCAGAGCATCCCAAACATGCTCAATGGGTGACATGTCTGGTGAGTATGCAGGCCATGGAAGAACTGGAACATTTTCAGCTTCCAGGAATTGTGTACAGATCCTTGCGACATTGGGCCGTGCATTAATATGCTGAAACATGAGGTGATGGCGGCGGATGAATGGCATGACAATGGGCCTCAGGATCTCGTCACGGTATCTCTGTGCATTCAAATTGCTATGAATAAAATGCAATTGTGTTGGTTGTCCATAGCTTGTGCCTGCCCATACCATAACCCCTGTTCACAATGTTGACATCAGCAAGCCGCTCGGCCACATGACACTACACGCTGTCTGCCATCTGCCCGGTACAGTTGAAACGGGGATTAATCTGTGAAGAGCACAATTCTCCAGCGTGCCAGTGGCCATTGAAGTTTAGAATTTGCCCACTGAATTCGGTTATGACGCCGAACAGCAGTCAGGTTAAGACCCGAGTTTCATCAGCTGTCCGGGTGGCTGGTCTCAGATGGTCCCGCAGCTGAAGAAGCCGGATATGGAGGTCCTGGGCCTGCGTGGTTACATGTGGTCTGCAGTTGTGAGGCAAGTTGGACGTACTGCCAAATTCTCTAAAACGACGTTGGAGGCTGCTTATGGCAGAGAAATTAACATTTAATTCTCTCGGAACAGCTCTGGTGAACATTCCTGCAGTCAGCATGTCAATTGCATGCTCCCTCAAAACATGAGACATCTGTGGCATTGTGTTGTGTGACAGAAATGCACATTTTAGAGTGGCCTTTTATTGTCCCCAGCACAAGGTGCACCTGTGTAATGATCATGCTGTTTACTCAGCTTATTCATATGCCACACCTGTCAGGTGGATACATTCTATTGGCAAAGGAGAAATGCTCACCAACGGATGTAAACAAATTTGTGTAAAACATTTGCGAGAAATAAGCTTTTTGTGCGTATGGAACATTTCTGGGATTTCAACTAATGAA
Organism: Coregonus lavaretus; assembly: GCF_964263955.1. Lineage (NCBI taxonomy): Eukaryota > Metazoa > Chordata > Actinopteri > Salmoniformes > Salmonidae > Coregonus > Coregonus lavaretus. The sequence goes on from NC_139993.1 coordinate 11,354,985, forward strand.
AATGCCAGGGAGGAATTATTGTGACAGGGTAGGAACCAAAGTGACGGTCAGTGTTTCCTAGGGGACCCTATAATCTTTGGCTACATTAAATGTTTTTTCATGTAGCCAACATATTCATGCTTCGCCTATTCCGCTTTGATTTAGAAGATACTGTTGCACAAACAACATGCTGATTTAGGCCTACACCAGCACTGGTATCAGGTTATATTAGTTTGCTATGTTTGCTCTGACTCAGTACATTTATTAGCTAGCTAGCCCGCTAACTAGCGATTAGCATTAGTGGCTGCATTGACCATGCAGACTGAACGCAAGTGTCTCGTGGTCAAGCAACACCAAATGCGCTCCTTGAGTGGCATGGGGCGGGGCTAGGTGTGTGTGGAAATTGGCATGGAGAGAACAGAAAGGGATGACTCAAGTAGCGGTGTAAACTATAAAAATGGACGTTACATAGGGCATATCACATTTAACAAACCAAACATTCAAATACCGTTATAGAAGGTAAAGTAAAAACCCATACCGGTCCGTGCAGCAATAGCGGTATATAGTAAAATACAGTATACCGCCCAACCCTACTTATAGCTGTGTCTCTCTACTATGACATTCTTATGACTGTGTCATGACAGTGTTATAGCATGGTCATGATAGTAAGTGTTAACTGTTATTGTAATGAACACCATAGCAGTCGTTAACAAATGACTTAAAGTCCAGTTAGCAGATAATGGACCCTAACAGACATTTATGTAGTTGGTGTGATGGTCCCGTTGAGGTTGAACTAATATACATGGGTTTGAACAACTTTTATCATAGAAATTATTTGTTAGTTTACATTTGTACAATTTATGCTCCCTGCATATAAAAGCCATGAAGACTTCAACGCAAGATCGTAATTTCTATGACTCACACGGTGGAGGAACATATTGCCTGTAGTCTACTGTACTGTGGTAAGCTATAAGTGGCACTTCACTTTTTAATATGGAAAACAGCTGTGGGGATTTTTCTACAATATAGCAGTTATATGTGGAAATATGTATTTGAGTCAATATTAGCAAGCCAGAAGCTGATGAAACCAAGTGGATTCTCTCCTCCCTCTCTCCCCAGATTTAGCTTGTGGCTATCACTGTCTAGCTGGCTAGGTTTAGGATATTTACTAGCCCATACCAGTGACAAACTTAGCTATGTTATGGACATATAGCAGTACACAAAATCTAGCTCACTTATTTTGCCAGCTAGAAAGAAATAGCCACAAATTGATTTAGAAAAGGAGGAAGAGGATAGCTAGCTATAGCATGCTAACGTTAGCAGCTGCCCCTTCAACAAGAAGCAACTGTGACAACATTGATCCTAAGATGATTTAAAAAAAAACTAATCCACAATCCACCCCTCCAAAGAAAGCATGACTCTCAGGCTTCTCCGTAAATCCACCAGATCCGCGATCGGATCCATGGCTAAAGTGTTGCATTTCAGTTTAGGCCGCACCTGGCAGGCTGTATAGATAACTCCCCCGGAGCCACAGAATGGCTGAATTACCGCAACATGCAGCCCCTATGAACATCTTGAAAACTTGCTCTATACAGTAACAGTGACCTCCGTTGCGGCCAAAATTACTATTTCCCGTAGGCTTGTACTGTCTATAGCAATGATCACCAACCTTTTCTGAGTCAAGATCACTTTGGCAGTTAAAAAAGCAAGCCGAGATCTACAGTTCAAATATTTTTTTAAACATGACTTCAAAAAATGTACACCTTTGCAACATTAATAAAAACAGTTCTGTAGGAATTAAGTTTGTGCAGTAGGCCATATATGCTGTATTGGCTATGTACTTGGTCTGACAATATTGGTATTTTTATTTATTTAACAACAAAAAAAATATATTTTTACTCCCCAATTTCGTCAATGTCCCATCGCTGCAACTCCTGTACGGACTCGGGAGAGGCGAATGTCGAGAGCCGTGCGTCCTCTGAAACGCAACCCCGCCAAGCCGTATTGTTTCTTGACACAATGCACGCTTAACCCGGAAGCCAGCCGCACTAATGTGTCGGAGGAAACACCGTACACCTGGCGACCGTGTCAGTGTGCATGTGCCCGGCCCGCCACAGGAGCTGCTACAGCGCGATGGGACAAGGACATCCTGGCCGGCCAAACCCTCCCCTAACCCGGACGGCGCTGGGCCAATTGTGCGTCGCCTCATGGCTGCGACACAGCCCGGTATCGAACCAGAATCTGTAGTGACCCAGCTTTAGACTGCTGCTCCACTCGGGAGGCCCAGAACAATATTGTTCTTGTAAGACAATATTATATTTCAAAACTCAAGCTTTGATAACAACATAGATCAGTTGTTGTATCACTTGCAAGGCACAGCTGAGCATAAATGGAAATAATTCGCTTTTTTATTTTACTGGACTGATGGTACCTGCATCTGATGGTCAGTCTCAGCGGAGGGAGGGAGAGAGCAGCAGAGGGTCTGCATCTCACTGTCCCTGCTCTCTCCTTTCCTCTGCTGAGACTTGACCAGAGAGGGGACACCGTCCTCCCGCTCCTTTTAAATAGCTGAACTGCCTGTTTGGACAGTACGTCAGGCTTGGGTCGGGTTGTTTTGATAGTTCTGCGGCTTCTACGTGTCTAGAAAATGGTTTTGTATTGATTTCAACAATCTGAGGAAGCCCAATTGTCCGGGGAGGGAGTGTGTCAGTGTGGAGTTGGGGGATAGAAAGAGGAAAAATGGAGGGGAGGAGGGAGGCAGAGAGATAAATCGAGAGAGAAGCAGAGAAAAAGCGAGTGAGAATGAGAGGGGAAGCGGGAATGGGAGAGAGAGAAAGTGGACAAGAGACATATAGTGAGATGGAGAGTGGGGGTCTAAAAGAAATATGGTGATGCTGCATATTTGCGTCGCAGCCCTGGTTTGAGTGGAATTTGTCCATTCTCTTTCTAAGGGCTGTGTTGGTTAACTGGGAAATTGATTGTGTAAGCAGATCTCCTCAGACAGAGCTAGGCCTACTTCAAACTCAATATCCTTGTTAGAATACTTAAATGCATCCTTCCTTGTTTCCTTGAGGTAATCAACAGATCTATAAGTGATAGGATAGATGAAAGCAAGGTTACCACCCCATTACTTTCACTGATCCAACCAATTCCGATCTGTGATTACTTTAAGAAAGGGAGGAGGGAAGGATGCATTTGAAGTATTCCAACAGGGCCATTGATTTTCCTGGGTTTCAGGAAGTACTGCATTTCATGTGCTACCTCACCTTTCAGGGGTGTATTCACTAGAAACCAAACAGAAGAAAACAAATGAAACGAGGAGGGACCTACCTGAATTTGTCCAATAGAAACTCTCGTTGCGGAACATTTTGCTACGGTTTGCTACGGTGTTCACTGAATACACCCCAGGTTCAGCTCAACCGGAACTCTTTGAAGTTTGGGGCTGAACTTTGAATAGACATTGACTGGATGGGGTCCAGAAGCAGCCATTGTGTAGAGAGAGTGTAGTGAAGAGCCTACTTGGCATCCAGTCATCTCAGTCCATTTAAGCCGTCCGGAGGCACGGCTATGGGAGGGATGAGTTTGATTAGGTGATTAACACTTTAGCTTACTAATCCTCTTCAGCCTTGTTGGCCTGCCTTCTTTACAACACGTACTACTCTCTCTCTCTCTCTCTCTCTCTCTCTCTCTCTTTCTGTCTGTCTTTGTCTCTCTCTTTCGCACTCTCTTTTCATCTCATTCTGTCTCTCTTTCTGTCTCTCTTTCTCTGCCTCTCCCGTTCTCTCTTCTCTTCCTCCTAGCCTATTAAATACTAAACTGATACCTATTCAGTCTGTTGAGATCGCTCTCTCACTTCTCTCTCCTCTATTTCTCTCTCGCCATGAATCTCTCAGTAGGCCTACATATCTCTTGGTACGTCTTTCTCATGGTATGAGAATAAAATCAATGTCAATACAAAGCATCTATTTTACAGTATCAATGAACTGCCTTTGTATTAAAAGCCTGTTGCGAAATACAAGGCACCAATGTTATTTTCCTCAACAACCCATTAATGCTGTCACCCAATCCTTTTACACTTGGAATTTTTCATCAATAGTCCAACAACTGGCCCATTGTCCCTTCCTGTAACGCTATCATAGCGCCGAGATTGGAATCTCCTCATGCGTACTAACCGGACCTCACGACCCTGACTTTCAACACCTCTGGCTCTGCTAGATCGTCGGCAATGCTTTATTTGAAGGGTACCTACGTAAGGCCTTCATAACGCATTCATAACCCATACATAACACATTCATAAGGGGTACACTACCAGTCAAAAGTTTGGACACACCTACTCATTCAAGGGTTTTTCTTTATTTTTACTATTTTTTACATTGTAGAATAATAGTGAAGACATCAAAACTATGAAATAACACATATGGAATCATGTAGTAAACTAAAACGTGTTAAACAAATCAAAATATATTTTATATTTGAGATTCTTCAAATAGCCACCCTTTGCCTTGATGACAGCTTTGCACACTCTTGGCATTCTCTCAACCAGCTTCATGAGGAATGCTTTTCCAACAGTCTTGGAGTTCCCACATATGCTGAGCACTTGTTGGCTGCTTTTCCTTCACTATGCGGTCCAACTCATCCCAAGCCATCTCAATTGGGTTGAGGTCGGGGGATTGTGGAGGCCAGGTCATCTGATGCAGCACTCCATCACTCTCCTTCTTGGTAAAATAGCCCTTACACAGCCTGGAGGTGTGTTGGGTCATTGTCCTGTAGAAAAACAAATGATAGTCCCACTAAGCCCAAACCAGATGGGATGGTGTATCGCTGGAGAATGCTGTGGTAGCTTTGCTGGCTAAGTGTGCCTTGAATTCTAAATAAATCACAGCACCCCCACAACATAACACCTCTTCCTCCATGGTTTACGGTGGGAAATACACATGCGGAGATCATCCGTTCACCCGCACCGCGTCTCACAAAAACACGGCGGTTGGAACCAAAAATCTCAATTTTGGACTCCAGACCAAAGGACAAATTTCCACCGGTCTAATTGCTCGTGTTTCTTGGCCCAAGCAGGTCTCTTCTTATTATTGGTGTCCTTTAGTAGTGGTTTCTTTGCAGCAATTCGACTATGAAGGCCTGATTCACGCAGTCCCCTCTGAACAGTTGATGTTGAGATGTGTCTGTTACTTGAACTCTGTGAAGCATTTATTTGGGCTGTAATTTCTGAGGCTGGTATCTCTAATGAATGTATCCTCTGCAGCAGAGGTAACTCTGGGTCTTCCATTCCTGTGGGGGTCCTCATGAGAGCCAGTTTCATCATAGCGCTTGATGGTTTTTGCGACTGCACTTGAAGAAACGTTCAAAGTTGAAATGTTCCGTATTGACTGACCTTCATGTCTTGAAGTAATGATGGACTGTCGTTTCTCTTTGCTTATTTGAGCTGTTCTTGCCATAATATGGACTTGGTCTTTTACCAAATATGGCTATCTTCTGTATTACCCCCCCCCCCCCACCTGTTAATTGAAATGCATTCCAGGTGACTACCTCATGAAGCTGGTTGAGAGAATGCCAAGAGTGTGCAAAGCTGTCATCAAGGCAAAGGGTGGCTATATTGAAGAATCTCAAAAAATATATATATTTTGATTTGTTTAACACTTTTGGTTACTACATGATTCCATATGTGTTATTTCATAGTTTTGATGTCTTCACTATTATTCTATAATGTAGAAAATAGTACAAAATAAAGAAAAACACTTGAATGAGTAGGTGTGTCTAAACTTTTGACTGGTACTGTATATTTCAGATTTTTTTTTTAAAAATAACTGCTTTAAAATAGCCTTACACTTTGTTTAAATGTGTCGTCATAAAGCCTAGCTACATAAGGTTGTCATAAACACAACTTAATTGACATTAGGTTACAAGTTGACAAATGATGTCACATAACCAGATTCTGTCTGGTATGAAGCACAAGACCCTAAACCCGTCTCCTTATTTTGTGCTTGAATGACATGCTTATGACACCTCTGTAGGCATTATAAAGGAGCTTTCAAATAATTAATAAATATTTATAACGTTACAGAATGGCGTTAATGGTCAGACACTGAAATCACACTAGACTGTCCTTCACAGGCGTTTTGTATGAACTTGTATCCACATCCTGGCATCGTCTAAAACACTCTATTCAGGAGTCAAATGCTTAGAATAATAAAAGGCCTCATTTTCTGACTTGGCACCCTTTCGGTCCTCTATCTACCCCTTTTGTGTCTTTGTGGCTATGGTTAGCAGTAGGGATGTGCATCTTTCCCTTTCAAGAGGATTCGATACATATCTAGATACATGGACTCTGAAACGATACATTTTAGTTTGAATTGATTAGGTGCGATTTGGTTTGATTAGATGAACAAATCAATGCGATACGATTCGATGCACTAACATTGGTTGCATAAACGTTCATTTTCCGTTCTAAATTCAAATCTGCTGCTGTGCTGGGCATCTAAGCTGGATCTGTCTGAGCTGACCTCTCTCTGTCTGTCTGTCTCTCTATGTGTGAGTGTGTGTGAGTGTGTGTGTGTGAGTGTGTGTGAGTGTGTGTGAGAGAATTATATACACGTGTATGTAGGCACCTGTGCTGAGCCATAAGGGAAACGGGGCATCTACCACCCCACTATCAGATAAGGGCGGCAATGTTTGCTTTTTGTCCCTCCACTTTTGATCTTTAATCGCTGTCACCTACTAATTAATTTCTAATTTTTGCAGATTCAAAGTGTTTGAGCTAGTAATGTAATCAATATTTATCTTTGAAAAAATTCGATGACATAGCCAATGAATATATAGCACAACTTTGGATTTCACCCCCCATCTCAAAATCAGATGGTTCAGACCGTTTGGAAGTTTTCTGTCCTCATTATGAAATTATCAACTTTACCCTGTGTATCTAAAAAATGACCATATACACTGATTGTTTAAAGCAAAACTACCAAAACTATTGCTGATGGTAAACCTGAACAATCGAAAATGAAATGTAATGTAGCCTAAGCCCAGATCAGCAGGTAGGCTATAGCCTTGAGCCAGATGAGACGATTCTCAGGCGGTAGCTTAGGCTACTTTATTCCGGTAAAACACCATTTGTCACAAAATATTAGGTATTTTCGGAAGGTAGAAAGAAAGTAATATGAGCAAAACATTTTTGTGAACCGGCGACTCGTAACGTTTGAATTGATTTTATGACCGATTTATGCTACATTTGGATCAGTTTGGGGACCTGGGGACATTTGAACCGGGACCAATGCGTATTGCTGAATTGTTACATCCCTAATTAGCAGTTGATTTTGTCCTTGATCTACGGTCAGTTTCTTGTTGCATCCTAAATAATTATCAGGTCATTAATATGCAATTCCCATTATATGTATAATATATGCCTTTTAGCAGATGCTTTTATCCAAAGTGTCGTACAGTCATGCCCGCATACATTTTGCATATGGGTGGTCCCAGGAATCGAACCCATTATCCTGGCGTTGCAAGCGCTATGCTCTACAAACTGAGTTACAGAGGACCACAACATTGTTTAACATTGCATTAACATGACTGACAAGTAGCCTAAATGGAGACCTGTAAAACAAAGTGAAACGTAAAGAGGGCCTGAGGAGGATGCATGTTCAGATAGAAATGTACTGTGTAGAACATGTTTGATTATCTGTCATGTGCATTAGAATTGTCAGCTCTATTCATTCTATTTCTATCTGCAATGTTCAGAATGTTTCAGAACCCTGAATACACTACCACTCTATGGCTACGCCCAAGCGTGCTTCTAATCGTTGACCTCTCCGTACCCCCACTCTCACCGAGGTGTCACCCAAAGGTGTGAGAGGCTGGACACTGAGAGGTTTTCTCACTTTTGAACCCTGTGGTTTGGAAAGCTGAGGAAATCCTCTCTGTCAGCTCTTAGCGTACCTGTTCTTCAGTAGTCTTAAAAACCCGACCCTAAGCAACAGTGATTAGGATCTGGTTTCAATGATGGACTCTTTAGGTATAGATTAACTACGTCACTGCCTACGTCACTACCTTATCCGCTCGAATAAAATACAAAATAGTAGCTAGCAAGATGGAGATCACAGAGGTTATTTCTAATGAGTGCATTTTGGAAGTGGCTAGTTTGCTTTAGCTACCGTCACTAAAACCACTGCAAAGGTTTTGCCTGCAAACTTTGGTTTCAAATTGCGACGTTCTGGCATGTCTACCTCGTGATTTGTTGGGAGAGTTGTCTGTCTGAAGAGAACCCACCCTGGAAATTTGCCAAAAGACTCCGTCCTTGAAACCAGACCCTAGTCACTGTTGCCAAGGGTTGGGTTTTTGAGAGTAGTTCCTCAGGCCTTGAAGTTTGAAGACATTACGCTAGCAACGTCAATATCGCCGGTTCAATTCCCGTAGTGATCACATGCACTTACTAAACTATAAGTTGCTTTGGATATAAAGCATCTGCTAGGTGACATGTTTTATTATAATATAAATATAATTCTGAGTGTCTGTCCAAAGTCAGAAGTACACTGTTGACATTAAACTGGCCTGGATTCTATTAAACCTGCATAAAAAATATTTGGCTGTATTTTGATTAAGATTTTGGTGGTTTGCATATTTCAGATGGGAGTCTACCTGGTATTTTGTAATGGTCGCTACGCAAAACCATACACCAGTTTTACTTGACTCAGCAAAATGGGTTAGTTCACCGAAATTACAAAATGACATATTGGTTTCCTTACCCTGTAAGTAGTCTATGGACAAGGTGTCTTGCTTTGGTTTCGTTTACCTGGCAACTGTCTCCAAATGCTAAGTCCAAATGCTAAGTCAATGCATGCAATTTTGTAATTTGGGTGAACTATCCCTTTAACACGTTAAATACTGCATGGATGCCTTCTCACAAGTTCAAAAGAGGTCTTCTCTTTGCTCACCATGAAAGATTAGCATTTAGCATTAGCTACCCCTATCTGTCATACTCCCTTTGTAAACAAAGCTACTGGATCAATGGCAGGTCTTGTTTCACTCAGACCAGGAAGTGAGTAGAATTCCACAGCAGACCATGAGCAGGCATGCGAGCACTGCTATGAGTAGGCATGCAGAAGGGAAATAGGGTCATTCTGTGTGAAAATTTAACAAATTGCCAAATATGTGATCAACATCTTTCCTCCAAAGGACATTTCTATTGATTACATTTCAGTAAATTTCACACCGTCATGGTCATTAGTTGCTCCATTTTCACATGAAATTACCCAATAAAGACAGGAGTTTCTGCCATGAGCATCCTCTTTTTAGTGTCCCTCCTGACATGTCTCTGATGTTTGAGTGTTGACGTTCAGGACTAGATTGATCAGACACAGAAAACATGTCTCACTGCATTTCTGCATTATATTTTCATCCGTTATTCTTACAAACAATGACAGTAATTACATCACACATTAAACACCACAAAACCCCTATAACTGACGACATCCAAAAGCAACACGGATACACATAAAGATAAAACATGAATCTATCTCCTTTGCTCTAAATTCAGTGAAATAAATGCTGCCCTGGTGCAAAGAAAAGGTTGCTCCAGATTCTGCTCTACAGTCGGTGAGAACCCTGTGGCCCCTGGGGCCCGTGTCGGGTTGGCCTATGTTGCGATTTATTTTCTCTGGCTGTAATTACCTGAGATGGCAGCCAAAGGCCCTGCTGTGCCCTGCACCTGTGCTGCCTGAGCTAGGCTGAGTGCATGGCACTGGGGCGGTGGAGAGTGGGGTCAGCGTTCCCAATGGTGGGGGGTAAAAGGCACGGGCAGCCTGCAGGGGGAAGGTTGGCAGAAGGAGTAGAGGTTGGGGTGGTTGTAGTTTTTAGACAGGTCTTAGTAAAGGTGTCATGGCCTGTCCCTTTAACCCTGTGATGGCGGTGGGTAATGATTTTGCCTCCAGCTGTACCTTGCACCTGTGTTGCCTTGGCTGAGTGGTAATGGAGTGGTTGGGGGGGAGGGGGGAGTGGGGTCAGTGCTCCAAATGGAGGGGAAAAGGGCATGGGCAGCCTGCAGGGGAAGGTTGGCAGAAGGAGTGGGGCTTGGAGTTCTTAGAGAAGTTGGAGTAGAAATAGGTGGGGGCCAGTCAGAGTAAAGGTTAGGTGACCTGTCTGCTTCTCCTCTTCTTCTTTGCCACTGTGACGGCGGTGGAAGGTTGGGTAATGTTGGTCGTGGAATGTTGCAGAGTGTGCGCTTGCAGTGGCATTTGCTGTTAGCTCATTTGCTTTAATCACTCGTTGACAGACTACGTAACATAAATGTTATCGTAACGTCTGTCAACAGACATTGTTCCAGTGCACTGGGTTTGCATCACTGGTTATGTCGAGGAATCACAATTTCGCGGGGCGTCCTTTGAATTATGGAATTGGAGGTGACATTTTGGCCCCTGAGACTTGCGGAGAAGGGGATGCAGCAACCAAAGACTTTCTGGCTCATACCTCTCCCCCAGAAACGAATCAAGTAGTTTACGTGATATTTTTGGTTCAGGGTTACTGAAATGATGTTCCGTTGAGACCTATAGAGTCTTGTTCTCTGCCCTTTGCAAGTGGCCCTTGACGATCAGAAATCTGAAAAGCCTGCATATGTGGATCAACATGACAGCGACTTGACATGACACCCCCTCACGGGCACTGGTCGATACCCGGTGGGCGGTTTCCCACGATCCTCAGCTCTCACCTCGGGGGGGGGGGGGGGGTGCTGGAGGTGGTCGTTGTACCTTACAGATGTTGGCATTTAACACACGGTAAGTGAGAATATGATTTGCCATTCTCTGAAATGAGATATCGACCTTCGGTAGAAGTGCCTGTAAACAAATCAAATCAAATACAATTGTATTTGCCACATGCACCGAATACAACAAGTGTAGACCTTACAGTGAAATGCTTACTTAAGTGTTAAGTAAAAAATAGATAAGTAAAAAATAGAAAATAATTAATGAGCAGCAGTAAAATAAAATAACAGTAGGGAGGCTATATACAGGGGGTACCGGCACAGAGTCAATGTGCGGCGGCACCGGTTAGTCGAGGCAATATATACAGTTGAAGTCGGAAGTTTACATACACTTAGGTTGGAGTCATTAAACCTTGTTTTTCAACCACTCCACAAATGTCTTCTTAACAAACTATAGTTTTGGCAAATGACACAAGTAATTTTTCCAACAATTGTTTACAGTTTATTTCACTTATAATTCACTGTATCACAATTCCAGTGGGTCAGAAGTTTACATACACTAAGTTGACTGTGCCTTTAAACAGCTTGGAAAATTCCAGAAAATGATGTCATGGCTTTAGAAGCTTCTGATAGGCTAATTGACATCATTTGAGTCAATTGGAGATGTACCTGTGGATGTATTTCAAGGCCTACCTTCAAACTCAGTGCCTCTTTGCTTGACATCATGGGAAAATCAAAAGAAATCAAAAAAATGTGTAGACCTCCACAAGTCTTGTTCATCCTTGGGAGCAATTTCCAAACGCCTGAAGGTACCACGTTCATCTGTACAAACAATAGTACGCAAGTATAAACACCATGGGACCACGCAGCCGTCATACTGCTCACGAAGGAGACGTGTTCTGTCTTCTAGAGATTAACGTACTTTGGTGCGAAAAGTGCAAATCAATCCCAGAACACAAAATAGATGCATCATGAGGAAGGAAAATTATATATTGAAGCACCATCTCAAGACATCAGTCAGGAAGTTAAAGCTTGGTACCAAATGGGTCTTCCAAATGGACAATGACCCCAAGCATACTTCCAAAGTTTTGGCAAAATGGCTTAAGGACAACAAAGTCAAGGTATTGGAGTGGCCTTCACAAAGCCCTGACCTCAATCCTATAGAACATTTGTGGGCAGAACTGAAAAAGCGTGTGCGAGCAAGGAGGCCTACAAACCTGACTCAGTTACACTAGCTCTGTCAGGAGAAATGGGCCAAAATTCACCCAACTTATTGTGGGAAGCTTGTGGAAGGCTACCCGAAACGTTTGACCCAAGTTAAACAATTTAAAGGCAATGCTACCAAATACTAATTGAGTGTATGTAAACTTCTGACCCACTGGGAATGTGATGAATGAAATAAAAGCTGAAATAAATCATTCTCTCTACTATTATTCTGACATTTCACATTCTTAAAATAAAGTGGTGATCCTAACTGACCTAAAACAGGGAATTTTTACTAGGATTAAATGTCAGGAATTGTGAAAACTGAGTTTAAATGTATTTGGCTAAGTGTATGTAAACTTCCGACTTCAACTGTACATGTGGGTAGAGTTAAAGTGACCATGCATAAATAATAAACAGAGTAGCAGCAGCGTAAAAGAGGGGGTTGAGGTGGGGTGGGGTCGGGGGGGCAATGCAAATAGTCCGGGTAGCCATGATTAGCTATTCAGGAGTCTTATGGCTTGGGGGTAGAAGCTGTTAAGAAGCCTTTTGGACCTAGACTTGGCCCTCCGGTACCGCTTGCCGTGCGGTAGCAGAGAGAACAGTCTATGACTAGGGTGCCTGGAGTCTGACACCGCCTGGTATAGAGGTCCTGAATGGCAGGAAGCTTGGCCCCAGTGATGTACTGGGCCGTACGCACTACCCTCTGTAGTGCCTTGCGGTCGGAGGCCGAGCAGTTGCCATACCAGGTGGTGATGCAACCAGTCAGGATGCTCTCGATGGTGCAGCTGTATAACTTTTTGAGGATCTGAGGACCCATGCCAAATCTTTTCAGTCTCCAGAGGGGGAATAGGCTTTGTCGTGCCCTCTTCACGACTGTCTTGGTGTGTTTGGACCATGATAGTTTGTTGGACACCAAGGAACTTGAAGCTCTCAACCTGTTTCACTACAGCCCCGTAGATGAGAATGGGGGCGTGCTCAGTCCTCTTTTTTTGTCCTGTAGTCCACAATCATCTCCTTTGTCTTGATCACGTTGAGGGAGAGGTTGTTATCCTGGCACCACATGGCCAGGTCTCTGATCTCCTCCCTATAGGCTTTCTCATTGTTGTCGGTGATCAGGCCTACCACTGTTGTGTCGTCTGCAAACTTAATGATGATGTTGGAGTCGTGCCTGGCCATGAAGTCATGGGTGAACAGGGAGTACAGGAGGGGACTGAGCACGCACCCCTGAGGGGCCCTGTGTTGAGGATCAGCATGGCAGATGTGTTGTTACATACCCTTCCACCTGGGGGCGGCCCGTCAGGAAATCCAGCACGATTGAGCCTGCTAGTGATCTCCGAGCGGTCTACGTTTCCCATAAGGTGCTACTTAACCTTTTGGAGGTGTTTTTCACAAGCGCGTCCAGGTCATAAATGAAAGACTACTAAAAAAAATAATAATCAATTTTTTATAATTATCATGCCTCACAAGGGTTTTATGTGTGTGTGCTAATTTGTTTACATTTTAGTCATTTAGCAGACGCTCTTATCCAGAGCGACTTACAGTTAGTGAGTGCATACATTTTTTCATACTGGCCCCCCGTGGGAAACGAACCCACAACCCTGGCGTTGCAAGCGCCATGCTCTACCAACTGAGCTACACAGGTCTTTTGTGGAAAACCAATGTGTTTCTGTTCCAATCGCTTCAAAGGCGACACCTTTGCTGTGACACATGTCAAGATGCATTATAAGTATGACATTTATTTTTGATGCGCTTTGCTCCTGGGGTCAGCTATGTTGTATAGTAAGTCTATCCACAGGAACTTGAGTATCTTATGACTGTACCCTGCTGACGTTTCATTTTATGTGCCGTGTAGCTCAGTTGGTAGAGCATTGGGCTTGCAACGCCAGGGTTGTGGGTTCGATTCCCACGGGGGGCCAGTATGAAAATGTATGCACTCACTAACTGTAAGTCGCTCTGGATAAGAGCATCTGCTAAATGACTAAAATGTAAATGTAAAAATGTAATATGTGCCATTCTCTCGAAGCTGTGAGCTTGCTGGCTCTGAAGAGTTTTTTAATTTTGAATTGAATGATTTTCTTGCTCATCACACCTACTGCTAAACCGGGATTTTCTGCATCATCTGATGGTGGAGTGTGAAAAAATAGACTCAAATCATTGATCCTGCATCTTGTTTCCTCCCATGCCTTCCATCCACTGCCTCCCTTGTGCTTTGGTGGAAGAAATTCCTTTTGAGAGTGCAGTCAACTGGATGAGTGTCCATACATGTTTAATGCTTGACAGTGGGTAACTCTAACCTTAACCCCCCCCCAACCCTAACCTTAACCCTAGCTCTAACGTAACCCTTACCTTAACTCACCCCTCTTAAACTCAACCTTAACCCTAATCCTAAACCAATTTCGATTAACCTTTGAATCCGCCGGCTAAATGTCTGCCTTTATGCTTCTTTTCCGTTTTTTTATTTTCCTGTCTAGTAATAACCTGTATTGAAGGTAGGCCTATTGCATTTCTCTTCAATAAAAGATAAGTTGTATTATCTAAATAATCATTTCCTGATCCTGAAGGACCACGTGGTGGTTTTCAATCCATAATGACTTGAATATCTTCTCACTGAACACATGACACATGAGTTTCCTTTTGACCGACAATTCCTCACTAGACAGGTTGGGCTAAAAACCAGAATGCACAGTAGTCCCATTAGACCAGAATCTCGAAAAACTGGAGTCATCATGACTATGCAAGTTTTATCTGTAGCTATTAAAAGGCCCAGTGCAGCCAAACATGATTTTCCTGTGTTTTATATATATTTACATACTGAGGCTGGAATAATACTGTGAAATTTCTCCCTGTTTTGGTGGGATGGAGTTTTGGCCTGCCTGGTGTCATCACCAGTAACAGCTAGTTTTTTCCGTTTTCCGCTCCCCACTCAGACAACTCCCCGACAGTCCTAGCGAAGTTCTTGCTTGAGAAATTGCTCTTTGCTAAGAAATGATTTTTGTTTCTTTTTGACCATTTTAATTGAAAACAATCACAGTAAGGTTGTTGTTACCCAGAAATGATTTGATATTCAGATAAAAACGTCAGCATTGGACCTTTAAGATGACTTGGCACAATCTCAGTTGAGCCCTGGTTCCAAAACGCATCCTCCTCAAGGTGTGCTCTTGGGCAGCTCTCCATCGATCGCCCGTGGCTTTCTGTGTGTGTTTTTGGAGACTGGTCGATGTGCTCACCCTCTGTCTTGTTTGTCTTCCAGGCTCGGAATGTCACCACAGGGGAGCTGGCGGCCATCAAGGTCATCAAACTGGAGCCCGGTAAGAATCTTTGCCTCCCTCATCTCACACTCTGGGGTGAAGTTTCCCCTACGTACAGATCTAGGATATAGCTTGCCCTCCCTCAATCAGTGGGGAAAATGCAAAACTGACCTAAGCTCAGCGTCTAGGGACAACGTCACCCTACTCCTCATCTCACTGTCTCAGCTAGTTTAGCCTCTCCTGACTGTCCTATCATTCCATTTGACTCACTTAAATCTTCTCTCCACCACCATCCTACTTCTTCAGTCATTACTGTGCCTGTTTATGAGGCCCACTGAAAATTTGGAGGAATTGATTTAAGACCCTAGGCAAAATACAAAAGCGTTATGCAAATGAGCCCACCTGAATGCCCCAAGCCATATGCATGGAAGTACAGTATATTATGACCCAGTGAGAGCATAACATTAGTGGTTATGTTGGTTGGCGCATGTTGCTTACAGTAGAGTTGCGGGTATAAATCCTGTATAGGCCACACACTGGCCTTATTCGTGTAAAAGGCATCTGCATCATGCCTACCATATAATTAGTTACCCATCGCTTTAGATAAGAGTGGTGTGTGTTTGTCTGGGACGTTTTCTATAATAGTCAGGCAGGCCTGGCTGCGTCCCAAATGGAATGTGGCCTTCATCAGGCCAGGAATGTAGAGTGGAGATAGCCTGGGAGCCATATCAGACCAGATTTACCTTCATCTCAGCATCAAATGGCAGGGCTTGATTAAGTTGGAGT
The DNA here is from genome assembly GCF_964263955.1 of Coregonus lavaretus. Classification (NCBI taxonomy): domain Eukaryota; kingdom Metazoa; phylum Chordata; class Actinopteri; order Salmoniformes; family Salmonidae; genus Coregonus; species Coregonus lavaretus. Next base: position 11,370,909 of record NC_139993.1, read on the forward strand.
GTTAGAGTAAACTTTTTCGAGCTTGCGGCCAAGCTCTTTGCCTGCGCCACAATAAGATTATCGTTTCCTAATAGCGAGGAATATCAGATTTGGAGTCTCTGTGCTATTGTGTGGATTTCAAAAGCCGCCTGCCTGCCTATATCGAATGCATAAACTTTCAAGATGTACTTATAATTTGATGATAATGATGGATATGAATTGTTATTCAGAAAAACTTAAAGTAACACTGTTCATATTCTTGTAGAGCTGTTACTAGTAAGTACCCTGAAGGGATCCCGTGCAATTGCACATTATTGCATAGCAGTGAAACACAGAGCTCAAACACCTTGTATTATTAAAATGCATTGAATGTCTCACACTGTCACGATGCAACAATGTGTGAAGATTGCAGGACTTCAATAGGCGAAGTGTTGCCTGTTACTCTACATCAGTGCTTCTCATCCATTCGTGTGACACTCTCAGGGGGTACACGTTTTTATTCTAGCCCAGCACTAACACAAAATATTCAGAATAGTATAAAACAAATCCTTATTCCAGGAATCTTCCAACCAGGATTTTTTGGAAAACCTGGGAATTTGTTTATTATTATTATAATTTTTTAACCTTTATTTAACTAGGCAAGTCAGTTAAGAACAAATTCTTATTTACAATGACGGCCTACACTGGCCAAACCCAGACGACGCTGAGCCAATTGTGGCCGGAAATTTGGGAAAGTTACCAGAATTTTGCAACCCTAATTCTGACCCCCTCCCTCCCTCCCCCCACACACATATCCTAAACTAGGCGTGGTATAGGCCAACTGACTCACTACTCCAATAACCTATAGAGGCGATGTCTAACAATCCAAAAAGCCATTTTTATTGTGGTGTTTTCCTTAACATTAGCAGGCTAACTCATTGATCCACAGTTGGTCATAATTGCTACCATAAAAGAGCCTAATTATAGTTGGTTTGTGTTTGGTGATAGTCTGTCACCAGTCAGTTGCACAATTGAATTCTGCTATGAGTAGCACGTTATCAGTCTCCTTGCAATCTCGAAAGTGCATTCTGTTCTGTTGCTTCCATATGTGGGAATAATAGCCAACTAGCTCTCGGATGCTAACTGCTAACATTTAGCCGAAGCCCATTTCTGTCCCTTGGCTATGATAAGTGGATTGATTAGGGAATATATTGGGATTGAATTGATCATATGTAAGTAATGTTTGAATTAGTTTGGTAATGATGTTCCATTCACAGGACGCTGCTGAGGGAAGGACGGCTCATAATAATGGCCGGAACGAAGCTAATGGAATGGCATCTTCCATGTGTTTTGATGCGTTTGATACCATTCTGCTCAAGACATTACCACGAGCCCACCTTCCCCAATTAAGGTGCCACCAACCTCCTGTGGTTCCATTCTAGTAATCATAATCTATTAATTTGCTAAGGATGTTTGCTATGTGTGAGAATGCAACCTTAAGGAAACACTCCATTGGTATGAGCGGTCTCATTCCACTCGGAGTACTTTTGAGCTACGTATAACACTAATCCCAAATCAACCGATAGTCCTAACACCTCTTAATACTAAATCTGAGTGGTTCGGATAGATATAAGCAATATCACGAAAACATTTAAAGAGAAAGTGGAGCTATTATCTTATTGCTTATACTTATCCAATCCAATTCTTTCATATATACAAATGGGTGGCTAGGGGTCAATGTGGAATTGGGAACATCTTATTCAAATAAAATTTTATTTTATTTGTCACATGCGCCGAATACAACAGCTGTAAAATGCTTACTTACAAGCCCTTAACCAACAATGCAGTTTTAAGAAAATAGAGTTAAGAAAATATTTACTAAATAAACTAAAGTAAAAAATAAAGAAATAACAAAAAATAACACAATAAAATAACAATAATGAGGCTATATACAGGGGGTACCGGTACCGAGTCAATGTGCGGGGGTACAGGTTAGTCAAGGTAATTTGTACATTCATACACCGTTCAAAAGTTTGGGGTCACTTAGAAATGTCCTTGTTTTCGAAAGAAAAGCCAATTTTTTGTCCATTAAAATAACATCAAATTGATCAGAAATACAATGTAGACATTGTTAATGTTGTAAATGGCTATTGTAGCTGGAAACGGCTGATTTTTTTATGGAATATCTACATAGGCGTACAGAGGCACATTATCAGCAACCATTAGTCCTGTGTTCCAATGGCACGTTGTGTTTGCTAATCCAAGTTTATCATTTTAAAAGGCTAATTGATAATTAGAAAACCCTTTTGCAATTATGTTAGCACAGCTGAAAACTGTTTAAGATCTTCATTTTCTTAGCAATTTCTCGCATGGAATAGCCTTCATTTCTCAGAACAAGAATAGACTGACGAGTTTCAGAAGAAAGTTATTTGTTTCTGGCCATTTTGATCCTGTAATCAAACCCACAATTGCTGATGCTCCAGATACTCAACTAGTCTCAAGAAGGCCAGTTTTATTGCTTCTTTAATCAGCACAACAGTTTTCAGCTGTGCCAACATAATTTCAAAAGGGTTTTCTAATGACCAATTAGCCTTTTAAAATGATCAACTTAGATTAGCAAACACAACGTGCCATTGGATCACAGGACTGATGGTTGCTGATAATGGGCCTCTGTATGCCTATGTAGATATTCCATAAAAAATCAGCCGTTTCCAGCTACAATAGCCATTTACAACATTAACAATGTCTACACTGTATTTCTGATCAATTTGATGTTATTTTAATGGTCAAGGACATTTCTAAGTGACCCCAAACTTTTGAACGATAGTGTAGGTTGGGGTAAAGTGACTATGCATAGATAATAAACAGCGAGTAGCAGCAGTGTAAAAACAAGGGGGGGGGGGGGGTCAATGTAAATAGTCCGGGTGGACATTGTATTAAATGTTCAGCAGTCTTATGGCTTGGGGGTAGAAGCTGTTAAGGAGCCTTTTGGACTTAGACTTGGCGCTCCGGTACCGCTTGCCGTGCGGTAGTTAGGACGAACCAACCCAGGGGGTGGGAAATGGTGGGTGTAGACTAGACTAAAGAAATGTTTACTTACTTTTTCTTGCTATAAATCAACAGGGATTCACTTTGAGTTTGGCTTGTTAGACTGAGAGTCAGCAGGTGGTAGGCTTGATGGACTACAGTGAGGGAAAAAAGTATTTGATCCCCTGCTGATTTTGTACGTTTGCCCACTGACAAAGAAAAGATCAGTCTGTAATTTTAATGGTAGGTTTATTTGAACAGTGAGAGACAGAATAACAACAACAAAATCCAGAAAAACGCATGTCAAAAATGTTATAAATTGATTTGCATTTTAATGAGGGAAATAAGTATTTGACCCCCTCTCAATCAGAAAGATTTCTGGCTCCCAAGTGTCTTTTATACAGGTAATGAGCTGAGATTAGGAGCACACTCTTAAAGGGAGTGCTCCTAATCTCAGTTTGTTACCTGAATAAAAGACACCTGTCCACAGAAGCAATCAATCAATCCGATTCCAAACTCTCCACCATGGCCAAGACCAAAGAGCTATCCAAGGATGTCAGGGACAAGATGGTAGACCTACACAAGGCTGGAATGGGCTACAAGACCATCGCCAAGCAGCTTGGTGAGAAGGTGACAACAGTTGGTGCGATTATTCGCAAATGGAAGAAACACAAAAGAACTGTCAATCTCCCTCGGCCTGGGGCTCCATGCAAGATCTCACCTCGTAGAGTTGCAATGATCATGAGAACGGTGAGGAATCAGCCCAAAACTACACGAGAGGATCTTGTCAATGATCTCAAGGCACCTGGGACCATAGTCACCAAGAAAACAATTGGTAACACACTACGCCGTGAAGGACTGAAATCCTGCAGCGCCCGCAAGGTCCCCCTGCTCAAGAAAGCACATATACAGGCCCGTCTGAAGTTTGCCAATGAACATCTGAATGATTCAGAGGAGAACTGGGTGAAAGTGTTGTGGTCAGATGAGACCAAAATCGAGCTCTTTGGCATCAACTCAACTCGCCGTGTTTGGAGGAGGAGGAATGCTGCCTATGACCCCAAGAACACCATCCCCATCGTCAAACATGGAGGTGGAAACATTATGCTTTGGGGGTGTTTTTCTGCTAAGGGGACAGGACAACTTCACCGCATCAAAGGGACGATGGACGGGGCCATATACCGTCAAATCTTGGGTGAGAACCTCCTTCCCTCAGCCAGGGCATTGAAAATGGGTCGTGGATGGATATTCCAGCATGACAATGACCCAAAACACACAGCCAAGGCAACAAAGGAGTGGCTCAAGAAGGAGCACATTAAGGTCCTGGAGTGGCCTAGCCAGTCTCCAGACCTTAATCCCATAGAAAATCTGTGGAGGGAGCTGAAGGTTCGAGTTGCCAAACGTCAGCCTCGAAACCTTAATGACTTGGAGAAGATCTGCAAAGAGGAGTGGGACAAAATCCCTCCTGAGATGTGTGCAAACCTGGTGCAATGCAAATGCAAATCAATTTATAAAGTTTTTGACATGCGTTTTTCTGGATTGTTTTGTTGTTATTCTGTCTCTCACTGTTCAAATAAACCTACCATTAAAATTATAGACTGATCATGTCTTTGTCAGTGTGCAAACGTACAAAATCAGCAGGGGATCAAATACTTTTTTCCCTCACTGTATGTGTGCGCGTCAGTGTGTGTGCGCATGAGTGTGTGTGCGCATGAGTGTGTACGGGCATGTGTGCGGTTATCTGTGTGTGTGTGTGTGAGTGTTTACAGATATGCAGCCTGAGGCTTGTGGGGTACCATCTGATGTTGCGGCTGGTAAGAGTTCAGACAGGAAGAACTAGCTCCTATAGAAATAATTAACAACACTGCGGCCTCTGCTTGTGTGAAGAACGCTTGTGTGCGTATGTGTTAATACTGATATTCAACTTACAGGCAGTCTTTTAAATATACAGTATAGGATCTTAATTTGATTACCCTGTTGCAGGAGAGTATTCCTACAATACAGGACCTTTAAAACGTGTGGTGTATTTGAGGTTTAAAAAGGCTTCTGAAGTTTGTAATTTCCACTTTGACATTTCAGACTTCATTTTCCCTTACAAAAAATGTATCAACCCTTACAAAAATGTCCATAAATTATAATCCACATAATAATTCACATTTCCTGTTGCTGCAGGATTATTTTCCTGCTGTAGCAAACTGGCTCAAATTAAGTTCCTACATCTGTAGGGATCCAATGTTGACTTTCATCATTTTGTGTGTATGTGTGTGCACGTGCAGCCGTGTGTGTTGTCCTTGTACGTGAGTGTGTTCTTTAACAACCAAAGCTATTCTTGGGCGGAAGGTTGAGGGGTCAGTCAGCATTGAACCGCCCCCTGACTCTCCCAATCCTCTCCTTTTAATGTCAAACTACCTCTTTACCATATTCGCTGTGACAGCTCCTGCCTTGCTTTTGGGGTGTGTCCCAAATGGCACCTTATTACCTATTTTGAAAAAAAGTATATCGTGCACTATATAGGGAATAGGGTGCCATTTGGGATGTTGCTTTAGTATAGACACACAAGACTAGAGTATTTCTGCAAGGCTTTTGGACTGGGGGACCTCTGTCGTAGCGCTTTTAACGTTAATAGGCACTATTGATTTGCTGCAACTTCCCCCTCCCTCCCTTCCTCTGCCTATTCTTGTAAGGACACTGCATAATTCTACAATAACAGGAATTGATTTGGGGTTTATTTGTGGCATATTTCTGGGTTGTGCTCATGCCATGGTCATTTCAAGCATTTGATTTGTGTCAGTTGCGTTATCATCCACAGCTGACTGTAAACCATGTGTTATTTATATAAAGGGTTAGTAAGACAAATTACAAAATGACATATTTGTAACCTTACCTTGTAAGCAGTCCTTACAGAGTCTCATTGTCCGTGGCATAGACTGCGTTCAGGGTAAGGAAACAAATAAGTCATTTGGGTGAACTATCCCTTTAATCCCTGTGTAGCTCAGTTGGTAAAGCATGGCGCTTGCAACGCCAGGGTAGTGGGTTCGATTCCCACGGGGGGCCAGTATGAAAAAGAAAAGAAAAATGTATGCACTCACTAACTGTAAGTCGCTCTGGATAAGAGCATCTGCTAAATGACTAAAATGTAAACAAATCTTAAAATGTAATCTTAAACAGGTGTGGATTCTAATACAACTGACATGCCCCATGTCTTTAAATGTTAATGACTGGGATAATAACAATGCGTTCCGTAGAACCATATTCTACAGAACATCACATGATCTATGCAGAGGCCTGTGTGATGATGAAGTTAACACGCAGGACTGACGGCGAGGGATGTGTGACGCATCAATTAAATCAATAGGCCAATAGGAGTGTCTTTTGCCCTCCGTGTGTAGTCGCTCAAGGCACTTTTTTCAAAGCCCCCTTTATGAAAGACCATCAATTTTAAGGATGGGAGTCTGTTTTATCATAAAATATCACTGTACTGTGACGTCTCTGTGTTTTTGGGAATACCAGTCACTTCAAGGTTGCATCTTAAATTAATATCCCCTATATAGTGCACTACTTTTGACCAGGGCCCATTGGGCTATGGTTAAAAGTAGTGGACTTAACATTTGTGACACATCCAAGGGCTAAGATAACAAGATGGGGTTTCTGATGTCGTTTGAACTTAGGGGTTAAATGCTGTATTTTCTTCTTACAGTACATTAGAGGGAGAGAATGCACCAGACGGGGCTTTGATGGTTTGCTAGATTGACAGTGACAATTGGAGCTGGAAAGTGGTCAGAAGGTTTTAAAGAGAGAGAGAGAGAGAGAGTGTGTGTGTGCCCGCATTCATCAGGTGGACCACATGCAGTCGAGTTCGGCCCGGAGGTCTCTTATTAGCCATTCAGGCTAACGCACTGCAGGAACCCCATCTAAACTTCATGCGGCCAAGGTTTTCCCTTACCTCTTAAAATGCCAACAGCGCGTCATGACGAGGGGAAGGTGCCACAATCCACTGTGACAGCGTGGAGTGACATGGAGGTGCGTGTCAGTACGCATCACGGCCAGGGCAGCTGGCACTCATGACAGATGTCGCCATGGTGTCCAGGAGTGTGTTTTTTGGTGACAGGGTCGATGGCTCGAGGTGTGTCGCCAATGCCAGGACCATGGAAACTTATGTAGCCTAGGCTGACAGATTGACTATCATAGTGTGTGGAGTGGGGACACACACAGACACACACATACAGCGTGGTTGGGCGGCTAACACCCTGTGACAGTTAACCAACGCCTGACACCATATTCAGCACCTTGTTATATCTGCCAGTCTGTTTCAATCTCAAATATAAAGCTGTTTCCTAAAGACGCTTTCAAAGCTAGCCCAACTAATATTCCCAGCAACAGTTTGCTGGGATCTCATTGGCTTATCTCGCTTTAGTGCGTGCTTTGCAGAATTCAAAGAAGTCATTTAATATTTGCTTTTTTGACTTGTTCTAATTTGTGCTGTTTGATTTTCAAATGGCTTCTCGGTCACAGATTCCTTTTCATTCGGGCTGGCTATCTTCATCTTGTGCTTCGTCCTGTCCATGTACAGTCCAAGAATCTGGGTTAGAGGCTGCCCAGATCTTTGTAACTGCTCCAATTGATCCCAATGCAGCCAATCTGTTTGCACAAGGCCCCCTCCCCCAAATCTGGATCCTATTCATTAGGGCATGCAACAGAAAACGTTTTAAAACATTTTGCATTTCCGTTTAATTCTTTTTTCTTCCGTTTGGTGCCTAATGAGCATAACCCTGATGGCTTCCAGTCCGCCATGGTATCTGCCAACTCTAAGTAATTTGCTGTTCTATCAGCCAACATTACATTTACATTTTAGTCATTTAGCAGACGCTCTTATCCAGAGCGACTTACAGGAGCAATTAGGGTTAAGTGCCTTGCTCAAGGGCACATTAACGTCATTTAGCAGACGCTCTTAGCCGGGGCGACTCACAAATTGGTGCGTTCACCCTATAGCCAGTGGGATAACCACTTTACAATTGGGGGGGGGGGGGGGGGTAGAAGGATTCCTTTATCCTATCCCAGGTATTCCTTAAAGAGGTGGGGTTTCAAATGTCTCCGGAAGGTGGTGAGTGACTCCGCTGTCCTGGCGTCGTGAGGGAGCTTGTTCCACCATTGGGGTGCCAGAGCAGCGAACAGTTTTGACTGGGCTGAGCGGGAACTATGCTTCCGCAGAGGAAGGGGAGCCAGCAGGCCAGAGGTGGATGAGCGCAATACCCTCGTTTGGGTGTAGGGACTGATCAGAGCCTGAAGGTACAGAGGTGCCGTTCCCCTCACTGCTCCATAGGCAAGCACCATGGTCTTGTAGTGGATGCGAGCTTCAACTGGAAGCCAGTGGAGTGTGCGGAGGAGGGGGGTGACGTGAGAGAACTTGGGAAGGTTGAACACCAGACGGGCTGCGGCATTCTGGATGAGTTGTAGGGGTTTAATGGCACAGGCAGGGAGGCCAGCCAACAGCGAGTTGCAGTAGTCCAGACGGGAGATGACAAGCGCCTGGACCAGGACCTGTGCCGCTTCCTGTGTAAGGCAGGGTCGTACTCTCCGAATGTTGTAGAGCATGAACCTGCAGGAGCGGGTCACCGCCTTGATGTTGGCGGAGAACGACAGGGTGTTGTCCAGGGTCACGCCTAGGCTCTTCGCACTCTGGGAGGAGGACACAGCGGAGTTGTCAACCGTGATGGCGAGATCATGGAACGGGCAGTCCTTCCCCGGGAGGAAGAGCAGCTCCGTCTTGCCAGGGTTCAGCTTGAGGTGGTGATCCGTCATCCATACTGATATGTCTGCCAGACATGCAGAGATGCGATTCGCCACCTGGTTATCAGAAGGGGGAAAGGAGAAGATTAGTTGTGTATCGTCAGCGTAGCAATGATAGGAGAGACCATGTGAGGATATGACAGAGCCAAGTGACTTGGTGTATAGGGAGAAAAGGAGAGGGCCTAGAACTGAGCCTTGGGGGACACCAGTGGTGAGAGCACGTGGTGCGGAGACAGCTTCTCGCCACGCCACTTGGTAGGAGCGACCGGTCAGGTAGGACGCAATCCAGGAGTGAGCTGCGCCGGAGATGCCCAGCTCGGAGAGGGTGGAGAGGAGGATCTGATGGTTCACAGTATCAAAGGCAGCAGACAGGTCTAGAAGGACAAGAGCAGAGGAGAGAGAGTTAGCTTTAGCAGTGCGGAGAGTCTCCGTGACACAGAGAAGAGCAGTCTCAGTTGAATGACCAGTCCTGAAACCTGATTGGTTTGGATCAAGAAGGTCATTCTGAGAGAGATAGCAAGAGAGTTGGCTAAAGACGGCACGCTCAATAGTTTTGGAAAGAAAAGAAAGAAGGGATACTGGTCTGTAGTTGTTGACATCAGTGGGGTCGAGTGTTGGTTTTTTGAGAAGGGGAGCAACTCTCGCTCTCTTGAAGACGGAGGGGACATGGCCAGCGGTCAAGGATGAGTTGATCAGCGAGGTGAGGTAGGGGAGAAGGTCACCGGAGATGGTCTGGAGAAGGGAGGAGGGGATGGGGTCAAGCGGGCAGGTTGTTGGGCGGCCTGCAGTCACAAGTCGCAGGATTTTATCTGGAGAGAGAGGGGAGAAAGAAGTCAAAGCATAGGGTAGGGCAGTGTGAGCAGGACCAGCAGTGTCATTAGACTTAACAAACGAGGATCGGATGTCGTCAACCTTCTTTTCAAAGTGGTTGACGAAGTCATCCACAGAGAGAGAGGAGGGGGGGAGGATTCAGGAGGGAGGAAAATGTGGCAAAGCGCTTCCTAGGGTTAGAGGCAGATGCTTGGAATTTAGAGTGGTAGAAGGTGGCCTTAGCAGCAGAAACAGATGAAGAAAATGTAGAGAGGAGGGAGTGAAAAGATGCCAGGTCGGCAGGGAGTTTAGTTTTCTTCCATTTCCGCTCCGCTGCCCGGAGCTCTGTTCTGTGAGCTCGCAGTGAGTCATCAAGCCACGGAGCTGGAGGGGAGGACCGAGCCGGCCGGGAGGATAGGGGACACAGAGAGTCAAAGGATGCAGAAAGGGAGGAGAGGAGGGTTGAGGAGGCAGAATCAGGAGATTGGAGGGAGAAGGATTGAGCAGAGGGAAGAGATGATAGGATGGAAGAGGAGAGAGTAGTGGGAGAGAGAGAGCGAAGGTTGCGGCGGCGCATTACCATCTGTGTAGGGGCAGAGCGAGTAGTGTGGGAGGAGAGCGAGAGAGAAAAGGAAACAAAGTAGTGGTCGGAGACATGGAGGGGAGTTGCAGTGAGATTAGTAGAGGAGCAGCATCTAGTGAAGATGAGGTCAAGCGTATTGCCTGCCTTGTGAGTAGGGGGGGACGGTGAGAGGGTGAGGTCAAAAGAGGAGAGGAGTGGAAAGAAGGAGGCAGAGAGAAATGAGTCAAATGTGGACATAGGGAGGTTGAAATCCCCCAAAACTGTGAGGGGTGAGCCATCCTCAGGAAAGGAACTTATCAAGGCGTCAAGCTCATTGATGAACTCTCCAAGGGAACCTGGAGGGCGATAGATGACAAGGATATTAAGCTTAAATGGGCTAGTGACTGTGACAGCATGGAATTCAAATGAGGAGATAGACAGATGGGTTAGGGGAAAAATTGAGAATGTCCACTTGGGAGAGATGAGGATTCCTGTGCCACCACCCCTCTGACCAGATGCTCTCGGGGTATGCGAGAACACATGGTCAGATGAGGAGAGAGCAGTAGGAGTAGCAGTGTTTTCAGTGGTAATCCATGTTTCCGTCAGCGCCAGGAAGTCGAGGGACTGGAGATTAGCATAGGCTGGGATGAAGTCAGCTTTGTTGGCAGCAGAACGGCAGTTCCAGAGGCTGCCTGCGACCTGGAACTCCAGGTGTGGGGTGCGTGCGGGGACCACCAGGTTAGAGAGGCAGCAGCCACGCGGTGTGGGGCGTTTGTGTAGCCTGTGCGGAGAGGAGAGAACAGGGATAGGCAGAGGCATAGTTGACAGGCTGCAACAGATGGCTACAATAATGCAGAGGAGATCGGGATGAAATGCACTGAACATCAGGGAAAGGAGAGTGCAGGCCTCCCTCACCAAAAAATAACTAAATATATAACTCTCCCAACTTCCACCTCAGAAACTAGGATTGTTTCACTGAACCACCCGAATAAAACTCTCCCAACTTCCACTCTAGAAATTAGAATTGTTGTAAGCTACAGCAGACTGTTATCAGTAGCTGTAATTAAGTACAGCAGCTACCAACCACCTAACGTTAATGCCTCGGATGAGGTTAGAAAAACAGCTGAATGGTAGCAGCTAGCTGGCTCAATCACAGGTACTCTCAAGCATGAAATAACATTGGAAACAGCTAACCACAGTTGCTAAAAGTTACCGATAGCTACCCTCTAGCTAGCTAGGTTTGTTGGTCCAGGTAGTGGGTAAGATAGCCTCGTGCTTCGCCTGGGCTCCGCCGAATAAAATCCTTACCTACAATAATAACCTACAATAATAACCTACAATAACTACCGGAGTAAGCTGCCTATAATACCAGACTAAAATACCTACCTACAATCTAAATACATGGTTTAAGCTTAACTCAACACCATATAAGAAGCCAAGCTTACCTTTCATAACGCAGCAATGATTAAACGTTGGGTAGCTAGCACAAAGATATTGTATTTAGCTACCACAGCCTGCTGGTAGTGTTGGCTAGCTAGCAATGGCTACTGTGTTGACTTTGTTTGAAAAACGGCGTCGCTGTGAGCGAATGTAGCTGGCTAAAAGGATATTGTTTTTAGTTGCAACCGTTGCTAATAGCAACTCGCCAGCTAATCCAGGAGGTGAGTTAGCTAGCTAGCTTCGTGCTACATCCGGCACCACCGAATACAAAAGTAACCTACAATAACTACACACAACAGCTACCCGCAACAGCCCACGATGCCTACCTATACTACTTAATAATATACAGCCCACGATGCCTACCTATAGTACTTAACAACAATCTAAATACATAGTTTAAGCCTTACTCGACAAAGCCCAAGCTATGTATAAAGCCAAACTGGCAGACTGCAATCAGTAGCCGAAATTAGGTACAGCAGCTACCGACCACCTAACGTTAATGATAGTGAGGTTAGAAAAACAGCTGAAGGTGGCAGCTAGCTGGCTCAATTACAGGTACTCTTAAGCATGAAATAACATTGGAAACAGCTAACCACAGTTGCTAAAAGTTACCGATAGCTACCCTCTAGCTAGCTAGGTTTGTTGGTCCAGGTAGTGGGTAAGCTAGCCTCGTGCTTCGCCTGGGCTCAGCCGAATAAAATCCTTACCTACAATAATAACCTACAATAATAACCTACAATAACTACCGGAGTAAGCTGCCTATAATACCAGACTACAATACCTACCTACAAACTAAGTACATGGTATAAGCTTAACTCAACACCATAAACGAAGCCAAGCTTACCTCTCCTGCTAGAGAAAAACACAACCTCTCCCGTCTCCCGTTCTCCCATGAGATTGTGGTTGTACAGCCATCACATTATGAGGTCATTGCTTACTGTCATTGTATGTGTGCATCCCAAACGGGGCACCCTATTGCATAGTGCACTGCTTTTGACCAGAGGCTTAAGCTGCAAAGAAACTGACCTTATGTCAGAGCTTAAGAGCAACATCATTCCATTATCCTTGTGCTAAGGTGAACTTGGCTCTTCTGGGGTCAGCAATAAAAGTATTTATTCCATGTCACCTTGGATGAAATTAATAATTTACTACTGTTTGCTAAATATTCCAAATAAAAAAAAACTACCATTGGTCCATACAGTTACAATATGTAAGTGCTTAGTGACCAGAATGTAATTATTAAACACTATTTTGTAACTGCAGATAAATACTTAATTCCATGTATTTGTAGGATATTGTGATCAAAAAGAATACATAAGAGTAAATGAATGACAGAAGAAAAAATACTTTTTTAATTATTCATGGATACGCCATGTTCTTAACTTTTTTGTAAATGTAGGCAATTCAGCTTACATTACATCTCTGTAATAAGCCAGTAAACCTCCACTTGTTTTCTAAATATAACATATTTATTTATAAATTGTTTTGAGTCCAAAGACTCATTCTGGCAAGCTTGAGATAAGTGTATAGGAGTTTATCCAAAGTCACTCCTTTGGTGTTAGCACGTAGAGGTGATGGCAATCAGTAGTAGGCTTCTCCCCCAGTCCTACATGCCCCTAGACGCTGATCTTGGGTCAGTTTAGCCTGTTCCCCACTAATGGTTAAGGTTATGATTGGAGCAGGGGACGCTGATCCTGGATCTGTACCTAGGTAAAAACTTCACCCCGGAGCATCCTACACTGTCAGCCCCTCTCTCCAATCCGCTCTGTGCTGGGAAAATGTCACCGCGTCACTGGAGAAGGACAGGCTCACCACGACAGGAAGCACCAGGGCCATCTGACCTTGGTCACTGTTGAAAGTGAATCCTGGGACGCTCCCTCAGGAGGAGGCCGTAAGCAGAAAAAGACCTGCAAAAAAAATAAAAAACACCGAAATGTAATTCATCATAGGGTCCGTGTAAACTTTATTAATAGGGCTGTTTTTTGCTGCAGCGCCAATGCTATACCCAACCCTTGCCTTGCATATCCAGCACATTCCATACATTTTAATGAGCCGTTACGTAAGCCAGCGTACATATTTATTTTCATCACTCGTTGAGACTACAGAAGGGATTTTGAACACAGAGTAAGTGACAGGCTTAGAACTGTTGAAGAGTGGCGAGAGAGAAAAAAAGAGAGGGAGGTACAAAAAATAAATAATAGATCAGCTTTTTAATGAGGCCTGGAGCGTCCATCATTAAGCCAGCAGTCACACTAAAGTGACTTTGTTCTCTCTCGCTCTCCTCCGAAGCGTTTGTCCCGCCGCCCGTGAGGTGACGCACACGTTTATAGATGTTGAGACCTGAGCCGGAGATCAAGGTCAGCCCAGATCGGCGCCGTCAGGTCCACAAACCCCAGGGGACATTGTTTAAAAAAAAAAAAGATTCTCAGCCAATCAACCGGGCCCTGCTGTCTGTCCCTCGGGCCAATCGAAGGCGATGGAGAGCTTCATGGGCAGTCATTTCTCGTTAAAACCAATAAACGTGCCCTGCTTCTCCCTCTGAAGAAGCATCGGGTGGAGCTGCATTCGAAAGCTCTGCCTGGGAGAAATGCGCTGACATAGCAACAGTGCTAGTGCTAACATGTGCTGATGGAGAGTGCCGGGTTTGGATGGGTGGCACGCATCCTGTATTGACAGAGCTGCTAAAATCGACAAGCAAGCATCCCCAGCGGGTTTTAGTCAAGGGCTATTCACTGCCGCCTTGTCATTGAGAGCATTTCTTATCTGTATGTGTTTGAGTGGGTGTTTGAGTGCATCCTGAAGGAGACAGGCCCCCAAAACGTAGCTTATATAAGCTGATACTTATTCTATTTCCCCAGTTTCCCCCGCATTAGAATAGCGTTGAGTGTCGGGAAGCACTGGGCTTCTGGTGGTGTTGACAAGCTGCCAAACTGCATATTCCCAGCCTGTGTAATTATGATCTGTGGAATTGATTCCCCTCAGTGATCATAGTTGGACGCCGTGCGGCTCATTGATTCCGAGATGAATGGTCCTCATTTGGGAGGTGTGGAGCTTAAGGTTTGCACCGATAGCTTTGCCAGTTTGACAGATGCCTTCATCTAAAGGGACTAGCACAGATTACAAATAACGCATTGATTCTGCTAAATCAATCCTCTGAGCCATTACCGCTGCGCATTGGGGTCAGTAAGTAGACTAATGCACAGTTGGTACTTGTTTAGAGGCAGAGAGGAGTCCGCTTACTTTTTGGCCCATTCTGTAAGTTCCCAGCTAGTCTTGCCAGAGTGCATTGGTTCAGCGAGGTGGTCTAAGGGGGTGTGTGTGTGACTGCATAAATAAGTAAATAATTCAAACTTATTTATGCCATTTTATTCATGTAGAAGCAACTAAGGTTCCTTTTTAAAGTTTTTTTCGGGCTTTTATAGTGTTTAATTGTGGACATACACAGAACATTCAAGTGTGTGTGTATACATGTGTTTGTGTATGCATTTATAAATGTGTGTTTATGTACGTATGTGTTTTTGTCTCTCGCCTCACCTGCTCTCTCACCTTGCCGCACGTCTGCCATCTCTCCACAGGGGAGGACTTTGCGGTGGTGCAGCAGGAGATCGTCATGATGAAGGACTGCAAGCACTCGAACATCGTGGCCTACTTTGGCAGTTACTTAAGGTAGCGTATTTAAAGGCCTGCACCCCGCGCTCACGCCGCCACCAACCCTAACCTACCCTTCCCTCCTCCACCCCTGCCCTGGCTCAGTCAATTCCCAGCCGCTCTCAGGCTTTGAAGTAACACACAGGCTCAGCATGGAGTCGTACTCCACTGCAGTCAAGCCACGGTCAGAGCCTCCGGTCCAAGCCTAGCCGCACTAACACTAGCTAGCTAACAATGTGGCTAATTGCTAGCTCCGGGGAAATGCTTTGTATTGAACTGCTCAAGACAAGGGGAGGTGGAGGGTGGCCATTTTGAGAAGTTGCAGGGGCTGAAGAGAGGGAAGTTGGAACCCGTTGGTTGGCCCGAGGGTGGTTGTGGCCTAATAGTCAAACCGCATCATGCTGTGTCACGACCTAGAAAAGACTCCAAAAAGCATACATCCTCCTCATACTCTCTTTCTGCCCCCTCTAGACTCCACCGCGCCCCCTTGTGTTTGTTTTTTACTCCAACTATTTTGAGACCGTATCGATTGTAATGTCATTTGTTTCCTTTTGCTCTTTACAGGAGAGATAAATTATGGATATGTATGGAATATTGCGGGGGAGGGTCCCTACAAGACCTATATCATGGTAAGCATACACAACAACATACAGTGCACAAACACACACACACACACACACACACACAAGCATTTGAAAAATGACTACTGGCTCAACCGGTTTGATGAAGCGAAATTCAGTATGTTTCAGTGGGTGGTATTAAGCGAATTCCTCACTCAAGCTTAGACGACCTCTTACACCCTATTCCCTTTCTAGTACACTACTTTTGACGAGGGCCCAGAGGGATAGGTTGCCATGTAGGACGTAACCTAGCTCCTACCACATAACCAGACAGTTAACAGATTCTTATTACACTTTTTCTTCTTCTTCTTGTCTTGGTTGTTAAAGGGAAAATCTGCAGTTGCTACATACATTTTTGGACTTTTAAAAGAGATCATATATACCCATTTTATTCTAGAAGAATATAATGTAGTTCAACTGCGCTTAGTTCAACTGTCTTACCCCATCACAACCCAAAATATAAGCTGGTTTTACTCCAATGTTTGTAAACTGGATAAGAGCGTCTGCTAAATGACTAAAATGTAAATGTAAACATTGTAATTGTAAACAAACACTGTATAGATTTAAAACATGGCTAAAACTATACGTTTTTAATGTCATGGATGGTCAGTCCTTGCATCCATAGCTCCATCTATACATTTAAGTAGTTACATTTCTCCAGCCCCATCCCTGAGCTATTTACGAAAGCACTGGTGGCGTGACCACTTTGTAATTGTTTGAACTGC
This sequence comes from Coregonus lavaretus, assembly GCF_964263955.1. Taxonomy (NCBI): domain Eukaryota; kingdom Metazoa; phylum Chordata; class Actinopteri; order Salmoniformes; family Salmonidae; genus Coregonus; species Coregonus lavaretus. Next base: position 11,387,483 of record NC_139993.1, read on the forward strand.
AGATTGCCCATTAAAAGTACACGTCATTAGACGGGCCACCTTAAGCAGCTGTTGTCGCACTTGCGCGCGCACACACACACACAGACACATACATACATACATACATACTCACACAGAGACGGTGTTGATTCTGCTCTTAATGACGGTGCTGGGCTCAGTCGGCTGCGAGGCCCCTCATTAGACAGACAGAACAGCAGCCGACACCACCAACTACCGTTGATCTCAGCCTCCCACATATTGGCTCCCCGCTGCCACGGAGACGACACGATGCTCATAATGTCCCCAACCCTAGGCTCCGTCTACGTCTCCGGAGTAAATATAGGGTCACTGAAACGGAAGGCCTGCGTGCTTGATGCACTGTTCCTCGTGGCCTTCCAAATGCACTGTAGTTTCGTCGCGTCGTTACATTCCTTTAACCTTTTAACCTCCGTCGTTTAGTTGTTGGGTATTCTTAACAAGGTTTTAGACCTGCCCTGTAGGCAGGTGGTGGGGGAGGTTAAGGGGGCATGTCGATAGTCTAACATAGCTTCCTCTCCCTTTTCTCCTCTCCATCTACATTGATCTGAACATGGAGGATAGGTGAAAGCAGTATGGTAGACCCTAACTGGGAATATGCTGTCACCTGTATAGGTTCTTTCAGGTCAGTGCTGATGAAAGAAGATAAAGGAAGGAGGTCATTTTAGACCCGATTTATACAGGATCAATGAGTTAGCCAGGTAACCTGTGTAAATATTTTGAAGTAACTTCATAATTGTTTGGAAAGATAAGCTTGAAATGGGCTTCTTATAATTGATTGAACTGGCTGACTTGGTGACCCTGCTTTTTGATGTAACCCTCAGAGCCCTAAAAGAAAGTTAGTTTAATTAGCCCTGTCACGCGACTGACTGCACCTTTTAATCAGACCCCAATCAACTGGTGCTATCATTACTTGCAATCTACTTAGTAGAGAGATTAAGATTAGCCTCTCAATGGTATGGCCAAAGCACTCACACACAGCCTAGGATTGAAGCAGGATGGAGTTTGATGCGTGTTCTCACTCAAACTGAAGACAGACAGACATACATGTGAGTCAATTCCGGAGGATAGTGTTTGAATAGACAGTTATTTTATTTTATTTGTTTATATAAGCGATCTAATTGAGAATATGCAGTTTCCTGTATAGCACTATAAATGTTATTGAAATCTAAAAATAACCTAGGAATCTAGCTCTATCTAATTCAGTAGCAAATATATTTTTGTTCTGTTTTTAATAGGGTCCTGTTGTGCCTGGTCTGTTCTGTCCAGTCATAACTATTCTAGAGTCTCAATAATGACCTTCAAATAACCTAACGTTACCAGGTAAAGCTGTCAGATCAACATCCAATTGTAAACCCTGAACCTACATTGCCCACCTTGAACCCATAATGTTGATTTGTGGTTGAAGCTGGGGTTAAATGACACAAAAACTGTAGACTTCAAATGTGGCTTGAAATGCTGATATGTGACCAAATAAGACCTTTAGCTTAAATAATAGTAATGAAATACATGATACAGTGAGGGGAAAAAAGTATTTGATCCCCTGCTGATTTTGTACGTTTGCCCACTGACAAAGAAATGATCAGTCTATAATTTTAATGGTAGGTTTATTTGAACAGCGAGGGACAGAATAACAACAAAAAAATCCAGAAAAACGCATGTCAAAAATGTTATAAATTGATTTGCATTTTAATGAGGGAAATAAGTATTTGACCACCTCTCAATCAGAAAGATTTCTGGCTCCCAAGTGTCTTTTATACAGGTAATGAGCTGAGATTAGGAGCACACTCTTAAAGGGAGTGCTCCTAATCTCAGCTTGTTACCTGTATAAAAGACACCTGTCCACAGAAGCAATCAATCAATCAGATTCCAAACTCTCCACCATGGCCAAGACCAAAGAGCTCTCCAAGGATGTCAGGGACAAGATTGTATACCTACACAAGGCTGGAATGGGGCTACAAGACCATCGCCAAGCAGCTTGGTGAGAAGGTGACAACAGTTGGAAATGGAAGAATCACAAAATAACTGTCAATCTCCCTCGGCCTGGGGCTCCATGCAAGATCTCACCTCGTGGAGTTGCAATGATCATGAGAACGGTGAGGAATCAGCCCAGAACTACACGGGAGGATCTTGTCAATGATCTCAAGGCAGCTGGGACCATAGTCACCAAGAAAACAATTGGTAACACACTACGCCGTGAAGGACTGAAATCCTGCAGCGCCCGCAAGGTCCCCCTGCTCAAGAAAGCATATATACAGGGCCGTCTGAAGTTTGCCAATGAACATCTGAATGATTCAGAGGAGAACTGGATGAAAGTGTTGTGGTCAGATGAGACCAAAGTCGAGCTCTTTGGCATCAACTCAACTCGCTGTGTTTGGAGGAGGAGGAATGCTGCCTATGACCCAAAGATCACCATCCCCACCGTCAAACATGGAGGTGGAAACATTATGCTTTGGGGGTGTTTTTCTGCTAAGGGGACAGGACAACTTCACCGCATCAAAGGGACGATGGACGGCGCCATGTACCGTCAAATCTTGGGTGAGAACCTCCTTCCCTCAGCCAGGGCATTGAAAATGGGTCGTAGATGGGTATTCCAGCATGACAATGACCCAAAACACACAACCAAGGCACCAAAGGAGTGGCTCAAGAAGAAGCACATTAAGGTCCTGGAGTGGCCTAGCCAGTCTCCAGACCTTAATCCCATAGAAAATCTGTGGAGGGAGCTGAAGATTTGAGTTGCTAAACGTCAGGCTCGAAACCTTAATGACTTGGAGAAGATCTGCAAAGAGGAGTGGAACAAAATCCCTCCTGATATGTGTACAAACCTGGTGGCCAACTACAAGAAACGTCTGATGTCTGTGATTGCCAACAAGGGTTTTGCCACCAAGTACTAAGTCATGTTTTGCAGAGGGGTCAAATACTTATTTCCCTCATGAAAATGCAAATCAATTTATAACATTTTTGACATACGTTTTTCTGGATTTTTTTGTTGTTATTCTGTCTCTCACTGTTCAAATAAACCTACCATTAAAATTATAGACTGATCATGTCTTTGTCAGGGGCAAACTTACAAAATCAGCAGGGGATCAAATACTTTTTTTTCCCTCACTGTACATTTGAGTTCAGGTACCAGATGTTGTCTCAATAACCAATGGCCGAGGAACCTTTTAATAAAGCACCAGTGCTTCTCAGGCTCCAACCATGTCTCCTTATCTTTCAGTAACGGGGCCTCTCACAGAATCACAAATAGCCTACGTTTCTCGAGAAACTCTTCAGGTACGTCCATTCAGTTTGCCTCCTCCAACACTCAAGCATTCACTCTTCTTCTGACACACGTCTTTCATCTCAAAGTATTGCCTTTGAACTGCCGCTTACCTTAGATTTGATCCATCCACTCGAAATGAGATTGAAAACAGCCGTTAGCAATAGCAACATCATAGGACTATTGTTGTCATTGATTTGTTCGATTTTTGATACACACAACTATTATAAACTATTATAATAAATCCATTATTACAAATCCAAAAAAAAGAAGTAGCCAGACTATTGCTTTCCTGGTAAAATGACAATGGTTTCATGCTTTGGAAAAGTATATGTGGCTGATTTTGGTTGAATGTGAATTGGCTAAAAAGGGACACCATATTAGGATGGGATATTATTTGTGAAGAGGTCAATGGACTGACTCACTTTACACATTTTTCCCTCCACAGGGTCTCTACTATCTACACAACAAAGGCAAAATGCACAGAGACATAAAGGTAAGGTGGGAAAATGGCAGATTCTAGCAGGAATACATGGCTTCCATTGCATAGAATAGAATGCACAAAGACAAAGGTGAAGTGGGACTGGGACAATAACCGTTTTAAGCACGAATACATTGTGTAGATTAGGATAGAATAGAGTTTATTGTCCTCTTCAAGGAAATAATTTGACACGAGCTCGTATGTACACACAAATAGACCAACAACACCTTCACCCAGACATGTTCAATTACCGGTACATTTACAGTAGTTTAGTGTGCTCCTCTGGAATGTCTTGGCATAGACGTGTAATAGCCATTATAAAAACATTTCTGACACTAATGGCCACCATTTTAATCCCCAACAAGACATCTATCAAAGTCACTCCAGGCTTTACCGGTTTGGTCGTTCCCCTGTGAAGTTTCCTTCGATAGATGGCCTTGTTAAGAGACTGCTGCATAAATGAAACTGCATTGAAAATGTGCAGATACAAGTTAGTTAGACGTTTGAAACGTTGTTGAGGAAAAAATAAGCTAAAACGTACTAAACGCTTACATAGGCCTATGCAACTGCAAATCCATTGTGACGTTCTAATCTTCTTTTGTCTGCACAAAGGGAGCAAACATACTGTTGACAGACAACGGGTACGTCAAACTAGGTAAGGAGTCCAGATGTGCAACTGTTTTCTTTGATGTGTGTGTTTCAATATGATGAATCATGGCAATTTGGCATTTGGCGAGTGTGTGAATCATCGCCTGGCGATGACTGACAAGTTGTTAATTGCACTTGGCTGTGAATAGCACCTTCTGCTTTCACATTCTGTGTATGTGTGTGCGCGCTTTCATATTCAATGTGTGTAATAGGCTAAATCAAGTCTGCGATGCATGCACAGCTTGGACAGTGATTGGAATAATTGTGTCAGTGCTAACACTACAATTTATATCGTATTCCTTTTGGAATATTAGCTGCACCAGCTTACAAAACATGTATGGTTACTAAAATACATGAGCATTGCATGATTTTCATTGATTTCAACATTGTTATGCATAATTTATCATTTATTACAGAGCGAACCAGGCTTAAGAAATGGTCATCAAACATGTATTAGACATTCACTGGTATTAATGATAAACTGTTGTTGATTGCATTTGGACATTTATTAGCCATTTATTAATAATGAACTGTTACTATACAGTGAGGGAAAAAAGTATTTGATCCCCTGCTGATTTTGTACGTTTGCCCACTGACAAAGAAATGATCAGTCTATAATTTTAATGGTAGGTTTATTTGAACAGTGAGAGACAGAATAACAACAACAAAATCCAGAAAAACGCATGTCAAAAATTTTATAAATTGATTTGCATTTTAATGAGGGAAATAAGTATTTGACCCCCTCTCAATCAGAAAGATTTCTGGCTCCCAGGTGTCTTTTATACAGGTAACGAGGTGAGATTAGGAGCACACTCTTAAAGGGAGAGCTCCTAATCTCAGCTTGTTACCTGTATAAAAGACACCTGTCCACAGAAGCAATCAATCAATCAGATTCCAAATTCTCCACCATGGCCAAGACCAAAGAGCTCTCCAAGGATGTCAGGGACAAGATTGTAGACCTACACAAGGCTGGAATGGGCTACAAGACCATCGCCAAACAGCTTGGTAAGAAGGTGACAACAGTTGGTGCGATTATTCGCAAATGGAAGAAACACAAAAGAACTGTCAATCTCCCTCGGCTTGGGGCTCCATGCAAGATCTCTTGGACTTGGACAAGGACTTGCAATGATCATGAGAACGGTGAGGAATCAGCCCAGAACTACACGGGAGGATCTTGTCAATGATCTCAAGGCAGCTGGGACCATAGTCACCAAAAAAACAATTGGTAACACACTACGCCATGAAGGACTGAAATCCTGCTGCGCCCGCAAGGTCCCCCTGCTCAAGATAGCACATATACATGCCCATCTGAAGTTTGCCAATGAACATCTGAATGATTCAGAGGAGAACTGGGTGAAAGTGTTGTGGTCAGATGAGACCAAAATGGAGCTCTTTGGCATCAACTCAACTCGCCATGTTTGGAGGAGGAGGAATGCTGCCTATGACCCCAAGAACACCATCCCCACCGTCAAACATGGAGGTGGAAACATTATGCTTTGGGGGTGTTTTTCTGCTAAGGGGACAGGACAACTTCACCGCATCAAAGGGACGATGGACGGGGCCATGTACAGTCAAATCTTGGCTGAGAACCTCCTTCCGTCAGCCAGGGCATTGAAAATGGGTTGTGGATGGGTATTCCAGCATGACAATGACCCAAAACACACGGCCAAGGCAACAAAGGAGTGGCTCAAGAAGGAGCACATTAAAGGTCCTGGAGTGGCCTAGCCAGTCTCCAGACCTTAATCCTATATAAAATCTGTGGAGGGAGCTGAAGCCTCGAAACCTTAATGACTTGGAGAAGATGTGCAAAGAGGAGTGGGACAAAATCCCTCCTGAGATGTGTGCAAACCTGGTGGCCAACTACAAGAACTGTCTGACCTCTGTGATTGCCAACAAGGGTTTTGCCACCAAGTACTAAGTCATGTTTTGCAGAGGGGTCAAATACTTATTTCCCTCATTAAAATGCAAATCAATTTATAACATTTTTGACATGCGTTTTTCTGGATGTTGTTGTTGTTATTCTGTCTCTCACTGTTCAAATAAACCTACCATTAAAATTATAGACTGATTATTTCTTTGTCAGTGGGCAAACGTACAAAATCAGCAGGGGATCAAATACTTTTTTCCCTCACTGTATTAATGTAACTCTAACTTTAACAAAACATTTACAAATCGTTAATTGATTAATTAACATGTTAAAAAGGCATAATTAATTATGCTTAATGGAGGCATCATGTAGATTGGAATGTCAGGCTTCTCACTTCTTTCTTTCTTTCTTTCTTTCTTTCTTTCTTTCTTTCTTTCTTTCTTTCTTTCTTTCTTTCTTTCTTTCTTTCTTTCTTTCTTTCTTTCTTTCTTTCTTTCTTTCTTTCTTTCTTTCTTTCTTTCTTTCTTTCTTTCTTTCTTTCTTTCTTTCTTTCTTTCTTTCTTTCTTTCTTTCTTTCTTTCTTTCTTTCTTTCTTTCTTCTTTCTTTCTTTCTTTCTTTCTTCCTTTTCTTGGCAGCTGACTTCGGCGTCTCGGCCCAAATCACGATGACCATTGCCAAGAGAAAATCCTTCATCGGCACACCTTACTGGTAATGTCCTTCATCACTTCCCACCTTCTATCGATTCTCTCTGTCCCTTGATACCCAAGTCAGGTGAATCTATCCATGGATCTATCATCCACCATTTTGTCAAGCGGAGTGTGAATGTGCCCTTCGATTGATTTTTAAAAGGTGTTTAACCCCTTGAGTCGATTTCTGCCACCCCGCGAAAATCTAATTAGGATAATTAAAATATTCCAATCAAATTCCTTCAGTTTAAGCTAGAGATATGTTTTTTTGCATTGCATCCGCAGATGTTGCACTTTTGCATATGAGGTGAAAGGTGGCAGAGCTAGAGCGGTGATTGTCAGACCATGAGACATCCCGAAAATCGGTCTTCTCACAAAAAAACGTCTGTAGCGTCCGAATGGTTTGGCCTACAAACTATTATGACCACTCTATTGAAAGATGAGACTCACAAACATGATGGTGTTCTCCATTTTGCTCTACAGCCTACACAAGCCTCACAAGACTCGTCTGAAGGTACCAGTTTTAAAAAATGAATGGAAGCATTTATGGAGATAGTTTAGTGCCAAAAATAAGGGGTTAAATACAAATTTCAATGCATTTCTGTCTGTGTCTGTCACCAGAGATTTTAACATGTTGAGAATGCTTATCAATTTAGAAAATTGACAAAAAGAAATGCAAGCCTAAACATGTTTTGCATTTCAAGCTACAAAGCTAGTGGAATTATTTATTTTATTTTTATTACTTTTTTCCTAACCCCAAACCAGGTTCGTATCCTAACCCCAATCCCACCCCTTACCCTAAACCGGGTTCGTATCCTAACCCCAATCCCACCCCTTATCCTAAACCGGGTTCGAATCCAAATCCTGACCCTACCCTCCCCATACACTGATACATCACACTCTTTACCTTCTATTTACAGTTATCAAATCACCTCAGCCCAAATCTGACTGATTAGTTATTACCTGTATCCAAGTGCATTAGTGGATAATTCTCACTGCGATGTGGGCTCGTTCAGTGTGGCCAGTGTTCGGAAAATGAGCGAGAGACCGGCTGGTCATTTGTCTGGAGAACAACATAAGTTTGGCCTTGAATGCTTTCACGTTGGAATACAGTTCATGCACAAAAACACAATATCCCTGCTGTTTCACATTTAGATCGTTAAGATGCCCCAATACGTCCACACCGAAAGAAAAGTCGCCCAGCCTGTCTGTGTCTTTCAACTCGGAGAAGTCGTCAGCTTTACCAACTGTATCAAGGAACATACCTATCTCCCCTCTCAGTTCCCACACACGGCGAAATACTTTTCCCAATCTTAGCCAGCGCACATTTGAATGGTACAACAAGTCCTGGTGCTCTGCCTCTGTGTCATTGAGCAGCTGAATGAACTGACAATGGTTAAGCCCCCTTGCCTGTATAAAGCTGACAAGTTTTACAACCACTTTGACAACATTTTCCAGTTTTAACACACTTTTAGCATGCTTGCTTGAAAAATGACGATTGAGATTATATTCCTTAAAAACGGCAACACTTTCTTGGCATATCAGACATACCACCTTATGTCCAGTATTAGTACAAAATTATTTAACCATGCTTTAAACACACGACATTCAGAGTCCACTATTCTCATTTTCGCAGCACTCATTTTTCACGTCAAAAGTCGTCAAGCAATGAAGTAGCTATAATGACTGAGCGCATTCTGAATCTGATTGTTGGCCCAAATACAGAGCGTGCTGCCAGGGTACAGCGCCATCTATTGGAGGTTGTTTGTATATCATGGAATTAGTCATTTTAGGCCAAAAATCGTAACTCAAATATAATAATATTTAATACATGTAGAAAATGTCTCGCGTGCCGTACTTTGCCCCCCCCCCCCCCCCCCCCTTGCTCTAGGGGGTTAACGAGTCAAACGTATTCTGATTATATTGATTTCGTGGTGATGATGATGATCGGCAAGTAGCCTAGTGGTTAAGCGTGTTGGGCCAGTAACCGAAAGGTCGCTGGTTTGAATCCCCGAGCCGACTAGGTGAAAAATTCTGTCTGTGCCATTCAGCAAGGCACTTAACCCTAATTGCTCCTTGTAAGTCGCTCTGGATAAGAGCGTCTGATAAATGACTAAAATGTAAATTGTAATGATGATGTTGGTCTAAATTGTATAATCAAATACAATTTAGACCAGTGTATTCGATTTGATTTTTAAAAGTAGCCTATTAAACAAGTCAAACGATTGTGATTATATTGATTTCAATGATGGTAATATGATGATGATGATGAGGACTGCTGGTATCATCAAATTAATTGTTTGGGTTACACTTTATAATAACTGTCATGAATAAGCCCTGTAAATGCTTATGAATTTTAACACTTACAATCAGTGCTGGCTCTAGCCATTTTGGGGCCTTAAATTAGATTTGGTTGGGGTGCCACCCCCGACCGTGCAGGCAAAACATTTTAGTGGCCCACCACTAAACAAAAGTTTAAATAATATTTACAAAATGTGTTCATATTTATAAACATTTATAAGCGAGTTATTGGCACATACAGTGGGTTATACAGTGGGAGTTGAGAGGTCCTGTTTGAGATGACCCTGTAGTGTTCATTGCTATTGACTGTTCCAAGGCTATGTGGTGAACCGTTCATTTGTCTGAGCCGACTCCCTGTGTGCAGGATGGCACCCGAGGTGGCAGCCGTGGAGAGGAAGGGTGGGTACAACCACCTGTGCGACATCTGGGCTGTGGGCATCACCGCCATTGAGCTGGCAGAGCTGCAGCCTCCCATGTTCGACCTTCACCCGATGAGGTTAGTGTTTGGACCCATTGGCATCAGACCAGAGCGCTTTAAAAAAAAAAAAAAAAAAAGGAGAGTGGACTCTCCTTTTGTATTTTATTGTTTTTGACAGAGACCGTTATGAAATGGTGAGCAGATAGAGAGAAGGGAGACAGAGTAGGGCCGGTAGGTACCGGGATTCTTATCCATGCAGGCAGGGGAATCGTATACACTCACCTCCATATGTACTTGGACAGTGAAGCATATAATTATTTGGGCTCTACACTCAAGCATTTTGGATTTGAGATAAAATGTTTCATAGGAGGCGACAGTACAGAATGACACCTTTTATTTGAGACTATTTTCATACATATCTGTTTTACCATTAAGAAATTAAAGCACTTTATGTAGGTAGTCCCCCATTTTAAGAAGTCAAAAGTGTTTGGACAAATTCACTTATAGTGTATTGAAGTAGTAAAAAGTATTTGGTTCCATATTTCTAACACGCAATGACTCTACAAACTCGTTGTATGCATTCACTGTTTGTTTTGGTTGTGTTTTGGGTTATGCTTTGACAATAATCGTATTTAACAACCATACAGTATACTTCAAAATGTGGAAGGAATTTCACATGTGGACCTACATGTAGAAAGCAGAAGATAATTATTTTAAATGTATGTTTAGTAAGTTAGCACCTCTGAGTAAAAGCAAGGATTGGAAGTGAAAGCACTAATTTCCTTAAATACACAACTGCACCTTTTTACATTTTTCTCAGAGCCCTGTTTTTGATGACCAAAAGTAACTTCCAGCCGCCCAAGTTGAAAGACAAGGTGAAGTGGTAAGTGTCTTTAGGCTTGCTGCCTGCAACATAAACCCTGGCCAGTTCTATCTCGCTACTTGAACACACCGCCCTCTCCCACCCCAACTCTTATACATTATAACTGGATGGAAAAAGAGACGTAATACAATATTAATGAATCAAATCAAAATGCTGCTAAAATATTAACAGTCAGACACACCTGTCATAGGGGTAAACGAGCCTCAGATTTGTGTCAATGTCATTGGACTCAGAGAAAGGCTTTTTTTATGGGGAGGGGTTGGAGAATTGACAGTCTAACTAGATTACACATAATATGGGGTCAGGTTTCATCCCAAAGATGTTTGATAATTATTAGCATATAAATTGAATATTTATAATCGAATAGGCAGAATGTTTTTTTTAAATCCAATTTCGTTCTCCCTCCCCAAGGACCAGTAATTTCCATCATTTTGTAAAAATATCGTTGACGAAAAATCCAAAGAAAAGGCCCTCCTCTGACAAGCTGTTGCAGGTAAGATGATCTTGGCCTGAGCTATATAACAGTAATGTGATTGTAGTGGCGTCATTGTGTAGATCAAGGGATTTGGTTGCTGAAATGACAACCCAAAGAGCATTGTTAGTAAGTCTTTCAAATGTTCAAGGTCAAGATTTAGTAAAGTAGTGTGAATATTTGCAACTAGAGCCCCCTTTGCATTTGTTGTACGTAGACTGGTTAAATGGGCAATATGAAGTTCAAACAATAACAAAACAGTTACCCCGCCACTGTTTTTGTAAACAACTGAGGGTTGGTGCTGGAGAAATGTAACCACTCAAATTTATAGAAAGAGCTAATGGATGCAAGGACTGACCATTCATGATACTGTATCAAAATTATAGTTTTGAGACTATACAGTGTTTGTTTTTAAGTAAAACAAGCGTATATTTTGGGTTCTGATGGGGTACGACAGTTGAGCTAAGCTCATGAGGCATTTAAAAGATTATTCAAGAATCAATGGGTAAAAATAATGTAAAAGTCCAGAAAAGGATGTAGCAAGTGCTGTAGTTTCCACATAGCAACACTTATTTACTATTAGCCTGAGGTTTATGCTCTTAGAACTCGACCATGCTTATTACTCAAATAAACTTGGACAGAGGAACCCACCTAACTCTTACAAGCTCAACCGTTTTTTATATTTTATCTTAGAAATCTTGTTTATCAAATCATTTTAAGATCTACTGCACTTCAAGTGCCTTTTACACATTACTCTTTAGCATTTTAATAATATATTGCACTAGCATGTGATAAATATGGCATAATGGCTTGTGTCATGCTTGTCTGAGGCAAATGGCACCGCATTCCCTATATAATGCACTACTTGACCAGGGCCCATATTTGGGACGCAGCCTAAATGTGTTGTGTCTGTCTAGTGTTTGTATGTCAGTTCATATCAGATGCACCACTTTAGCCCATAATCAAATTGTCCTAAGGGGATGGATAAAGTTGTATCTTATCTCATCTTAGATAACATTTTCCCCAAGCCAAGCCAACTCCTATTTTACTCAACTGCTATTTGGCTCAAGAGGGAACAACCATGGCAGGAAATGTATATTAATTGAGTGCTATGATTAATTCGACAATATAGGTACAAAAAAATAAATACATTTTATTCGATTGCATTTCTCATAATGCAATCTTTATGACACGTGGATTTTCTTGACTGAATCTGGCCCATAGTCTCCTACAGTTAGTCTGGTCCCAGATCTGTTTGTGTTGTCTTGCCAACTGCTATGGTCATTGCCCCACCAATAACCATAGGAGACCAGGCTATCCTACAGTAGGAACTCATCTTAATTGTTGTCGCCTGATGTTTTCCCAGCATCCCTTTGTCTCGCAACCCCTGAGTCGCACGCTGGCCATCGAGCTCTTGGACAAGGCCAGCAACCCGGACCACTCCTCCTACAACGACCACTTAGATGACGAGCCCGAGGAGCCCGAGGAGGTACAGTACAGCTGCAGACACTCACGGGACACGTCCTCCTTTAATCAGAACCAGTAACCTTTGCCTCTAGCCTGGGTGCTAGTCTGTTTATACTATCTTTCCAATTCCTTGTCCAAACATTTGGCATGAATATTCCATAAGGAGTTGGCAAGATAGCAGAATCAGACTGGCACCCAGGCTAGGTTGCCTCTGAGGTTGCCATTTTTAAATGGTGACATCGATTCTCACAGCGGAATAGTAATAATTTCGATTTTTTTTTGTCTTATCCTGTATTCCTGGTTACCGGTTTTGATTGATCAAGGTCCTAAATCATTTTAATTGACTATAGAGGACAATAATTGGTTATAGAGCATCTACTGTACTTTGTCATACAGAACATTTTGTCACTGTAGGTTTTAGGGGTCATTTTAGTCTGTGTATAATGCACAGTGCAGAGCAAGAGCTTGACAGGAGTGCTTTTGCTATTCATAGCCACAGTATTCACACTCAGCAGCACTTTCTATCATTGCCAATATTATACTAGAATACACTGACTGAACATTCTGTCCTGTTCATTGGCACACTTAAATGCATATTTGTTAGACAATTACAGAATGTATAATATTATACAGCATCTATATATTTTTGTTTTAAATGTAAAGATTTATTAGCCTTAGCATAAGCATTAATTAGCTTCCTGCTAAAAAATAGATAATTTCCTCAAAACATAGTCTCATCAAACGTACGCATGACTCATTCCAAAAAAGTTGCACTGTCACTTTAGCTGGCAGCAGTCGCTTTCGTTACTTTGTCCAAGGTCCATAATACCTGACTGTAGGTGTTTCACCCCCTGCCCATTTTCCCCTAGGTACAGATCTATGATCAGCTTCCCTTCTCCCAATCCTAACCTTAACCATTAGTGGAGGAAATGCAAAACTGACCAAAGATCAGCGTCTAAGGGCAATTTCACCCTACTCCTCCTCAACTCCTCTCATCAGTTGGGCTGAGTGTCTCTGCCTCTCTCCTTCACCCTTAGTTGAAATACAAGAGGGTGCTTTGGCACATACTGGGGTGTGTTTCAACCCATTGACCCCCTATCTCGGCGACTCCCACGCTTTGCCGTTGGCAGAGAGGTACCAGTTGTGTGTGTGCGTGTGTGTGAAGGCATTGTGGGCCTACATGGGTGTATTTGCTTGCTCTGGTAAATGAGATTGTGTGCACACAGACATAGATGTGTGTTTTTTTTTTTTTTTATAAACGTTTGTGCATGAGAAGTGTGTTCGGGGGTAACATCAGAAATGAGCATGTGCTGAAATTGTTTGATGTGGAATATGGTGTGATACCATTGGGTCCTTGCTAAACTTAAAATGTATGATAACACTTACCTTTTGAGTGCTTGGTCCCACTTTACAGTGGGTGACCATAATAAATATTTACATCAGGTAGTGTAATTACAGTGTAGATACTGTAGAGATACATGTAAATACAAAGGTATCGGGGACACTTATTGTAAATTGGAACCAAATGCAATTTTTTCTTTAATGGTAGACCCGTGTGGCTCAGTTGGTAGAGCCTGGCGCTTGCAACGCCAAGGTTGAGGGTTCAATTCCCACGGGGGACCAGTATGAAAAAATATGAAAATGTATGCACTCACTACTGTAAGTCGCTCTGGATAAGAGCGTCTGCTAAATGACTAAAATGTAAAATGTCTTAAATGTAGACATAAGAATGATCCTATAATATATCCCAAGATTAAGTTGTGCTGGTGAAGCTCCTTCAACTGCCCTTGGCTTCCAACGGTTTGGCTCTAAATGCTTTGTCTCTTCTTCAAAACAACCAGGCAGTGAAGGATGTCCTTCAACTGCCATTTTGTGCCCTGGAACTGTCAGTTCCACAGTGAGCTCGTCACATAAAGTAAAGTACATGTCCTCTGATGCGCGAGGGAGGACACACTGCTAAATAAATAACAGTGGAAGCCATCCTGGGACCAACTACCTTGGCTGCCCCCAAATACGTAGTGCACTACTTGGGCTCTGGTCAAAACGCCATTTTCATTACGCCTGTGTCATCAAAGTGCGACATTCAGTGGTGGTATTTTTACACCAGCCCTTTTAATCAGGGAAACATGGAAGGTTGCCAGGAAGATGTGACTCACTCGTGTGTTGTGTCCCAAATGGCACCCTATTCCCTATATGGTGCACTACTTTTGACTAGGGCCCATAGGGCTCTGGTCAAAAGGAGTGCACTATAAAAGGAATAGGGTGCCATTTGGGACGTATGCTCCGCCTGCCAAGACGGTTACACGTTTGAATAATTGTTCTTCTCTCATCAACGTTATCGCTGATTGTCGTTGCATTATATTGATCTTACCAGAGAGGAAGAGGCGAAGCGAGAGGTTTCACTCTTGCCAAAATCTAACCTTGTCGCCTGCCTTCCGCCTTTGGGACAACAACTCCCATTGTTAATGCGGAGACATGAGCATCTCGTCATTATATACAGATCTCTGATCTGACCTCTTGACGCTATATACAGTACCTAGTGTCTACACACCCCTTTCACAGTCTTCACATTTTGCTGCCTTAAAATTAAATCTAAAAAGGGATTACACAGGATTTTATACCTACAGATCTACACATCCTACTTTCTAAATTAATTCAAAATAAAAGAACGAAGATGTCTTTATTGCATATGTCTTCACACCCCAGAGTTAATACTTGGTGGAAGCACCTTTGGCAGCCATTACCGCTATGAATAATATTCTACCAACTTCGCACAACTCTTAGTGAAACATACAGTGCCTTCGGAAAGTATTCAGACCCCTTGACTTTATCCACATTTTGTTACGTTATAGCCTTATTCTAAAATTGATTAAATTGTTTAGGTGCCTTTTGGCAAACTCCAAGCTGGCTGTCATGTGCCTTTTACTGAGGAGTGGCTTCCGTCTGGTCACTCTACCATAAAGGCCTGATTGATGGAGTGCTGCAGAGATGGTTGTCCTTCTGGAAGTTTCTCCCATCTCCACAGAGGAACTCTAGAGCTCTGTCAGTGACCATCGGGTCACCTCCCTGACCAAGGCCCTTCTCCCCCGATTGCTCAGTTTGGCCGGGCGGCCAGCTCTAGGAAGAGCCTTTGTGGTTCCAAACTTCTTCCATTTAAGAATGCTGGAGGCCACTGTGTTCTTGGGGACATTCAATGCTCCAGACATTTTTTTGGTACCCTTCCCCAGATCTGTGCCTCGACACAATCCTGTCTCGGAGCTCTACGGACAATTCCTTCGACCTCATGGCTTGGTTTTTGCTCTGACATGCGCTGTCAACTGTGGGAACTTATATAGACAGGTGTGTGCCTTTCCAAATCATGTCCTATCAATTGAATTTACCACAGGTGGACTCCAATCAAGTTGTAGAAACATCTCAAGGATGATCAATGGAAACAGGATGCACCTGAGCTCAATTTCGAGTCTCATAGCAAAGGGTCTGAATACTTATGTGAATAAGGTATTTCTGTTTATAATTTTTTATTAATTAGCAAACATTTCTAAAACACTGTTTTTGCTTCGTCATTTTGGGGTATTTTGTGTAGATTGCTGAGGATTATTTTTTGTTTAATCCAGTTTAGAATAAGGCTGTAATGTAACAAAATGTGGAAAAAGTCAAGAGGTCTGAATATTTTCCGAAGGCACTGTATGTCCATTATTTTTGTCAAAATTGCTTAAGCTTAGTAAATTTGGTTGGGAATCATTGATGGACAGCAATAATTAAACCTTGTCTCTGATTTTCAAGAAAGTTTAATTCAGAGACTAAACCACTCAGGAACACTCAACACCTCTTGGAAAGCCATTTTGGTGTGTCTTTGGCATAACAATGTGTGTAATTGTCTCACTGAAAAATATAACTCTATCCCAGGGTTAGGTTTTCAGAAGACTGAGTCTGGTTTTCCTTTAACTTTTTACATATTTATTTTGATCCTGACAAATTCCCCAGTCCCTGCCGATGACCAGCATACCCATTACATAAAGCTGCTACCACAATACTTGAAAATACAATTTAATCCATTTTTAGATTTAATTTTAAGGCCGTGTCAGATGCATACAAGCACATTGAAATAATATCAAACACACATAACAGTGCTTTACTTTCAAATACATGGTTTTTGTGAAGCTATCATAAATGGTACTGTAGGTGGTATGTACATTGCATTTGGAAAGTATTCAGACCCCTTGACTTTTTCCACATTTTGCTACATTACAGCCTTATTCTAAAATTGATTAAATAACCATTTTCCCTCATCAATCTAAACACAATACCCCTTCTGGGGTAGGGTTCCAAAACATTTCTGCAGCATTGAAGGTCCCCAAGAACACAGTGGCCTCCATCATTCTTAAACGGAAGCCACTCCTCAGTAAAAGGAACGTGAAAGCCCGCTTGGAGTTTGCCAAAAGGCACCTAAAGGACTCTTAGACCATGAGAAAGAAGATACTTTGGTCTGATGAAACCAAGATTGAACTCTTTGGCCTGAATGCCAAGCGTCACGTCTGGAGGAAACCATCCCTTCAGTGAAGCATGGTGGTGGCAGCATCATGCTGTGGGGATGTTTTTCACGGCAGGGACTGGGAGACTAGTGAGGATCGAGGGAAAGATGAACGGAGCAAAGTACAGAGAGATCCTTGATTAAAACCTGCTCCAGAGCGCTCAGGACCTCAGACTGGGGTGAAGGTTCACCTTCCAACAGGACAACGACCCTAAGCACACAGGCAAGACAACGCAGGAGTGGCTTCGGGACAAGTCTCTGAGTGTCCTTGAGTGGCCCAGCCAGTGCCCAGACTTGAACCAGATCGGACATCTCTGAAGAGACCTGAAAATAGCTGTGCAGCGACGCTCCCCATCCAACTTGACAGAGCTTGAGAGGATCTGCAGAGAAGAATGGGAGAAACTCGCCAAATACAGGTGTGCCAAGCTTGTAGCGTCATACCCAAGAAGACTCGAGGCTGTAATTGCTGCCAAAGTTGCTTCAACAAAGTACTGAATAAAGGGTCTGAATACTTATGTAAATGTGATATTTCAGTTTGTAATTTTATATACATTTGCACAAATTTCTAAAAACAATTTTTTTCTTTGTCATTATGGAGTATTGTGTGTAGATTGATGAGGGGGAAAAAACGATTTAAGCATATTTTCGAATAAGGCTGTAACAAAATGTGGGAAAGTAAAGGGGTCTGAATACTTTCCGAATGCACTCTATGTCAGAATGCCTGCATCCAACAATGCTACATTTTTGCCTTGCGACTAATGTTTTACTAGCCTGGTCCCAGATCGGTTTGGGCTAACAATGACCATAAAAGTTGGCAAGACAGCACAAACAGATCTGGGACCAGGCTAGTTAGTGTTGTACTGTTTCCCTCACTCCATCTTTTCTGTTTTGACAGCCCCATGTATCAGTGCCGCATCGGATTCGCTCTGGGAACACACGAGAAGGGAAGACCCTCTCTGAGATAAACTGTGAGTGTCTTCAGTAGCATGACTTAATCCCTCTGGTATAAGAGTGACATTAGCATGCCGTAGTATGTCATAAGCAGTCATGACAGCCGTTGACATATGACGTCAAATTATACAACACTGAAAGGTTAGATGTTCCGGAAGATTGAAAACTATTACAGTTTTTTAAACCTTCCGTTTTGGACTCGACGTGTCAATGTATGGCTCATACATGCATAATAAACGATCTAGAGTCCTCTCCAAGCTGAAAAAGCAACTGAATCCTTACATTCTAACCTGCCATCATTTAGTGCATGACATTACGCACTCGTGCCTGTCATGTAGTGAACGTGTGCTCTGAAGTAGTTTAAGTGCCTCCATGGTTTACCATTACATTTACATTTACGTCATTTAGCAGACGCTCTTATCCAGAGCGACTTACAAATAGGTGCATTCACCTTATAGCCAGTGGGATAACCACTTTACAATGTTTTATTTTATTTATTTATTTTGGGGGGGGGGGGGGGGGGGGGGGGGGGGGTTGGAGTAAAGGGGGGGGGGGGTAGAATAATTACTTTATCCTATCCCAGGTATTCCTTAAAGAGGTGGGGTTTCAAATGTCTCCGGAAGGTGGTGAGTGACTCCGCTGTCCTGGCGTGAGGGAGCTTGTTCCACCATTGGGGTGCCAGAACAGCGAACAGTTTTGACTGGGCTGAGCGGGAACTATGCTTCCGCAGAGGTAGGGGAGCCAGCAGGCCAGAGGTGGATGAACGCAGTGCCCTCGTTTGGGTGTAGGGACTGATCAGAGCCTGAAGGTACGGAGGTGCCGTTCCCCTCACAGCTCCGTAGGCAAGCACCATGGTCTTGTAGCAGATGCGAGCTTCAACTGGAAGCCAGTGGAGTGTGCGGAGGAGCGGGGTGACGTGAGAGAACTTGGGAAGGTTGAACACCAGACGGGCTGCGGCATTCTGGATGAGTTGTAGGGGTTTAATGGCACAGGCAGGGAGCCCAGCCAACAGCGAGTTGCAGTAATCCAGACGGGAGATGACAAGTGCCTGGATTAGGACCTGTGCCGCTTCCTGTGTAAGGCAGGGTCGTACTCTCCGAATGTTGTAGAGCATGAACCTACAGGATCGGGTCACCGCCTTGATGTTAGCGGAGAACGACAGGGTGTTGTCCAGGGTCACGCCAAGGCTCTTCGCACTCTGGGAGGAGGACACAACGGAGTTGTCAACCGTGATGGCGAGATCATGGAACGGGCAGTCCTTCCCCGGGAGGAAGAGCAGCTCCGAACTTGCCGAGGTTCAGCTTGAGGTGGTGATCCGTCATCCATACTGATATGTCTGCCAGACATGCAGAGATGCGATTCGCCACCTGGTTATCAGAAGGGGGAAAGGAGAAGATTAGTTGTGTGTCGTCAGCGTAGCAATGATAGGAGAGGCCATGTGAGGATATGACAGAGCCAAGTGACTTGATGTATAGCGAGAATAGGAGAGGGCCTAGAACTGAGCCCTGGGGGACACCAGTGGTGAGAGCACGTGGTGCGGAGACAGCTTCTCGCCACGCCACTTGGTAGGAGCGACCGGTCAGGTAGGACGCAATCCAAGAGTGAGCCGCGCCGGAGATGCCCAGCTTGGAGAGGGTGGAGAGGAGGATCTGATGGTTCACAGTATCAAAGGCAGCAGACAGGTCTAGAAGGACAAGAGCAGAGGAGAGAGAGTTAGCTTTAGCAGTGCGGAGAGCCTCTGTGACACAGAGAAGAGCAGTCTCAGTTGAATGACCAGTCTTGAAACCTGACTGGTTTGGATCAAGAAGGTCATTCTGAGAGAGATAGCAAGAGAGTTGGCTAAAGACGGCACGCTCAATAGTTTTGGAGAGAAAAGAAAGAAGGGATACTGGTCTGTAGTTGTTGACATCAGAGCGATCGAGTGTTGGTTTTTTGAGAAGGGGTGCGACTCTCGCTCTCTTGAAGACGGAAGGGACATAGCCAGCGGTCAAGGATGAGTTGATCAGCGAGGTGAGGTAAGGGAGAAGGTCACCGGAGATGGTCTGGAGAAGAGAGGAGGGGATAGGGTCAAGCGGGCAGGTTGTTGGGCGGCCTGCCGTCACAAGTCGCAAGATTTTATCTGGAGAGAGAGGGGAGAAAGAAGTCAAAGCATAGGGTAGGGCAGTGTGAGCAGGACCAGCAGTGTCATTTGACTTAACAAACGAGGATCGGATGTCGTCAACCTTCTTTTCAAAATGGTTGACGAAGTCATCCACAGAGAGGGAGGAGGGGGGGGGATTCAGCAGGGAGGAGAATGTGGCAAAGAGCTTCCTAGGGTTAGAGGCGGATGCTTGGAATTTAGAGTGGTAGAAAGTGGCCTTAGCAGCAGAAACAGATGAAGAAAATGTAGAGAGGAGGGAGTGAAAAGATGCCAGGTCTGCAGGGAGTCTAGTTTTCTTCCATTTCCACTCAGCTGCCCGGAGCTCTGTTCTGTGAGCTCGCAATGAGTCATCAAGCCACGGAACTAATAACCATTAGTTATTTTGATAACTTCGAAAATACAGCAAATACATCAATCAAATCCATGCATCATAAATTAGAAAACATCCAAAAAATAGAAGTTAGATTTTTTTTTTAATGTCATCTAGCTGAGCAGACACTCATGTACAGGAGCCATTAAGGTTAAGTACCTTGCTCAAGGGCACATTGACAGATTTTTCCCCTAGTCGGCTCAGGGGTTCGAACCAGCAACCTGGTATTTTGTATTTTGTTAGAATTTTGGAATATATTGTGCAATAGGCTATAAGGTTTTTACAAGGCACGTCCATCCATTCCGTTCGTGAATCGTGAGTGTGACACAACACTCACAACTTTGATGCGCTCGAGAAATGTATACTGCAAACTTTCACCCACTTCAAAATATCGGTCCAACTTTATGTTGTGTCAACCATCCATTCAAGTCAAATAATTCCATGTGTCCACCTTTTTAAACTTTCACACATGTATTCCATGATATGGGGTAATCCAATGTGGACAACGCTGCAGCTGTGGATTGCCAGATTGCCATGATATAATTGATACACAGCTTTCAAAGAGTAGGACATTTGATGAGAACATACATTATATATACAAAAGTATGTGGGACACCCCTTCAAATTAGTGGATTTGGTTATTTCAGCCACACCCGTTGCTGAGAGGTGTATAAAACTGAGCACACAGCCATGCAATCTCCATAGACAAACATTGGCAGTAGAATGACCTTACTGAAGAGCTCAGTGACTTTCAACATGGCACTGTCGTAGGATGCCACCTTTCCAACAAGTCAGTTCTGCAAATTTCTGCCCTGGTAGAGCTGCCCCTGTCAACTGTAAGTGCTGTTATTGTGAAGTGGAAACTTCTAGGAGCAACAACGGCTCGGCCACGAAATGGTTGGCCACACAAGCTCACAGAACAGGACCACAGAGTGCTGAAGCGCGTAGTGCGTAAAAATAATCTGTCCTCAGTTGCCAACACTCACTACTGAGTTCCAAACTGCCTCTGGAAGCCATGTCAGCACTAACTGTTTATCGGGAGCTTAATGAAATGGGTTTCCATGGCCAAGCAGCAGCACACAAGCCTAAGATTACCATGCTCAATGCCAAGTGTCGGTTGGAGTTGTGTAAAGCTCGCCTCCATTGGACTCGGGAGCAGTGGAAACCCATTCTCTGGAGTTATGAATCACGCTTCACTATCTGGCAGTCCGATGGACGAATCTGGGTTTGGCGGATGCCAGGAGAACGCTACTTGCCCCAATGCATGGTGCCAACTGTAAAGTTTGGTGGAGAAGGATAATGGTCTGGGGCTGTTTTTCATCGTTCGGGCCAAGCCCCTACAGCATACAATAATATTCTACACAATTCTGTGCTTCCAACTTTGTGGCAACAGTTTGGGGAAGGCCGTTTCCTGTTCCAGCATGACAATGCCCCTGTGCACAAAGCGAGGTCCATACAGAAATGGTTTGTTGGTGTGAAAGAACTTGAATGCCCTGCACAGAGCCCTGACCTCAACCCCATCGAACATCTTTGGGATGAATTGGAACGCTGACTGCGAGCCAGGCCTAATCACCCAACATCAGTGCCCGACCTCACTAATGCTCTTGTGGCTGAATGGAAGCAAGTCCTCCCAGCAATGTTCCAACATCTAGTGGAAAGCCTTCCCAAAAGAGTGGAGGCTGTTATAGCAGCAAAGTGGGGACCAACTCCATATTAATGGCCATGATTTTGGAATGAGATGTTTGGCGATCAGGTGTCCACATACTTATGGTCATGTAGTGTAGAAGTATACATTTGCCGTTGTTTAAAATTACATTATAACATTCGCTTGCTCGTTTGCCATATTAGTCTGATGAGACCATACCCTACAATGGGAGCTAGCCTGCAACAACCGAACTTGATGGACAATGTTGATTGGCAGGTGGAATGAGGTCCAATAAGGTTGCAATGTTAAAGTGGGAGGCGGGATCAGGTCAGCACAGTATTGTCCAATGAGGTTGTGGGTTGAGCCCCACATGCACACCCCACATGCATGGGGGACCCGTTTTGGCTCGTGAGCGCTACTTTCAAAACTACTGGCTAAGTGAGTAGCCACAATCTAACATCTACTAAGGTCGCTGTGACTGATTATGACATCTATTATGTCACGTTTATAACAATGTAACGAAAGCTTTTCACATTTCTTCCTGAGCGGTCCTTCTCATGATCTTGTGGTTAAGTATGGAAAACCACTCCTTCCTCTCTCAGCCTCTCTCTCTCTCCTCTCCGTCCCTCCCTCCCCCTGAGCTTCCTCCTTATCTCTCCAGCACTCCTTTTTGCAACTCACTGAGTGGCTGAGACTTCACTTCCCCAGAGACTTGAATATTCACCCTGCGTCTGCAAAAGGCATATGGGGAACTGCTTACTGTTCATTCAGGGACTCTATATCTGAGGGTCTTAATCTTTGCCATTTAGTTTTGACTCAGTGCCCACAGGAATTATATGGGGGGGAAAGTGCCTGCACTAGTAGTAATATGCCCATAAGCGATCTTTAGCGATATTTTGTGCTTATGTTACTGTTTGACGCATGCAGGTTTTTTTTTCATTGCCAGGCCACTGGGACTAGATTTTGAAATGTGTTGTATGTTCATTTTTTAGTACTGCAGTTTGTGTTTAATTCTCTGTGTTTCATTGTTTAACCCTGATAGTCGATCAAGTCAAGTTTGATCCCCCGCTTAGGAAGGAGACTGAACCTCATCACGAACCAGCAGTGAGTGACTCTCCTAATACACACACACACAAACACACACACACACACAACACACACACACACACACACACACACACACACACACACACACACACACACACACACACACACACACACACAGGCTTGCCCATCAACATTTCACACTTTTCGACCCACCAAATCACGCTTTGCAGCAATAACAACTGTTTAAATTTAGAACCTCACAATTTCCATGGCTACTGCTATTGATATTGCACTGCTATCATCCCATAGCTGTGCATTGTATTTTGGATGAGGCATACTACAGTATTTGGTGATGTGATATATAGACTATATTAACTGTATGTAGTATAATAGCGATGACAGACACCTCATACAAAGTTATATTGAAAACCCAGAGTGTGTGCGCCAAATGACCATATTGTCCCTGGTCAAAGGTAGGGTGTCATTTGGGACATAACCACAGTCAACAGATATTAGTTGTAGTTTGTGTGTTGACTTAAATATACTGAAGGGGTGAGAGACTCTCACGTTGTTAAATACATTTTCTAACCCTTCCAACAACTAAATATCTAACCTAGTCTCAACAGTGTTTGAATGTAGCAGTGTTTGAGTGTGTGTGTGTGTGCGCGAGTGTGAATCAACAATCTGTTCTAAAATCTGTACACAGTACCTTCCAATCCTCCAGTCTTGAAGTATTCTCTTCTTTTATGCTTTTTTTATAAAACCCATTTTTTCATTTTTTTCTTTATTATTCTAAATATATTTGTATTGTGTTTATTTATGTATACAGTGAGGGGAAAAAAGTATTTGATCCCCTGCTGATTTGGTATGTTTGCCCACTGACAAAGATATGATCAGTCTATAATTTTAATGGTAGGTTTATTTGAACAGTGAGAGACAGAATAACAACAAAGCAATCCATAAAACCCATGTAAAAAAATTTACAAATTGATTTGCATTTTAATGAGGGAAATAAGTATTTGACCCCTCTGCAAAACATGACTTAGTACTTGGTGGCAAAACCCTTGTTGGCAATCACAGAGGTCAGACGTTTCTTGTAGTTGGCCACCAGGTTTGCACACATCTCAGGAGGGATTTTGTCCCACTCCTCTTTGCAGATCTTCTCCAAGTCATTAAGGTTTCGAGGCTGACGTTTGGCAACTCGAACCTTCAGCTCCCTCCACAGATTTCCTATGGGATTAAGGTCTGGAGACTGGCTAGGCCACTCCAGGACCTTAATGTGCTTCTTCTTGAGCCACTCCTTTGTTGCCTTGGCCGTTTGTTTTGGGTCATTGTCATGCTGGAAAACCCATCCACGACCCATTTTCAAAGCCCTGGCTGAGGGAAGGAGGTTCTCACCCAAGATTTGACGGTACATGGCCCCGTCCATCGTCCCTTTGATGCGGTAAAGTTGTCCTGTCCCCTTAGCAGAAAAACACCCCCAAAGCATAATGTTTCCACCTCCATGTTTGACGGTGGGGATGGTGTTCTTGGGGTCATAGGCAGCATTCCTCCCCATCGACTTTGGTCTCATCTGACCACAACACTTTCACCCAGTTCTCCTCTGAATCATTCAGATGTTCATTGGCAAACTTCAGACGGCCCTGTATATATGCTTTCTTGAGTAGGGGGACCTTGCGGGCGCTGCAGGATTTCAGTCCTTCACGGCGTAGTGTGTTACCAATTGTTTTCTTGGTGACTATGGTCCCAGCTGCCTTGAGATCATTGACAAGATACTCCCATGTAGTTCTGGGCTGATTCCTCACCGTTCTCATGATCATTGCAACTCCACGAGGTGAGATTTTTGCATGGAGCCCCAGGCCGAGAGAGATTGACAGTTCTTTGACGTGTTTCTTCCATTTGCGAATAATCGCACCAACTGTTGTCACCTTCTCACCATGCTGCTTGGCGATGGTCTTGTAGCCCATTCCAGCCTTGTGTAGGTCTACAATCTTGTCCCTGACATCCTTGGAGAGGATTGGTCTTGGCCTCTCTTGGAGAGGATTGGTCTTGGCCTCTCTTTGGTCTTGGCTATGGTGGAGAGTTTGGAATCTGATTGATTGATTGCTTCTGTGGACAGGTGTCTTTTATACAGGTAACAAGCTGAGATTAGGAGCACTCCCTTTAAGAGTGTGCTCCTAATCTCAGCTCGTTGCCTGTATAAAAGACACCTGGGAGCCAGAAATCTTTCAAATACTTATTTCCCTCATTAAAATGCAAATCAATTTATAACATTTTTGACATGCATCTTTCTGGATTTTTTTGTTGTTATTCTGTCTCTCACTGTTCAAATAAACCTACCATTAAAATGATGGACTGATCATTTCTTTGTCAGTGGGCAAACGTACAAAATCAGCAGGGGATCAAATACTTTTTTCCCTCACTGTATATATATATTTTTTGTATTTTTAATGTTTTTCATCAACAACAACAACAATCATAGGCTTGTAATACCACACTCTTTCTCTCTCTCTACTTCTGTCTTTGATGTGCTTTGGATGGAGGGGAAGGTCGGCCACTTATTTTAGAAGCCCTACTTGCATGGTATTCTTTTGGCACCTTGGCCAGTCTTTTGAGTCTCTCACCCTTTGTGTGTTTTTTATTTGTTTATAAATTTTTTGACCCAACCTTCATCCCACCTCTTCGGAGGACAACTTAAACACTTCAACTTTTTTTTATACTGTGTGTGTGATTTCTTTTTTTTTTTCATACCCAAGGACTGTGAATAACCTATATTTTCTTGGTCTGTCTACTAAACAGCCCGACTTTGATGATTTTTTGGACTGTGTGGAAGAACAATACTACACTGCAAGATCTAACATGGTACTTTTTTCTTATTTTTGCCCATATTTTACCTCCGTTTTGTGTTGTCTTGTCCTCATCGCAGTTCATATGTTGTCAGTTTACGTTTGGATGCTTTTCACTCTGTGAAGCCCTCTGTCTTCTGTCTTGCTGCTTTCGTTGGCATTCCTTAACACTTTCACTTGTCGTTGCATGTAAAGACATAACCCGTGCCCTTGCAACATATACTCCCTTTTGTAACATATAGTTTGCAGCCTATAGTTCCTTTTGGTTATTACAGTATCATGTATCACTGCACATTTATTGATGCCCTGAATACCTTACAGTATGATCAATTTGTATTCCTACCTGGTTTTGACGTGGATGATGAAATAACGCAGTAATATCAGCATGGAAAAATCACCAAAAGGGTTAAATGAAGAAATATCGCATGTTAGTCGTCCCCTGGCCTATTTTGTAGTAAGTATTTTTTTGGCGTACACTTGTTTTTTACAGGGGCACAAAAGGGATTTATTTTTAGGCCTTGTCACAATGCGGCACGTCTCCTTTTTTCCAAGAGATAGAGAGGGAGAGAGAGGTTGAAAGAGAAGGGGACGGTTATCAAAGTGCAAGCCCTCTCAATGATGGCAGACTCAGACAAGGGGGAGGACATGGAGCTGGAGAGATGAGAGAGAAAGAGGGGTTGAGATGGAGATAAAGGGATGGAGATGTGGAGAAAGGGAGAGGTTTAGAGAGAGAGAGGGGTTCAGAGAGAGAGAGGTTGAGATAGAGAGGGATGTTGAGGTTAAGAGAGAGCTTGAGAGAGGGGGTAGAGGCAGAGGTTGAGAGAGATTGAGAAGGAGAGACGTTGAGAAAGTGAGAGAGCAGTTGAGAGAAAGAGGTTGATAGAGAAAAGTGTAATTGTTTGTCCCATCGGGACGTTCAAACCGTAGTGAGCTGCAAGTCTCTCCGAGTTGGACAGGGGAGTGCTGCCTCACCGCCCGCCGTAGATGCTTTGCGTAACAAACAGTACATACAGCAACCATACAACAGCTGCACCGCGGTAAAACAGGCCTCCGCTTAGCCTCACAACCTCCTCACATCCTCCCCACAACCTCTGCATGAATGTGTTGTGATGTGGTAACATTTTACAAAAGGTACCCTTTTATAAAGGGTTTATTGTCAAGTGTTTCCCATTAGGCCATACAGCAGCAATGTGCCCTGAGATGGTGTTTTGGAATTATAATATTGTAATATTAAATTTAGCTGATGCTTTTATCTAATCTAAAAATACAATTATGCACACATCTTACGCATATACAGTTGAAGTCGGAAGTTTACATACACCTTAGCCAAATACATTTAAACTCAGTTTTTCACTATTCCTGACATTTAATCCTAGTAAAAATTCCCTGTCTTAGGTCAGTTAGGATCACCACTTTATTTTAAGAATGTGAAATGTCAGAATAATAGTAGAGAGAATGATTTATTTCAGCTTTCATCACATTCCCAGTGGGTCAGAAGTATACATACACTCAATTAGTATTTGGTAGCATTGCCTTTAAATTGTTTAACTTGGGTCAAACGTTTCGGGTAGCCTTCCACAAGCTTCCCACAATAAGTTGGGTGTATTTTGGCCCATTCATCCTGACAGAGCTGGTGTAACTGAGTCAGGTTTGTAGGCCTCCTTGCTCACACACGCCTTTTCAGTTCCGCCCACAAATTGGGGTCATTGTCCATTTGGAAGACCCATTTGCGACCAAGCTTTAACTTCCTGACTGATGTCTTGAGATGTTGCTTCAATATATCCACATAATTTTCCTTCCTGATGAGGCCATTTATTTTGTGAAGTGCACCAGTCCCTCCTGCAGCAAAGCACCCCCACAGCATGATGCTGCCACCCCCGTGCTTCACGGTTGGGAAGGTGTTCTTTGGCTTGCAAGCATCCCCCTTTTTCCTCCAAACAATTTTTTTTCTGAGGTCTTGGCTGATTTCTTTTGATTTTCCCATGATGTCAAGCAAAGAGGCACTGTGTTTGAAGTTAGGCCTTGAAATACATCCACAGGTACACCTCCAATTGACTCAAATGATGTCAATTAGCCTATCAGAAGCGTCTAAAGCCATGACATCATCTTCTGGAATTTTCCAAGCTGTTTAAAGGCACAGTCAACTTAGTGTATGTAAACTTCTGACCCACTCGAATTGTGATACAGTGAATTATATGTGAAATAATCTGCCTGTAAACAATTGTTGGAAAAATTACTTGTGTCATGCACAAAGTAGATGTCCTAACCAACTTGCCAAAACTATAGTTTGTTAACAATAAATTTGTGGAGTGGTTGAAAAACGAGTGTTAATGACTCCAACCTAAGTGTATGTAAACTTCCGACTTTAACTCTATTTAGTTGTACATACAGTAGGGAAAAAAAGTATTTAGTCAGCCACCAATTGTGCAAGTTCTCCCACTTAAAAAGATGAGAGAGGCCTGTAATTTTCATCATAGGTACACGTCAACTATGACAGACAAATTCATTTTTTTTCCAGAAAATCACATTGTAGGATTTCTAATGAATTTATTTGCAAATTATGGTGGAAAATAAGTATTTGGTCACCTACAAACAAGCAAGATTTCTGGCTCTCACAGACCTGTAACTTCTTCTTTAAGAGGCTCCTCTGTCCTCCACTCGTTACCTGTATTAATGGCACCTGTTTGAACTTGTTATCAGTATAAAAGACACCTGTCCACAACCTCAAACAGTCACACTCCAAACTCCACTATGGCCAAGACCAAAGAGCTGTCAAAGGACACCAGAAACAAAATGGTAGACCTGCACCAGGCTGGGAAGACTGAATCTGCAATAGGTAAGCAGCTTGGTTTGAAGAAATCAACTGTGGGAGCAATTATTAGGAAATGGAAGACATACAAGACCACTGATAATCTCCCTCGCAAGATCTCACCCCGTGAAACACACGGGGGGACCTAGTGAATGACCTGCAGAGAGCTGGGACCAAAGTAACAAAGCCTACCATCAGTAACACACTACGCCGCCAGGGACTCAAATCCTGCAGTGCCAGACGTGTCCCCCTGCTTAAGCCAGTACATGTCCAGGCCCGTCTGAAGTTTGCTAGAGTGCATTTGGATGATCCAGAAGAGGATTGGGAGAATGTCATATGGTCAGATAAAACCAAAATAGAACTTTTTGGTAAAAACTCAACTCGTCGTGTTTGGAGGACAAAGAATGCTGAGTTGCATCCAAAGAACACCATACCTACTGTGAAGCATGGGGGTGGAAACATCATGCTTTGGGGCTGTTTTTCTGCAAAGGGACCAGGACGACTGATCCGTGTAAAGGAAAGAATGAATGGGGCCATGTATCGTGAGATTTTGAGTGAAAACCTCCTTCCATCAGCAAGGGCATTGAAGATGAAACGTGGCTGGGTCTTTCAGCATGACAATGATCCCAAACACACCGCCCGGGCAACGAAGGAGTGGCTTCGTAAGAAGCATTTCAAGGTCCTGGAGTGGCCTAGCCAGTCTCCAGATCTCAACCCCATAGAAAATCTTTGGAGGGAGTTGAAAGTCCGTGTTGCCCAGCGACAGCCCCAAAACATCACTGCTCTAGAGGAGATCTGCATGGAGGAATGGGCCAAAATACCAGCAACAGTGTGTGAAAACCTTGTGAAGACTTACAGAAAACGTTTGACCTGTGTCATTGCCAACAAAGGGTATATAACAAAGTATTGAGAAACTTTTGTTATTGACCAAATACTTATTGTCCACCATAATTTGCAAATAAATTCATTAAAAATCCTACAATGTGATTTTCTGGATTTTTTCCCTCATTTTGTCTGTCATAGTTGACGTGTACCTATGATGAAAATTACAGGCCTCTCTCATCTTTTTAAGTGGGAGAACTTGCACAATTGGTGCTGACTAAATACTTTTTTTCCCCACTGTATATAGTTTGGACACACTTACTCATTCAATGGTTTTCTTTATTTATTTACAATTTTCTACATTGTAGAATAATAGTGAAGACATCAAAACTATGAAATAACATGGAATCATGTAGTAACCAAAAACATGTTAAACAAATCAAAATAGATGTTAGATTCTTCAAAGTAGCCACCCTTTGCCTTGATGACAGCTTTGCACACTCTTGGCATTCTCTCAACCAGCTTCACCCAGAATGCTTATCCAACAGTCTTGAAGGAGTTCACACATATGCTGAGCACTTGTTGGCTGCTTTTCCTTCACTCTGCGGTCCGACTCATCCCAAACCATCTCAATTGGGTTGAGGTCGGGTGATTGTGGAGGCCAGGTCATCTGATGCAGCACTCCATCACTCTCCTTCTTGGTCAAATAGCCCTTACACAGCCTGGAGGTGTGTTGCGTCATTGTCCTGTTGAAAAACAAATGATAGTCCCACTAAGCGCAAACCAGATGGGATGGCGTATCGCTGCAGAATGCTGTGGTAGTCATGCTGGTTAAGTGTGCCTTGAATTCTAAATAAATCACAGACAGTGTCACCAGCAAAGCACCCCCACACCATCACAACTCCTCCTCCATGCTTTACGGTGGGAACCACACATGCGGAGATCATCCGTTCACCTACTCTGCGTCTCACAAAGACACGGTGGTTGGAACCAAAAATCTCACATTTGAACTCAT
Organism: Coregonus lavaretus; assembly: GCF_964263955.1. NCBI lineage: Eukaryota > Metazoa > Chordata > Actinopteri > Salmoniformes > Salmonidae > Coregonus > Coregonus lavaretus. The sequence continues at coordinate 11,418,160 of NC_139993.1, forward strand.
CACACCAAAAGACAGATTTCCACCTGACGAATGTCCATTGCTCGTGTTTCTTGGCCAAAGCCATTCTCTTCTTATTTTTGGTGTCCTTTAGTAGTGGTTTCTTTGCAGCAATTCCACCATGAAGGCCGTGTCTTAAAGTAATGATGGACTGTTCTTGCCATAATATGGACTTGGTCTTTTACCAAATAGGGCTATCTTCTGTATACCACCCCTACCTTGTCACAACAAAACTGATTGGCTCAAACGCATTAAGAAGGAAAGAAATTCCACAAATTAACAAGGCACACCTGTTAATTAAAATCTTTCCAGGTGACTACCTCATGAAGCTTGTTGAGAGAATGCCAAGAGTGTGCAAAGCTGTCATCAAGGCAAAGGGTGGCTATTTGAAGAATCTCAAATATAAAATATATTTTGATTTGTTTAACAATTTTGTGGTTACTACATGAATCGATATGTGTTATTTCATAGTTTTGATGTCTTCACTATTATTCTACAATGTAGAAAATAGTAAAAATAAAGAAAAACCCTTGAATGAGTAGGTGTGTCCAAACTTTTGACTGGTATTACAGTGGGGAAAAAAAGTATTTAGTCTGCCACCAATTGTGCAAGTTCTCCCACTTAAAAAGATGAGAGAGGCCTGTAATTTTCATCATAGGTACACGTCAACTATGACAGACAAAATGAGGAAAAAAAATCCAGAGAATCACATTGTAGGATTTTTTATGAATTTATTTGCAAATTATGGTGGAAAATAAGTATTTGGTCAATAACAAAAGTATCTCAATACGTTGTTATATACCCTTTGTTGGCAATGACACAGGTCAAACGTTTTCTGTAAGTCTTCACAAGGTTTTCACACACTGTTGCTGGTATTCTGGCCCATTCCTCCATGCAGATCTCCTCTAGAGCAGTGATGTTTTGGGGCTGTCGCTGGGCAACACGGACTTTCAACTCCCTCCAAAGATTTTCTATGGGGTTGAGATCTGGAGACTGGCTAGGCCACTCCAGGACCTTGAAATGCTTCTTACGAAGCCACTCCTTCGTTGCCCGGGCGGTGTGTTTGGGATCATTGTCATGCTGAAAGACCCAGCCACGTTTCATCTTCAATGCCCTTGCTGATGGAAGGAGGTTTTCACTCAAAATCTCACGATACATGGCCCCATTCATTCTTTCCTTTACACGGATCAGTCGTCCTGGTCCCTTTGCAGAAAAACAGCCCCAAATCATGATGTTTCCACCCCCATGCTTCACAGTAGGTATGGTGTTCTTTGGATGCAACTCAGCATTCTTTGTCCTCCAAACACGACGAGTTGAGTTTTTACCAAAAAGTTCTATTTTGGTTTCATCTGACCATATGACATTCTCCCAATCCTCTTCTGGATCATCCAAATGCACTCTAGCAAACTTCAGACGGGCCTGGACATGTACTGGCTTAAGCAGGGGGACACGTCTGGCACTGCAGGATTTGAGTCCCTGGCGGCGTAGTGTGTTACTGATGGTAGGCTTTGTTACTTTGGTCCCAGCTCTCTGCAGGTCATTCACTAGGTCCCCCCGTGTGGTTCTGGGATTTTTGCTCACCGTTCTTGTGATCATTTTGACCCCACAGGGTGAGATCTTGCGTGGAGCCCCAGATCGAGGGAGATTATCAGTGGTCTTGTATGTCTTCCATTTCCTAATAATTGCTCCCACAGTTGATTTCTTCAAACCAAGCTGCTTACCTATTGCAGATTCAGTCTTCCCAGCCTGGTGCAGGTCTACAATTTTGTTTCTGGTGTCCTTTGACAGCTCTTTAGTCTTGGCCATAGTGGAGTTTGGAGTGTGACTGTTTGAGGTTGTGGACAGGTGTCTTTTTATACTGATAACAAGTTCAAACAGGTGCCATTAATACAGGTAATGAGTGGAGGACAGAGGAGCCTCTTAAAGAAGAAGTTACAGGTCTGTGAGAGACAGAAATCTTGCTTGTTTGTAGGTGACCAAATACTTATTTTCCACCATAATTTGCAAATAAAATCATTAAAAATCCTACAATGTGATTTTCTGGATTTTCTTTTCTCAATTTGTCTGTCATAGTTTACGTGTACCTATGATGAAAATTACAGGCCTCTCTCATCTTTTTAAGTGGGAGAACTTGCACAATTGGTGGCTGACTAAATACAATTTTTCCCCACTGTATATGTTGTAGTTGTACATATATATAGCAATTATTCACTGTGTCATCACGTAGGTACTAAATATGGTAGCTAAACAGTTTCTTAAATGCACCCTCTGAGATTCTGTGTACATTGGGTTCAAGGCTGACACCATGCGTGTGTCCCAAATGGCACCCTATTCCCAATAGTGCACTACTTTACTGCACAATATAGGGGATAGGATGCCATTTGAGACACAACCCTGGAATCTCTGTGTGACTAAGAGACAGTTATCATAGGGGAAGGAACGGAACAGTTATCAAAGCGCATCGCCCTCGCAAAGATGGCAGACAGACAAGGGGGAGGACGGAGAGATGAGAGGCGAGGGATAGAGGAGGGCAGAGAGGTGACAGAGTCACTGAGCCGGAAAGCCTGGGATCTTCTGTCAACTCTCTTTCCCTCCCTCTCTCCCGCTCTCTTTCTCTCTAGAGCTTCCTTCCCTCCATCTCTCTCTCTCTCTCTCTCCCAGCCTGCCTCCCTCTCTCCCCCTCCCTCTCTGAAAATCCCTCCCTCAGCAGAACGCATAGCGGTGAATAACGAAATTTCGTCTGGTAATCTAGGGGTGAATAAATCGATGTGGTTTTGCATGACTGAGATTTCCGCTCCAAAGGCAGAAGGTGGCTCAGGGTGGTAGATCTGATTAACACAGATGTGTCATCCACACAATTTATTCAGTCTTTACTGTAAAGATAGAGTTTAAGCTCAGAGAAAATGGTTAAAAAGGCCTTTGCCATGTATTTTACCCCTCCTACACTATAGCCTCTTCAGACTAAACTGACAGAATTTCCCAGCTTTTATGATTTATTAAGCAAAGTTTAATCTTTCAAAGAAAACTGTAGTTTAAAGCTGAATTAAAACCGCAGAGCCTGTTTTGTTCTGACTGTAAACTAAATCCTCATAACGTCTCACCTTATAGCGATTGTCTCCTTTTGACATGTTGGTGATACCTCAATTAGAGTTCCTAGAAATTAAACCTTAAAGATGAGTTACCCCACTTCAAATACTTAGTTGTATCAACTAATACTATGTTTTAAGTTTTGTCATACTTGATTTCCTGAATTTAAGGCTGTGGTCTAACCAATTATGTATCTTATTGGGTGCATCTTATCTTTTCAAATGTATACAGTAAATATTTAAAATGATTTTATATTGACCATTGTCATAACCGGTAAGGACAAGGATTGTGTCCAGCATAAACAGCTATGGTTGGTTCATATACAGTAGCTGCCATTAAATGAAGTGTCAACCAACATGTCTTTTGTTGAAATTTAAACAAACAATTCATCCACCAATCGGTATCCATTACGTGCTTAACCAATTAAATGAATGTTATTATTAAGAGGTATGATGTATTTGCATGCATGAATGAAAAACTGCCATAGGGAATGCCAATGAATATAAGTTCACCAACTGAATAAATCAAAAAGCAATTACATTGCATTTCGACTTGAATTACAGTATACATAGCACCTCTGCACAACAAAACCTCAATATCACCTATCACTCAAAGGAGATGGAACTTTAACATTTCATTTCGGTCCAACCTTATTCATTTATTTCTCATTTCTAATACTCATCATCATGCAGTTATAATGACTTTCTGACTGGAACATGCAAAGTGAAATGAAATAAGGCTTCTGTCTTGTAACCGTCTTAATTTCTCCTAGGACTTGCAGATGGATTACGAAGAGGGATCTCCCAAAAGCTCCTTCTTGGGAGGGCATAAGTAAGTGAGACTGTCCCGTGCATAAGTACAGTGAAATGCCAATGCAAGCTCAAAACCCAACAATGCAAGCATTTCGCTACACCCGCAATAACATCTGCTGAACATGTGTATGCGACCAATACAATCTGATTTTTGATTTGATTTGCAGTAATCAATATCAATGTAGTACTAAAAATTACTTAAGGTAGAACAAAAACACGAGAAATAAAAATAAGAAAACACGAGAAAGTAAGTAAGCTATATACAGGGTTAGTTCCAATACCATATTTACAATGTGTAGGGATACTGAAGTGATAGAGGTGGATACAGTGCCATGAAAAAGTATTTTCCCCCTTTCTGATTTTCTCTATTTTTGCATATTTTTTATACTGAATGTTATCAGATCTTCAACCAAAACCTAATATTAGATAAAGTGAACTTTATTTACAGTTGAAGTCGGAAGTTTACATACACTTAGCCAAATACATTTAAACTCAGTTTTCACAAAAAAATCCCTGTTTTAGGTCAGTTAGGATCACCACTTTATTTTAAGAATTTGAAATGTCAGAATAATAGTAGAGAGAATGATTTATTTCAGCTTTTATTTCTTTCATCACATTCCCAGTGGGTCAGAAGTTTACATACACTCAATTAGTATTTGGTAGCATTGCCTTTAAATTGTTTAACTTGGGTCAAATGTTTCGGGTAGCCTTCCACAAGCTTCCCACAATAAGTTGGGGGAATTTTGGCCCATTTCTCCTGACAGAGCTAGTGTAACTGAGTCAGGTTTGTAGGCCTCCTTGCTCGCACACGCTTTTTCAGTTCTGCCCACAAATGTTCTATAGGATTGAGGTCAGGGCTTTGTGAAGGCCACTCCAATACCTTGACTTTGTTGTCCTTAAGCCATTTTGCCACAGCTTTGGAAGTATGCTTGGGGTCATTGTCCATTTGGAAGACCCATTTGCGACCAAGCTTTAACTTCCTGACTGATGTCTTGAGATGGTGCTTCAATATATAATTTTCCTTCCTCATGATGCATCTATGTTGTGTTCTGGGATTGATGCAACACCCAATGCCCCTCTGTGAAAAAGTAATTGCCCCCTTACACTCAATAACTGGTTGTGCCACCTTTAGCTGCAATGACTCCAACCAAATGCTTCCTGTAGTTGTTGATCAGTCTCTCACATCGCTGTGGTGGAATTTTGGCCCACTCTTGCATGTAGAACTGCTTTAACTCCACAACATTTGTGCTCGTTTCAAGTCCTGCCATAACATCTCAATTGGGATTAGGTCTGGACTTTGACTAGGCCATTCCAAAACTTCAAATGTGTTGCTTTTTAGCCATTTTCATTTAGACTTGATTGAGTGTTTTGGATCATTGTCTTGCTGCATGACCCAGCTACGCTTCAGCTGACAGACGGCTTGACTCTAGTTTGCCAAAAAGCACCTGAAAGCACCTGGATGATCATCAACACTCTTGGAAGAATTATCTATACATCGATGATTCAAAAGTATAACTTTCTGAATGACATGGGTCCCATTATGCCTGGCAAAAACCAAACACTGCATTCCACAGTAAGAACCTCATAACAATGGTCAAGCATGGTGGTGGTAGTGTGATGCTTTGGGGACGCTTTGCTGCCTAAGGACCTGGATGACTTGCCTTAATAGAAGGAACCATGAATGCTGCTCTTTATCAGAGAATTCTACAGGAGAATGTCAGGCCATCCGTCTGTGAGCTCCCAAGTCTCCCGAGTGGCGCAGTGGTCTAAGGCACTGCATCGCAGTGCTAGCTGTGCCACTAGAGATCCTGTCAGTTAGGATCACCACTTTATTTTAAGAATTTGAAATGTCAGAATAATAGTAGAGAGAATGATTTATTTCAGCTTTTATTTCTTTCATCACATTCCCAGTGGGTCAGAAGTTTACATACACTCAATTAGTATTTGGTAGCATTGCCTTTAAATTGTTTAACTTGGGTCAAATGTTTCGGGTAGCCTTCCACAAGCTTCCCACAATAAGTTGGGGGAATTTTGGCCCATTTCTCCTGACAGAGCTAGTGTAACTGAGTCAGGTTTGTAGGCCTCCTTGCTCGCACACGCTTTTTCAGTTCTGCCCACAAATGTTCTATAGGATTGAGGTCAGGGCTTTGTGAAGGCCACTCCAATACCTTGACTTTGTTGTCCTTAAGCCATTTTGCCACAGCTTTGGAAGTATGCTTGGGGTCATTGTCCATTTGGAAGACCCATTTGCGACCAAGCTTTAACTTCCTGACTGATGTCTTGAGATGGTGCTTCAATATATAATTTTCCTTCCTCATGATGCATCTATGTTGTGTTCTGGGATTGATGCAACACCCAATGCCCCTCTGTGAAAAAGTAATTGCCCCCTTACACTCAATAACTGGTTGTGCCACCTTTAGCTGCAATGACTCCAACCAAATGCTTCCTGTAGTTGTTGATCAGTCTCTCACATCGCTGTGGTGGAATTTTGGCCCACTCTTGCATGTAGAACTGCTTTAACTCCACAACATTTGTGCTCGTTTCAAGTCCTGCCATAACATCTCAATTGGGATTAGGTCTGGACTTTGACTAGGCCATTCCAAAACTTCAAATGTGTTGCTTTTTAGCCATTTTCATTTAGACTTGATTGAGTGTTTTGGATCATTGTCTTGCTGCATGACCCAGCTACGCTTCAGCTGACAGACGGCTTGACTCTAGTTTGCCAAAAAGCACCTGAAAGCACCTGGATGATCATCAACACTCTTGGAAGAATTATCTATACATCGATGATTCAAAAGTATAACTTTCTGAATGACATGGGTCCCATTATGCCTGGCAAAAACCAAACACTGCATTCCACAGTAAGAACCTCATAACAATGGTCAAGCATGGTGGTGGTAGTGTGATGCTTTGGGGACGCTTTGCTGCCTAAGGACCTGGATGACTTGCCTTAATAGAAGGAACCATGAATGCTGCTCTTTATCAGAGAATTCTACAGGAGAATGTCAGGCCATCCGTCTGTGAGCTCCCAAGTCTCCCGAGTGGCGCAGTGGTCTAAGGCACTGCATCGCAGTGCTAGCTGTGCCACTAGAGATCCTGGTTCGAATCCAGGCTCTGTCGTAGCCGGCCGCGACCGGGAGACCCATGGTGCGGCGCACAATTGGTCCAGGGTAGGGGAGGGAATCGCCGGCAGGGATGTAGCTCAGTTGGTAGAGCGTGGTGTTTGCAACGCCAGGGTTGTGGGTTTGATTCCCACGGGGGGCCAGTATGTAAAAATAAGGTATGCACTCACAAACTGTAAGTCGCTCTGGATAAGAGCGTCTGCTAAATGACGTAAATGTAAAGGAGCTGAAGCTGAAGCGCAGCTGGGTCATGCAGCAAGACAATATCCAAAACACACAATCACATCTACATGAAAATGGCTAAAAAGCAACAAATTTGAAGTTTTGGAATGGCCTAGTCAAAGTCCAAACCTAATCCCAATTGAGATGTTGTTTCAGGACATGAAATGACCAGTTCATGCTTGAAAACCCACAAATGTCGCTGAGTTACAGCAGTTCTGCATGCAAGAGTGGGCCACAATTCCTCCACAGCGACGTGAGGGACTGATCAATAACTACAGGAAGCGTTTGGTTGGAGTCATTGCAGCTAAAGGTGGTACAACCAGTTATTGAGTGTAAGGGGGCAATTACTTTTTCACAGAGGGGCATTGGGTGTTGCATTATTTTGTTTATGGAATAAATGAAATAAGTATGTAATTGTTGTGTTATTTGTTCACTCAGGTTCCCTTTATCTAATATTAGGTTTTGGTTGAAGATCTGATAACATTCAGTATCAACAATTTGAGAGAGAAAATACTTTTTCACAGCACTGTATGTACAGAGCATTCGGAACGTATTCAGACCCCTTGACCTTTTCCACATTATGTTACGTTACAGCCTTATTCTGAAATGGATTAAATAAAAAAAATGTCCTCATCAATCTACACAATACCCCATAATGACAAAGCAAAAACAGTATTAAAAATTAAAATACTTTATTTACATAAGTATGCAGACCCTTTGCTATGAGACTCAAAATTTAGCTCAGGTGCATCCTGTTTCCATTGATCATCCTTAAGATGTTTCTACAACTTGATTGGAGTCCACCTGTGATCAATTCTATTGATTGGACATGATTTGGAAAGGGACACACCTGTCTATATAAGGTCCCACAGTTGAGAGTGCATGTCAGAGCAAAAACCAATCCATGAGTTCAAAGAAATTGTCCGTTGAGCTCAGAGACAGGATTGTGTCGAGGCACAGATTTGGGGAAGGGTACCCAAATATTTCTGCAGCATTGAATGTTCCGAAGAACACTGTGGCCGCCATCATTCTTAAATGAAAGAAGTTTGGAACCACCAAGACTCTTCCTAGAGCTGGCCGCCCGGCCAAACTGAGCAATCGGGAGAGAAGGGTCTTGGTCAGGGAGGTGACTAAGAACCCGATGGTCACTCTGACAGAGCTCCAGAGTTCCTCTGTAGAGGAAAACCTTCCAGAAGGACAACCATCTCTGCAGCACTCCACCAATCAGGCCTTTATGGTAGAGTGGCCAGACGGAAGCCACTCCTCAGTAAAAGGCACATGACAGCCCGCTTGGAGTTTGCCAAAAGGCACCTAAAGGACTTTCAGACCATGAGAAACAAGATTCCTGGTATGATGAAACCAAGATTTAACTCTTTGGCCTGAATGCCAAGCGTCACGTCTGGAGGAAACCTGGCACCATCCCTACGGTAAAGCATGGTGGTGGCAGCATCATGCTGTGGGAAAGTTTTTCAGCGGCAGGGATTGGGAGACTAGTCAAGATCGAGGGGAAAGATGAACAGGGCAAAGTACAGAGAGATCCTTGATGAAAAACTGCTCCAGAGCGGTCAGGACCTCAGACTGGGGCGAAGGATCACCTTCCAACAGGACACCGACCCTAAGCACCCAGCCATGACAACGCAGGAGTGGCTTCAGGACAAGTCTCTGAATGTCCTTCTGTGGCCAAGCCAGAGCCCGGACTTGAACCCGATCGAACATCTCTGGAGAGACCTGACAATAGCTGTGCAGCGACGCTCCCTATCCAACCTGACAGAGCTTGAGAGGATCTGCAGAGAAGAATGGGAGAAACCCGCCAAATACAGGTGTGCCAAGCTTGTAGCATCATACCCAAGAAGACTTGAGGCTGTAATCGCTGACAAAGGTGCTTCAAATCAAATTGTATTTGTCACATACATGTGTTTAGCAGATGTTATTGCTGGTGTTGCAAAATGCTTGTGCTTCTAGCTCTGACAGTGCAGTAATATCTAACAAGTAATATCTAACAATTTCACAACATATACCCAATACACACAAATCTAAGTAAGGAATGGAATCTAAGAATATATACATACAGTGGGGAGAACAAGTATTTGATACACTGCGATTTTGCAGGTTTTCCTACTTACAAAGCATGTAGAGGTCTGTAATTTTTATCATAGGTACACTTCAACTGTGAGAGACGGAATCTAAAACAAAAATCCAGAAAATCACATTGTATGATTTTTAAGTAATTAATTTGCATTTTATTGCATGACATAAGTATTTGATACATCAGAAAAGCAGAACTTAATATTTGGTACAGAAACCTTTGTTTGCAATTACAGAGATCATACGTTTCCTGTAGGTCTTGACCAGGTTTGGACACACTGCAGCAGGGATTTTGGCCCACTCCTCCATACAGACCTTCTCCAGATCCATCAGGTTTCGGGGCTGTCGCTGGGCAATACGGACTTTCAGCTCCCTCCAAAGATTTTCTATTGGGTTCAAGTCTGGAGACTGGCTAGGCCACCCCAGGACCTTGAGATGCTTCTTACGGAGCCACTCCTTAGTTGCCCTGGCTGTGTGTTTCGGGTTGTTGTCATGCTGGAAGACCCAGCCACGACCCATCTTCAATGCTCTTACTGAGGGAAGGAGGTTGTTGGCCAAGATCTCGCGATACATGGCCCCATCCATCCTCCCCTCAATACGGTGCAGTCGTCCTGTCCCCTTTGCAGAAAAGCATCCCCAAAGAATGATGTTTCCACCTCCATGCTTCACGGTTGGGATGGTGTTCTTGGGGTTGTACTCATCCTTCTTCTTCCTCCAAACACGGCGAGTGGAGTTTAGACCAAAAAGCTCTATTTTTGTCTCATCAGACCACATGACCTTCTCCCATTCCTCCTCTGGATCATCCAGATGGTCATTAGCAAACTTCAGACGGGCCTGGACATGCGCTGGCTTGAGCAGGGGGACCTTGCGTGCGCTGCAGGATTTTAATCCATGACGGTGTAGTGTGTTACTAATGGTTTTCTTTGAGACTGTGGTCCCAGCTCTCTTCAGGTCATTGACCAGGTCCTGCCGTGTAGTTCTGGGCTGATCCCTCACCTTCCTCATGATCATTGATGCCCCACGAGGTGAGATCTTGCATGGAGCCCCAGACCAAGGGTGATTGACCGTCATCTTGAACTTCTTCCATTTTCTAATAATTGCGCCAACAGTTGTTGCCTTCTCACCAAGCTGCTTGCCTATTGTCCTGTAGCCCATCCCAGCCTTGTGCAGGTCTACAATTTTATCCCTGATGTCCTTACACAGCTCTCTGGTCTTGGCCATTGTGGAGAGGTTGGAGTCTGTTTGATTGAGTGTGTGGACAGGTGTCTTTTATACAGGTAACGAGTTCAAACAGGTGCAGTTAATACAGTTAATGAGTGGAGAACAGGAGGGCTTCTTAAAGAAAAACTAACAGGTCTGTGAGAGCCAGAATTCTTACTGGTTGGTAGGTGATCAAATACTTATGTCATGCAATAAAATGCAAATTAATTACTTAAAAATCATACAATGTGATTTTCTGGATTTTTCTTTTAGATTCCGTCTCTCACAGTTGAAGTGTACCTATGATAAAAATTACAGACCTCTACATGCTTTGTAAGTAGGAAAACCTACAAAATCGGCAGTGTATCAAATACTTGTTCTCCCCAATGTATATGGACAAGCAATGACAGAGCGGCATGGACTAAGATACAGTAGAATATTATAGAATAAAGTATATACATATGAGATGAGTAGTGCAAGATATGTAAACATTATTAAAGTGACTAGTGTTCCATTTCTTAAAGTGGCCAGTGATTTCAATAGGCAGCAGCAGCCTCCAATGTGCTAGTTTTGACTATTTAACAGCCTGATGGCCTTGAGATAGAAGCTGTTTTTCATTCTCTCGGTCCCAGCTTTGATGCACCTGTACTGACCTCGCCTTCTGGATGATAGCGGGGTGAACAGGCAGGGGCTTGGGTGGTTGATGTCCTTGATGATCTTTTTGGCCTTCCCGTGACATCGGGTGCTGTAGGTGTCCAGGAGGGGGGATAGTTTGCCCCTGGTAATGCGTTCGGCAGACCGCACAACCCTCTGGAGAGCCCTGCGGTTGCGGGCGGTGCAGTTGAAATAGCAGGCGGTGACTGCACCGACAGGATGCTCTCAATTGTGCATCTGAAAAAGTTTGAGGGTTTTAGGTGCCAAGATACATTTCTTCAGCCTCCTGATGTTGAAGAGGCTCTGTTGCGCCTTCTTCACCACACTGTCTGCGTGGGTGGACCATTTCAGTTTGTCAGTGATATGTACGCCATGGAACTTGAATCTTTCCACCTTCTCCACTGCGGTCCCGTCGATGTGGATAGGGGGGTACACCCTCTGCTGTTTACTGAAGTCCACGATCATCTCCTTTGTTTTGTTGACGTTGAGTGAGAGGTTATTTTCCTGGCACCACACTCCCAGAGCCCTCACCTCCTCCCTTTAGGCTGTTTCGTCATTGTTGGTAATCAAGCCTACTACTGTTGTGTCGTCTGCAAACTTGATGATTGAGTTGGAGGCGTGCTTGGCCACGCAGTCATGGGTGAACAGGGAGTACAGGAGGGGGCTGAGCATGCACCCTTGTGGGGCACCAGTGTTGAGGATCAGCGAAGTGGAGATGTTGTTTCCTACCTTCACCACCTGGGGGCAGCCCGTCAGGAAGTCCAGGACCCAGTTGCACAGGGCGGGGTTCAGACCCAGGGCCTCAAGCTTAATGATGAGCTTGGAGGGTACTATGGTGTTGAATGCTGAGCTATAGTCAATGAACAGCATTCTTACATAGGTATTCCTCTTGTCCAGATGGGATAGGGCAGTGTGATGGCGATTGCATTGTCTGTGGATCTATTGGGGCGGTAAGCAAATTGAGGTGGGTCTAGGGTGACAGGTAAGGTAGAGGGGATATGATCCTTGACTAGTCTCTCAAAGCACTTCATGATGACAGAGGTGAGTGCTACGGGGCGATAGTCATTTAGTTCAGTTACCTTTGCTTTCTTGGGTACAGGAACAATGGCGGCCATCTTGAAGCATGTGGGGACAGCAGACTGGGATAGGGAGAGATTGAATTTGTCCGTAAACACCCCAGCCAGCTGGTCTGCGCATGCGCTTAAGACCCGGCTATGGATGCCGTCTGGGCCGGCAGCCTTGCGGGGGTTAACATGCTTAAATGTCTTACTCACGTCGGCCACCGGAGAAGGAGAGCCCACAGTCCTTGGTAGTGGGCCGCGTCGGTGGCACGGTGTTATTCTCAAAGCGGGCGAAGAAGGTGTTTAGCTTGTCTGGAAGCGAGACGTCAGTGTCGGCGACGTGGCTGGTTTTCCTTTTGTAGTCCATGATTGTCTGTAGACCCTGCCACATACGTCTCGTGTCTGAGCCGTTGCCACTTTGTCTTTATACTGATGTTTTGCCAGTTTAATTTTTCGTACATATTTCCCTATCAGACTTTTCATCCTTCTACAAAATATACTTTCCTGCAACCCGCCTCACTCAATGTGGAACGGATTCTATTATTGACATACCTTTTATCTAGAATCTAGAATCTCCAGTTGAAACTAGCTAGCCAGCTAACTAGCTACTTGCTATTAGCCACAGCTAGCGGTGTTTCACCCAGATCATTGGATTTTTTTCCGCGGGATTAATTTTAATCACTGGACATTGATCACCGGATATTCGGCCAGTCTGCACAGCGCGTTATCGACCCAGAACATATCAGTTTTTCCGCCGGAATCACTGATTCACTGGACCTTTAACTCCGGATTCATCGCTACCAGCTGGCTACAACAAAACGGACGCTGTGGTCTGGCTAATCATCCCGAGCTAGGCCCATCTCCCGGCTATCTACCTCTCTATCAACCGGACGGGACCACCTAGTGTTGACACGGAGCCCCGCCGATCCTACACGACTGGTCTGCCGACGAAATCGTCTGATGTGGTTACGACGTTAACCACGAAGATTCCATCCATCTGCTAGCCCTGGCCCGTTAGCACACGTTATCCGTGGCCTCTTACTCACTAAACTGAACTAGCTACTGAACTAGCTACTTGCTATTAGCCACAGCTAGCGGTGTTTCACCCAGAATATTGGATTTTTTCCGCGGGATTAATTTTTAATCACTGGACATTGATCACCGGATATTCGGCCAGTCTGCACAGCGCGTTATCGACCCAGAACATATCAGTTTTTCCGCCGGAATCACTGAATCACTGGACCTTTAACTCCGGATTCATCGCTACCAGCTGGCTACAACAAAACGGACGTAGCACACGCTAGCCGTGGCCTCTTACTCACTAGCGCTTCACCACCGGACCTTATGATAACTCAGCTATACAGCTGATATCTGCTCGACTGTTCCTTTTTACGGTACTACATCCTGTTTATGTTTAGCCTCAGCCCAAACATGGTTAGTTTATTGTTGTTTCGGTTATTTCTAATTGTACTATATCACTGTAGACCCCCCAGCCTAGCTAAACCTGCCTTAGTTAGCTCCTTTGTCCCTCCCCCCATACACTCAGAGACCGACTCAATTGATGCCTCTAGAGATACTATCTCTTTCATTGTTACCCAATGCTTAGGTTTACCTCCACTTTACTCATATCCTTCCATATCCTTGTCTGTACATAATGCCCTGAATCTTTTCTATATCACCCGGAAATCTGCCCCCTTTATTCTATGTACCCAACGCACTAGAAGACCAGTTCTTAAAGCCTTTAGCCGTATCCTTATTCTAGTCCTCCTCTGTTCCTCTGGTGATGTAGAGGCTAACCCAGGCCCTGTAGCCCCCAGTATCACTCCTACTCCCCAGGAGCTATCATTTGATGACTTCTGTAATCGCAAAAGTCTTGGTTTCTTGCACATAAATATCAGAAGTCTACTTCCTAAGTTTGAGTTATTCACTGCGTTAGCACACTCTGCCAACCCTGATGTTCTAGCAGTGTCTGAATCCTGGCTCAGGAAGGCCACCAAAAATTCTGAAATTTCCATCCCCAACTATAACATTTTCCGTCTAGATAGAACTGCCAAAGGGGGTGGAGTTGCAATCTACTGTAGAGATAGCCTGCAGAGCTCTATCATACTATCCAGGTCTGTGCCCAAACAGTTTGAGCTTCTACTTCTAAAAATCCACCTTTCCAGAAATAAGTCTCTCACTGTTGCCGCTTGCTACAGACCCCCCTCAGCCCCCAGCTGTGCCCTGGAAACCATATGTGAATTGATTGCCCCCCATTTATCCTCTGAGTTTGTACTGCTTGGTGACCTAAATTGGGATATGCTTAATACCCCAGCCATCCTACAATCCAAGCTAGATGCCCTCAACCTCACGCAAATTATCAACGAACCTACCAGGTACAACCCTAAATCCTTAAACATGGGTACCCTCATAGATATCATCCTGACTAACATACCCTCTAAATACACCTCAGCTGTCTTCAACCAGGATCTCAGCGATCACTGCCTTATTGCCTGCGTCAGTAACGGGTCCGCGGTCAAACGACCACCCCTCATCACTGTCAAACGCTCCCTAAAACACTTTAGCGAGGAGGCCTTCCTAATTGACCTGGCCCAGGTATCCTGGATGGATATAGATCTCATTCCGTCAGTAGAGGATGCCTGGTTGTTCCTTAAAAGTAATTTCCTCTCAATCTTAAATAAACATGCCCCATTCAAAAAATACAGAACTAAGAACCGATATAGCCCCTGGTTCTCCTCAGACTTGACTGCCCTTGACCAGCACAAAAACATCCTGTGGCGTACAGCATTAGCATCAAATAGCCCCCGCGATATGCAACTTTTCAGGGAAGTTAGGAACCAATATACACAAGCAGTCAGGAAAACAAAGGCTAACTTTTTCAAACAGAAATTTGCATCCTGTAGCACTAACTCCAAAAAGTTTTGGGACACTGTAAAGTCCATGGAGAATAAGAGCACTTCCTCCCAGCTGCCCACTGCACTGAGGCTAGGAAACCCTATCACCACCGATAAATCTACAATAATCGAGAATTTCAACAAGCATTTTGCTACAGCTGGCCATGCTTTCCATCTGGCTACCACTAACCCGGCCACCAACTCTGCACCCTCTGCTGCAACTTGCCCATGCCCCCCCCCGCTTCTCCTTCACACAAATTCAGACAGCTGATGTTTTGAAAGCGCTGCAAAATCTGGACCCCTACAAATCAGCTGGGCTAGACAATCTGGACCCTTTCTTTCTAAAACTAGCCGCCGAAATTGTCGCAACCCCTATTACTAGTCTGTTCAACCTCTCTTTCATAACGTCTGAGATCCCCAGAGATTGGAAAGCTGCCGCGGTCATCCCCCTCTTCAAAGGGGGTGACACTCTAGATCCAAACTGCTACAGACCTATATCCATCCTGCCCTGCCTTTCGAAAGTATTCGAAAGCCAAGTTAACAAACAGATCATCGACCATTTCGAATACCACCGTACCTTCTCCGCTATGCAATCCGGTTTCCGAGCTGGTCACGGGTGCACTTCAGCCACGCTCAAGGTCCTAAACGATATTATAACCACGATTGATAATAGACAGTACTGTGCAGCCGTCTTCATCGACCTGGCCAAGGCTTTCGACTCTGTCAACCACCGCATTCTTATTGGCAGACTAAATAGCCTTGGTTTCTCAAATGACTGCCTCGCCTGGTTCACCAACTACTTCTCAGATAGAGTTCAGTGTGTCAAATCGGAGGGCCTGTTGTCTGGACCTATGGCAGTCTCTATGGGGGTGCCACAGGGTTCAATTCTTGGGCCGACACTTTTCTCCGTGTATATCAATGATGTCGCTCTTGCTGCTGGTGACTCTCAGATCCACCTCTACGCAGACGACACCATTTTGTATACATCTGGCCCTTCATTGGACACTGTGTTAACAAACCTCCAAACGAGCTTCAATGCCATACAACAATCCTTCAGTAGCCTTCAACTGCTCTTAAACACTAGTAAAACTAAATGCATGCTTTTCAATCGAACGCTGCTAGCACCCGCCCACCCGACTAGAATCACCACTCTCGACGGGTCTGACCTAGAGTATGTGGACAACTACAAATATCTAGGTGTCTGGTTAGACTGTAAACTCAACTACCAGACTCACATAAAGAATCTCCAATCCAAAGTTAAATCTAGAATCGGCTTCCTATTTCGCAACAAAGCCTCCTTCACTCATGCTGCCAAACATGCCCTCGTAAAACTGACTATCCTACCGATCCTTGACTTCGGCGATGTCATTTACAAAATAGCCTCCAACACTCTACTCAGCAAATTGGATGTAGTCTATCACAGTGCCATCCGTTTTGTCTCCAAAGCCCCATACACTACCCACCACTGTGACCTGTACGCTCTTGTTGGCTGGTCCTCACTACATGTTCGTCGTCAAACCCACTGGCTCCAGGCCATCTATAAATCACTGCTAGGCAAATCCCCGCCTTATCTTAGCTCATTGGTCACCATAGCAGCACCCACCCGTAGTCTGCGCTCCAGCAGGTATATCTCACTGGTCATTCCCAAAGCCAACACCTCCTTTGGCCGCCATTCCTTCCAGTTCTCTGCTGCCAATGACTGGAACGAATTGCAAAAATCTCTGAAGCTGGAGACTCTTATCTCCCTCAATATCTTTAAGCATCAGTTGTCAAAGCACCTTACCGATCACTGCACCTGTACACAGCCCATCTGAAATTAGCCCACCCAACCACCTCATCCCTATATTGTTATTTATTTTGCTCTTTTGCACCCCAGTATCTCTATTTGCACATCATCTCTTGCACATCTAGCATTCCAGTGTTAATACTATTGTAATTATTCTGCACTATAGCCTATTTATTGCCTTACCTCCATAACTTGCTACATTTGCACACACTGTATATATATTTTCTGTTGTATTTCTGACTTTATGTTTTTTTTACCCCATATGTAACTCTGTGTTGTTTTTATTGCACTACTTTGCTTTATCTTGGCCAGGTCGCAGTTGTAAATGAGAACCTGTTCTCAACTGGCTTACCTGGTTAAATAAAGGTGAAATAAAAATAAAAATAAATATAAAAAATTAATTGCGTTGCGGAGTGAGTAGCTACACTGTTTTCTATTCTGCCATATTCCCAGTCACCTTGCCATGGTTAAATGTGGTGGTTCACGCTTTCAGTTTTGCGCGAATGCTGCCATCTATCCACGGTTTCTGGTTAGGGTAGGTTTTAATAGTCAGGGCACAACATCTCCTATACACTTCCTGATAAACTCAGTCACCGTTTCAGTGTATTCATCAAAATTATTTTCGCAAGCTACCTGGAACATATCCCAGTCCGCGTGATCAAAACAATCTTGAAGCGTGGATTCCGATTGGTCAGACCAGCGTTGAATAGTCCTTAGCACGGGTACTTTCTGTTTGAGTTTCTGCCTATAGGAAGGGAGCAGCAAAATGGAGTTGTGGTCAGATTTGCCTTATAACCATCCCGGAAGTTCGAATAGCAATGGTCGAGGATTTTAGCAGCCCGAGTACAACAGTCGATATGTTGATAGAACTTCGGCAGCCTAGTCCTCAAATTTGCTTTGTTAAAATCCCTGGCTACAATAAATGCAGCCTCAGGATATGTAGTTTCCAGTTTGCATAAGGTCCAGTGAAGTTCTTTGAGGGCCGTCGTGGTATCGGCTTGAGGGGGAATATACACGGCCGTGACTATAACCAAAGAAAATTCTCTTGGGAGATAATACGGTTGGCATTTGATTGTGAGGTATTCTAGGTCGGGTGAACAAAAGGACTTGAGTTCCTGTATGTTACTAGAATTACACCATGAGTCGTTAATCATGAAACACACACCTCCGCCCTTCTGCTTCCCGGAGAGATATTTATTTCTGTCTGCGCGATGAACTGAGAACCCATCTGGCTGGACCGATTTCAACAGTATATCCCCAGAGAGCCATGTTTCCGTGAAACAAAGTATGTTACAGGCCCTGATGTCTCTCTGGAAAGAAATCCTTGCCCTGAGCTCGTCAACTTTGTTATCCAAATACTGAACATTAGCGAGTAGTATACTTGGAAGCGGTGGGTGGTGTGCGCGCCTCCTAAGTCGAACCAGCAGGCCGCTCCGAGTACCTCTCCTCCACCGGCGATGTTTTGGGTCAGCCGCTGGAATCGGTTCAATTGCCCTGGGGAGAGCAAATAAAGGATCTGCTTCGGGAAAGTCGTTTTCCTAGTCGTAATGCTGGTGAGTTATCGCCGCTCTGATATCCAATAGTTTTTCCCGGCTGTATGTAATGATACAAAACACTTTGAGCTAATAATTAAAAAAATAATACATAAAAAAAACAAAATACTGCAAAGTTTCCTAAGAGCTAGTCGCGAGGCCGCAATCTTCGTCGGCGCCAAGTTTTTTTCCCTCATCAACAAAGTACTGAGTAAAGGGTCTGAATACTTATGTAAATACTTAGCATTTTCTTTATAAATTTGCAGAAATTTCTAAAAACCTGTTTTTGCTTTGTCATAATGGGGTATTGTGTGTAGATTGATGAGGGGAAAAAACTATTTAATCAAATTTAGAATAAGGCTGTAACGTAACAAAATGTGGAAAAAGTCAAGGGGTCTGAATACTTTCCGAATGCACTGTATAAGTGTAAGGTGACTAGGCAAGTTGCATTTAGACCTGGATTCGAATACTATTAGACATTTTAAAAATACTTTTAGCGTTTTCTTTAGCCTATCTGGAGTGCACTTTTGCCACTATTGTAGTGCACCACCAGGCAAGGCCAATTAAGCCCAGATAAAGTATTTGAAATGATTTAAAATAGTATTTGTACCCAACTATGGTTGCATTGCACTGAATCTTAATGGGAATCTTGAGTATGTGTAGACTTTTTTTCCAAAGTTGTCCGCTCTCCTTTCGTATTTTATTGTTTATTGGTAGAGAAAGCCATGAACGAAGGGGAGAGGGATAAGAGTAGAAATGGAGAATTGAGAAGGCCAGTGGGGCGTCGAGACAGGTGGAATGACACACAAGTGAGATAGAGGCGAGAGGTGTTGCTCACAGTTACACTAACAGATGGGCCCAGTCACAAACTGTGAAGCTTACGCTTTCCACACAAAGCAATGCAGCACCCTTATACATTATTAGTAATAATATGATAATTTGGTAATTTAGCGTAGCGCAACCCGTGTAGCTAGCGCTTTCCACACTAACAACGTAACATCCTGTCTTATACAGGACAAGTAATAATATAATATGGTCATTTAGCTTAGCCACAACCTGTGTTGCTAGCACTTTCCACTCATAGCAACGTAGCATCCTTTCTACAGAACTAGTATTAATACAGTATGTTTGTAGGTAATTTAGCTTATCCATAAAACGTGAAGCTAGCGCTTTCCACATATAGCCTAGCAATGTGGCGTCCTCTGCTCTTATACAGTACTAGTAATAATGATTATATGGTCATTTAGCTTAGCCACAACTTTTGTAGCTAGCACTCTCCATACAAAGCAACATACTAGCATCCTCTCTTAAACAGTAGCCTACTATGTGGACCCTGGCAACATCTCTGATCCAGTGCCACTATGACTATGCTTCTATCTCATGGTCCAGTGGCATAAAATAAAATCTGAAGGGCAAACTTCAAATGGCCCAAAACCAACTGATGATAATTATACTCAAGCTCAGCCCTAGGATGCACATTTGTCCTAATCATTTCAGGGAACGGAACTAGCATCCAGTTGATCTCTGGGTGGTGCAGATCAAAAACTGTTGATGGTTTTTAAAGTTATACATGACCTTGCCCCCAGTTACCTGTCTGATTATTTTAATTTCATTAGAGACTCTCATAGCCATTACACCAGAACCAGTGTTGCCAATATCAGACCGCCGCACTATAGGAGCATGGCTGGATAAAGCTCTTTCCTTAACACTGGTGCAGAGGAATGGAATGGTGTACCAAACCATATAAAATCCATCCCTATGCAAGGGAGTTTTAAGATAAACTTTAAAGCGATAGTTCACCCAAATGACAAAATAACATATTTGTTTATGACAGCAATCCATGCTTTGGTTTAGTTTCCCTGGGACTGTTTCCAAATGCATTTGTGCCACAAATCCCATTCAAGTCATGGGACCGATATTATAATTTTTCGCGCATCATATTCAAAACATCTATAAGTGACTTTGTTGAGCTTCACAATCAATTTAAGACACTTTCGGATGATTTGAACATGATGTGCGAAAAATGCTAATATCGGTCTCATGACTTGAGTAGGACTTGTCCCACAAATCCTAAAACTTTAGCATGTGGAAACAGTGCCAGGGAAACTTAACCAAATCATGGATTGCTGTCATGCCTTGTCCATAGACTGCTTACAGGGTAAGGAAACCAATGTGTATTTTTGTAATTTGGGTGAACTTTCCCTTTAAGAAATGGTTTATGTGCAAAATTCTTTAAAACTACACAGGCTAAAAGAAAGTATAATTGTATCAATGAACGTTACTTGGGCATCTATTTTATTCCTATTACTCTTTCCTCCCTGTTGATGAGATGTATTTGAGATGTATTTCGTTTTCATGTTATAATCTTGTGTGTATTTTGTTTTCATATATTTTCAAGAGGACCACAATGGAAATACATTTTTTAACTTTTTTGTCATCCTCAATGATTTTAATGGCATTGTACTGTATCCACGTGTGGTTGTATTGTGTTTAAAATGCCCCCACCCCCCCAAAAAAATATCATAATAAATATAATATTAATTATGGTAATATGGGAATTTAATGTAGCCACAACCTGTGTAGCTAGCACTTTCCACACAAAGCAATGTAGCGTCCTCACTTATTCAGTACTACTAATATGATGATATCATTTCGATGCATACATTTTAGCAGACCATTCCAAAGCAACTTACAGTTAACCTATACCCAGTGTACTGTATGTGGCCCATGCAGGAATCAAACCCACAGCTATTGTGTTGCAAGCATCATGACATAACTAACTGAGCCATTGGAACCACCAATAGTAGATTGAGTAGCCTACTGCTGAGCATAGTGTATTTGAGAGGTTTTTGTGCACTAGCAGGGAACCCTGTCAGATTTGATGTTTGTCTGTGTTTGTTTTTTAATGTTCAGCCAACATTCTTTCTACCAATCGAGAGGTTTTGCCGAGTGCTAATCCATAAAACATAAGTAGCCTTTTTTTTGCTCCGCCACAATCACTCGGCAATTTGTTTGTTGAAACTGCCCTCAGTGCACGACCCCGGTTCGCACTAAATAATTTACAACCAAGACACGGAGAATCGAGATTGGAGAAACAGGCGGCAAAGTTCTTTGACAAAAAGGAACATGGCTCCACTGATATTTGTAGACAAGAAAGCGGAGGAGGTTGGGTACATTCACAGCATTTTCTGAAAAAAAACTTGCCTTTGAACGATCAACATCAATCTAGCGCCGTCTTTACACTTCAAGTCAATAAAAGCCTTTTTGTAAAACCATGTTTTTGTAAATCGTCTCCCTAATCTCCAACCACCCGCTGCAAGTACCCCCTCGTGTGTAAATGTAAACATGACAGTATCTCCTTTGTGAGTGGCGCAGTGGTCTAAGGCACTGCATCGCAGTGCTAACTGTGCCACTAGAGATCCTGGTTCGAATCCAGGCTCTGTCGCAGCCGGCCGCGACCGGGAGACTCATGGGCGGTGCACAATTGGCCCAGCGTCGTCCAGGGTAGGGGAGGGAATGGCCGGCAGGGATGTAGCTCAGTTGATAGAGCATGGTGTTTGCAACGCCAGGGTTGTGGGTTCGATTCCCACGGGGGGCCAGTATAAAAAAATATGTATTCACTAACTGTAAGTCGCTCTGGATAAGAGCGTCTGCTAAATGACTAAAATGAAAATGAAATGTATCTCTAATTATCTCCTGTCATTATCTCGCAACAGGAGTCTTCTGAAATCGGTGGAGGAGGAGCTAAACCAGAGGTAGGCCAAGCTGTGCCTTTCATTCCTGTCCCCTTCTTTCTAGTTTGAACTCCTCTTTCCTTCTTTCTTTCTCTCTCGCTCGCGCTCTTTGTCTGTCTGTCTGACTGAAACTCTCCTTCCCTCTTCCTCTTTTTTCCTATCCTCTCTTCTCATTTCTATCTCTCTGTATTGGACAGGGCTCACTTGGAAAAAATAAATGTGACTTCCCTGGTTAAATAAATAATGTATCAACTATTTTATTCTCATCCCTTTCCCCTCATATATTTTTCTCATCTTCACCCTCTCTCTCCCTATGCCTCGCTCCCTCGTTTCTCTCACTCTCCTTCCCTTTCCCCCTCTCTTTCTCCTTCGCTCACTTTTTCTCTCTCTCGCTTGCTCTCGGGCTCTCCCTCCCCCCTCTCCCTCCCCTCTCTCGAGCCACTTGCTCTTGCACTACTCAATATTTAATGTGACCTAACCTTCTGCCTCTGTGCTTGTCCGAGTGATATGGACGACTAATTTGCTTTAGAACCACTCCCGCAGAGACCGGGGGGATTTTTCGCCCTTGCTGAGGCGTTAAA
The DNA here is from genome assembly GCF_964263955.1 of Coregonus lavaretus. NCBI lineage: Eukaryota > Metazoa > Chordata > Actinopteri > Salmoniformes > Salmonidae > Coregonus > Coregonus lavaretus. The sequence continues at coordinate 11,440,927 of NC_139993.1, forward strand.
GCCGTATACCCAGTTATAGCGCAGTGGGGCTGAAAGCCGGCGGGATGTCCGCTATTGTTTATTGTAGTCTTTGTCTCGTGGCGGCTAGGTTGGTGTGCCGCTGGCATCCATTAATTTTCAGCGTTAGGGTAAAAAAAGACACCTCATGCAGGAAAGATACCTGCACACTGATTTCCAATACACAAGTGACAATTATTTTGAAAGTGAGCAGGTCAGCTAGCCTGGTCCAGATCGGTTTGTGCTGTATAGCCAACTCCTATGTTCGTTGTCTTACCACACGTGATTTTTGGCAAGACAGCACAAATAGATAGCTAGACTCGGTTCAAAATAAGACGTTGACTGTTTCGGGTGTTTTCTCTACTTTCATCTTTGTTGATGAAATGGCACTTACAGAAGCAGGGCACTCTCAAATGTTGGCCAGTTCACTACTAAAGGCGTCAGCATGCTTCAGTTCTGCTGGCGGCTAGCCGAAGTCGGCCTTGGCGAACCGAACGAGTGTGCTCGCATATGCCCTTATAAGTCCTTTGCTTGAAAAACAAGAAGAAAGTGGTTGTCCATTTTGAGACGCCGTATCCAGTATACACTTCCTCATAATAGTCTGAATTAATCAAAAAGAACTCAAGAAATGTCATTAATTTTGATGATTTTGCTGAGTCATGCAATTTTACATCTAACTAAGATGTTTGGTCCAGTACTTCTCTATGAAACAATGTGCATGAAAACGAGTCGCCTCTCGTTGAATGACAACAAAGACTTTACTGAGGAATCCCTACTGTTGACCAATCACCGATGAAGGGCGTAGACTTCAGCTACTAACTTCGGCTTGCCTCAAGAAAAAAAACAGTGTGCCCGAAAAAACCCTCACCAAAGTCCAAAACAAACAAAAACGTCACAAAATGTCGTCATAATATACACCACCGTTCAAAAGTTTGGGGTCACTTAGAACTTTCCTTGTTTTCCATGAAAACATGCATGAAATGACTTTGAATAGGAAATACAGCAAAATCCATAGGAAATGTAGTCATTGACAAGGTTAGAAATAATGATTTTTAATAGAAATAATAATTGTGTCCTTCAAACTTTGCTTTAGTCAAAGAATCCTCCATTTGCAGCAATTACAGGCTTGCAGACCTTTGGCATTCTAGTTGTTAATCTGAAGAGATTTCGCCCAATGCTTCCTGAAGCACCTCCCACAAGTTGGATTGGCTTAATGGGCACTTCTTACATACCATACTGAAGCTGCTCCCACAACAGCTCAATAGGGTTGAGATCCGGTGACTGCGCTGGCCACTCCATTATAGACAGAATACCAGCTGACTGCTTCTTCCCTAAATTGTTCTTGCATAGTTTGGAGCTGTGCTTTGGGTCATTGTCCTGTTGAAATTGGCTCCAATCAAGCGCCGTTCACAGGGTATGGCATGGCGTTGCAAAATGGAGTGATAGCCTTCCTTTTTCAATATCCCTTTTACCCTGTACAAATCTCCCACTTTACCACCACCAAAGCACCCCCAGACCATCACATTGCCTCCACCATGCTTGAGAGATGGCATCAAACACTCCTCCAGCATCTTTTCATTTGGTCTGCGTCTCACAAATGTTCTTCTTTGTGATCCGAACACCTCAAACTTCGATTTGTCTGTCCATAACACTTTTTTCCAATCTTCCTCTGTCCAGTGTCTGTGTTCTTTTGCCCATCTTAATCTTTTCTTTTTATTGGCCAGTCTGAGATATGCCATTTTCTTTGCAACTCTGCCTATAAGGTCAGCATCCCGGAGTCGCCTCTTCACTGTTGACGTTGAGACTGGTGTTTTGCGGGTACTATTTAATGAAGCTGCCAGTTGAAGACCTGTGAGGCGTCTGTTTCTCAAACTAGACACTAATGTATTTGTCCTCTTGCTCAGTTGTGCACCGGGGCCTCCCATTCCTCTTTCTATTCTGGTTAGAGACAGTTTGCGCTGTCTGTGAAGGGAGTAGTACACAGCGTTGTACGAGATCTTCAGTTTCTTGGCAATTTTTCGCATGGAATAGCCTTCATTTCTCAGAACAAGAATAGACTGACGAGTGTCAGAATACATTTATTTGTTTCTGGCCATTTTGATTCTGTAATCGAACCCACAATTGCTGATGCTCCAGATACTCAACTAGTCTGAAGAAGGCTTCTTTAATCAGCACAACAGTTTTCAGCTGTGCTAACATAATTGCAAAAGGGTTTTCTAATGATCAATTACCCTTTTAAAATGATAAACTTGGATTAGCAAACACAACGTGCCATTGGAACACAAGACTGGTGGTTGCTGATAATGGGCCTCTGTACACCTATGTAGATATTCCATAAAAAATAAGCTGTTTCCAGCTACAATAGCCATTTACAACATTAACAATGTCTACTCTGTATTTCTGATCAATTTGATGTTATTTTAATGAACAAAAAAATTGCCTTTCTTTCGAAAACAAGTGACTCCTAACAACTTTCCTATATTGGACAGGGGAAGAGCATGCATCCCACTGCTGAAATGCTGTTCAATAGGATTGTTGTTATGACGTGTCTCTTTCCTCATCTCTCCAAAGCCCTTAGAAGGCAGCGCTCAGCTGATTCTAAGCAACTATTGAGAAATGTCTCTCTCTTCAACTCTATCTCTTACTTACAACTACAAATAATTGTATTGTATTAATCCCAGAGGGGCAATTACAAAGGCATTAATAAAGTTGTATTGAATTGAAATGTACATCCCTCTTCTTCTCCCTTAGGGGACATGAGACTCATTTAGATGACGACGATGATGATGGTGGTGGTGATGATGATTGTGGTGATGATGATGGTGGTGACCATGATGATGAAATGCAACAGTAAGTCCTACTGTCGTCAACCCCTTTCTCCTTACTTGTGAGAAGAACTTAACTCTCCTCTTAACATTTCATCTATAAACTGTAGCTATGAATGTTTCGTTATGCAAATTATTGGAACTGGCTACTCTACTATGGGCCAGGTTCATTAAGCGTTTCTTATTGGACAAGTCCAGGTAGTCCGTCTTTTATTTAGTCTGTTTTCTTCCATTTGATGCCTAATAATGCCTAATGGTCCCTAATGAACATGACCTAGGATATACACTGAGTGTATGAACACCTTCTCTTTCCATGACAGACTGAATCCAGGTGAAGCTATGATCCCTTATTAATGTCACTTGTTAAATCCACTTCAATCAGTGTAGATGAAGGGGAGGAGACCGGTTAAATAATTATTTTTAAGCCTTGAGGCAATTGAGACATCGATTGTGTATGTGTGCCATTCAGAGGGTGAATGGGCAAGACAAAAGATTTAAGTGCCTTTGAACGGGGTATGGTAGTAGGTGCCAGGCCCACCGGTTTGTGTCAAGAACTGCAACGCTCAACAGTTTCCCATGTGTATCAAGAATGGTCAACCACCCAAAGGATATCCAGTCAACTTGACTCCTGTGGGAAGCATTGGAGTTAACATGGGCCAGCATCCCTGTGGAATGCTTTTGACGCCTTGTAGAGTCCATGCCCCGACAAATTGAGGCTGTTCTGGGGGTTGGGGTGCAACTCAATATTAGGAAGGTGTTCTTAATGTTTTGTACACTGTGTATATGATACACAAAGGTATAACTATTTGTACAATAGGTTGTTCTAATAGTTATGCCCTCTCTCTTAGTGCCAAGGGCTCCACAATGCGACCCAAAGAGCCTCCACCACCGCCTCCCAACGTCAAGGTATGTATTCTTCAAATTACTCATTGTCCATCTTATGAGACCGAGAGCATAGTGTTTCCTCACATATAAACCTGTAAGATGATCTATTTTCTACAGTGTACACACAGGAATCATTTTGTGGCACCACTTTAAATGGAACACAGCACAACATTTGTTCATGTTTCCTATAGTCCTATTGTGTGCAGTAGAGCATAATACTCGAGGTATTTCTTGGTGTGACCTTACATCTAATGATTACATGTTGACGTGTGTGCTTTGATGCCGATCCTGTAGCGTTGGGGGTCAAATCAATTTCAACATATTATTTTTTCAATTCAGTTGACTTCCTCAATTAAATGGGAGTTTACCAGAACCATGATATCCTATCTCTTTGTTTTGTATTTTTCTCTCAGCACATCCCCATTCCACAGGATGGTGCCAACTCCCACGCTCACCATGGCTCCCCCACGCACCATGGCTCCCCCAGTCTCTACGGCTCCCCCGGTGACCATGATGACCACGGGGGAACCATAAAGCGTTGTCCAGCCGCCGAGAGCCCCGCCCGCTCTGCCACCCATGTGCCGCCCAGGCCGCCGCCCCCCAGACTCCCCCCGCACAAGCAGCTTAGCTTAGGTAGGTAACGTAGTCTACAGGCATGCTCACAAACTGAATGGGCGCATTCTGGGAGATGTAGGCAATTCTTGGGAGTGGTGGTATCCCCTATGTCAGAAATGCAATAGTGCTGGTTTTCTTATCTCCCCTGCACTTAATTGGAGGACCAAAGCTGTGGACCCCTTTAATGAATGAATTCATTAATTAATTAATAGATGAATGGGTTGGTGAGTGAGTGAGTCAATGAATGAATGAATCAGTCAGTCACTTCAATTCATCACAATACCAACCACAGTACCCAACCCAGACCACCTAGACAATAAGTGTGATGATGCTGAGATAAAAGCTACCACTGTTTTCAGGGATCTCTCCTTCCAACCCTGCCAACATCCATCCACCCACTCTACAAAACTCAAGAGGCTCCGCCCCACCTCCTCCCTGTCTTAGCCAGTCAGCTTTTCCAAAGTGGACGTGTGTGTGTGTGTGTGTGTGTGTGTGTGTGTGTGTGTGTGTGTGTGTGTGTGTGTGCCCCATGTGGCGGTTGCCAGCTAGTATTTATAGCCGGTCAGTTTAATTAGGAGCAGTGGTGTGTCTGGTGTTGGCATGCGATAATGTCACACACCCACTCTGCCTCTTGAGTCACCCTCCAATACACACACACTCACACAAACTTTCCCAGTTTCCACATCCTGTCCGCTTCAAGTAGTCTGGTGGCAGGGGCCAATTTTCAAACGAAGATGACTGTCCCTCACGTGGGCATCTCAATAGTTTTCCTCCCCTCATCAGCTTTCCTTCATCTGCGCTTGACGTGAAAGAACTGGACTAGTACCTGGGCTATTCCATCCTATTGCATTCACCTGTCCTGTTGTTTTCAGATATGTCAAGGTGAAGGAGATGAGATGAGACGAGGAGTGGACGACACTTTAGACTATTGAGACAAAGTCTTAGTTTAGTCACTGAGGTGATCTTAGTCGTATCAGTGTCTTGTTTCAGCACAATTGTTGGAATTTCTCAGTTCCCACAGAGCCACATTCTCTCTTGCTTCCTTTTCACTCTTCACAGCACCATTCAGATTGTGGCTATCAGGGAATCATTTAAATAAATAAGGTAATATTTAAAAATCAATCAATAATTAATTTCCCTCCCAACAGGCAATGGGTTCAGCCTGTCAGAAGTGACTAGGGATGCTGGTGGTGCCGAGAAGCAGTCTACTATGCCACCTAGTGTCACCACGAGGAAGGACAGGAAAGAGATTCCGGTAACAACATAGTAATGTAGCCTTGGTCAGAAGCTGTGCGTAAAAATTGGTGGCAACACTTTCTGTGAATTTCCTGTGTATAATGCACTTAAAGTGGATTCTGACAAATCCATAGTGCATTATAAGACTTCCTGTAAGCATTATGTTTTAAACATACAGGTAGGAAAGAGCATTATATTGATAACCGGTCATGGCTGTCATGAATTCATTAATACCTATAATGAGGTGTTCATTATATACATAATGCATTATTGCATAATGTGTTCATAATGCATTACACACAGTGCTGATCATAGAAAGTGTTATTTAAACAGTTTCTGATCTTTTCACATTTTTACACACTAATTTTACTATGTGTTACCTGAAAGTAAGTTATTTGGTGAATAATTCATGTAAATGGTGATTAATTCATTAACATGTTCTAACAGCTGTGATAACAGACTTACATTTTCATTGTAACATAGATACAGTGGGGGAAAAAAGTATTTAGTCAGCCACCAATTGTGCAAGTTCTCCCACTTAAAAAGACGATTTTCATCATAGGTACACGTCAACTATGACAGACAAAATGAGAAAAAAAAATCCAGAAAATCACATTGTAGGATTTTTAATGAATTTATTTGCAAATTATGGTGGAAAATAAGTATTTGGTCACCTACAAACAAGCACGATTTCTGGCTCTCACAGACCTGTAACTTCTTCTTTAAGAGGCTCCTCTGTCCTCCACTCGTTACCTGTATTAATGGCACCTGTTTGAACTTGTTATCAGTATAAAAGACACCTGTCCACAACCTCAAACAGTCACACTCCAAACTCCACTATGGCCAAGACCAAAGAGCTGTCAAAGGACACCAGAAACAAAATTGTAGACCTGCACTAGGCTGGGAAGACTGAATCTGCAATAGGTAAGCAGCTTGGTTTGAAGAAATCAACTGTGGGAGCAATTATTAGGAAATGGAAGACATACAAGACCACTGATAATCTCCCTCGATCTGGGGCTCCACGCAAGATCTCACCCCGTGGGGTCAAAATGATCACAAGAACGGTGAGCAAAAATCCCAGAACCACACGGGGGGACCTAGTGAATGACCTGCAGAGAGCTGGGACCAAAGTAACAAAGCCTACCATCAGTAACACACTACGCCGCCAGGGACTCAAATCCTGCAGTGCCAGACGTGTCCCCCTGCTTAAGCCAGTACATGTCCAGGCCCGTCTGAAGTTTGCTAGAGTGCATTTGGATGATCCAGAAGAGGATTGGGAGAATGTCATATGGTCAGATGAAACCAAAATAGAACTTTTTGGTAAAAACTCATCTCGTCGTGTTTGGAGGACAAAGAATGCTGAGTTGCATCCAAAGAACACCATACCTACTGTGAAGCATGGGGGTGGAAACATCATGCTTTGGGGCTTTTTTTCTGCAAAGGGACCAGGACGACTGATCCGTGTAAAGGAAAGAATGAATGGGGCCATGTATCGTGAGATTTTGAGTGAAAACCTCCTTCCATCAGCAAGGGCATTTGAAGATGAAATGTGGCTGGGTCTTTCAGCATGACAATGATCCCAAACACACCGCCCGGGCAACGAAGGAGTGGCTTCGTAAGAAGCATTTCAAGATCCTGGAGTGGCCTAGCCAGTCTCCAGATCTCAACCCCATAGAAAATCTTTGGAGGGAGTTGAAAGTCTGTGTTGCCCAGCGACAGCCCCAATACATCACTGCTCTAGAGGAGATCTGCATGGAGGAATGGGCCAAAATACCAGCAACAATATTTGCAAATAAAATCATTAAAAAAAAAAAAAGTGATTTTCTGGAGAAAATAAATTCTCATTTTGTCTGTCATAGTTGACGTGTACCTATGATGAAAATTACAGGCCTCTCTCATCTTTTTAAGTGGGAGAACTTGCACAATTGGTGGCTGACTAAATACTTTTTTTCCCCACTGTAATTATGCAGGTTTGATTATGACTAAACATAAATCTTCTAATTCTTCTTAGACGTGTATTTTTATTTGCACCCAGAGCTCTGAACAAAGAGCATTTATTCTATGTTTACCTCATTAGTTACTAATTAATAAGCAACGACTCATGAATTAAAGATCACGTACAGTGCATTCAAAGTGCTACCGTGTCATTCCCAAGTTACAGCACTGATAAAGACAGAATTATACCATTGTTAACACATAGTTAAATAGAACTCTATGATATCCACTTATTTTAACATTTAATAATGTTACAGTATAATATACAATATATTTTAACTATGATTGTTAATCATTCTACGCTGACTTTGGTATGATGATGTCATTTCCTGTTTCCTCAGAAACCAATCAGTAATGGCCTTCCCCCCACGCCAAAAGTCCACGTAAGTCTTAACACCCCTTACCTGCTCTTACACACACGCATTGTCAAGTAAAAAGCTATAACTCTGTACTGTAGGAAAAAGCAAATGAGCACTAAGATACAGAAACAAAAGAACAAATGTGTTGATTACACATTCATTATATAAATAATGTATGTGAATTGTAATTCATTCATTAGCAACCTAAAAGTAGTAGTGTTGAATTCATAACACATTTGCAATCACCTCGACCCACGAGCTAGAGATCCTGCCACAACTTTGCTATTTATTATATTGGACTGAATTTATAAAGGGCTTTTCCAGGTGCTTTAAGGGGTGTTTCCAAGTGCTTTACATTGTGAAATGCTCTACATTTATCAACTATAACTAAACAACTACATTCCTCTCCATTTTGTTTTCTATTTTTTGCTGCACAGATGGGTGCCTGTTTCTCCAAAGTCTTCAATGGCTGCCCTCTAAAGATCCACTGTGCGGCGTCTTGGATCAACCCCGACACGAGAGGTGGGCCTTGTACCAATTCATTTCTGTGTTACTACCATGGACCCTGATTCCATCAATTGCAGAAAACAGGAAACTGTGTTTATACTGTATTTTAAGGACATATGTGGTTTCGTGTCAATATTCAATGACAATGTCCGCAAGGGTGTGGGGTGTGCAGGTTGTGACAGATTTAGCTCGGTTAATATATCTGCAATTGATTGAATTGAAGCATTGGTTTACTTTATTTTTTGTCTCTCGCTAGCAGGCGTCCCACTGTATTCTTGTTCGAGAAAGGCTTGGAGAAACTTAGAACAGGAGTCGAGGCTAACTTGATTTTAGTCTTTGTCTTACATTGTCTTATTTGCAGTTTGCGTGTGCTACTACTAGTTTCCTTCTTAGGCAGTGTCCTAAGCAATGTGTGTATTGTCCAAGTTTGCCAGTCTCTCTCTGTTATAATACTTAATCGTTTCGTTCTCTGTTTTAGACCAGTACCTGCTATTCGGCGCCGAAGAGGGCATTTACACTTTAAATCTCAACGAACTGCATGACTCCTCCATGGAACAGGTCAGTGTTTCGTTATTTCATTTGTATGATCTTTTTCTCAGTAAATTGAAATTGTTCTAATTGCTTCAAATGTTTTTACAGTGTAATGTATAAAACATAATCTATGTATTTATGTGAAGGTTGAAAATATTCTCTATCACATCATATTACAGATTATAGTTGAATTTGAATGCTTGCTTCTTTGTGATGCAAGTAAAGGATTTTAGGTTTTATCCACAAGGTTTTATCCACAAGGATTTGAGGTTTTATCCACAACTGGTCAATAAGACATGGATTATGATGAATTGTACCACCTACAGAACTATTAAAAACTGAAACATTTTTTTATTTCCTAGCTCTTTCCCCGGAGGTGTACCTGGCTTTATGTCATGAGTAATAGTTTGCTCTCCATATCTGGTAAGGATTCATCATAGAAACGTGTATTGCCACACATTGCTAATATACCTCAACAAATAACTGTAGTGCACAATCAAAGTTTTACGTTGTTTGTTTTATTTGTACTTTCCAGAATAGAATAGAATAGATTCTCCAGACACATCATATAAATGTACCGTTGGCCTCACACAATGACAGACATTAAAAATATAAACCATAAGCAGCAATTTGTCATCGAGAGCATTAGTCTCATTTGATCATTAAATATGCACTCGTAAATATAAATCGTAAATACTACTTGTCAATACTTGCTCCAGATTTACAAGCATGTAGACGCTGCACTATTTGCGTGAAATTCAAAGATAATAAAATTGCCTTCAAAGCATTCAGAATATGTGTTCGTTGTGTTTTTTGCCAGGAAAAGCCTCGCAGCTCTACTGTCACAATCTGGCGGGTCTGTATGAGCATGCTCGACAGATGCAGAAGCTGCCAATGGCCATCCCCACCCACCGGCTCCCAGACAAAATCATTCCAAGGTAAGAAGATGGCGATGCCTCTGTGTAGGAGTTTTCTGTGGGAAGAGTCCCACTTTTCAGACTAAATTCTTTGTTATTGTGGTTTTTAGGAAATTTTCCATCTCCAATAAGATTCCCGACACCAAGGGATGTCAGAAGTGCTGTGTGGGTGAGTAGACATGGACATTCTCTTTTTCTGCTTCTCATGCTTTTTCTCTCTCTCTCCCTCGGTTTTCCTCTCTTTCTACGTCCAACCCCTTACTTTCCCACAAGTTGCTACATAATCTTGCTACAGGATTGAGAGTAGTTGATACACGACTGTGTTTCTTAGATGCATCACTTTACTACATGTAATAAACGCAATACTTCTCCATACCCCTTATAAGCAATTATGACAACAACCTCTTAATCTGAGGACCAATAGTAGAAAGGTCTTTGAAATACATTATTGTGGTCACAGCTTAGTATGATTGACAGCCCTGGCTGTCTACCAACTCTTCCCCCTTAGTGAGAAACCCTTACACGGGCCACAAGTACTTGTGTGGGGCCTTCCAATCCAGTGTGGTCATGTTGGAATGGGTGGAGCCCATGCAGAAGTTCATGCTCATCAAGGTAAGAATTGTTGTGTCTGTGTTCATTTACTTTTCCATGTCCATGTGTTTGCCAGGCTGACTCTCTCCAAACCTTTGAGGAGTGCTGACAGCCCATGTCATAGCCATATGAGAGTTTTTCTATTGAGGTTTCAACCCAAAACAAAAAAGCATTGATGGTAGCTATGCTAAGAGCCTCCGGGGAAGAATTGACTAATAACAATCCACAACTTCCCCTAACTGCCCTGTCAAATGGAGGTGTTTGAGATATGCTAAGAGACATCCCTTTACCTTGTAGCCTACATGCTAATGGCAACACACTTCCCTCTTCCTAAAAACACTGACTTCCCCCTGCCCGATGGCACTGGAGGTGTTTGTGTTTGAGATAAGCATTCTAACCCATCAACATAGACTAAGCTACCCTTGCTTTATAACCGACGAGCTAATGCTAATGCTTACTCTGTCCTCTCCTAAGAACATTAACTTTCCTATGCCATGCCCATGGAGGTGTTTGTAATCTACAAGCTAATGCTAACTCTAGCCCTCTCCTCCCAAGAACATCGAGTTTGAGATTAGCATGCTAACATGCTATAGTCTAGACCAGGGAGTTTTTAGGTCAGTCTGGGTCTCAACTTACTGTTGCGAGTTAGAATAGTAGAAGGTGCAATTTCAAAATTTGATTGTGCATCAACAGTTTTTCTCTTGTTATGTCAGTCACTGATAGTCAGTCCATTAGCCCATGTCAGCTAAATATTTTTTGATTGCTAAAGTTAGTTTAGCGGCCAGCTATCTATAATAATATAATAATAATATAATATAATATAATAATATAATAATATAATATAATAATAATAATATCTAAATAATATCTAAACTTGTTATTGTGATTGAAATACCGGTCGGGGGGCCCCCATTTATTTTGTTAGTCTCACTCAGTTATCATTTTAAAAACAGCAAACATTTCTCTCCACCATATGGCAAAACTTTTAGAATTGCAGGAAACTTGCATTAAAACTGCACAATTTTCTCTACACCCCATAGCAAAATGTGTAGAATTGCACGAAATGAACTCTAAAACTTAGTGGTTATACGTGCATCGGTTTTGTTGGTAAACACCCCACCCATCGACATGCCTAATGCTAACTTTCCTCTCCTCCCAAGAACATCGAATTTGAGATTAGCATGCTAACATGCTAGAGTCTAGACCGTGTAGCATAATAATAATGCTAACCCTCTCTTCCTAACATTGACATGCCTAATGCTAATGCAAACCCTCTCCTCCTAAGAACATTGACTTTCCCCTGCCCTGCCCGATGGAGGTGTTTGAGATGCTTGTGGTGCCCGAGCACCAGTACCCCCTCATCTGTATGGGCGTCAGCAAGGGCACGGAGCTCAACCAGGTGGTAGGCTTTGAGACACTGGACCCCAACACCGCTTGCCCCTGGCTCAAAGAGTCCGGTAAGGTCTCATTCAAAGACTGTCCTTGACTCCCCAATGACATAGACTTGACACAAATCAAGATTTTTGTGCTCCTTTAATATGACTATATGGAACATCATTGAAATTAAATAAACATTCAATATCATTATTTATTTACCCCATTATTATTTTCAGTTGAGAAGTCGGAAGTTTACAACACCTTAGCCAAATACATTTAAACTCAGTTTATCACAATTCCTGACATTTAATCCTAGTAAAAATTCCCTGTCTTAGGTCAGTTAGGATCACCACTTTATTTTAAGAATGTGAAATGTCAGAATAATAGTAGAGAGAATGATTTATTTAAGCTTTTATTCTTTTCATCACATTCCCAGTTGGTCAGAAGTTTACATGCACTCAATTAGTATTTGGTAGCATTGCCTAAATTGTTTAACTTGGGTCAAACGTTTCGGGTAGCCTTCCACAAGCTTCCCACAATAAGTTGGGTGAATTTTGGCCCATTCCTCCTGACAGAGCTGGTGTAACTGAGTCAGGTTTGCAGGCCTCCTTGCTCGCACACACTTTTTCAGTTCTGCCCACAAATGTTCTATAAGATTGAGGTCAGGGCTTTGTGATGGGCACTCCAATACCTTGACTTTGTTGTCCTTAAGCCATTTTGTCACAACGTTGGAAGTATGCTTGGGGTCATTGTCCATTTGGAAGACCCATTTGCAACCAAGCTTTAACTTCCTGACTGATGTCTTGAGATGTTGCTTCAATATATCCACATAATTTTCCTTCCTCATGATGCCATCTATTTTGTGAAGTGCACCAGTCCCTCCTGCAGCAAAGCACCCCCACAGCATGATGCTGCCACCCCTGTGCTTCACGGTTGGGATGGTGTTCTTCGGCTTGCAAGCTATCCCCTTTTTCCTCCAAACATACCGATGGTCATTATGGCCAAACAGTTATATTTTTATTTAATCAGACAAGAGAACATTTCTCCAAAAAGTACGATCTTTGTCCTCATGTGCAGTTGCAAACCGTAGTCTGGCTTTTTTATGGTGATTTTGGAGCAGTGGCTTCTTCCTTGCTGAGAGGCCTTTCAGTTTATGTCGATATAGGACTCGTTCTACTGTGGATATAGATACTTTTGTACCTGTTTCCTCCAGCATCTTCACAAGGTCCTTTGCTGCTGTTCTGGGATTGATTTGCACTTTTCGCACCAAAGTACGTTCATCTCTAAGAGACAGAACGCGTCTCCTTCCTGAGCGATATGACGGCTGCGTGGTCCCATGGTGTTTATACTTGCGTACTATTGTTTGTACAGATGAACATGGTACCTTCAGGCGTTTGGAAATTGCTCCCAAGGATGAACCAGACTTTTGGAGGTCTACATATATTTTTCTGAGTTGTTGGCTGATTTCTTTAGATTTTCCCAAGCAAAGAGGCACTGAGTTTGAAGGTAGGCCTTGAAATACATCCACAGGTACACCTCCAATTGACTCAAATTATGTCAATTAGCCTATCAGAAGCTTCTAAAGCCATGACATCATTTTCTGGAATTTTCCAAGCTGTTTAAAGGCACAGTCAATTTAGTGTATGTAAACTTCTGACCCACTGGAATTGTGATACAGTGAATTATAAGTGAAATAAACTGTCTGTAAACAATTGTTGGAAAAATTACTTGTCATGCACAAAGTAGATGTCCTAACCGACTTGCCAAAACTATCGTTTTTTAACAAGACATTTGTGGAATGGTTAAAACTAGTTTTAAAGACTATATAAAGAGTATATAAACTTCCGACTTCAACTGTATATTTTCTTTATCGTAGCACACACTGGAGGCTGACGTTCACATTCTACACATTGACCATACTGGAAATTGTAAACTTTTCAAAAGTTAACAATTATAGAGAAAATATAGTCCTATATGATTGTGTACATTCATAATGGAAAATGTTTGACGTTAATACAGCAAAAGATTAAAAGGTTCGTTGACGTTTTTCTGTTTTATCTCCTCCTAGACACTCCACAGACCTGTGTTATCCATGTGACTCAACTGGAAAGAGACACCATTCTTGTCTGCCTGGATCGTGAGTCTAGCAGCATGTCTTGACTATACAAACATCTGATTTGCATTGTAATATTATCTATATAGATTATATATGCATTGTACGTTCATTGTATGCATTGCTGATAACATTATGACAATATATTAACGGTGTATAATGTTTTATCACTGAGCTGTCGTTTAAATGACATGGGGGGGAAACTCACCTCAATAGCCACCAATGTGTTGCACCCGCCTGGATGGACGGCAGCCATTTTGTGCCTGGATGTCTTCAGTTTCTTGAAATAGCATCATTGTTTAACTCCCATTTTCCTTTTCCCCCTCAGGATCCATTAAGATTGTAAATCTGCAGGGGAGGCTGAAGTCCAGTAGAAAGCTTTCAGCCGAGCTGACGTTTAATTTTCAGATTGAGTCGATAGGTAAACGCCCTTGACCCCTTTGCTAGAGTAGATTCCATTGCTGTTGATAATTGTGTGTGTGTGTGTGTATGTGTGTAGATAGATTCCCATCCTTTGGAAAGTATTCAGAACCCTTGGCTTTTATTCTAAAATTGATTAAATTGTATTTTTTTCCCCTAATCAATCTACACACAATATCCCATAATGACAATGCAAAAAAATACAAAACTGAAATATCACATTTACATAAGTATTCAGACCCTTTACTCAGTACTTTGTTAAAGCACCTTTGGCAGCGATTACAGCATTGAGTCTTCTTGGGTATGACGCTACAAGCTTGGCACATCTGTGTTTGGGGAGTTTCTCCCATTCTTCTCTGCAGATCCTCTCAAGTTCTGTCAGGTTGGATGGGGAGCGTTGCTGCACAGCTATTTTCAGGTCTCTCCAGAGATGTTCGATCAGGTTCAAGTCCGGGCTATGGCTGGGCAACTCAAGGACATTAAGAGACTTGTACCAAAGCCACTCCTGCGTTGTCTTGGCTGTGTGCTTAGGGTCGTTGTCCTGTTAGAAGGTGAACCTTCGCCCCAGTCTGAGGTCCTGAGCGCTCTGGAGCAGGTTTTCATCAAGGATCTCTCTGTACTTTGCTCCGTTCATCTATGCCTCGATCCTGACTAGTCTCCCAGTCCCTGCCGCTGAAAAACATCCCCACAGCATGATGCTGCCACCACCATGCTTCACAGTAGGGATGGTACCAGGTTTCCTCCAGACGTGACGCTTGGCATTCAGGCCAAAGAGTTCAATCTTGGTTTCATCAGACCAGAGAATCTTGTTTCTCATGGTCTGAGAGTCATTAGGTGTCTTTTGGCAAAATCCAAGCGGGCTGTCATGTTATTTTTACTGAGGAGTGGCTTCCGTTTGGCCACTCTACCATAAAGGCCTGATTTGTGGAGTGCTGCAGAGAAGTTTCTCCCATGTCCACAGAGGAACTCTAGAGGTCTGTCAGAGTGACCACCGGTACCCTTCCCCAGATCTGTGCCATGACAAAATCCTGTGTCGGCGCTCTACCGAAAATTAGTTCCACCTCATGGCTTGGTTTTTGCTCTGACATGTACTGTCAACTGTGGGACCTTATATGGACAGGTGTGTACCTTTCCAAATAATGTCCAATCAATTGACTTTACCACAGGTGGACTCCAATCAAGTTGTAGAAACATCTCAAGGATGATCAATGGAAACAGGATGCACCTGAGCTCAATTTCGAGTCACATAGCAAAGGGTCTGAATACTTATGTAAATAAGATATTTCTGTTTTTATTTTTAATAAATTTGCACAAATGTCTAAAAACCTGTTTTTGCTTTGTCATTATGGGGTATTCTCTGTAGATTGCTGAGGATGTATTTTTTTTAATCCATTTTAGAATAAGGCTGTAACGTAAATTTTTTTGGGGAAAAGTCAAGGGGTCTGAATAGGCACTGTATACCAGCAGTGCTACAAGTTTAGCCAACACGCGCACACACACATGCATGTGTACGCGCACACACACACACATACACACACGTATCAACAGCTATAGAATGGAGAGGAGAGCAGAGTATCACAGTCATGTTATGATGAATGACATTCTGGTAAAATTGAACATCCATCTTTTCCACAGTCTGCCTTCAAGACAGTGTTCTGGCTTTCTGGAGACATGGCATGCAAGGACGGAGTTTCAAATCTAATGAGGCAAGTTGCATCAATGCCCCGGCGGATGCAATAACTGTATAACAATAGTATTTTAAATGTATATAACAATAGTATATGAACTGTATATTGTTGTTTTGTTGTTTTAATATGATGACTATGATAATGACTGCGATGACGTGAATATTAGATCCTGTCCATATTCCCACCAGATTACACAGGAGATTTCCGACAACACCAGGATATTCCGACTCCTAGGATCAGACAGGTGAGAAATCCCTTTTTAGATTGAGGTTAAATCCATTTAGCAGGGATCATCAACTAGATTCAGTCGCGGGCCAATTGTTTTATTGAGCGGATGGTCATTGGGCCGGAACATAATTACAAATAATTTGTAAACTGCAAATTGACCGCAAGAAGCCCAAACGGATATAATATTTGACTTAAACATAATCATTTCAAACCTTGCTTACATTTATATACAATCATATACTGTATATCTCTCTATTATGCATGGGAATACTTTGGAACAGATTTCCAAAATTAAAATACTTGGAACTGATTTGCTGGTGTTTATATGTCTGACAATAAAAATAATATTGTATTTTTGTTCAGAAAACTTGGGGTGGGGGGGGCAAATCAAATCACCACCAGTTGGGGAACCCTGCGTTTAGTGTTGTGGATACAAATTAATTTAGCGACCCCTGCTGGCATGGTACGAATCCCCTCTCAGTCCTTCTCATCTATCTGCCCCTCTACACATATCTCCCTCATTTCTGAAAAAAATATGCATGGTCAGAAGATTTTTTTTTTAAAGTGCCTCGATTAGTGCCTGTAATAGCAATGGTGGTGTTCCAGATCGTACTTTTTGTCGTCGCGTCTCAGAAGATTGCTATATCGTATTCATGCAGTTCATGCTATGTTTAACACTTATCCATGCATTGTGAGATCTGATCGTCTGTGCCATCGAGACTGAAGTAGGCCTGTGGCCATAAAGTGACTTAGGGCTGTTTGGGAGGATGTAACAATATAAAAACGTTCAGATAGAAATGTATTGTGTAGAACAGATATGATTGTCTATCAGATGGAATAGGTACAGTAATTGGGCCAGCTCTATTCATTTTATTTCTATCTGCAACATTCAGATCATTTCACATCACTAAATACACCCCTGTTGTACCTTTGATTGCAGGGTTGTGGTGCTGGAGAGCAGACCCACAGACAATCCTACAGCGCACAGCAACCTATACATCCTGGCTGGACACGAGAACAGTTACTAATCACCCTGTGCCCTGGGAACCAGGGTCCTGTTCAGTAGGCACACAACTTTCTGAAACAGAGTGATACAGGGATGTACTATCTGAACCTGTCCAATAAGAAACCTTCGTTTTCATTGTCAGTTGCAAAACATTTCCATTGTATGCCTTAATGAACATGGCCCAGGGTTGGTTTCAGTTACATTTTAAGAGATTATGAATCTGAATTAAATTCAGTCATTGGAAATTGCAATTAGGTTTATTTTTCTATTCATAAATTGGAATTCATGTCCTGAAATGAAACTATGGAACTGACCCCATCCCTGATGGGAACAGAATATGATGAGGAGGACATGCCTGCCTCTGCATCTGAGACCAAGGAGTTGCAATCGGACCATTCATCGAGCAAGCGACCTTGGATGTGTCCTGTTTTTAATTTAATCTTATGATTTTAATTGAAAGTCGACATTTATAGTAACACAAACCCACATTCCCACACCCACCTATGTGCTTGACAGATGTGTTTGTAATTAATGTAAATAGTATATTGAGGTTGTACACTATGAGTATGTCATGTAGATAACCGTTCTGCATATATTTTGTACAGTTGCCCCCCAACTTTGAGAGATATAAAGAGTTGTTGTCTAATCAATGTGGGGTACTACTTTTAAGGGCTTGTCAAGCAATGTAATTTTACAAAACTTAGTAGTAGGACGTCAAAGAGCACAGTGGCTGTTCATTTTTATCATGAGTTGCCTTTTTTTATATGTTAGACTCATTTTAATATCAAGCCATATGCAATGTCATATTATTTTCACACACTTTAATTCCAACCCCATAGAAAGTTGTCAATGCTCAGATAGGCACTGGCTGTGAAATTTGCACATAGTTGTATGCAATAAAACACTTTATTCGTACATTTAAGGTATGGTTAGGTTGTGCTTATAGTATTTGCATGAGTGCATAAGAATACATCATACTATACACTTCAGATGTAAACTCAGACAAATTTAACCAAGCAATATAAGGTTTCTTTTTGACATACACAGCAAGCTCTTGTTAAAACTGCAGTGAAATTTAAGAGAATCTGGGCAATTGTACCATCTTAGAATCCCTTTCCTTATGGTGGCCAATGAGTTGAATGCTGAATGTTTGCCAAATTGCATTGTTCATATTCTTTGTTATGGTGTTTGAGCGTCATAGTAAGACCTCTACCTCGTGCATTGGGGAGTCAGTGGGAATATGTAGGGCCAAATTGAACATGTAACACTAAATGTCGGTTGTTGACTCCATGTAGCATGCACAAGTAAAGGAGGGTATGATGAAGTATAAGGATCTTCTCACTTGGTTTCTTTCCATATTGCTTTTGTGTCATGTAAATACAGTCGAATAAAATGGCTTAATTGTGCCTGTACAACTGCCAATATTTGGACAAGTTACATATTAAACATTTTAACTCACGATGGGCTAAATTGATTGACTGATGAGCCATAGGAAGCCTGTTTTTTTATCCTACATTGTTGACGGTATGATGAAGTATAAGGATCTTCTCACTTGGTTTCTTTCAATATTGCTTTTGTTTCATGTAAATACTGTAAAATAAAATTGTTTAATTTTGCCTGTACAACTGCCTACTTTTGGACATGTTACATATTAAAATGTTTAACTCATGATGGGATAAATTGATTGACTGATGAGCTATAGAAAGCCTAATGTTTTTTTCTCTGACATTTTAGTGGGTATATGTATTTTTAAGTCTGTTAAACCTACGGAATAATTTCTGCCCAGATGTAGATGTGTGTTTTGAACATTGGGAATACTTACTATACCATGAACTGCTCCACACAGTTAGTGGAGGTGTCTGCTTTGGGAAGTATCTACAAAAAGATGAATGCTTTCCATGATGCTTTCTCTGGGATCTGTTAGTCAAGTCTGCGACCTCACAGCGTGAGCACAAAACTAGCACTAGGTCACATGCTATGGAGGACTAAAAGTGCCACAATTAAATAAATAAATACACCATTAAATAATTACTTAAATGTGTCATTAATTAATTAAAATTAGAATTAAATACATAAATGTGTAATTAAATGTATCATTAATTAATTCAAATACCGATTCATTTTATGTAAAATACATATATAATTATTTCACTATTTACATTTACATTTCATGATCCTGCATTGCAGTGATTCATGAATTACTTAAAACTGTCAAACTGACCCATCAAAAGTTGGTAGGCGGAACCTAACGCCTGATTGGTTACCCTCTGCATCAAGCCAAGACAAATCAATTCCGGATAATGGATTGATGCAGAGCTACTGAACACATTCCAATACACTGGGTGGCGCTATTCACCTTCAATAAGTTCCTCTGCTTTACTAGCTACATGCTCTGGGTCAGCAGGTCCTGCTTCTACATCCTCTGCTAAGTTTAAAATGTCTCACCAACTCCCTGGAAAGTTCACGGAGATCCTCCATTGTCTCTATCCAGGTTGGCCTACTCTACTTCAGACCAAAGCAATGGATCAGACTAGATTCGCGTTAGTCCCGCCCACTGACTTTGATGGGTCAGTTTGACAGTTTTAAGTAATTCATGAATCACTGCAATGCAGGATCATGAAATGTAAATGTAAATAGTGAAATAATTATATATGTATTTTACATAAAATGAATCGGTATTTGAATTAATTAATGATACATTTAATTACACATTTATGTATTTAATTCTAATTTTAATTAATTAATGACACATTTAAGTAATTATTTAATGGTGTATTTATTTATTTAATTGTGGCACTTTTAGTCCTCCATAACATGCATCATTGGTATGTTTCAAGTTGTAATGTCACATGCACAAGTACAGTGAAATGCCTTTCTTGCTAACTCAAAACCCAACAATGCAATAATCAATAACAATATATTACTAGAAAAAAGCACACGAGAAATAAGAAATACACAAAGTAATTAAGTAAGTATACTATATACAGGAAATATTTTTAAAAAATCAGTTCCAATACCATATTTATATGTGCAGGGATACTGGAGTGATGGAGGTAGATATGTATAGGGGTAAGATGACTTGGCAACAGGATATAAGATAAACAGAGTAGCAGCAGCTTGTATGTGAGTGGGTGTGTAGAGTCAGTAGAAATATATGTGCAAATGATGTGTGAGTGAGAAATGTGTGTGAGTGTGAAGGGCCCTGTGAGTATGCAATGGTTTCAAGTGATCTTCATAAAGCGAATTTCTTCATGCTATCTTTCAATCAATTATTGTTCTCGGTTTATCCCGATTGTATACAGATCTGCGAATTTGGCCAGGAGCGATGATTATCGAAAACAAGCCCTAAGTACGTCATTAGCTATCCATTGCGCATGTGCAATTTTTCTCCCAACAACTGCACCCGACCCGAGTCATAACAATCGTCCAAATAAATCATATTGACCAAAGGTAAACTGGCAATTAAAGCCAGCCTGTGCGTGGAATCTTGGTTTTCTCGATAACCTAACAAAAAGCTAAATAGTCTGGAGACATGTTTTGGAAATGATAAATTCATGGAGGATAACACGGTTATCAATATCCACCCTGCCGAAGATTCGGTGAAAATGGGCGATTATGCACCGAATAGTTTTTTTTTGCCCCAAATAGAAGGAATGATTCAACTGGCCGAAAAGGACGAACAGTATCGCATTTCCCGAAACGTGAAGTGACACATCCATCCCCAAGTTGGATACTAGCTAGCCAGCTACGCCACTGTCCACAGATTGCTAGTTCATCACTACTGACAACCATCTTCCGATTCGGATCGATCGGCTACAGCTAGTAATATCACCAGCTCGGCTGCTAGTTAGCTACTACTACAAGCTTGCTAAATCAGCTAGGCTAACGTTAGTTTGTTGCCACCAACGTCAGTTCAGAACTTGGAATAATTTCCATCTGCCAACGCAACGCAGCCTAGTTAGTTAGCATTTTAAGTATCTTTGGTTTCGTGAATTGTGGCTTTTATTACTCTCGTCCGAAAGAGCAAGCTCGGCAGCTGGACGGCTAGCTAGCAGCTATCAACATCTGTACACTGCCGATGCAATGGTCGCATTGTTAACTGTTTTGGTAGAGGAATGCTCATTGGGTGGATATTCTGAGGCAGCGGGCCGCACAGAATATTGCACCTCTCAGTTCCAACCACGGGCCACACTATATACTGTTTTGATGTGAAAAGTGGCCGTGAACACACATCGCTCGCTGCCTGCAAGATAGCGCACGAAGACGGGCAGCTGAAGCCATGCAAGCGGCCCAGGTTCAGTACGACTTTTTCAGCGAGGAGAACGCACCGAAATGGCGGGGGTTATTGGTACCCTCCCTGAACAAGGTAGGTTAGGAACTTGGCAGGTGCCAAGCGAACAAACTAGACGGCGAGTGTATGCATTACAAGCAAAGTAGCTATTATTAGCTAGTCAGCTAACGTTAATTAGCTAACTCAAACTGTTGTCTTGTAGGAATTGATTTTTGCAACAAACAACATTTAGTGGTGCCATGTCAAACCACACCATGTTGCCAGTGACACATGGTTTGGTTGGTCAAATTACATATTATTGGGTGCATACACATATTTAGCAGATGTTATTGCGGGTGTAGCGAAATGCTTGTGTGTGCTAATAGTACCAAGATAACATTGTATATCGAATACTGTTAGCAGCCCAATGCTTGGGGACTCGATTTCTCTATATGACAGACACACAGCTCTATGTTTGACTCAACTTTTTTTGTTTGATTCTCACACCTAAACTCGAACGTCACTAGTTCCCCATGCATTATACCATTCCTACAAATGTCCCCTTTTATCTTGTCCCCGTTTATCTGTATCTGCTATCTCAGCGTCACTGCATACACATCTTGTCCACAGTGTCAGCTTGAGTGTGATGGTGCTGGCAGCTTCTGTGGGGGAGGCAAAACTGCATCACTTTTTCCTAAGCTAAGGGGTCCATAGCAACGTTGAAACTGGGCCCTCAATTTCAGACTTAGAATAAATAAACTACTTGCTACCCTGAATATTGTAATACTAATCATCATCATGAAACGAGTCATTTGTTTGTTCTTGTCCCTGAAGGCAGTTTTGGAAAATATATGTTGGTGGAGGTGATGGTGGACTGTCATATCCTATCCATGAGCAAGAACTGACTTTGACATGGACAACACCGTTGAAACTACAGTAGTTGTTGTTGAGAAATGCTAGAGTAGTGATAAGTATCTTTTTACATTGTTGTTATGATACTCTGCTTCCACAGCAACATTCACCTACCCCCCAAAAATAAGAACATGAAAATAGCACATCTAGACTTGCCAGGTATTTAAAGAGAAATCCGGTTTTGAAACATTACATACTTGGGTCACAGCCCATCATGATTGACGCAGCACTTTTTTTCAAGTAGATTCTGACTGTCTTGATATTTTGGGACACCCTCATATAGTCTCATAAAGGTGGTGGCCATGTTTTGGGCGACTTACCGACTCGCTGCTGAGTGAAGTTTATGTTATTGATCAAACAAACACATATCAGCCTTTTGTCGGGGTGGTTTGAAATAACATGTCTGATGTGGGCAAATTTCAGTGACACACCACACATGTTACCTTGGTCTACACAGAGTAAACACCGACTAGCGCCTCCGGTTTGCGTGTGTGTGTTGGTAAATAGAGGCCTATAACTGGCGTGAGTGAGGTGATCAGGGTGGGGTTTCTTCAGCAAGATGCTGCAAGCAGGGGAATGCCGAGTCAGTGAACTTAAGTCACAGCTCTCAAGTGAGATGTTACAACGACAATTGAGCAAATGTGTCAGTTTCATTTTTTACATTTTCTTTCAGTTTTTTTGTTTACCCCAGTGCTTTCTCAAGATGAGTGTTGTCAATGACTAGCATATATTTAGTTCACAAACAGCCTAGGCCAAGTCGTTTGGCACTGTAACATGCTTAGTTAAACCACTTCAGACCGACCAATTTAGGCCTAAACAGAAAAACTATTAGGCCTATATAATGGTAGTGGTCAAGATGAGGAAAAGGACACCTGAATGACACAAACAAAATATGTGGCCCAGTTTACAATGGGAGTTTGACATGAATGGGTAGGCCCAGCCTAAGCCCCACTCTGTGTCACATTGGGCCAGAGGTAGTGATCAGGAAAAGAACTGGAAGAATCAGAACAATAATGAAACAGTAGGTTAATAATACTGAAATTGAATTCTAGCCTACTGAAAAAACATAACTAATGGACCAGCTAGGCCTGAATGATGTAATGATACAGTGTACCACTTGATATAGGGCGGCAGGTAGCTTAGTGGGTAAGAGCGTTGTGCCAGTAACCGAAAGGTCGCTGATTCTAATCCCCGAGCCGACTAGGTGAAAAATCTGTCGATGTGCCCTTAAGCAAGGCACTTAACCCTAATTTCTCATGTAAGTCGCTCTGGATAAGAGCGTCTGCTAAATGACTAAAATGTAAAATGTAATGTAAATGATATGAATCTGGAAATGAAAATGACCTTTGACATGCCTTGGTTAATCTTTTAGCTAACGCTGCAGAAACAGTACACTGTTCATTATGTTGAGAAGTTGGTCTTATGTGGGAGATTGAGTGAACTGTGGAGGAATGCTGCAGAGAAACAGTTAGACTGGCACATGTGGAATCCCAACGAGGGAGGATGGCCTCTGCATTCCTGTTGTGTGTAGACTGGCAAGGGCCGGCAAATGCCAAAGTGCAAGGATGCCTTAGCAATGCAACACCACAGACATGGCAGGAATGTAGCCCAATGCATGAGGTCAAAGCGAGTCAGCCCTCGCATGGAGCGGGAGTGAGAGACAGCGGAGGGGAGGTTATAGCCCCTGTGGGTCGCATTAAGGACATTTTTGCGACAAGCATTTACCCCTTTTCTTCTCCTTCAAACCACCCCCCTCGGATCCCTCAAGTGTTGCTTTCCCTGCTCAAGCTGTGTCAACAAGTCTAGGAGTGGTTATGGAAGACTTCAAAAGAGCCCCATGGCAAGACCAGCTTCTCCGCATTGAGCCGTTCAAAGTGGACACACCCTCTGTTCACCCTATTGATTTAGCCATTGGCCTCTCGGCTTCAAAATTGTTTTACATTTGGCTGGAATGTGCTGGCACAGGGAACTGAGAGGATTCGAAAACATCCATGCGCTCCAGTGGATGAGCATTGTTCAGATTTCTGCTGTGGAATGAAATGGGGAAATAGGGTTTGTTTTATCATGCCATTTTTTAATATTTCCTCCTTAGTTCACTTCTCAAGACATTTTGGCCCACTTCGCCAAAGCCAGAATGCCAAGTTTACCAGCCCTGCCAGGAGAGTCTTTGTCAAGAGCAAGCCCTCATATTTTAGCCGCCTCACACATATCCAAGGGAGTGAGTTTGCAAAGTCTTTGAAGTTCTCTGCTGGAAATTTTGAACTTTTTGTGGGCAAAAATTGTGGTCAGGTTTTTCACAAACCCAGCTGTAGTCTGTAGAATACCCCCCAATATTCTCCCAACCCTGCGAAACATCAATGGATGTAATCTTACATTGGTGATGGAAAATGTCACACCCACTCTTCCATATGTACTTACAAAGGCTTTTTACGTAAACTGACAATGGCTTTAACACCCAAACATGCTGCATCTTGCCTTTGTTCTTCAACGATGATGAAATGAATGAATGAATCAGCATCTGCAATAATAAGCATTTTCAAGCGCTGACAATTTTCCATATAAACGGTGTGCCCCATTCCTCTTTCTGTTGTTCCCCTAGTCTGTTTGCTAGGGATGTAATGATTCACCGATACGCATCAGTCCCCGATTCAAATGTTTAAGATCCAAGTGCATTGGTCTGTGGACCCCAAACCGATCCAAATGTAGCATGCATAGGTCAGAAAATAGATTCAAACTTTACTAATCACTCGTTCACCATTTTTTGAGGGTCGTATTACATTCTTTCTACCTTCCGAATAAACCTCATCTTTTGTGACAACTAATGCGTCCTCTCCATCAGTGTTGAACTGCGTGTAACTGTGTTCACAGTCATTGATCTACAAGTCATTTTCATACCGAACAACCCCAGACAATATCAGTAGCCTAGGAAAACTGCGCACAGTGCTCAGCTTTGCGCGCTGACCAATGTGGGTTAGGCGGCCTGATATTGCACATCTGCTCGGCACCTTCAGCATTCAAATACTAAAATGGCTGGCGTGATATTAGGCTTTATTAGTTGAGTAAAAACAATAACCAAGCAAATTACATAGGTTATCTATGCGCTGTTGAAAATTGTGTTTTAGCAGAATAAAACTAAGCTACTGGAGACAACTCTCATCTGGATATACCTGCCGAATGGGGCTTAAAATTGACTTTATTTTGATTGTTCAGGTTCACCATCGACAATAGTTTTAGTAGTTTTGCTTTAAACCATCAGTGTATATGGTCATTTTTATATATAAAGGGTAAAGTTGATAATTTCATAACGAGGACAGCAATCACTTTTGCGAGGCACACTGCGTGGACTAAGCGACAGGAGAACAAAAATGTCACTGTAAAAACCTTACAAATTGTCAAAACCATTAGATTTTGAGATGGAGGTGAAATCCAAAGTATTGCTATATATTCATTGGCTATGTCATAGCTCATTTATAAATGATAAATATTTATACACTTCTAGTTCAAACTCTTAATCTGCTAAAATGACAAGTTAATTAGTGGGTGGTGGTGACTTCAGAAGTGGGGGGACAAAAAACAGGCTCCATTGCTAATCTGCTAATCTGATAGTGGTAGTGGGGTGGTAGATGCCTAGTCTCACTTATGGCTCAGCTCAGGTGCCTGCATAGTACACCATAGACATAGATCCTTTACACACACAAATCAGCTCAGACAGATCCAGCTCAGTGGCCCTGCTCATAAATTCCATCAGCAGATTTTAATTTAGAATGGAAAATGAATGTGTTTATACAACAAATGTTAGTGAATCGCATCGAACTGAATCGCATTGATTCGTTCTCCAATCAAACCGACTCGAACTGAATCGTTTCAAACTGAACTGTATCGTTCCTGTATGGGAAAGATGCACATCCCTACTATTTGCATGTGGTGCCGTGCAGGCCCGCACTGGCTGGGGTTCCTGGGAATGAAATTCCTGGCATAGCTTTGGGCTAGTCTAGCATGCAGGAACCAGGGCCCTCTCTCCACCACACCCACCTGCCTGGTACGAGCAGCTCCAGCCTGGATTCATTCTGCTCTTTTCCCCTTTCCCTAAACCCTTACCCCCTTCTCACATGATTCGCACAGACCTGACAGGACCTGGACAGGTGAAAGCAATATGGCGGAAGTGTCACTAGGAGGGCTATTGGAGAGCTAGGTGGAGCCATCACCATATTGCACATAAGGACATATGTCTGGTCCCTTCAGTTCTGCTAAGACTCTTGAGGAAAGGGCTATGTGCAGGGGTTGGGGACCGGAATTGAGCTGGGAGATTGAGGGAGAAGCACCTCGGTACACCGGCTTGGTTGTCATCGGCAACCTCTGGGCCTATAGTGACACAGGATCATGTCAAGCGGTCATGTGGAGCTTGGGCTCACAAGGCCACCTTGCACATCTGGAGTCAATTCACTTGAGCTTGAATCATCATCAACAAACTTGATTCACATGATCAGCAGCTTACTCTGGATTTGAGACTCCCAGACTCCCCTCAAGAATGACACTCAGTCCACTCATAACCTGAGGTTGGAGAGTGACCTTGGATTTGCAACCAAGTGTTCAATTATACTCAACTTGACGTTATCTATCAGAGGACCACACAGCTCTACTACACATGTGTGGATGTGAGGACACGGAAAGGCTGGAAGAACATTTCAACTCAAAACGTGTTGTTTGTTTTAAAGTCCACCTTAGACATTGTTTATGTGGGGGAGCATTGAGTTGCCCCCCAATTTTCAGTTGGAATAATGAGCCGCCTTCGAACTTTTCTGAGAGCTTCCCATAAACCCACCCTCCATATATGATCTTGTTGTGTGTGTCCAGATTTTATTTGAAACTCATTTATTCTGAATAATATTACCCTATTATAATGGGTTTTAAGACTTGTTTGCACTTTCTAGTTTTTTTCTCATTTACCTTCACAAGGAGGCAGAGCAAAGGCAGAAGACTGATAAAACGGTCTAAAGAATTGCAGCATGCAATGTATTCCAGCATACAGGTCCTCTACAAGCTGAGCTTTCTATAAATCTCTGTTTTTCCCGTCGGCAATCCTTGTCAGGATAGACTACATCTTTTACATTATCTCAGGATCTCATGTTAGACCTTGATCGTTCCCCACTCAAAACACACTTCTGAAAGCACCTACGTATATGCCCACGACAGATGAATACCTCTGTGTGTTCCGACACAAGGTGAGATAGGTAGGTAGGTGTGTGTCAGTGGCGGTCGTTGCCGTTTAAGATGAGGGAGGATGATGATGATGATGATGATTTTTTTATGAGCATTGCCTTGTTTCTATAACAGCATATTGGATGACTCATTCATATTCAATTCACCCAGCTCAATGAAACATCAATAGTTTTAGGCTACTACATGATACTGTACCCATCATGAGGTTTCTACATCCTAGCCTGGGAATTAAAGTTTACTACGTAGGTGCACAGGTCGAGAGAATTGAGTAATCAAGGTGAGAGACAGTGACACATTCAATACCGCCTTGCACACTCTTGCCTGCGTCTAGCTGATCTAGGGTGTAATCATTAGTCCAAAAGTTACCTGAATTTGTACAATAGATAATCATTTGTATGTTTATCCCGGTTCTGCTTGCTTCCGTTTTTAAGAAAAGTTTTTCAACAGAATCGGCGGGATGAATACACCCCTGATCACACGCAGACACAGTTCACTTTCATAGCAGCCACATAAAAACAGCATGCTCAATTTGCTTGTTGTATATATAATTCCTTCTCACAACTATCTACTCGCTCTCCTATCACCTTTTCCCGTCGCTTTTGGACTTCAGTGCACAACACATCAGCTATCTGTGACCAGGCGAAAAAACCTTTCCAAGCCAAACCTTCATATCATAACCGCTAGCCACTAGACACACAGCCTACATCATTGTCCAGTCATAGTCAACATAGCTATTAGAACTAACGTGTTAGTAAACCCGCTACAATCATGCAGTACAGTGTACAGTCAGAAAGCAGTTTAGCAGTTACACCGGCGGGCCCCGGTGGCAATAAATTAATAAAACCAAAAGCTTATCTTGACTTGGAAGACTTCCAGTGTTGGATAGCCAGTTAGCTAACAGAGCATCCATCTCTGTTTGAGCCGGGTGATTGAGTAGGCTAAATTAGCTAGCTGCATTTGCTAGCTAAGTGAAAGTTATTTTTAAAAATACAACCATATATATGTATATATACAGTGCCTTCGGAAAGTATTCAGACCCCTTGACTTTTTCCACATTTTGTTACGTTACAGCCTTATTCTAAAATGGATGAAATAAAAAAATCCTCAGCAATCTACACACAATACCACATAATGACAAAGCGAATGTGTCGAGGCACAGATCTGGGGAAGGGTACCAAAAAATGTCTGCAGCATTGAAGGTCCCCAAGAACACAGTGGCCTCCATCATTCTTAAATGGAAGAAGCTTGGAACCACCAAGACACTTCCTAGAGCTGGTCGCCCGGCCAAGCTGAGCAATCGGGGTAGAAGGGCCTTGGTCAGGGAGGTGACCATGAACCCGATGGTCACTCTGACAGAGCTCCAGAGTTCCTCTGTGGAGATGGGATAACCTTCCAGAAGGACAACCATCTCTGCAGCACTCCACCAGTCAGGCATTTATGGTAGAGTGGCCAGACGGAAGCCACTCCTCAGTAAAAGGCATATGACAGCCCGGTTGGAGTTTGCCAAAACGCACCTAAAGACTCTCAGACCATGAGAAACAAGATTCTCTGGTCTGATGAACCCAAGATGAGACTGTTTGGGCTGAATGCCAAGTGTCACGTCTGGAGGAAACCTGGCACCATCCCTACGGTGAAGCATGGTGGTGGCAGAATCATGCTGTGGGGATGTTTTCAGTGGCAGGGACTGGGAGACTAGTCAGGATCGAGGCAAAGAAGAACGGCGCAAAGTACAGAGAGATCAATGACGAAAACCTGCTCCAGAGCTCTCAGGACCTCCGACTGAGGCGAAGTCTCTGAATGTCCTTGAGTGGCCCTGCCAGAGCCCGGACTTAAACCTGATCAAACATCTCTGGAGAGACCTGAAAATAGCTGTGCAGCAATGCTCCCCATCCAACCTGACAGAGCTTGAGAGGATCTGCAGAGAAGAATGGGAGAAACTCCCCAAATACAGGTGTGCCAAGCGTGTAGAGTCATACCCAAGAACACTTGAGGCTGTAATCGCTGCCAAAGGTGCTTCAACAAAGTACTGAGTAAAGGGTC
Organism: Coregonus lavaretus; assembly: GCF_964263955.1. Classification (NCBI taxonomy): domain Eukaryota; kingdom Metazoa; phylum Chordata; class Actinopteri; order Salmoniformes; family Salmonidae; genus Coregonus; species Coregonus lavaretus. The sequence goes on from NC_139993.1 coordinate 11,470,659, forward strand.
TGAATACTTATGTAAATGTAATATTTAAGTTTGTTTGATATTTTAGATATTCAGTGTGTAGATTGATGGGGAAAAAACGATTTAATCAATTTTAGGATAAGGCTGTAACGTAACAAAATGTGGAAAAAGTCAAGGGGTCTGAATACTTTCCGAAGGCACTGTATATCTCACTCTCGGTTCTCCTTCATTTTGGAAGAAATTAATGTAACTGTTCAACTGTTGTCTTTCTCTCTCTGAGTCAACTACTCACCACATTTTATGCACTGCAGTGCTAGCTAGCGGTAGCTTATGCTTTCAGTACTAGATTCATTCTCTGAACCTTTCATTGGGTGGACAACATGTCAGTTCATGCTGCAAGAGCTCTGATAGGTTGGAGGATGTCCTCAGGAAGTTGTCATAATTACTGTGTAAGTCTATGGAAGGGGGTGAGAACCACGACCCTCCTAGGTTTTGTATTGAAGTCAATGTACCCAGAGGAGGACAGAAGCTAGCTGTACTCCGGCTACTCCAAGGTGCTACCCTACAGAGTGCTGCTGAGGCTACTGTAGACCTTCCTTACAAAACAGTGTGTTTTAATCAATTATTTGGTGACGTGAATATATTTAGTATAGTTTTATCTAAAAAGGATAACTTTTTTAATGTTTAATTATTTTTATGAAGTTCACTGAGGAGGATGGCCCTCCCCTTCCTCCTCAGAGGAGCATCCACTGGTGTGTGTCGAATGGAATGGAATGGAGGCATTGGAGAACCCTGACCTTCTGGGTACTGTAGTTCTATAGAAACCCCCTCAGTGCTTTTTGTTCCTTTTAGAAACGAATTGCATGGCTGCAGCCTTGTGCGTCACCACTTCACATTCAGGCTTTATAGACCCAGTACAACAACCTCTGTATTTCTATAGAAGATGTCCACTGGGCATTTTCTTTGCCTTGTGATGGGAGAAGATTGCACTTCAGCTGCAGTACGTTTTTTGCCGCGTTCCGATTCTCTGCCCTTTTAACTGAAGTTTGCTCACTTGCTCACTCCCCTATTGGATTGGTGTTTGTCATAGGCTGGAATGGGTTTCCACCATATTTCTTGTACCAGTGCGTTCCCTTCTATGCCCATGAGGGGTATTGAATTATGCCATGCTTTGGGGAGAACAGTACATACTTGGACTGTGACCCTAGTCTGACAGCAAAAGTCTAGTAACCTGTTACTTGAACCTTTACCTGTTACCTGAAAGCCATACACCTTTCTTTACACCGTCTTTAGCATGATATAGGCTAGGGGATGTTTTTCAGCGGCAGGGACTGAGAGACTTGGCAGGATCGAGGGAAAGATGAACGGAGCAAAGTACAGAGAGATCCTTGATGAAAACCTGCTCCAGAGCACTCAGGACCTCAGATTGGGGCGAACAGGACAACGACCCCAACAGGACAACGACCCTAAGCACACAGCCAAGACAACGCAGGAGTGGCTTCAGGACAAGTCTCTGAATGTCCTTGAGTGGCCCAGCCAGAGCCCAGACTTGAACCCGATCGAACATCTCTGGAGAGACCTGAAAATAGCTGTGCAGCGACGCTCCCCATCCAACCTGACAGAGCTTGAGAGGATCTGCGAAAAAGAATGGGAGAAACTCCCCAAATACTGGTGTGCCAAGATTGTAGCGTCATACCCAAGAAGACTCGAGGCTGTAATCGCTGCCAAAGGTGCTTTAACAAAGTACTGAGTAAAGGGTCTGAATACTTATGTAAATGTTATATTTCAGTTTTATTTTTTAATACATTTGCAAACATTTCTCAACCTGTTTTTGCTTTGTCATTATGGGGTATTTTGTGTGTGTGTGTAGATTGATGAGGAAAGAAAACAATTTAATCAATTTTAGAATAAGGCTGTAACGTAACAAGTCAAGAGGTCTAATACTTTTGGAATGCAATGTACATACATACATACATACATACATACATACATACATACATACATACATACATACATACATACATACATACATACATACATACATACATACATACATACATACATACATACATACATACATACATACATACATACATACATACATACATACATACATACAGTTGAAGTCGGAAGTTTACATACACCTTAGCCAAATACATTTAAACTCAGTTTTTCACAATTCCTGACATTTAATCCTAGTAAAAACTCCCTATTTTTAGGTCAGTTAGGATCACCACTTTATTTTAAGAATGTGAAATGTCAGAATAATAGTAGAGAGAATTATTTATTTAAGCTTTTATTTCTTTCATCACATTCCCAGTGAGTCAGAAGTTTACATACACTCAATTAGTATTTGGTAGCATTGCCTTTAAATTGTTTAACTTGGGTCAAACGTTTCGGGTAGCCTTCCACAAGCTTCCCACAATAAGTTGGGTGAATTTTGACCCATTCCTCCTGACAGAGCTGGTGTAACTGAGTCAGGTTTTTTAGGCCTCCTTGCTCGCACACGCTTTTTCAGTTCTGCCCACAAATTTTCTATAGGATTGAGGTCAGGGCTTTGTGATGCCCACTCCAATACCTTGACTTTGTTGTCCTTAAGCCATTTTGCCACAACTTTGGAAGTATGCTTGGGGTCATTGTCCATTTGTAAGACCCATTTGCGACCAAGCTTTAACTTCCTGACTCATGTCTTGAGATGTTGCTTCAATATATCCACATAACTTTCCTTCCTCATGATGTGGTCCTCTGTAGCTCAGCTGGTAGAGCACGGCGCTTGTAACGCCAAGGTAGTGGGTTCGATCCCCGGGACCACCCATACACAAAAATGTATGCACGCATGACTGTAAGTCGCTTTGGATTAAAGCGTCTGCTAAATGGCATATTATTATAATATTATGATGCCATCTATTTTATGAAGTGCATCAGTCCCTCCTGCAGCAAAGCGCCCCCACAGCATGATGCTGCCACCCCCGTGCTTCACGGTTGGGATGTTGTTCTTCGGCTTGCAAGCATCCCCCTTTTTCCTCCAAACATAACAATGGTCATTATGGCCAAACAGTTATATTTTTGTTTCATCAGACCAGAGGAAATTTCTCCAAAAAGTACGATCTTTGTCCTCATATGCAGTTGCAAACCGTAGTCTGGCTTTTTTATGGTGGTTTTGGAGCAGTGGCTTCTTCCTTGCTGAGCGGCATTTCAGGTTATGTCGATATAGGACTCGTTTTACTGTGGATATAGATACTTTTGTACCTGTTTCCTCCAGCATCTTCACAAGGTCCTTTGCTGTTGTTCTGGGATTGATTTGCACTTTTCGCACTAAAGTACGTTAATCTCTAGGAGACAGAACACGTCTCCTTCCTGAGCGGTATGACGGCTGCATGGTCCCATGGTGTTTATACTTGCGTACTATTGTTTGTACAGATGAACGTGGTACCTTCAGGCGTTTGGAAATTGCTCCCAAGGATAAACCAGACTTGTGGCGGTCTACAATTTTTTTTCTGAGGTGTTGGCTGATTTCTTTTGATTTTCCCATGATGTCAAGCAAAGAGGCACTGAGTTTGAAGGTAGGCCTTGAAATACATTCACAGGTACACCTCTAATTGACTCAAATTATGTCAATTAGCCTATCAGAAGCTTCTAAAGCCATGACATCATTTTCTGGAATTTTCCAAGCTGTTTAAAGGCACAGTCAACTTAAACTTCTGACCCACTGGAATTGTGATACAGTTAATTATAAGTGAAATAATCTGTCTGTAAATAATTGTTGGAAAAATGACTTGTGTCATGCACAAAGTAGATGTCCTAACCGACTTGCCAAAACTATAGTTAACAAGAAATTTGTGGAGTGGTTGAAAAACGAGTGTTAATGACTACACTAAGTGTATGTAAACTTCCGACTTTAACTGTATTTAGTTGTACATATACAGTGGAGAGAACAAGTATTTGATACACTGCCGATTTTGCAGGTTTTCCTACTTACAAAGCATGTAGAGGTCTGTAATGTTTATCATAGGTACACTTCAACTGTGAGAGACGGAATCTAAAAAATCCAGAAAATCACATTGTATGATTTTTAAGTAATTAATTTGCATTTTATTGCATGACATAAGTATTTGATCACCTACCAACCAGTAAGAATTCCAGCTCTCACAGACCTGTTAGTTTTTCTTTAAGAAGCCCTCCTGTTCTCCACTCATTACCTGTATTAACTGCACCTGTTTGAACTCGTTACCTGTATAAAAGACACCTGTCCACACACTCAATCAAACAGACTCCAACCTCTCCACAATGGCCAAGACCAGAGAGCTGTGTAAGGACATCAGGGATAAAATTGTAGACCTGCACAAGGCTGGGATGGGCTGCAGGACAATAGGCAAGCAGCTTGGTGAGAAGGCAACAACTGTTGGCGCAATTATTAGAAAATGGAAGAAGTTCAAGATGACGGTCAATCAACCTCGGTCTGGGGCTCCATGCAAGATCTCACCTCGTGGGGCATCAATGATCATGAGGAAGGTGAGGGATCAGCCCAGAACTACACGGCAGGACCCGGTCAATGACCTGAAGAGAGCTGGGACCACAGTCTCAAAGAAAACCATTAGTAACACACTACACCGTCATGGATTAAAATCCTGCAGCGCACGCAAGGTCCCCCTGCTCAAGCCAGCGCATGTCCAGGCCCGTCTGAAGTTTGCCAATGACCATCTGGATGATCCAGAGGAGGAATGGGAGAAGGTCATGTGGTCTGATGAGACATAAATATAGTTTTTTGGTCTAAACTCCACTCGCCGTGTTTGGAGGAAGAAGAAGAATGAGTACAACCCCAAGAACACCATCCCAACCGTGAAGCATGGTGGTGGAAACATCATTCTTTGGGGATGCTTTTCTGCAAAGGGGACAGGACGACTGCACCGTATTGAGGGGAGGACGGATGGGGCTATGTATCGTGAGATCTTGGCCAACAACCTCCTTCTCTCAGTAAGAGCATTGAAGATGGGTCATGGCTGGGTCTTCCAGCATGACAACGACCCGAAACACACAGCCAGGGCAACTAAGGAGTGGCTCCGTAAGAAGCATCTCAAGGTCATGGAGTGGCCTAGCCAGTCTCCAGACCTGAACCCAATAGAAAATCTTTGGAGGGAGCTGAAAGTCCGTATTGCCCAGCGACAGCCCCGAAACCTGAAGGATCTGGAGAAGGTCTGTATGGAGGAGTTTGTTAAAATCCCTGCTGCAGTGTGTGCAAACCTGGTCAAGACCTACAGGAAACGTATGATCTCTGTAATTGCAAACAAAGGTTTCTGTACCAAATATTAAGTTCTGCTTTTCTGATGTATCAAATACTTTAGATTCCGTCTCTCACAGTTGAAGTGTACCTATTAATAAAATTACAGACCTCTACATGCTTTGTAAGTAGGAAAACCTGCAAAATCGGCAGTGTATCAAATACTTGTTCTCCCCACTGTATAGTTTGGACACACTTACTCATTCAAGGGTTTTTCTTTATTTTTTTTTTACAATTTTCTACATTGTAGAATAATAGTGAAGACATCAAAACTATGAAATAACACATGTAGTAACCAAAAACGTGTTAAACAAATCAAAATAGATGTTAGATTCTTCAAAGTAGCCACCCTTTGCCTTGATGACAGCTTTGCACACTCTTGGCATTCTCTCAACCAGCTTCACCCAGAATGCTTATCCAACAGTCTTGAAGTAGTTCACACATATGCTGAGCACTTGTTGGCTGCTTTTCCTTCACTCTGCGGTCCGACTCATCCCAAACCATCTCAATTGGGTTGAGGTCGGGTGATTGTGGAGGCCAGGTCATCTGATGCAGCACTCCATCACTCTCCTTCTTGGTCAAATAGCCCTTACACAGCCTGGAGGTGTGTTGGGTCATTGTCCTGTTGAAAAACAAATGATAGTCCCACTAAGCGCAAACCAGATGGGATGGCGTATCGCTGCAGAATGCTGTGGTAGCCATGCTGGTTAAGTGTGCCTTGAATTCTAAATAAATCACAGACAGTGTCACCAGCAAAGCACCCCCACACCATCACAACTCCTCCTCCATGCTTTACGGTGGGAACCACACATGCGGAGATCATCCGTTCACCTACTCTGCGTCTCACAAAGACACGGTGGTTGGAACCAAAAATCTCACATTTGGACTCATCACACCAAAAGACAGATTTCCACCATTGCTTGTGTTTCTTGGCCAAAGCCATTCTCTTCTTATTATTGGTGTCCTTTAGTAGTGGTTTCTTTGCAGCAATTCCACCATGAAGGTCATGTCTTAAAATAATGATGGACTGTTCTTGCCATAATATGGACTTGGTCTTTTACCAAATAGGCCAATCTTCTGTATACCACCCCTACCTTGTCACAACAAAACTGATTGGCTCAAACGCATTAAGAAGGAAAGAAATTCCACAAATTAACAAGGCACACCTGTTAATTGAAATGCATTCCAGGTGATCATCCGTTCACCCACACCACGTCTCACAAAGATACGGCTGTTGGAACCAATCATGGGATGCCACCTTTCCAACAAGTCAGTTCGTCAAATTTCTGCCCTGCTAGAGCTGCCCCGGTCAACTGTAAGTGCTGTTATTGTGAGCAACAACAGCTGAGCCGCGAAGTGGTAGGTCACACAAGCTCACAGAACGGGACCGCCAAGTGCTGAAGAGCGTGGCTTGTAAAAATCATCTGTCCTCGGTTGCAACACTCACTACCGAGTTCCAAACTACCTCTGGAAGCAACTTCAGCACAATAACTGTTCGTCGGGAGCTTCATGAAATGGGTTTCTATGGCCGAGCAGCTGCACAAAAGCCTAAGATCACCATGTGCAATGCCAAGCGTCGGCTGGAGTGGTGTAAAGCTCGCCGCCATTGGAATCTGGAGCAGTGGAAACGCGTTCTCTGGAGTGATGAATCACGCTTCACCATCTGGCAGTCCGACTGACAAATCTGGGTTTGGCGGATGCCAGGAGAACGCTACCTGCCCGAAATGCATAGTTCCAACTGTAAAGTTGGTGGAGGATGAATAATGGTTTGGGGCTGTTTTTCATGGTTTGGGCTAGGCCTCTTAGTTCCAGTGGAGGGAAATCTTAATGCTACAGCATACGATGACATTCTAGACGATTCTGTGCTTCCAACTTTGTGGCAACAGTTTGGGGAAGGCCCTTTCCTGTTTCAGCGTGACATTGCCCTCGTGCACAAAGCGAGGTCCATACAGAAATGGTTTGTTGGAATCAGTGTGGAAGAACTTGAATGGCCTACACAGAGACCTGACCATAAAAACCCATCGAACACCTTTGGGATGAATTGGAACGCCGACTGCAAGCCAGGCCTAATCGCCCAACATCAGTTCCCTACCTCACTAATGCTCTTGTGGCTGAATGGAAGCAAGTCCCCGCAGCAATGTTCCAACATCTAGTGGAAAGCTTTCCCAGAAGAGTGGAGGCTGATATTGCAGCAAAGGGGGGACCAACTCCATATTAATGCCCATGATTTTGGAATGAGATGTTTGACAAGCAGGTGTCCACATACTTTTGGTCATATGGTGTGTATATACATGTATACTGAACAATGTAGTGTATATACATGTACATTTCCTCCACTGAAGCTTATTGGCACCCATATATTTGTATTCCTCTACAATCTCTATGTTCTGACCTCTGATAGATGTTGCAGAAGTAGGTGTTGTACGCTTCCTGAAGTCTATGCACATCTCTTTGGTCTTGTTGGTATTGAGGACCAAGTGTGATTCGTCACACCACTCCCTGTGGAGAGCCTTTGTTGGTGGTGCGTATGTCCGACACGTGGAGACCTACTCTCTCTGCCTCTGAAGTGCTGCCAAGTTGCGTAGACATGTCCTCTCTAAGAGGAGGAGGGGAGTAGAGACGCTCAGAGCTTGCTTAGTCATGCTCTGATGGGATGCCTCGGCTGGTGAGGCGAAGTGACTATGCTGTGCTCTCTTCATGCTTTCGTCACTGGGCTCGGTCAGTTGCCAGTGACACAGCTTTAGAGGCAGTAGTCCCATTCCACAAGCTACAACCGCAAACGTATGCTTATTCCAACCTAAACTAGTGTAGTCTATAATTGTGTACCTTTTCCCTAATGTATTTGACACATTACCAACCATAAAGTTAAGATTGATTAATTGTCTTTACCAACACGATGGATGATGGTTAGGAGATGCAGCACCAAAAGGTAGGCCTCGAGTAACACAAAATTCGTTTTGGATAATGAGTACTTAAATAGCAATTTCCTGCTTGAAATATATTAATTGACTTGGAAAATGGCTTTCATCAGTAATCATGTAGCCTATGTCTGGTGTTTGATTAAAAGCCAACCATGGGCTGTGTTCAAGGAGTTTAGGTCTACGTTATCATGGGCATGTTCTGCAAGAACAGGTGTTTCTATACAGTGACTTGTGACTGTCATGATTGAGTGCACTTGACTGGAATGCAGATAGGCCTATCCAGATTAAGAATGTATTTGAGTAGGCTAGGTACTGGTGAACACAACACTCTGAATTTGCATTTAATCAGGTAGGCCTAATAATTTACTTGTCGGCTGTATTGCAATTTGCAAATGCACATCTAGAGTGCGTCTCTAAAGGGGAGCCACACTACAAGCCTATTTGTCTTTTTTGTTCTTTCCATTATATTCCACCGCATCCTATCCAACCAATAGTATCTCTGAAAGTGTGAAGTCTAGCCTACTTTCAGTAAAAAGTAGACTATTGTACTCTGTCTGTGTTTGAGTGGTCCACATGAGAAATCCAACCTTTTTTCAACAGTAATTTTCTTTTTTACATAGTCCTCTTTTTAAAATAACCTATCTCAGTCCTCTTTAAAGTGAACTCTGGGGTAAGAAAAATAATATAAATAACTCAAATAAATAACTCAGTTCTCTTTGTATTCAGTTCACACTGCCCTTGCCTTTGAATGAGGACTCAACTCTTTTGCCAGTTCACTTCACCTATTTTGTGGTCTGAGTCCTCTTTGCATTCACATGTGCTATGTTTAGAAAGGATCCAAGAGCTTTTTCCGACATTCCCTCAATGCACTCTGGGTTTTTACAAAGTGCAGGACAAGCCATTCCATCAGAATGTGTTATCGGACAGCTAGGTATACCTACTTGGTGGAAAAAGTACCCAATTGTCATACTTGAGTAAAAGTAAAGATACCTTAATAGAAAATGTGAAAGTCACCCAGTAAAATACTACTTGAGTAAAAGTCTAAAAGTATTTGGTTTTAAATATACTTAAGCATCAAAAGGAAATGTTATTGCTAAAATATACTTAAGTATTAAAAGTATAAATAATTTCAAATTCCTTATATTAAGCAAACCAGACGACACCATTTACAGATAGCCAGGAGCACACTCCAACAGTCATAATTTACAAACAAAGCTTGTGTGTTTAGTGAGTCCGCCAGATCAGAGGCAGTAGGTAGATGTTTTTTTGCACCCCATGTTGTGATTCTCACCAAATATGTTGTCTTCTCACACTATTCAAACCCCACAATCGTATAAACAGCTATCTTAGTCTATAGATCACATATTGCAAACAAATAATCTGAACTAAATACTCCACACATATTTTGGAATTTCTGTGCATCCTTGACAATCGCTAATCGGTATCCAAAAACAGCACTTATTTTTTCTGCCAACCTGCACATCATCTTCGGTAACACTTTACTTGACACCCAGTGTTGTAACACATTATGACATGGTCATAATCATGTAATAATATGTCATAACAGCTGACATAACCTGTCATAATATGGTCATAACACTGTCATGACCCATATTTACACCTGTTGCGACGTTCATTGCGTAATTTTTTGGCTGATTATGACACCTACATAAGAATGTCAAAACCTACATTTATTAAAATTAGCTTTTTCCCTGCCAAGAAGTTTCCTTTCGTTTTGGAAGTTTGTTTCTTAAATCCTTTGTTGTAATGAATTCTTTACATTTACATTTACATTTAAGTCATTTAGCAGACGCTCTTATCCAGAGCGACTTACAGTTAGTTAGTTTTTTTTTTTTTTTTTTTTTATTTTTTTTTATTTTTTTTTTATTTATTTATTTAGTCATGTTTTTTTCATCATATTTTAAATAACTTGTAGAAAATACAAATGTACAGTGGGGGAAAAAAGTATTTAGTCAGCCACCAATTGTGCAAGTTCTCCCACTTAAAAAGATGAGAGAGGCCTGTAATTTTCATCATAAGTACACGTCAACTATGACAGACAAATTGAGAATTTTTTTCTCCAGAATATCACATTGTAGGATTTTTAATGAATTTATTTGCAAATTATGGTGGAAAACAAGTATTTGGTCACCTACAAACAAGCAAGATTTCTGGCTCTCACAGACCTGTAACTTCTTCTTTAAGAGGCTCCTCTGTCCTCCACTCGTTACCTGTATTAATGGCACCTGTTTGAATTTTGTTATCAGTATAAAAGACACCTGTCCACAACCTCAAACAGTCACACTCCAAACTCCACTATGGCCAAGACCAAAGAGCTGTCAAAGGACACCAGATACAAAATTGTAGACCTGCACCAGGCTGGGAAGACTGAATCTGCAATAGGTAAGCAGCTTGGTTTGAAGAAATCAACTGTGGGAGCAATTATTAGGAAATGGAAGACATACAAGACCACTGATAATCTCCCTCGATCTGGGGCTCCACGCAAGATCTCACCCCGTGGGGTCAAAATGATCACAAGAACGGTGAGCAAAAATCTCAGAACCACACGGGGGGACCTAGTGAATGACCTGCAGAGAGCTGGGACCAAAGTAACAAAGCCTACCATCAGTAACACACTACGCCGCCAGGGACTCAAATCCTGCAGTGCCAGACGTGTCCCCCTGCTTAAGCCAGTACATGTCCAGGCCCGTCTGAAGTTTGCTAGAGTGCATTTGGATGATCCAGAAGAGGATTGGGAGAATGTCATATGGTCAGATGAAACCAAAATTGAACTTTTTGGTAAAAACTCACATCGTCGTGTTTGGAGGACAAAGAATGCTGAGTTGCATCCAATGAACACCATACCTACTGTGAAGCATGGGGGTGGAAACATCATGCTTTGGGGCTGTTTTTCTGCAAAGGGACCAGGACGACTGATCCATGTAAAGGAAAGAATGAATGGGGCCATGTATCGTGAGATTTTGAGTGAAAACCTCCTTCCATCAGCAAGGGCATTGAAGATGAAACGTGGCTGGGTCTTTCAGCATGACAATGATCCCAAACACACTGCCCGGGCAACGAAGGAGTGGCTTCGTAAGAAGCATTTCAAGGTCCTGGAGTGGCCTAGCCAGTCTTCAGATCTCAACCCCATAGAAAATCTTTGGAGGGAGTTGAAAGTCCGTGTTGCCCAGCGACAGCCCCAAAACATCACTGCTCTAGAGGAGATCATCACTGCTCTAGAGGAGATCTGCATGGAGGAATGGCAAAATACCAGCAACAGTGTGTGAAAACCTTGTGAAGACTTACAGAAAACGTTTGACCTGTGTCATTGCCAACAAATGGTATATAACAAAGTATTGAGAAACTTTTGTTATTGACCAAATACTTATTTTCCACCATAATTTGCAAATAAATTCATTAAAAATCCTACAATGTGATTTTCTGGATTTTTTCCCCCTCATTTTGTCTGTCATAGTTGACGTGTACCTATGATGAAAATTACAGGCCTCTCTCATCTTTTTAAGTGGGAGAACTTGCACAATTGGTGGCTGACTAAATACTTTTTTTCCCCACTGTATGACACTGTCATGAAGCATTATGACCACCATAATCATATAAGCCAGATAGGCCTACCACGTACATGCCCTTATATCAGTCATCAGTCAAAAATAGTAGGGCTGTCCCCGACAAAAAATAAATAACTGTTTTCTGTTCTTTCGACCAATCGATTGGTCAAACATTTTAAACGTGTGTTTTTCCATATGTGTTTCAATCAAATCAACTATATGCACTGAGCTTGTCTGATGCTTTAAGCGAACTGTTTGATTAAATAATTAAGACTAGAGGGAGTCCAACCGAAATTGATTTGATTGTGAAGCCTGGCTGAAAAAGACAGCGAGTGACTGTGCTCCCGTTGTCTCGCTCTCCTCCCTGCTGCAGCGACCACCACAGAACATCAGTGTGTATAGGGATGTCCGTGTTGCTGAAGCTGCAACCTAATTACAGCCATTTCTGACTGAAAAGTTATGTTACCGAAATCCCTAATTTGTTTATGAAAAACAGGTGAATGTTTGCTGGTTGGGCATGAGGTAAAGGGGAAGTCAGATGTGTGGAATACATTTGACTAGTTGTGGAAAATACTGGATATCAAGAAAAATAAGGTATGGAACAAGCGCTGCATGCAAATTAGGCCTATGTGTGCCAAACAGGTGCTGTTAGATTACAATATAATTTTTATGACCATTTGGAACAATCTAAACAACACTAAATAAATTATAAGTGTACAAGCGAGTCTGTAATGTTTTTTGTAAAGCCTTTATTACAGCAAAGACTAAACAGCGCACTCATTTGTGAATGCAATTTCCGAAGTGGAATGGTTTAGGCCTATTTATTGTTTACGCTAATTCAATGGTCGCTTTGTTATTTTATTTAAAAACTAAAATGCTTGATTGCATTTCACATCATGAATGACTCGTATGATGTGTGATGACATGAACAAATGATTGATTGAGACAGTAGCCTATATAAGTATTGAAATATAGGCCTAAGTAAGTAACGGTACTAAGACTAAACAGTATGCGCTCTTAGGCCTACAGCTCGATGGTGGTTATACAAGACTGATATACTAAGCCTACTAATGATAATGACATTAGTTATTATTATAATGATGATCATAATAGTAATAATAAAAATAAGGAGATCAAGGAAAAAGGAGGGTTATTAGTTTTATAAATATAATTTTTCAGACCATTTGGAACAGTCTAAACAACACTAAATAAATGGTAAATAATACCAGAGGCAGGTCTTAATGAAAAAAAAGTGTAAAGCCTTTATTACAGCATAGCAAAGTTTAAAAACAGACATCTGTGAAATTGTTGCATGAGGCTTGGTGCTCACGGAATCAGTAGGCTATCAACCGAACACTCAAACAGGCAACAGAAGCAGGATCTGTCTTATTTCTGTAGATGGGTGATTCTGCAACTACGGGCACTTCTATGTCCTCTGGGTACATTTTTAGGATTTAATTTCAATGTTTGTATTCTTTACATGTTAAGTTCACACTACAATCACCCCAGACTTTTTAAACTCTTCTCTATCAAGTATTTTAGCTACTTTGCAGATGCATTTATACCTCAATTCAACTGTTTTAACCTTGTCCCTGACCAGACTTTTGAACTTCTATGTTTTTCTATGAGAGAACATGAATAATTACACATTTATATAATGTTATCTACTAGAGAAAGAGTCGATTAAATAAAATCTATATCAATATTTATTGTGAGCATGCCCTTTGTTTTTTACACAAAATATGCCTGTCCTTTGGTAGTGGTGTCATTTCCACCACTGAGGACAAATTCCTCATTAATAACGTTTTTTCAAGAGAATGTTAACTTAGTTAGCATGGAAACTTATTGTGTCACTGAAGCGAATGGCTGCAGCAGACAGTTGTTCCAGATGTGATGTCTAGAAGTTGAAGAAAAATCTAGGTAAATATTGCTTGTGTAGAGAATATTTTTATTGTCAGTAATTTGTTAAATTTCTTTAATTTGTGGTAGAATTTTGTAAAAATGTGTATATTCTATGTATTTAGTGTAAACTATATGCTAGTTGTAATACTAGCCAAAGCATACTAAATAGCCTGTCATTTTTCTCAAAAAACTGTAGAAGAAATCAGTCATTTCCATCACAAACTTTTAACTGTGGTGGAAATGACAGAACGTGGTGGAAATGACAAAAATCCATTATGTTTTTAGTTTTTTTAATTTTAAGCTTATTTAATCATGTTTTTAATTAATTTAATCTAGAAAATGCTCGACGGTGTGCACAAGTTGAAAACTAAGTAGTATTTTTCTTGGTTTTTAGAAGATGCCACATAAAACAGCACAGAGGTCACAGACATAGAAACAAAACAAAAACATTATCCTATACGATACCAGGAACATCTGCAAACAGACAGGGAGAGATACTGGAAGAAAAAAGAGAAGGGAGAAGTGAAATCTATCTCTAAGCTTACAAAGCGAGGACCAAGAAGCAAGAGAAGGCAATGGAAATGCAACCAACGGAATAGAAGACCTACCTATCAGGCAACACACCACCTCAGTCACCAGATGACTTGCAGCCAGAGGGCAACATACCTGCCCCTAACTTACCTGCCGCTGATGCACGCCCTGATACCCCTTCCCCATCGTCTGCAAGAGGAATGAGAAGTCGAACACTTAATGGAAGGAAAAAGGTTGGAAGAGGTCGCTCAAAAACATACAGAGATCTTTGCATGACAAATGTCAAACTTGATAATGCTTTCCGGAAAGCTGAGAAAAACAAAAAGGTTTCCCCAAAGACAAAATTCCCCAAAGACAAAACAGCAAGTGAAGGGAACTCCGAAGAACTTGAAGGATTTTATTGTTTCAAAATGCCATCATTTCAAAGTTAAAGCGAAAGTATCAAAACATGCGCAGCACCAAGGACAAAAAAGTGGCTTCAAAAATGCTCAGAGGCAACATCCTGAGAAAGTACTGCCTAGTCAAAGAGAATTTTCAACAAAAGTAATGAGGGCAAAAGAAAACAGGCCAACACGTCTTCATTACTCCAGGAAAAAGCAGTGTAACAGAATTAGCACAGCCACAGAAGAGAAAATCTATGAACGTGATGACAACAGTAGAGCAACAACAGGGGAAAAGGACACACTAACAAGGAACAAGAAAAAAAAAGCTGAAGTGCTTCTTGAATTGGGCAATTCAGAACTTTTATCAGAAGTTTAAGAGGGAATATTTTGAGATTCAAATGTCCTACTATGAATTCTGTAAAATATGTCCTTTTTGGGTTGTCAAGCAACGGTCTTGGATAGTGACACATGCCTCTGCAAAACCCACGCCAACCTCCAGTTCATGGCACACAAACTACAGTATCACAAAGTGATCAGCTGCAACAACATTGAGAACCTTATTGAGTCTTTGTGCTGTGAGAACCTGAAGAAAGAGTCCATGGACACAGTGCTCCTTTTGCCAAGCAAAAGCGCTTAAACATCTGACTTTGATGCTGGTGAGCAGACATGGTGGTTTGAGTGGGAAAACAAAGCTGAAGAGAGAGAAGAAAAACAAAGCGGTAAACATGGAGACGTTCACTGTACATTTGGCGGTAAAAGAAAAGGTATGTGGCACACTGCAGGTTCTACTGGAGGACTTCTCCAAAGGATTGAAAGAGAAGTTGGGGAAACACTTACACAACATTCAACACCAATACTCCAAACTGAGAGAATTAAAAGAGAATCTGCAGAAAGAGGATATCATCGTGCATATTGACTTTGCAGAGAACTACCTGTGTAAATATACCAGTGAAATTCAGGCAGTTCACTTTGGTGATTCTCACAAGCAGGTGACACTCCACACCTGTTTTGGATATACTACAAATGATAGTTTCACTTTGCTCTCTGAGCTCTTCTACAGTGAGGGGAAAAAGTATTTGCCGATTTTGTATGTTTGCCCACTGACAAAGACATGATCAGTCTATAATTTTAATGGTAGCTTTATTTGAACAGTGAGAGACAGAATAACACAAGAAAATCCAGAAAAACACATGTCAAAAATGTTATAAATTGATTTGCATTTTAATGAGGGAAATAAGTATTTGACCCCTCTGCAAAACATGACTTAGTACTTGGTGTTCGTAAATTCAGTGCATTGTCAGATTGTCCGTTCACACTGCACAAAAAATTAAGCGAACCGCACTGAGTTCACAAAAATTGTCTGAATGGGACCAAGTGTGAAAACACCCAAACTATACTAAACCAGAACATGTCTCTCCAGTTGCACCCCAAGGTTTTGAACAGTTGTATATATTTTTTAACATAGACGTCAGTTCAACGTCTAGTTTTGATTTACATTTGAGTTGTTAACTAATGTGAAATCAACAAACATTTTAACTGTGTCATTGGATTTAGGTTCAAAGTTGGGTGAAAAAAATACAAAACGTCTCTAAATTCCTTTACGTTGATGACTTTTTGCAAATCCAATCAGTTTTCCACGTTGATTCCATTACATGGAAACAACATTGATTCAACCAGGTTGGGCCCAGCGGGAACCTATACTGAACTAGTAGCCTAGCCACATCTCTCTTAGTTTCTGTGTAAAGGTGCTGAGCCAGATGCACCCCAAGCTTTTTAACAGTTGATAAAAAAAAAAAAAAGATAATCAACACAACCTATACTGAACTAATACATGTTTACCACATTCAGTATGAGTTGATTAATTTTTTTTATCAACTCATACTGAACTAATACACATCTCTGTCTCTGTGAAGGTGCTGAGCCAGGTGCATCCCAAGCTGTCGTCCCAGGAGGAGGCGCTGCAGTACATCGAGGAGCTGATCCTACTGCTACTCAGCATGCTCTGCCAGGCACAGCCACGCAGCGTGCAGGACGTGGAGGTGAGGATCGCCATCAATAACGCAACAGTGTCTGGACCTAAAACTTTGTTGACCCCCATTTTTACAGAGTATAAACAGAGGGGATTTTACACACTTCCAAAACAATAACAGGAGCTTTGGACAAAAAGGTCCAATACATAGAGTAAAAGGGAATGTGTGCTCAGTGTTGTTTTGCCCTCACGTGATATTTTACTAAAGCTTAGGCCCAGGTGATAAAATCACAACATTTCAATCACAATTAAGTTGAATCGTTGTGATTGTGTTGCCGAAGTTGTATTAAAGGATCCCGTTTGGGAGCAGCAAAACAGTGAGCAGACTTTACCTTTCAGAGTCCCTCAGGGCATCAACAACAAACACATCAATTAACTATGGCGAGGTAGAAGTTGCTTCTAAACCACCGGTCTAGGATCAGACTACTGTTCCCCTGATCGTCACTTTAACCTATCGTCTGGGAAATAGACTGACCCTGGACCAGTGGTTAGGGGCTACTTTTACGTAAAGGGGCGATCAGCAGTTGCTACACTGAACAAAAATATATAAACGCAACATGTCAAATGTTGGTCCCATGTTTCATGAGCTGAAATAAAAGATCCCAGACATTTTCCATACGCGCAAGAAGCGTATTTCTCTTCAAATTTGTTTACATCCCTGTTAGTGAGCGTTTCTCCATTGTCAAGATAATCCATCCACCTGACAGGTGAGGCATATCAAGAAGCTGATTAAACAACATGATCATTACACAAGTGCACCTTGTGCTGGGGACAATAAAAAGCCACTCTAAAACGCAGACCACGTGTAAACACGCCAGCCCAGGACCTCCACATCCTGCAGGATCGTCTGAGACCAGCCACCCAGACAGCTGATGAAACTGTGGGTTTACACAACCGAAGGATTTCTGCACAAACTGTCAGAAACTGTCTCAGGGAAGCTCATCTGCATGGTCACCGTCTTCACCAGGGTCTTGACCTGACTGCAGTTTGGCGTCGTAACCAACTTCAATGGACAAATGCTCACCTTCGATGGCCACTGGCTCTTCACGGATGAATCCCGGTTTCAACTGTACCCGGCAGATGGCGTCATGTTTGGCGAGCTGTTTACTAATGTCAACGTTGTGAACAGAGTGCCTCATGGTGGGGTTATGGTATGGGCAGGCATAAGCTACGGACAACGAACACAATTACATTTCGTCGATGGCAAGTTGAATGCATAGAGATACCATAACGAGATCCTGAGGCCCATTGTCGTGATATTCATCATCACCTCATGTTTCAGCATGATAATGCACGGCCCCAATGTCGTAAGGATCTGTACACAATTCCTGGAAGCTGAACATGTCCCAGTTCTTCCATGGCCTGAATACAAGACATGTCACCCATTGAGCATGTTTGGGATGCTCTGGATCAACGTGTACGACAGTGTGTTCCAGTTCTCGCCAATATCCAGCATCTTTGCACAGCCATTGAAGAGGAGTGGGACAACATTCCACAGGCCACAATCAACAGCCTGATAAACTCTATGCGAAGGAGATGTCGCGCTGCATGAGGCAAATGGTGGTCACACCAGATACTGATTGGTTTTCTGATCTACACCCCAACATTTTGTTTAAGGCATCTTTGACCAACAGATGCACATCTGTATTCTCAGTCATGTGAAATCTATAGATTAGGGCCTAATTTATTTAAATTAGCTGATTTCCTTATATGAACTGTAACTCGGTAGAATCTTTGAAATTGTTGCATGTTGCGTTTTATATTTTTGTTCAGTGTGTATCCATTTATGGACTTATAAATTAATGATTTGTACACATTCATTCTTGAAGAATATAACTTATAAATGCCTCATGACCTTAGTTCAACTGTCATACCCTATCAGAACCCAAAATATAAGCTTGTTTTACTCCAACGTTTGTAAACAAACTATAATTTTGGTATCATTGATGGCCAGTCCTTGCATCCATAGCTCTGTCTATGAATTTGAGAGTGGTTACATTTCTCCAGCCCCATCCCAAACCAGGGGCGGGGAGTCCGCTTTGTCATTGTTTCTACTGCGGATTGCCTCTTTTAATTTCCCTCACAGTCACAGCATATCATAGCATTCAGCTACATTTTATTCTGTAGCAGACACATTTTTTTAATGACAGCTGGTGACGTCAGGGTTGCAGTAAAAGAGGTTGTTGATTTAGGTGCCCTCACAAAAAGGGGAAATGATCAGTGTTTTATGATCAGATCTTTTAAGCTCAGATCGTGATGTTCTTTAGACGGTTTGTTTTGCACTGAGATATAGTGACCGGTAGAAAAGTTAAGCTATTTGCAGACATGTATTTTGACTCATTACTTTGACAATAATTTCAACAGAACTCCCAACAGTCTCATATATATTTAGAATATGATTACCTTTTTAGTTCTTGTTTGGTTTTATGTCATTGAACAGGATAATGTTTTCTTGCACATCATCACACTAATGGCTACTACTACTGTGTTGCTTTTTGCTTTTCTGTAATAACTGACATGAGCTAATGCAGAAAACATCTGAAATCTTGCTTTGTTCAGTCCATGTTTTAGATGGCCAACCTGTTTTCACCTCTTGCTTTTGTTTTTGTTTTGTCCACCTTGACTCATTTTTGCGAGCAGACGGATCACATGAAATCCGCAGGTGCTTTTTAGGGCCCATGGCCCTAGTCATGGGGCATGGTAAAGTCGAACCACGGATATGTGGTCTCTTTTTACCATGTTTACTCCTCCCTTAGTTCTGTGCTCTCTGACCTCTCCCTGTGACCCTGTCTGTATGAACTTTAACCCTTGACCTGCGCATCCTTTTTAACCCTTGACCTGCCTGGGTTGGTAACTGACCACACTAATTTGTGCTTGTGTATATTGTAATGTTTGATACCCTCTAATATACAACACAAACATTTGTAAATGCCTAGGCCTCAGAAAGCCTATGTCAACCTGAATGTTTATGTAGTGCTTATGAAGGTGTCATGCGTTAACTGTGGATGTATTTTGTAGTTCTCACCATTTTTGAAGGGCTACAGTAACTCTTAGCCTAACTCCTACGTCAAGGGACATCTTGGTAGTGCCTGCAGCGGAAGTGTGACATGACACTTGACATGTACAGTCGAAAGCATTCGTACACCCGCCCTCCCATTGACATAACCTGTTAGATGTCCCTTTTAAGGGAAAAGTCCCATGTGAAACGTCTGCGACAATAAAACAATGGTGAATGCATGGAAATGCTTATGTCAAGTGTTGTGAAGTGTCATAGGACAGTTTGAAGGAGGAGGAGGCATGTTTGCTTTGCCTATGGATGCAGCATCAATAGAGTACCAGGAAATATGTAATTTAAGTAAATAAGAGATAAGTAAGGCTGCATCCCAAATGGCACCCTATTCCCTATTTAGTCCACTACTTTTGACAAGGGCCCATAGAGCTCTGGTTAAAAGTAGTGCACTATTAAAGGACTTTCGATCTCCCTCAATCCTTCCCTCCTTTCCTCCCCTCAGGAGCGAGTGCAGAAGAGTTTCCCTCATCCTATCGATAAATGGGCTATCGCCGACGCCCAGGCGGCCATCGAAAAGAGGAAGAGGAGGAATCCTTTGGCCCTGCCCGTGGATAAGATCCACCCGCTGCTCAAGGTAACCCACAATCCCAAACGTCTGGGTCATGTTCAGTAGGGCGAAGCGATTTGAAATGGAAAACGAAAATGAACGTTTCTTACTGAACACTTTCAGCAGGATCCGACATTAATGATGGCCTGCTGGCCAGTAAAAACATGTTGGGCCAGTGACTGGCCCAAATGGGCCAGTATCTTCTCAGCGCATTTTGTCGTTCCAGTTTACCTGCAGTGTTGCAGTCTGCCATTGAAAACCATTGAAGACTACACACGGAAATGTCATGATATTTGTATTTGAGCAAAATGATTGGCCGTTCATTCAACCACGCTCCTCGCGAGTCACAACTTTCTGCGCACTCGAGCAGTACATGAGTTGAGTTGATGCCTTCACACGGCACACATGAGCTGTCCAGAGTGAAAAGAAGTGCTCAGCAAAAAAAAAGTTAACGTTGGACCCTTCTTTCAGGTAGTACATTGCTGTTTCTAAACTTTTGTGCCTACTGAACATGACCCTGGTGGCTAGACCAATCATAGTGAAGCGACCTGTAAGGTCAGCATGTAGCCTAGGTCTTCAGCACCCAGTAAATTAGTCAGGCTGTGAGCCATTTTGAGGAAACAGCAGGGTGTATTCAGTGATGTACAGTGCCTTCAGAAAGTATTCACACCCCTTGTCTTTTTCCCCAAAAAATTGTGTTACAAGTGGGATTAAAATGGATTTGTCATTTGTTGTCAAGGACCTACACAAAATACTCTTGTCAAAGTAAAACATAATATCTTGATTAGATAAGTATTTAACCCCCTGAGTCAATACATGTTAGAATCACCTTTTGCAGCCATTACAGCTGTGAATCTTTCTGGGTAAGTCTCTTAAGAGCTTTGGACACCTGGATTGTACAATATAAATGTTTCTCCCAGTGTCTGTTGGAAAGCAGACTGAACCAAGTTTTCCTCTAGGATTTTGCCTGTGCTTAACTATATTCCTATATTCTTTTTATTTAAAAATCTCCCTTGCCGGAGATGAGCATACCCATAACATGATGCAGCCACCACCATGCTTGAAAATATGAAGAGTGGTACTCTGATGTCTTGGATTTGCCCAAAACATAACGCTTTGTATTCAGGACATAAAGTTAATTTCTTTGCAACATTGCGTGCAGTATTACTTTAGGGCCTTACTGCAAACCGGATGCATGTTTTTGAATATTTATATTCTGTACAGGCTTCCTTCTTTTCACTCTGTCATTTAGGTTAGCATTGTGGAGTAACTACAATGTTGATCCATCCTCAGTATCTCCTATCACAGCCCTAAACTCTGTAACTGTTTTAAAATCACAGTTGGCCTCATGGTGAAATCCCTGAGCGATTTCCTTCTTCTCCGGCAACTGAGTTAGGAAGGGCGCCTGTATCTTTGTAGTGACTGTGTGTATTGATACACCATCCAAAGTGTAATTAATAACCACCATGCTCAAAGGGATATTCAATGTCTGCTTTTTTTTACCCATCTGCCAATAGGTGCCCTTCTTTGCGAACCATTGGAAAACCTCGCTGTTCTTTGTGGTTGAATCTGCTTGAAATTCAGTACTCGACTGGGGTACCTTACTAATTGTATGTGTGGGGTACAGAGATGGGGTACTCATTTAAAAATCATGTTAAACACTATTATTGCACACAGTGAGTCAATGCAACTTATTATGTGACTTGTTAAGCACATTTTTACTTGAACTTATTTAGGCTTGCCATAACAAAAGGGTTAAATACTTATTGACTCAAGACATTTCAGCTTTAAATGTTCTATTAATTTGTAAACATTTCTAAAAACATAATTCCACTTTGACATTATGGGGTATTGTGGATAGATCAGTGACACAAAATCAAAATTCAACAAAATGTGGAAAAAGTCAAAGGGTGTGAATACTTTCTGAAGGCACGGTAAAAAGTCCTAAATGTTGCAAATAGGACTGTCTGTCATATATTCATTTATTCCTTCATTCTGGCTGTTCTACACAGTATATCTGAAAGTGTTGTAACGTTACATCCACCTGAACAGGGCCCAGTTACTGAGATCTGTTCTCTACACTTCAGAAAGTGAAAATATTATGAAGCAGACAAAATCATTTATTGAACTGCATTTAAAGCGATTCAATAAACAAAATAGACATTTTGTGTTTTCTTTGTCCAAAAATGGTTTCTGTTTCAGTGCCTACTGAACACAGCCCGAGGAAAGGTATTGGCCACTTTTCTCACAGTACCTATACTGACCAATAGAGGGAGACGTTGAACTGTTTTGTGGAATTGGTCACAAACAATAACAACGTTTTGGTAAAAAGCTGTGGGATGGGTATTTTATTTATTTTTATTTTATTTCACCTTTATTTAACCAGGTAAGCCAGTTGAGAACAAGTTCTCATTTACAACTGCGACCTGGCCAAGATAAAGCAAAGCAGTGCGATAAAAACAACAACACAGAGTTACATATGGGTTAAAAAAAACATAAAGTCAAAAAATACAACAGAGAATATATATACAGTGTGTGCAAATGTAGCAAGTTATGGAGAATTGTAGAAAGCCAGTATGAGGGTTTGCGCTCAGGCTAGAATGAATGGTGGCTGTAGAGTCAAAAGGTACTCGCACTCAAACCATGGAAAGGAAAATTCCAAGGAGGCCGAGATGCGAAGATTTACTTAATTTAGATCATGCTTCAAATAATACAAAAGGTTAATGTTCTGAAAGACCTAAACTTTTTGCACTTTTACACCTTTTTGTATTCTTTCACCTATTGTCCCTTTAAATAAGGAATGATAGGCTTTACATTTTAGAATGCTAACTAACACCTAACCATATAGATGCTTTATGAGGGACCAAGCAACCTTTTAAAAACGGGTCTCTTTTTGGGTACTTGATAAGAATATTCCACTTATATTCTTTAGACCTTTTTTGCTCTGAGCTCCAAGTGCTCTTTCTTTTAGAAATACACATATACATTGATGTGGAGCAACAACATAATTACTTGATTGACATCATTCAAAGCTAATTACCTTGCATAACCATCTCACATTACTTAATTCGTATTAAAGTACCTATTGTGCCCAATTGCTGTTCAATGATGTGTACCTGTAACTAAAACGCATAAAGGCATTCTTACCCTGCACATTCTGCATACTGTGTACTATTTAGGCCTACACCGTTTACATTAGTTCGAAAGTACAGTGGTCAGACTGTACAGTAGTCAAACCACACTGACCCTGCTTTTACCCATGATTCATTTCCCGATGATTCCTCTCTTCCTGGGTCCTTGTTTAGGAGGCACTAGGGTACAAGATCGACCACCAGTACAGTAGGTGTACATGTACATTGTGGACTACTTTTCCCATAATTCCTCTCCCTTGTTCAGGAGGTACTAGGGTACAAGATTGACCACCAGGTGTCGGTGTACATCGTGGCGGTGTTGGAGTACATCTCAGCAGACATCCTGAAGCTGGCAGGGAACTACGTGAGGAACATCCGCCACTACGAGATCTCCCAGCAGGACATCACCGTGGCCATGTGTGCCGATAAGGTGAGAGTAACGCCTATGTTGTGCGTCACAATGTATTGTGGGTCTTCAACATCCGATACTATGAGATCTCCCAGCAGGACATCACTGGCCATATGTAGCAAAAAACTATTTATAGTTATATAAGTGTTATTCTTCTAGATTCAATGCCTGTACCAATCCCAGATTGCCCCTTTTTTATGTTGCTTTGAATATGAAATTAGATTGGCTTGTAAATGCTATGGCTGGTGGTGTGTGATAGTGAGAAGACCCAGCAACCACACTGACTGGCCAATATACCTAAAGCTGGAGTCCATAGGCTCATTTCTGAACATAAGCTGATGAAGAATGCCAGCTGAATGAGCGAGAATGTGTGCTTGCCTTTGTACGCCTGTGTGTGTGTGTGTTTCTACGCTTGGGTCTCTCAGGATCCATCTCAATTCAGGAAGTAAACTGAAATTCCAATTCCACATTTTCTTTACAGAAAATGACTGAAGAAAATTGGAATCGGAATTTCAGTTGACTCCCTGAATTGACTGAACTAAAATGGAATTGACTCCAACCTGGTCTCTATGCTGTTGTCCCTCTCTGTGTGACTATTAAACCTATTAAAAGTGGTCTATAACACTCTTTTTTTTTTTTGTAATTGGTAAGAATATGCCTGGCCTCTTTTCCCCATTTCCAGGTTCTGATGGACATGTTCCACCAGGACGAGGAGGACATCAGCGGTTTCCCCCTGATGGACGAGGAGCCATCCACCAGCGAGGAGCAGACCTACTACGACCTGGTCAAGACCTTCATGGCCGAGGTCCGACAGTACCTGCGCGACCTTAACCTCATCATCAAGGTGTTCCGCGAGCCCTTCGCCTCCAACGCCATGCTATTCTCCCACCATGTGAGTAGTGATGGTGGTTGATGGAGGTAGACTCTCACACACACCTGCACACACGTGTTCAGCGATGGTCTTCCATCATGGCTTTGTTTGACTCTACTTTGGTATTTTTCCACTCCTTTTCTCCCCTCAACCACCACTCTCTCACTTCTCTTCTGCCACCTTCCTGCATTACACTGCTCCCCATCTCCCTCTTCCACCTATCTCTCTATCACCCTCTTCCCACCCGTCTCTCTCTCTCTCTCTCTCTCTCTCTCTCTCTCTCTCTCTCTCTCTCTCTCTCTCTCTCTCTCTCTCTCTCTCTCTCTCTCTCTCTCTCTCTCTCTCTCTCTCTCTCTCTCTCTCTCTCTCTCTCTCTCTCTCTACAACCCTTGCAGGACGTGGAGAACATCTTCAGCCGCATCGTGGACATCCACGAGGTCACCCTCAAGCTGCTGGGCCTCATTGAAGACACGGTGGAGATGACAGACGAGGGGAGCCCACACCCGCTTGTGGGCAGCTGCTTTGAAGACCTGGCCGAGGTGGGTGTGTGTTTGTGGAGGGTTGGGAGTGTCGGTGCGTGTGTGTTTGTGGTGGGCAGCTGCTTCAAAGACCTGGCTAAAGTAGGTGTGTGGTTGGGGGGGATTGTTATGCATGTGTGTGTGAAGCTGTCTGTGTTAAGAAATTGCTTTGTCTGCAAAAAAGTGTGTGTTTGTGGGGATATGTGTGTTTACGTGCATATATATTGTGTGGGTGTGTGTGCTGTTTCTGCATAGAAATTGCTCCTGGGCACCAAAAGACTGAGCTAAGGGGAGCTAACATGAGTCTTCAGGTACCAGGCAAGGTTGCTCATTACACAAGTGTGGTTCACTGAACCACTTCTGTAACACTAACACCTGTGTCTGAAAATGCACGACTGCACGAAAAAGCTCAGCCGAGCGTCCTGGGCTTAGGTTACTTGACATTCACAGACCCCACTTACACCCTATGGCTGTGGCCAGTGTCAGCAGCACGACTGTTATAAAACATGACATTTGATACATCTTTCTTTTTTATTTCCAGGAGCTGGCCTTCGACCCCTACGAGACGTATGCTCAAGACATCCTGCGGACTGGCTTCCACGATCACTTCCTCAGCCAGCTGTCTAAACCGGGAGCTGCCTTTTACCTTCAGGTCAGAGGCCACACCCCCCAGCCTTATCATAACCCCAAAAGTCAGGCTTGATTACGCCATTGTTTATGTTGTTGTTGTCATAGGAAACATTGTAAACAACTGATGTATTCAAATTATATTTTAAGAAAGTTAGGGGTTGCTCTGATGGAATGTAATTAACCGTGTACTACAAATATTATTAATCACGTGCTATTTACACTACCGGTCAAATGTTTTACAACACCTACTCATTCAAAAGTGTTTCTTTATTTTTACTATTTTCTACATTGTAGAATAATAGTGAAGACATCAAAACTATGAAATAACATATGGAATCATGTAGTAACCAAGAAAGTGTTAAACAAATCAAAATATATTTTATATTTGAGATTCTTCAAATACCCAACCTTTGCCTTGATGACAGCTTTGCACACACTTGGCATTCTCTCATGCTTTTTACATTTGTATCGCATTTTTTGTTTTGAAAATCAAATTGAAAGTGGCCATTTTAAGCCCTTTTTAGACCTATACATGCCTTGTGTAGAACTTTTTGATTTGTGAACCGTACATGATACAGACAACATCTTCGTGTCATTGTGCTCCAATGTATTAATTAGAATTAATGTGAACAATTGTATTTCAGAATCTAGACATACTCCATGTTTTAGAGCACACTATAATGAGTATAATTGCATCAAGATGTTGGCATCATGTACGGTTCATGGATCATAAGGTCTTACAGGAGGCATGTATAGGTCTAAAAAGGGCATAAAATGTCCAATTTAATCATGATAAACAAATAAAAAACCGTGATTAAAATGTAAAAACCATGTTTTTCCTTCATTCCTCCCAATGAAGTTCCTGTGAGAATTGCCAGAACAATCTGAGATACTAGAAATGTTATCGGCCCTTTCTGGAGTGGATTTGCCTGAAGTAAGAACTTTGTATAAGAATTTCCCCCCCAGACCACTGTTTGCTTATCACTGGTCTATACAGTGCCTTACAAAAGTATTCATCCCCCTTGGGCATTTGTCCTATTTTGCTGCATTACAACCTGTAATTTAAATGGATTTTTATTTGGATTTCATGTAATGGACATACACAAAATATTCCAAATTGGTGAAGTGAAATGAAAAAAATTACTTGTTTAAAAAAAGTCTACAAAATAAATAACGGAAAAGTGGTACGTGCATATGTATTCACCCCCTTTGCTGTGAAGCCCCTAAATAAGATCTGGTGCAACCAATTACTTTCAGAAGTCACATAATTATCTAAATAAAGTCCAGCTGTGTGCAATCTAAGTGTCACATGATCTGTCACATGATATCAGTATATATACACCTGTTCTGAAAGGCCCCAGAGTTTGCAACACCACTAAGCAAGGGTCATCATGAAGACCAAGGAGCTCTCCAAACAGGTCAGGGACAAAGTTGTGGAGAAGTACAGATCAGGGTTGGGTTATAAAAAAATATCTGAAACTTTGAACATCCCACGGAGCACCATTTAAATCTATTATTAAAAAATTGAAAATGGCACCACAACAAACCTGCAGCCCACCAAAAATCAAGGACCAGGCAAGGAGGGCATTAATCAGAGAGGCAAAAAGAGACCAAAGATAACCCTGAAGGAGCTGCAAAGCTCCACAGCGGAGATTGGAGTATCTGTCCATAGGACCACTTTAAGCCGTACACTCCATAGAGCTGGGCATTACAGAAGAGTGGGCAGAAAAAAAAACATTGCTTAATTAAAAAAATTTACAAACACGTTTGGTGTTCGCCAAAAGGCATGTGGGACACTCCCCAGACATATGGAAGAAGGTACTCTGGTCAGATGAGACTAAAATTGAGCTTTTTGGCCATCAAGGAAAACGCTATGTCTGGCGCAAACCCAACACCTCTCATCACCCCGAGAACACCATCCCCACAGTGAAGCATGGTGGTGGCAGCATCATGCTGTGGGGATGTTTTTAATCGGCAGGGACTGGAAAACTGGTCAGAATTGAAGGAATAATGGATGGCGCTAAATACATGGAAATTCTTGAGGGAAACCTGTTTCAGTCTTCCAGAGCTTTGAGACTGGGACGGAGGTTCACCTTCCAGCAGGACAATGACCCTAAGCATACTGCTAAAGCAACACTTGAGTGGTTTAAGGGGAAACATTTAAATGTCTTGGAATGGCCTAGTCAAAGCCCATACCTCAATCCAATAGAGAATCTGTGGTATGACTTAAAGATTGCTGTACACCAGCGGAACCCATCCAACTTGAAGGAGCTGGAGCAGTTTTGCCTTGAAGAATGGGCAAAAATCCCAGTGGCTAGATGTGCCAAGCTTATAGAGACATACCCCAAGAGACTTGCAGCTGTAATTGCTACTAAAGGTGGCTCCAGAAAGTATTGACTTTGGGGGAGTGAATAGTTATGCAAGTGTTCAGTTTTTTTGTCTTATTTCTTGTTTGTTTCACAATAAAAAATATTTTACTTTTTCAAAGTGGTAGGCATGTTGTGTAAATTAATGATACAAACCCCCAGAAACCTATTTTAATTCCAGGTTGTAAGGCAGCAAAAAGGAAAAATGCCAAGGGGGGGTGAATACTTTCACAAGCCACTGTATACCTTGATTAGATTTGACACTATATTACCTGCCCAAGTTAACCTTCATCTCGCTCTGTCTCTGACCCTCCAGTCTATATGCGAAGGCTTTAAGGAAGCAGTCCAGTACGTCCTGCCCCGGTTGCTCCTGACACCTGTCTATCATTGTCTCCACTATTTTGAGATCTTAAAGGTAAGCATGTATGAGCATTCATAATGAGGTCCTCTGTAGCTCAATTGGTAGAGCATGGCACTTGCATTGCCAGGATTGTGGGTTCGATTCCCAGGACCACCCATTCTTAAAATGTATGCATGCTGGACTGACAGTCTGATCCATAAAAAAGTGTATAAATATGTTGTATAAGTATTACGAAAGGTACTGTATATGGATCAGAAAGCCTTGGATGGGTGCAGGGGGGCTGGTTTCTCCCCGACGATGATCCACCAGCCCACAGTGGATGTAGAATCTCAATGTTTTTTTTTATCTGCAGTTCAAAACAACAACAAAGGGGTCCCAGCTAAGGGATGGAGCAGGAGAAATGGAACCACTCTCAAATTCATAGACCGATCTATGGATTCAAGGACTTGACCATCCTTGAGATCGAAATGATCATTTTCACCATGTTTTTAGGCTATATAGTGTTTGTTTACAAACAATGGAGTAAAAAAAAGTTCATTTCGGTTTCTGATAGGGTACGACAGTTGAACTAAGCTCATGAGGCATTTTTTGGTTATGTTTTTCAAGAATTAATGGGTATACATCATTAATTTAAAAGTAAAAAAATGGATGTATCAATTGCAGATTGCCCCTTAGTATTCTTTAACTTATTCAGGCAGGTTTGAAATCAGAGAAGGAAGAGTAGGTGGGAGGGACAGATAGTAAGAAGGGAGGATGCGGCGATTGGCCTCTGGTGGGTAGTCTTGCATGTGTTTAGAGCAGGAAGTGTTACCGCTGGACCACATGATCTGTATTAGTGTGGAATCTCTGCTAAAAGTAACAAGGACCCGAACCATGTGCCCCCTCCTAGAGAGCCTTAGTGTCGGGCTCTTTGTTCACCCTTAGGCCTAGATTTGGACCCACAGTCCTTATTCTCCCCTGAGCCTCTTTCCAGCAAGCCATGGAGGTGGCGGCTGCTCTGCATAGGGCTAAATCGCTGAAATGCCTCATAATTTTTTTCTATCCCCAGTTTACTAACTGCGAGTCCAGGGTAAAGGGAAAGAGTGTGGAGAGAAGGAGTCTCTTTCTGCCTTGTCCTCAAATGGGATAGCCAAAGGGACAGCCATAGGATGCATACACATGGGTTATGTTCATTAGGCACCAAACAGAAGACAACAGGCAAACGAGGGACTATCTTGACTTGTCCAATGAGGTGCAGAATGCTTTTAAACGGTTTTACGTTGCATGCTCTAATGAACACGACCTTGGTTTCTCCATCCACTCCTGGAGGTGCATAGTTTCTCTATTTTCTCACAAGGGGGCAAACTTATGGTGTCTCAAGCCATTCCAAGATGTAAAAACATGATTCTACTGGTTTTCGGGGAGATAATTAGTATCTTCTATCGCTGTGCAAATACAATATATAGACGTATACCATTGCATTGTTAAATACTTGTTTCTGATTGGCTTGAAGGGCATTCTAGAGTGTGCATTATTTCCCTATCAGCACGGTAGAATTCAAAGGCTATAGTTAATTATTACATGTTCTATGTTTGAGCTGCTTTTGAAAGCAAAAGTCGAATTGAAAACATTTGGCATTGTTGAATTCGATTTTCATAATAGCAAGCTAGGACTGATGGTTTGGTTAGCTAACTAGCAAGTCTGTTTGTTTGGTTACCAAGGCAACTAATAAACTTCCTAGCTACTTCAGTGGATGTTGAATACATTTCTACGTGCAAATGAACACATTTCTAGTGGCAAATGTGTTAAATTATAGCCATGGTATAAAAGGGATAATCCACTCTGGGCTCAATGCGTTCTCTGGAATATAATGCAACTCCGTGGAAGGTTAGTTAAACTCCGCTAGCACATCGTAGAACACTTCATTATTTTCCATAGAACGCATAGGCCCTCATTGATTATCCCTTACATGTCATGCATTTGTCTCCTGAGTGGCGCAGTGGTCTAAGGCACTGCATCGCAGTGCTAGCTGTGCCACTAGAGATCCTGGTTCGAATCCAGGCTCTGTCGTAGCCGGCCGTGACCGGGAGACCCATGGGGCGGCGCGCAATTGGCCCAGCGTCGTCCAGGGTAGGGGAGGGAATGGCCGGCAGGGATGTAGCTCAGTTGATAGAGCGTGGTGCTTGCAACTCCAGGGTTGTGGGTTCGATTCCCACAGGGGGTATGAAAAAAAAATAATGTAAGTCGCTCTGGATAAGAGCGTCTGCTAAATGACGTAAATTTAAATGTAATGTAAATTTGTACAGGGATACAAGACTAAATCAAACCATAATATAGACACTGTCGCTACAGATGCTAAAGGTAGGGCTTTCTGTATTTTAACAACAACATGCTAGCAACTTTATTGGTTTAGAGACTCTTGAATAAAAACTGCAAAGAAAATAACATGGTTTAAGGATAGATAGAGAAAAAAGTAATTGAATATTCAATGTTTTCTCCTTGACGGCTACTTAAGGTCCGCTCACCAAAACACATTTGGCTACCAGAGCCATGCATGTGTATATATGGCTTATACAGTGCACTCGGAAAGTATTCAGACCCCTTTACTTTTTCCACATTTTGTTACGTTACAGCCTTATCCTAAAATTGATTAAATAGTTTTTTTCCTCATCAATCTACACACTGAATATCTAAAATATCAACAAAAAAATGAAAAATGACATTTACATAAGTATTCAGACCCTTTACTCAGTACTTTGTTGAAGCACCTTTTGGCAGTGATTACAGCCTCGAGTCTTCTTGGGTATGACGCTACAAGCTTGGCACACCTGTATTTGGGGAGTTTCTCCCATTCTTCTTTGCAGATCCTCTTAAGCTCTGTCAGGTTGGATGGGGAGCGTTGCTGCGCAGCTATTTTGAGGTCTCTCCAGAGACGTTCGATCAGGTTCAAGTCCGGGCTCTGGCCGGGCCACTCAAGGACATTCAGAGACTTGTCCCGAAGCCACTTCTGCGTTGTCTTGGCTGTGTGCTTAGGGTCATTGTCCTGTTGGAAGGTGAACCTTCACCCCAGTCTGAGGTTCTGAGCGCTCTGGAGCAGGTTTTCATCAAGGATCTCTCTGTACTTTGCTCCGTTCATCTTTCCCTTGATCCTGACTAGTCTCCCTCACGCTGAAAAACATTCCCACAACATGACGCTGCCACCATGCTTCAGCTTAGGGATGGTGCCAGGTTTCTGCCAGATGTGACGCTTGGCATTCAGGCCAAAGAGTTCAATCTTGGTTTCATCAGACCAGAGAATCTTGTTTCTCATGGTCAGAGTCCTTTAGGTGCCTTTTGGCAAACTCCAAGCGGGCTGTCATGTGCCTTTTACTGAGGAGTGGCTTCCGTCTGGCCACTCTACCATAAAGGCCTGATTGGTGGAGTGCTGTAGAGATGGTTGTCCTTCTGGAATGTTCTCCCATCTCCACAGAGGAACTCTGGAGCTCTGTCAAAGTGACCATCGGGTTCTCGGTCACCTCCCTGACCAAGGCCCTTCTCCCCCGATTGCTCAGTTTGGCCAGGCGGCCAGCTGTAGGAAGAGTCTTGGTGGTTCCAAACTACTTCCATTTAAGAATGATGGAGGCCACTTTGTTCTTGGGGACCTTCAATGCTGAAGTAATTTTTTGGTACCCTTCCCCAGATCTGTGCCTCAACACAATCCTGTCTCTGAGCTCTACGGACAATTCCTTTGACTTGCTCTGACATGCACTGTCAACTGTGGGGCCTTATATAGACAGGTGTGTGCCTTTCCAAATCATGTCCAATCAATTGAATTTACCACAGGTGGACTCCAATCAAGTTGTAGAAACATCTCAAGGATGATCAATGGAAACAGGATAAAATGTCTAAAAACCTGTTTTCACTTTGTCATTATGGGGTATTGTGTGTAGATTGATGAGGGGAAAAAATTATAATTTGATCAATTTTAGAATAAGGCTGTAAAGTAACAAAATGTGGAAAAAATCAAGGGGTCTGAATACTTTCCGAATGCACTGTATATATAAAGAAGGAGGGTGACAATTGCGTGGTATTTCACAAAGGGTCATGTGGTGTCAGTTGAATGTTCGTAGCCATTTTGTTCCTTGGTTGTCGCTAAAGAAAGTAAGAATTAAGGGGAAACACTGGAGTTGAGGGGGTTGGGAATGAGAGAATGATGGAGAGGGAGAGAGATGAAGAACTTATTCATTCCTCAGCCCTAATCTCGCTCATGAGTTTGGCCTTATACCGCATCATGATCCTTCACAAGACTCCCCCTACCAGCGAAACCACCTGACCCAACATTTTATTATCTTCCTCCCTCTTACCCACTCTTTCTCTGCCCCTATCCCCCCCCCCTCCTTTCCACAGCAACTGGAGGAGAAGAGCGAGGACGAGGAGGACAAGGAGTGTCTGAAGCAGGCCATCACGGCGCTGCTCAATCTGCAGAGTAGCATGGAGAGGATCTGCTCCAAGAACATGGCCAAGAGGAGGCTGAGGTAGGAAGGGGAGCGCCAACTTACAACCCCTCCTGGCCAATCCACACCTGGTTCTCTTTACCCAAGAAGATGCAAAGCTAACTCAGACACACACAATACATGTGCACACACACTGACTGATGCAATAATAGAAATCCACAAGAAAAATATGGAAAGCTAACTCAGACACATACAGTGGGGAAAAAAAGTATTTAGTCAGCCACCAATTGTGCAAGTTCTCCCACTTAAAAAGATGAGAGAGGCCTGTAATTTTCATCATAGGTACACGTCAACTATGACAGACAAAATGAGGAAAAAAAATCCAGAAAATCACATTATAGGATTTTTAATGAATTTATTGGCATATGATGGTGGAAAATAAGTATTTGGTCAATAACAAAAGTTTCTCAATACTTTGTTATATACCCTTTGTTGGCAATGACACAGGTCAAACGTTTTCTGTAAGTCTTCACAAGGTTTTCACACACTGTTGCTGGTATTTTGGCCCATTCCTCCATGCAGATCTCCTCTAGAGCAGTGATGTTTTGGGGCTGTCGCTGGGCAACACAGACTTTCAACTCCCTCCAAAGATTTTCTATGGGGTTGAGATCTGGAGACTGGCTAGGCCACTCCAGGACCTTGAAATGCTTCTTACGAAGCCACTCCTTCGTTGCCCGGGCGGTGTGTTTGGGATCATTGTCATGCTGAAAGACCCAGCCACGTTTCATCTTCAATGCCCTTGCTGATGGAAGGAGGGTTTCACTCAAAATCTCACGATACATGGCCCCATTCATTCTTTCCTTTACACGGATCAGTCGTCCTGGTCCCTTTGCAGAAAAACAGCCCCAAAGCATGATGTTTCCAACCCCATGCTTCACAGTAGGTATGGTGTTCTTTGGATGCAACTCAGCATTCTTTGTCCTCCAAACATGACGAGTTGAGTTTCATCTGACCATATGACATTCTCCCAATCCTCTTCTGGATCATCCAAATGCACTTCAGACGGGCCTGGACATGTACTGGCTTAAGCAGGGGGACACGTCTCGCACTGCAGGATTTGAGTCCCTGGCGGCGTAGTGTGTTACTGATGGTTGGCTTTGTTACTTTGGTCCCAGCTCTCTGCAGGTCATTCACTAGGTCCCCCCGTGTGGTTCTGGGATTTTTGCTCACCGTTCTTGTGATCATTTTGACCCCACGGGGTGAGATCTTGCGTGGAGCCCCAGATCGAGGGAGATTATCAGTGGTCTTGTATGTCTTCCATTTACTAATAATTGCTCCCACAGTTGATTTCTTCAAACCAAGCTGCTTACCTATTGCAGATTCAGTCTTCCCAGCCTGGTGCAGGTCTACAATTTTGTTTCTGGTGTCCTTTGACAGCTCTTTGGTCTTGGCCATTGTGAAGTTTGGAGTGTGACTGTTTGAGGTTGTGGACAGGTGTATTTTATACTGATAACAAGTTCAAACAGGTGCCATTAATACAGGTAACGAGTGGAGGACAGAGGAGCCTCTGAAAGAAGAAGTTACAGGTCTGTGAGAGCCAGAAATCTTGCTTGTTTGTAGGTGACCAAATACTTATTTTCCACCATAATTTGCAAATAAATTCATTAAAAATCCTACAATGGGATTTTCTGGATTTTTTTTCCTCAATTTGTCTGTCATAGTTGACGTGTACCTATGATGAAAATTACAGGCCTCTCTCATCTTTTTAAGTGGGAGAACTTGCACAATTGGTGGCTGACTAAATACTTTTTTTCCCCACTGTATAATGGCACAGACTAGACAAGCGCATATGTACCACATGTGTACCAAAAGGTGGATATGTCTCAAATGTGCACTATATATGCTCAGAGGTGTTAACACTTGCACAGCACAATACACACATCACAATAGACACACACACACACACACACACACACACACACACACACACACAGCAATTCATACTACTGCCTCATGGTGTACCCCTCCCATCCTCTGCACAACCCCCACCCTAAGCTCAGTTCTGAGTTTCCCTCTGGACCTAAAATAGACTCGTGGGGGGAGGGAAAGGGTTGGAGGGGGGCTCACCACTGTGTTGTCGGAGGGAAGTTGTGTCAGGAATTGGGCTGTCCTGTTCTGATATTATTGTTCCCGGCTTTTAGAAAGAAAAAAAAAAGGTGAGAGAGTTTGAAAGGGGGGGAAACGAATCCCCTTGCTTTCAACAGTAGACTTTTGCATCCCAACCTTGCAGACCATTTTTCTCTCCATCCCTCCTTTTGTATTGGTGAAGAAAACAGGGTGTTTTTTTGGTTACATACGGTTGTCGCTCGTTCTTTACCTGTGTGGAAACGAAGAGTGTCGAGTATGAGGACGTAGGGTATAAACATTTTTATTTTTTTTACCCCTTTGTTGCTGTTCTTTTTTGTTTTGTTTTTGTTTGTTTTTTCATGGGGAAAGGATGGCTTATCTTACGGTATGTCTTTGCACCCCATACTTTGGCGGGAACGTGGGGATGGTGACACAAACAGGAGGTTAAAATGGATGGTCCGAGAGGACGCACTAAGTTGGGGTACCCGACAAGGGTTGACTTTGCTACACCTTTCCTGTCTCTAGGGGTCTTTGTATTTCGAGAGTCAGAACAAAGAACAATCCAAGAGTTCTATTGTCACAGCCATTTGAATTATGCTTGCTCTTTCACAAGCTTGCTGTTCATTAGGAAAAACATAATAAGCTCTCAGTCGCTAATACTCTGGCAAGGTCCAGCGCTGCCTGGGATAAATTATGGTTTGATAATGATGCTCATTATATATTTTTGCTTTAATTAACTACTTGATTCATTTCATCGTAAGACTACTAGTTTAAAGATTAATGTAAATGCACTTCAAATAAAACCTCTTTGTTCGGACTTCAGAGTAGGAAAAGTTTTGACTGTTTCTTTCTGTATATAGTTTTTAGAGTTTCACACTTAATGGGACTGGGAAATGGGAATTGTAGTTTTTGGGTCGAGTTTTGAGTGTAGTCTATCCCTTGCCATTCAGAGGTGCCCCTTGTCTCTCAGCGAAGCTAATTCGGGCCAGTTGACAGTCATCCTGTACTTTGAGGTGCTGGTATGAAGACAGGCGCGCACAAGTTGGTTTCGACTGCCTCCCCCGTCTCTCGGGAGCGCTGATGCAAGTCATCGTGCATCCGCGAAAAACAAAGTAAGCTCCTTCCCCCCCCCCCGATTGTTTACTAGTAGTTCTCGTTCAGACGCACTGTACTAGCTGCTGTTAAATCCTTGTAGATTTTTTTTTCTGTCCCCTATCACCCTCTCACTCAATCGATTGTAGAACCCCAACAAATCTTTAACCCCCCCCCCCCCCCCAAAAAAAAGACCATTCGGAAATCAGAAATCAAGCCCCAGTGGCTCAATGCTGTTTGATTATTCTAAGTATGTGGTTTTATAAGTGATCATTGGAATTATTGCTCAGCTTATTGTTATGAGCATTAGAGGTGAGATTTTGGTTCTGGTGGGCCGCAGAGCTTTCTGGTCTTCTGTTTACTTAAGTTTTGTCATTCAGGTTTTGAAAGACCACCATATGTGCTGGTTTTGACTCAAACCAGTCTTTTTGTATTGAATTGCTGAAAGAGTTTAGGACTTACTCCTCACATGACCTAGCTATTACAACAGGGGGCATGCTCCTTAATAATGAATAGAGACTGCAAATAGACATTGGTATAATGAGAATAAAGAGATTTGATTAAAACAAAGACTAGTCTACATTGTGGTCCTAAAAGAATTGGAATGAGAGATACTCATTTTGAATAGGATAGTCAGACCATAGACCATATTAATGGTATAATGAACCAGAACAATATTTAAATGGTCACTGACTCAAAGAAATATAATCAGATGCTCTTTATTCTTTTAGACTCATTCTGTTCTTATGCACTTTCTCAGTTGGTCCGCCGAGGCACCCTGTTAACCATGGGTATGGGCCCTTCCTCAGTAGACTACCGTTTTGTTCAACTGCTGAAATGGTGAGGAAGTCTAGTCAATTGGCCTGCTGGTCCACCAGTGTTGGGTGGAAACTGAAGGGACATGACTGACCAGCAAACCGATGTTGAATTACCTAATTGGTTCTGGTTAGGTTAAGTTTAGGGCTATTGGTGTGGTTAAAGGATACAGTGAGGGAAAAAAGTATTTGATCCCCTGCTGATTTTGTACATTTGCCCACTGACAAAGACATGATCAGTCTATAATTTTAATGGTAGGTTTATTTGAACAGTGAGAGACAGAATAACAACAAAAAATCCAGAAGAACTCATGTCAAAAATGTTATAAATTGATTTGCAATTTAATGAGGGAAATAAGTATTTGACCCCTCTGCAAAACATGACTTAGTACTTGGTGACAAAACCCTTGTTGGCAATCACAGAGGTCAGACGTTTCTTGTAGTTGGCCACCAGGTTTGCACACATCTCTGGAGGGATTTTGTCCCACTCCTCTTTGCACATCTTCTCCAAGTCATTAAGGTTTCGAGGCTGACGTTTGGCAACTCGAACCTTCAGCTCCCTCCACAGATTTTCTGTGGGATTAAGGTCTGGAGACTGGCTAGGCCACTCCAGGACCTTAATGTGCTTCTTCTTGAGCCACTCCTTTGTTGCCTTGGCCGTGTGTTTTGGGTCATTGTCATGCTGGAATACCCATCCATGACCCATTTTCAATGCCTTGGCTGAGGGAAGGAGGTTCTCACCCAAGATTTGACGGTACATGGCCCCGTCCATCGTCCCTTTGATGCGGTGAAGTTGTCCTGTCCCCTTAGCAGAAAAGCACCCCCAAAGCATAATGTTTCCACCTCCATGTTTGACGGTGGGGATGGTGTTCTTGGGGTCATAGGCAGCATTCCTCGTCCTCCAAACATGGCGAGTTGAGTTGATGCCAAAGAGCTCCATTTTGGTCTCATCTGAACACAACACTTTCACCCAGTTCTCTTCTGAATCATTCAGATGTTCATTGGCAAACTTCAGACGGCCCTGTATATGTGCTTTCTTGAGCAGGGAGACCTTGCGGGCGCTGCAGGATTTCAGTCCTTCACGGCGTAGTGTGTTACCAATTGTTTTCTTGGTGACTATGGTCCCAGCTGCCTTGAGATCATTGACAAGATCCTCCCGTGTAATTCTGGGCTGATTCCTCACCGTTCTCATGATCATTGCAACTCCACAAGGTGAGATCTTGCATGGAGCCCCAGGCCGAGGGAGATTGACAGTTATTTTGTTATAATCGCACCAACTGTTGTCACCTCACCAAGCTGCTTGGCGATTGTCTTGTAGCCCATTCCAGCCTTGTGTAGGTCTACAATCTTGTCCCTGACATCCTTGGAGAGCTCTTTGGTCTTGGCCATGGTGGAGAGTTTGGAATCTGATTGATTGATTGCTTCTGTGGACAGATGTCTTTTATACAGGTAACAAACTGAGATTAGGAGCACTCCCTTTAAGAGTGTGCTCCTAATCTCAGCTCGTTACCCATATAAAAGACACCTGGGAGCCAGAAATCTTTCTGATTGAGAGGGGGTCAAATACTTATTTCCCTCATTAAAATGCAAATCAATTTATAACATTTTTGACATGTGTTTTTCTGGATTTTTGTTGTTGTTATTCTGTCTCTCACTGTTCAAATAAACCTACCATTAAAATTATAGACTGATCATTTCTTTGTCAGTGGGCAAACGTACAAAATCAGCAGGGGATCAAATACTTTTTTCCCTCACTGTATAGTCCCTAAATGTTTTGCATGTCAGCAATCAACATTTTGTGACTTTATCAACAATGGACTAATGAAACAAATACCAAAATATAGTTTTTGGGTGGATTTTTCCTTTAACCACACCAATAGCCCTAATTTTCCTTTAAGGTTAGGGTCAGGATTAGTTATGGGTTGGGATGCCAGTCACGTTGCTTCAGTCGCACCCACCAGTGTTTTGCTAATGAGATGTTATTTGTAGGAACCCCCTCCTGGACCAGGTTTAGTTATACCGCTGCTTTAGAAACTCCGCCACCCACACTGACCCTCCACTCAATCTCAGTCTTGCTGGCTTTGTTGACTCGTTTTCCGTTGTCAATGTGCTGTGAACATCAGACCCACATTTCCCTTCCTCTCTTCTTCCACCTTTCTCCCTTTTTTCTCTCACATTCTTTCCTACATTCAACTTTCTGTCCTATTATCTCTCTTTTTCACCTTTTCTTTCTCTTTCTCTCTCTCCTCAAACTCTTCGGCGGCACCAGCGAGTCGGCCTGCCGCTTCTACAGCCAGCAGATGAAGGGCAAGCACCTGGCCATCAAGAAGATGAACGAGATCCAGAAGAACATTGATGGCTGGGAGGGCAAGGACATCGGCCAGTGCTGCAACGAATTCCTCATGGAGGGGACGCTGACACGCGTGGGCGCCAAGCACGAACGGCACATCTTCCTCTTCGATGGCCTGATGATCTGCTGCAAGTCCAACCACGGCCAGCCGCGCTTGCCTGGCGCCTCGTCCACTGCCGAGTACCGCCTCAAGGAGAAGTTCTTCATGCGCAAGGTGCAGATCAACGACAAGGACGACAAGGAGGGCGAGTACCGTCACGCCTTTGAGATCATCCTCAAAGATGGCAACAGCGTGGTGTTCGCTGCCAAGTCGGCCGAGGACAAGAACGGCTGGATGGCGGCGCTCATCTCGCTGCAGTACCGCTCAACGCTGGAGCGCATGCTGGACTCGGCCATGCTACAGGAGGAGAAGGAAGAGCAAATGAGGCTGCCAGGGGCGGAGCTTTACCGGTTCGCCACACCCGACTCGGAGGAGAACGTGGTGTTTGAGGAGAACGTGCAGTCCAAGTCGGGCATCCCCATCATCAAGGCGGGTACGGTGCTCAAGCTCATCGAAAGGCTCACCTTCCACATGTATGCAGGTGAGAAAAAGCACACGACACAGAAAGGGTTTCCTATGTTGACCTGTTATGACCTGTTGAAATGCATGCCTTTTCCGTACAGTAGGTTATACAAATACCTTCCTCATATGTATGGAATAACAGTAGTTGCTCAATCCTGGAAGAGAACATCTTGCAGTTCCTTTCCAATCGTAGAATAGGGGTAGGGTTTTGGGGTTAGAGGAGGAGAGTCCTGTGAAAAAGTAGTCGATAGGAGTACATTTGGTGTTCAACAACAGGTTTAACCCTTCACACTCGTGGGAATTGGCCTGTATGGATAGGGCTAAATGTAAATGTTTTTTACAGAATAAATATGAAATGCATAAGCATGGTAGCAATTGAAAGGGAACAGTTTGGAGATTATGGGAACATTATTAGACCAAAGTTGAAGACACGACAGTTCTCCTGACACAAGACTGAATCCAAACATTACACTGTTGATTTTATGTGCATTTTACATTTACTGTACTTTTCGGCACATTTGTTGGTAACGAAATCTGAAAATACTCTGTATACATTCAGTAACATGATAACAATATTTCTGAAAAATGTTGGGTGGATGCAACATAAGACAAAAAAATTGTTTGAGTGAGAGGACTAACTGGTGTCTCCAGGTGGCCACACACCTCTCTAAAGTGTGCACAGTTCCTATGTAATTTCAATGCACTTTAATGACTCAAAGAAGAGTCTTCAACTATAAGGTGCTTTTTTATGTTCTCCTAGCTGAGCCGTTGAGGAACTAGAGCAAGCAGACTTGTAGTTGTTTTGTTTGTAACGCAGACCTGCATCGCCGCTATCACACAATTACTGTTGTTTACGCAATCCATAAACTGCACATTTGAAATCGCATTCTGAGTCAGGTGGGCATCATGAAAGCTTGTTCTATTGCCAACATGACTAGCTAAGTTATAAAATACTATCTTACAGTGTTAGGCTTTCACAGGGCAATTCCCAGAGAAATCGATCGTAATTTTGGTGTGCATAGAAAAGAGTCATGCTGTTCAGAACAACCCAGGGTATGACGCCATGTCATCTTGTAACTGTACATCAAACATTGTGATCATAAACGTTGACACTGCATGTTATTGTACAGCCACTGCGCTTATCAGTGCTCAAATATGCCATTTCAACCTGTATACGGGTACGTGTGTAAAGGGCTACGAGGAGCAGGAAGTAGACATGGGTCGCATCTCAAATGGCTCCCTCTCCACGTTTCATTTCCTTGATGTGAGAGAACTGGACAGGTGAAAGCGAATTCCTAGAAACCTAGATATGTTCTGTATCTTGTTAATTTTATCCTGGCTATTAGGGCCTGGTCTCTTACTCATGTGTCTCCAGCATTGTACACCTCCATTGTTTGTGGTTATGCAATATACACTTGCCCAGTGCCTGGAGTGCCTGTTCCTGTTATCACCTTGTTGTTCTACACACAACACCTTGAGCTTGGCGCAAACAAAGTTTATGCTAAACATAAAAGACAAGATAGTGGAAGGCGTATTTCTTCCCCCACTTTCGTCATCCCCAAGTCCATTTATAGCTGTTTTCACACGGCTTGTAAATATTTGGCCACACTTGACGTCAGAACGCGGGATGTGATGACCTGCTTTGTTTCAGTGTCAGTTTAGCCCCTGATAACACAACGAGAACTGATAAAGAACAAAAAACAAGAGGACGAAGCCTATTCATCTTCACGTCGCCATTTAGTAAGTGACCGGTAGTAGCAGATCTTTCCTGCTTGTAATTTGCCCATCTGTTTAGTGTTTAAAGGGGAAGTTCAGTATCCTCACCTTGTGTGTAGCTGTTTAAAGAAAAACAAACCATGGATTACAGTTTCTCCAGGCCCTAGAGTACTTTCATGGTTAGGAACCATCTAGCATCAAGTTATAAAATACTGAATTTCCCCTTTAAACACAGCCCTTTGTGGAGTGTTGGTGAGCTAGCCATTACAGTGTTGTTGAGGTAATCACTTTGTAGACTTCAGCGACACCTGAACTCTTTTAGTGATTCCTCACAAAAGCCAAACAAAAAAATGCCATGATTTTCGGGATGTTTACAAAATGTAATCCATAAAATAGTCCTTTGGAGGAAGGATTGTTGACATATATTTGTATCTAAAAGTTGGCATATTTATGAAATTTTTGCCTTTCCCAGGCCTCCTTTAAGACTCAATAATGCTTTATCTGTAGGTGCTACAAAGCAAAAATGTATGTCATATGAAGTTTTACCACTTGCTCTGTAATATGAGTAGTATTTTGATTTTTAAAATATATATATATATATATACTACCAGTCAAAAGTTTGGACACACCTATTCATTCAAGGGTTTTTCTTTATTTTTACTATTTTTTACATTGTAGAATAATAGTGAAGACATCAAAACTATGAAATAACGCATATGGAATTATGTAGTAACAAAAAAAGTGTTAAACAAATCAAAATATTTTATATTTGGATTCTTCAAATAGCCACCATTTGCCTTGATGACAGCTTTGCACACTCTTGGCATTCTCTAAACCAGCTTCATGAGGTAGTCACCTGGAATGCATTTCAATTAACAGGTGTGCCGCCTTAAAAGTTTATTTCCTTCTTAATGCGTTTGAGCCAATCAGTTGTGTTGAGACAAGGTAGGGGAGGGTTATACAGAAGATAGCCCTATTTGGTAAAAGACCAAGTCCATATTATTGCAAGAACAGCTCAAATAAGCAAAGAGAAACGACAGTCCATCATTACTTTAAGACATGAAGATCAGTCAATACGAAACATTTCAAGAACTTTGACAGTTTCTTCAAGTGCAGTCGCAAAAATCATCAAGCGCTATGATGAAACTGGCTCTCATGAGGACCGCCACGGGAATGGAAGACCCAGAGTTACCTCTGCTGCAGAGGACAAGCTCATTAGAGTTACCAGCCTCAGAAATTGCAGCCCAAATAAATGTTCAAGTAACAGACACATCTCAACATCAACTGTTCAGAGGGGACTGTCTGAAT
Source organism: Coregonus lavaretus (assembly GCF_964263955.1). Taxonomy (NCBI): domain Eukaryota; kingdom Metazoa; phylum Chordata; class Actinopteri; order Salmoniformes; family Salmonidae; genus Coregonus; species Coregonus lavaretus. The sequence goes on from NC_139993.1 coordinate 11,513,512, forward strand.
CAGGCCTTCATGGTCGAATTGCTGCAAAGAAACCACTACTAAAGGACACCAATAATAAGAAGAGACCTGCCTGGTCCAGGAAACACGAGCAATGGACATTAGACCGGTGGAAATGTGTCCTTTGGTCCGGAGTCCAAATTGGCGATTTTTGGTTCCAACTGCCGTGTCTTTGTGAGACGCGGTGTGGGTGAACGGATGATCTCTGCATGTGTATTTCCCACCGTAAAGCATGGAGGAGGAGGTGTTATGGTGTGGGGGTGCTTTGCTGGTGACACTGTCTGTGATTTATTTAGAATTCAAGGCACACTTAACCAGCATGGCTAATTTGATTAATTATTACTCAATTATGCTTTTAGATACAAATGTCAAATATATGTCAACAATCCTTCAACAGAAGGACTATTCTATGGATTAAATTTTGTGAAAATGTAAAAAATCATGGTTTCTTTGTCTGGGTTTCGTGAGGAATCACTCTTTAGAAAGTCTGAATGACCCAGCACACATAGCAGTTGTTAGAACATTGGTGTGTATTCTTCTCTACTGATGGGTGCCGTTGTACCTAACCAGATACAAGGCCACGATTGGACCAATAAGCTCTTCATTAATTAAAAGTAATGATGCCGTTTTGGGGAAATAAATCACTAAATTAAATCGCTCAAAGTCCAAGTGGATGTGGGCTCTGGTAATCCAGGGAGCAAAACATTTAAACCAAGCGCTTCTAAATTTGGTCTGTTTCTATGCATTGTTATTCAATGTCATGCAATCATACAGGTGTTGTATAAAATCTTCTTAAACATACAAGTTTTCCTTTGTTTAGCACGGAAGCCTTTCTGAACTCTTACACATAAGTTTGGGTTTTATCTTGTTTGTCTCTGGAAGTCTAGAGCAGTATTTCTCAACTGTGGTCCATGATTACCCCCAAACTGTACACATTTTGGTTGAAGCACACCTGATTCAACTCACCCAAGGGCTTGATGATAAGTTGACTAGTTGATTCAGGTGTGCTTGTCCTGGGCTACACCAAACATGTGTGCTGTTGGGGAGTACTGAAGGACTGGAGTTGAAAAACACTGGTCCAAGGTTATTGCAGCACAATACAAAGCCAGGAGAGAACATTCCTCTTATGGGTGGACTGTCCAGCTCACACCCCTGTGTAAACTTCCTCCCCCGAATAAAGAGTAGGGTGTAAATATAGGCCACTATTTTCCAACAGTCTGTGCACCACTGATTTCAAATAAGCCAAGTGAAACAAGCCTTTTGAGGAAAAGTGTGTATGTGTGCAGTGTCTGTGTGCCCAGGGTAATTTGAAAAGGGGAAAAAGGTGCTTCCTGTACGATGCACCTCATGCCTGGACACACACTCTACTCCCACCCAGCAGACAGCAGGGGAGGGACAACACACACGTTCTCGCTCTTATCTCTCTGTCCTGACTATCTGCATTATGATTTGCATGGAACTATGCTTCTCTTTTGCCATAAATTATAATCAAGAATCCATATAGTCCATGAGCCAGGGGGGTCAGTCAGGCTCACTTGGGACGACGATGACGATGTCTCATAGTGATTTATTTTGAAGGTCTATGTCCCTAGATTTGGAAAATGTGTGATAGCAGTGCAGCAATGGTAGCTTTCTGTGTGTTCATCCCTCCATCCCATCTATTTTCCCATAGGGATTATACCCTATGACAAACAATGTCAGTATACAACAAGTTATTGCTCACTTGTACCCTTTAATCTTATGTCATAGGAAAGCTTAGAGATTCACAGCTATCCATCAGGCACATTTTCAGAATGTTCAGGTCAACAGAACTTTGACCATTGACCTCTAGGGTACATATCAAAATTACAGTATAAGCCATTAAGAAGGAAACCCTGATACATTTTAAACTTTGTTTGACAAGTGGTTCTGAAAGGTCATGAAATTACTTTTCAAATGATATATAATACAGTGCAATCGGAAAGTATTCAGACCCCTTGACTTTTTCCAAATTTTGTAACGTTAGTCTTATTCTAAAATTGATTAAATTGTTTTTTCCCCCTTCAATCTACACACAAAGCAAAAACAGGTTTTTAGAAATGTTTGCAAATGTATTAAAAATAAAAAAAACGATCACATTAACGTAAGTATTCAGACCCTTTACTCAGTACTTTGTTAAAGCACCTTTGGCATCGATTACAGCCTCAAGTCTTCTTGGGTATGACGCTAAAAGCTTGGCACACCTGTATTTTGGGGAGTTTCTCCCATTCTTCTCTGCAGATCCTCTCAAGCGCTGTCAGGTTGGATGTGGAGCGTCGCTGCACAGCTATTTTCAGATCTCTCCAGAGATGTTAGATCGGGTTCAAGTCCGGGCTCTGGCTGGGCCACTCAAGGACATTCAGAGACTTGTCCCGAAGCCACTCCTGCATTGTCTTGGCTGTGTGCTTAGGGTCGTTGTCCTGTTGGAAGGTGAACCTTCACCCCAGTCTGAGTTCCTGAGTGCTCTGGAGCAGATTTTCATCAAGGATCTCTCTGTACTTTGCTTCGTTCATCTTTCCCTTGATCCTGACTAGTCTCCCAGTCCCTGCCGCTTGACATTCAGGCCAAATAGTTCAATCTTGGTTTCATCAGACCAAAGAATCTTGTTTCTCATGGTCTGAGAGTCCTTTAGGTACCTTTTGGCAAACTCCAAGCGGGCTGTCATGTGCCTTTTACTGAGGAGTGGCTTCCGTCTGGCCACTCTACCATAAAGGCCTGATTGGTGGAGTGCTGCAGAGATGGTTGTCCTTCTGGAAGGTTCTCCCATCTCCACAGAGGAACTCTGGAGCTCTGTCAGTGACCATCGGGTTCTCGGTCACCTCCCTGACCAATGCCCTTCTCCCACCATTGCTCAGTTTGGCCAGGCGGACAGCTCTAGGAAGAGTCTTGGTGGTTCCAAACTTCTTCCATTTAAAAATGTTGGAGGCCACTTTGTTCTTGGGGACCTTCAATGCTGCAGAAATATGTTGGTACCCTTCCCCAGATCTGTGCCTCGACACAATCCTGTCTCAGACCCCTTAACTTTTTCCACATTTTGTCACCAGAATAAAAACTAAACTGTCAGGGAGAATATACAATTTCAAAAATGCCATTGCATTGGGCCCCATTAATTTTGTTATGTTTGAGTCACTCAGATAGCATAAGAACACAACATAAGCCATGGCAAAATGTGTAGAATTGCAGGAAATTAGCTTTAAAGTAACTGCCCAGTGAAAATCTAACTTTTATAAGTTCAGATTCTGTTAACTCATACCCAAATAATGTTGTTGACCTATACTGGTATTTGTGGTCAAAGCCTAGGAGAAACACTGCAGTGTGTATGTCGGTGGTGGGGAGGGCAGGCGGATGATCTATTTTTAAGCTTGTGTATGAATGTGTGTGTGGTGTAGTGGCAACTGCGTGCGTCAGAGCAGCGTCTGTTTCCTGGCTGAAATGGTTCCAGGCTGATTGTTTGTAAATCCACACTGAGGCGGCTATTGTTCCCCCCCCCCCCACTGCCCCCTAACCCCGGCCGGCCCTCGGTGAAAGAGCTTGGACAGATCCATCATGTGAACCACTAACTAACGGTCCTGTTCTGACTGTATAAGATCTAGCCCTTGCTAGGTGCTCTATAGCTCCCACTCCAAGACCCGCATAACCACAGTATTAGCACTCCTAATATACACACAGACCTGGGTCATGTTCACTAGGGAATGTTTGAAATGTTTCTTATTGGACAAGTTGAGTTGTCCTCCCTGTTTCAGACCGTTTTCTTCTGTTTGGTGCCTAATAAACATGACACTGGTTAGCACATCTTAGACTGTTAACTTAATGGTTATAAGATATCTAGCTGGCAAACAGTAGCGAATTTCATACAAGTCTAACTTGATCACCTCAAAGTCATGAAAGAAAAATAGATACTTGCACACTGCAGGGAATGATTAACAAAATGGCTGACAATCCCCTTGTTTTTCCTTCTTGCAGATCCAAATTTTGTCCGAACATTTCTAACAACCTACAGGTCCTTCTGCAAACCTCAGGAGCTGCTGGGTCTTCTTGTTGAGAGGTGAGAATGTTGATGCCATTCTAGGATTGGCTTCCACTGTTATTATTCTATGAAGAACCGCTTTTGTGCCTATTGTATCATATTTTTCAAAATCAGATACATTGACAAGACATTCGTCCGTGCTCGTTGACTCTGACCTTTGTCAGAACAAAGAGAGAGATGTATTTATCATGTACAATATATTCACATACACATTTATAGAAACTAGGGCTGTCCCCGACTAAAATAAATCTTAGTCGATCGAGAGTCGTCTGTTCTTTCGACCAATCGATTGGTCGAAATTTTAAAATGTGTATCTTTCCATATAAATAAAATCAACTATATGTAGCTTGTCTGATGCTTTAAGCACACTGTTTGATTAAATACTTAAGACACACAAATGACTCAAGGGAGCCAGAGATCGGCAACCTTTTCCATTTGGAGTGCCAATTTATCTTACCAGTTCTACCGTTCTACGTGCCAGTTATGATTTTCATATGCACATTTTCATGGAACAGTTTCATTTCATTTATAATAAAGTTTTCTTATCTCAAAATCATTGTCATGTGGTTAATCTAAATTCTATCTAAATGAAAATAATAGAAATATAAAAGCAGCTTCTATTACCATTGCCAACTATGTAAAAATAGCCTACATAAAGCCAACAAATAAAAACATTGCAGACTGCAGGTAGAACATATCCTGATTTAAACATAAATATCCTATAAATCACATTGGCCACGCATGGCCTGTCTGCAAACGAATTTGAAACATTGTATCAACTATCAACTGGGTCCGGCCCGAAGCTCACGCTAGAAAATTTGCAACATTGTATAAAATATTCTGGGCCCTCAGAGTTTCCCGTGCCAGTGAGCTCGGGACAGACAGACACAGCTGTAGGCTATTTGTGCAAGGGATAAGAAGTAATCAGGTATTTTATGACGTTTGCACTGGATCAGAGCATTACATTTTTCCCTTTCATGCCGAGTGGTTATCAAAAGGGAGAGAGCTGGAAATATTTTTCAATTAAGGAACTATTGTCATTCTCAATAAAAAAAACAGACCTTTACTCGCTGTTTGAGGTGAAGAATAAATTACTTTGAGAAGCTCAAACCATTAGTGGTGGTGAGTTAAGACAATCAGAAATACTATCAGACATCCCCAAATGGACACATTTATAGACCTACATTTGTGCGCTGGCCAGGTAGCATAGGCCTACTTCTATCTATCTATATATATATATATATATATATATATCTATATATATATATATATATATATATATATATATATATATATATATATATATATATATATATATATATATATATATAAATATAAATATAAATATAAATGTATATGCGTAATCAGGTGCGTGTCCTTACTCTACATTGACAGGAGCGCTCCAAACAAAAGACAATTAATACATTGACAAAACTTGTAAATGGAATGAAATAAACCAAAACTTGTTTCTCACAAGTGTAGGATAAGTTGTGAACTCTGCAAACAACGTGTCCACTCAATGAGAACGGTAAACGATTGTAATAACAATATATTGAATGCATTAACAGAAATTACCATAACCAAATAAACATTGTAGATTAGAAATTATGAGAATTAACGGTAAATGTACTACTCTACAGGTGATTTATGTCATGGGGAATTGCACACGAAATGGTGGGAGAGAGACGTGCCTTGTGCATCTTAGCCACACTCCCCTTCTTCTTGGACCGTGCCATCCCCGCGGCATACGCAATGGATTATTCCACTGAGACATGCGCGAATCTGACAAATGTCTTGTATGCAATGAAAAAATAAATATATATATATATATATATATATATATATATATTTGCGACTGCTCCACTCAAAAAATCTCGGCCGACCAACAGTCTATCAACCAAACAATCGACCAGTCGACTAAATGGAGTCAGCCCTAGTAGAAACATACCTCAGGTGTTCAAACATTTCGAATTATACCAATCTTTATTCTTACTATCTAGTGTATAGCAATCACCATCTACTGTCTGGTTAAAGGTGTATCCCAGATTCCACACTGCTGTGTCTTCTCAGTTGTGATTTTGTTTTACGGAACCTTCCAGGTTTGAAATTCCCGAGCCGAAGCCCACAGAAGCGGACCAGATGGCCATAGAGAACGGAGACCAACCGCTCAGCGCCGAACTCAAACGATTCCGCAAGGAGTTTGTCCAGCCAGTCCAACTCAGGTACCTCTCCACACCTAATTCCAGAGGTTGTGTTCATTAGGGACTGTAACAGAAAACATTTGACAACAAAAAAGTTCTTATTGGACAAGTCGAGGTAGCCCCTATCTGTTTTCTTTCATTTTGGTGCCTAATGAACATGACCTAGGGGTCAACAGAACATGCTGGTTTTCTTGTGATACATGTGATGCCACATTACATTTACATTTTAGCCATTTAGCAGACGCTCTTATCCAGAGCGACTTACAGTTAGTGAGTGCATACATTTTCATACTGGCCCCCCGTGGGAAACGAACCCACAACCCTGGCGTTACAAGCGCTACACGGGGCCACATAGAGGGTAGTCTGTCCTGATGAGCAGAGAAAGGTTTCAAACTGTTGTTTCAGTGCTGGGCTGAAACAAAAGCATTCACTCTTTATTTATTTTTTATTTTTTTATACCCCATACAGTGGGGAGAACAAGTATTTGATACACTGCCGATTTTGCAGGTTTACCTACTTACAAAGCATGTAGAGGTCTGTAATTTTTATCATAGGTACACTTCAACTGTGAGAGACGGAATCTAAAACAAAAAAACAGAAAATCACCTTGTATGATTTTAAAGTAATTAATTTGCATTTTATTGCATGACATAAGTATTTGATACATCAGAAAAGCAGAACTTAATATTTGGTACAGAAACCTTTGTTTGCAATTACAGAGATCATATGTTTCCTGTAGGTCTTGACCATGTTTGCACACACTGCAGCAGGGATTTTGGCCTACTCCTCCATACAGACCTTTTCCAGATCCTTCAGGTTTCGGGGCTGTCGCTGGGCAATACGGACTTTCAGCTCCCTCCAAAGATGTTCTATTGGGTTCAGGTCTGGAGACTGGCTAGGCCACTCCAGGACCTTGAGATGCTTCTTACGGAGCCACTCCTTAGTTGCCCTGGCTGTGTGTTTCGGGTCGTTGTCATGCTGGAAGACCCAGCCACGACCCATCTTCAATGCTCTTACTGAGGGAAGGAGGTTGTTGGCCAAGATCTCGCGATACATGGCCCCATCCATCCTCCCCTCAATACGGTGCAGTCGTCCTGTCCCCTTTGCAGAAAAGCATCCCCAAAGAATGATGTTTCCACCTCCATGCTTCACGGTTGGGATGGTGTTCTTGGGGTTGTACTCATCCTTCTTCCTCCAAACACGGCGAGTGGAGTTTAGACCAAAAAGCTAAATTTTTTGTCTCATCAGACCACATGACCTTCTCCCATTCCTCCTCTGGATCATCCAGATGGTCATTGGCAAACTTCAGACGGACCTGGACATGTGCTGGCTTGAGCAGGGGGACCTTGCGTGCGCTGCAGGATTTTAATCCATGACGGCGTAGTGTGTTACTAATGGTTTTCTTTGAGACTGGGGTCCCAGCTCTCTTCAGGTCATTGACCAGGTCCTGCCGTGTAGTTCTGGGCTGATCCCTCACCTTCCTCATGATCATTGATGCCCCACAAGGTGAGATCTTGCATGGAGCCCCAGACCGAGGGTGATTGACCGTCATCTTGAACTTCTTCCATTTTCTAATAATTGCGCCAACAGTTGTTGCCTTCTCACCAAGCTGCTTGCCTATTGTCCTGTAGCCCATCCCAGCCTTGTGCAGGTCTACAATTGTATCCCTGATGTCCTTACACAGCTCTCTGGTCTTGGCCATTGTGGAGAGGTTGGAGTCTGTTTGATTGAGTGTGTGGACAGGTGTCTTTTATACAGGTAACGAGTTCAAACAGGTGCAGTTAATACAGGAAATGAGTGGAGAACAGGAGGGCTTCTTAAAGAAAAACTAACAGGTCTGTGAGAGCCGGAATTCTTACTGGTTGGTAGGTGATCAAATACTTATGTCATGCAATAAAATTCAAATTAATTATTTAAAAATCATACAATGTGATTTTCTGGATTTTTGTTTTAAAATCCGCCTCTCACAGTTGAAGTGTACTTATGATAAAAATTACAAACCTGCAAAATCGGCAGTGTATCAAATACTTGTTCTCCCCACTGTATATCTATTATTTGTAATATATATTTTTCTTCTTTATTATTTTCCCCTAACCCTACGACCCCTCCCCTAATTGGAGTAAACTAATGGACAACAATACTTAGGCTTCCACTTCAGGTTATACATACTACATACATTTCACAGACAGTATATTTTACATAAGTTATATTTTTGTTTGTTTGTTTTTAGTCCCAGCCTTCAGCTTCCCTCAACCCTTCCCATCTATCTCTGAAGACCATCCAGTTTTGATTTCTAGCGCCATATATTTTTCCAGCATGCACTCTTTGTAGTTCTCCATTAATCTGTGGCTCTCTGGTCTCTTATCAGTTTTGTAGTTAGTGGTCTCATGCTGGTCTGTAACTGGTATCTACCGGTTTTAACCTACTCTCTCTTCCTGCAGAGTACTGAATGTATGCCGCCACTGGGTGGAGCACCACTTCTATGACTTTGAGCGGGACTGCCAGTTACTCAAGCGTCTGGAGGAGTTCATTGCATTGGTGCGAGGTATGTGTGGATAAATCGGGGCAAGGACTTTCTCTTCTCCTCTCGTTGCATATCCTCTCTTTATTCTTCTCTTCTCCTCTTTTCTATTCTATTTTCTTCTAATTTCTTGTTCTCTTTTTTCTCCTCTCTCTTCTCTCTCCTCTTCTCTCTTCTCTGAGTGACGATCTCCCTCTCTGTGACCCCTCCCAGGCAAGGCTATGAAGAAGTGGGTGGAGTCCATCACCAAGATCATCCAGAGGAAGAAGCAGGCGCAGGCCAACGGGCCCAGCCACAACATCACCTTCGAGAGCTCGCCGCCGCCCATCGAGTGGCACCTCAGCAAGCCGGGCCAGACAGACCAGTTTGACCTCATGACCCTCCACCCCATTGAGATCGCCCGGCAGCTCACACTGCTCGAGTCCGACTTCTACAGGTAGGCCTACAGTACTGTATGGCCATCCGCGGCACTGTTTCTTAACTCCAGTTCTTTTTATTGGATAAAAGTACAGACTCAGAGCTAGAACATTTTATATCATAAACTCCAGTTGCGGAACAATGAGAAAGTAAATCTGCTTTGAAAGTTGATAAACTTGTAACCCCACTTTTGAGAAAATGGCCCCTTGAATGTTTTGGTACACCTACTGGAGAGCTCTTCTTTGTCTACACCCATTCATCATCGTTCACACGCTCTTAAGCCTTAGTCCAACTCATCTCTTTAAGGATTCACATGTGAGGCCATGTGCTAAATCGAGTGAGTAGTGTAGTAAACAACCAAGGATTTCAAGACTAAAAGTGGTAAAAGTAGTAGCCTACGATAAGGGAAAAACTCCAGGTAAAAATACACTTTATCTAGTCCTTGGCCTATCTGACTTTGGTGCATGTCATGTTGTTCTTCACATTACCGTCTCTGGTAAACACATACTATATCAAATAAAATCTAAATGTATTTGTCACATGCACAGGATACAGAAGGTGTAAACGGTACAGTGAAATGGTTACTTGCATATTTGCATAGTAGCAATATCAAAATAGAAAGTGTCCAAATAAAATTATTGTGTAAATAATGTATAATTATTAGATGATGCTTACCCAGACATACTTGTCTAAATTGATGGGTCATGTGAAAGAAATACTATAACCACCCCCCAGCCACAACTAGCTAAGTGGATGGGTCACTATTGTCTAGACACATGTTCATTTAATACAATAGATGGCCATAATCACCCCCAGACACACCTGGCTAACTTGATGAGTCATGTAATCATCTGGCAAAGTGGAGTTTTTTGTTGAGACATGTAGCTAGCTAGCTAAACAATGAACCGGCATAATCCCAACTCATACTAATATCACCAATACAAACTGATTGTCATAGCTGTAGTATGAATCTGCAGATAGCTAAAGCTAACCAACTAGGTCCAATGTTAGCTAGCTAGCTAACATTAGGCTGTATCTAGCAATGCAAATGGATTCTTATTTGAATAATATTATTACACAGATCATACACGTAACATTAGCTAGTGAGCCAGCAAGCTAACGTTCGCTAGCAAGCTAACAGTACGTTTTAACTTGCAATGAAAATTACTTTCTGACTAAATTAGAAACTTATAATATTTGAAGATGTAGCTACACTCTTACCCGTATACATGGATGAACGCTTCACGGCAGACTGGAACCATTTAACTCAGTTTTGTTTGTAGCTACATCTTGTTTGGCTAACGTTGTGTCAAGTCACTCTGGTTCACACTGACCGTGGCGTGTGCAGAAATCTGTCGATAGCGCCTGCTAAATTCCAGGGCATCAATGTTGTTGAGAAAAGTAGCAAAACTTTTGTAATTGTTGATGGCTAACGTTATATCTTTCAAAAAAGACGCGGTAGAAAGGATTATCAACACATACTCAGCTCACGTTATAGATAAAAGCATGCTACATGGCAGACCAATCCAAACTCATCTCCCGGCATGTCCAATCCACCCATTATCTCAGCCAAGCATGGCTAGCGGGAAGGTTAGGCTAAAGGGAATGTATTTTTCCGTGGCTAAACCAACTAAGCTCATAATTTAACAATTGTATTCATATTTACATTTACATTTTAGTCATTTAGCAGACGCTCTTATCCAGAGCGACTTACAGTTAGTGAATACATTTTTTTTTTTATACTGGCCCCCCGTGGGAATCAAACCCACAACCCTGGCGTCGCAAACGCCATGCTCTATCAACTGAGCTACATCCCTGCCGGCCATTCCCTCCCCTACCCTGGACGACGCTGGGCCAATTGTGCGCCGCCCATGAGTCTCCCGGTCGCGGCCGGCTGCGACAGAGCCTGGATTCTCTAGTGGCACAGTTAGCACTGCGATGCAGTGCCTTAGACCACTGCGCCACTCAGGAGTATAGATGGAATACAAGTTTGTTATTAAGGCACATGAAAGTTCACATGTCCAGAAGGTATTTCTGCCCCAAAACGCATTTAGATTTTAAAAAAATACGTTCAAATGCCTCTCCTGTGAAGTAGTGAGGTGCGACATACGCCTAGCTCCTGAAAGGGTCACATGTGCTTTATTTGTTCACTTCATACCAGGTGGGGAATGAAGGGTGGAGGTGTACCACTTTATTTAGTCCCCTAAATACCTGGTAATTATTTTCTAGCAATTTTGTTACATAATTTCAAGTAATTAGAAAGTTCTCAATGGTAATAGGACTGTAAAAACTACCAACTGTAGTTTGGGATATTCTTTCAGGATTCATATCTTTGCAGTTGCACCCAGATCCTCCTAAGCGTTCACTTACATTGAAAGATACTCTTTCATGGACATTTCAATTGATATTATTATGGCTAAGTGGATGACATTTTTTCCAGTTCATGATTTGTCACACTTGATGTAGTCTTCACTTTGGATCCACCTCTTGTCTGAATGTGTTTCTATGTTTTCCCATTTTGTCAGATTAAAATCGTTTAGTACAATAGAGGACACACACATACACAAACACAAACTTGCAGCACCAAAGAGGGGACATGGGGACACACTTCCCCTCTTACGTCACTGGGCCTGTGGGAACAGCTAGGTTGGGCCATACGCAAGGTTATCCCCTCACTTCTTTCCCACGCTCTGTGGTGAAGTTTCCCCTAGGTGCAGATCTAGGATCAGCTTCCCCTCTCCAAATTCTAACCGTAACCATTACTGGGGAAAATTCAAAACTGACCTAGGATCAGCATCTAGGGGTAACTCAATTGATATACTGTAAGAATATCAATTTAAATGTCCATGAAGGAGCTGGTCCTCATTAATGTCCCGTAGGTCACTTAATTACTCTGTCTTTGTTTACAAGCTCTACTACACAAGCTTCTGACTTACTTAACTTTGTTGAAGTATAAAAACATGAGTTACAAAACGCATTCACAGGGTTGGTTAACTCTTGAGGTTCCTCGGGTCTCCACCGAATTAGGTAAATCCGCTTTTAGTTTTAATGCGCCCCACTGCTGGAACAATTTGCAGATCTCATTAAAATTGGATGTTCTGGTGCCGCTCGGGCAGTTTAGTGTGTTGATTGAAAACCTAGTAGCTGAGAAATGTAACTTGTTTATGATTGTGTATTTTCTTTTTGCATATTTTTTTAACACAAGGTCCAATTATTTTTTTGTCATATAACTAATAATGGTGGTCCTCTGTGGCTCACATGGTGAACGCATGGTGCTAGCAACACTAAAGTTGTGGCTTCAATTCCTGCTGGGATCACATAAACATACATTATAGTGACAGCATAAATTTTTTGTAAGTTGCTTTGGATAATGGCATATAATAGTTCGGGTAAATGGTAATCTCCTAGATCTTTGGTTTGGAGCGTCTACTTGAAGCGTCAAAGCCCCTGACCACTGCATTATTGACCTCTCTCTGACCTCTATCTACAGGGCGGTGCAGCCGTCAGAGCTGGTGGGCAGCGTGTGGACGAAGGAGGACAAGGAGCTGAACTCGCCCAACCTTCTGCGCATGATCCGCCACACCACCAACCTCACGTTGTGGTTCGAAAAGTAAGAGTGCCCATTTTGTGTTTTGGCAGCACAAAGAAGCGGTCCTCATGTGAAACGAGACCATGATACTCCTTACACTTGCAGTGTTGACAAAACATTTGCTATGATGAATTTATGGCATGATATCAGTATATTATGTAGCTGTTATGTAGCTCATTGTATACTGAACAAAAATATAAACACAACATGTAAAGTGTTGGTCCCATGTTTCATGAACTGAAATAAAACATCCCAGAAATTTTCCATACGCACAAAAGCTTATTTCTCTCAAATGTTGTGCACAAATGAGTTTACATCCCTGTTAGGGAGCATTTCTGCCAAGATAATCCATCCACCTGACAGGTGTGGCATATCAAGAAGCTGATTAAACAGCATGTTCATTACACAGGTGCACCTTGTGCTGGGGACAATAAAAGACACTAAATGGCTCCCAAGTGGGTGGGCCTATGCCCTCCCAGGCCCACCCATGGCTGCGCCCCTGTCCAGTCATGTGATATCCATAGATTAGGGCCTAATGAATTTCCTTATATGAACTGTAACTCAATAAAATCGTTGAAATTGTTGCATGTTGCGTTTATGTATTTGATCAGTATAGTTATGTCATGTCCTTTAGTGCAATGCATACAGGTGTTATGAATGCTTTATGCAGGTGGCAGAATTTAACCCTAAACAAGGCTGCGATTACTCCTATCCTCCCCATGTTGACTCTCAAGGGGAAAAGGAAACAAACATTTGGGACTGTTCTTTGTGAATGAGCTGCTAATCCCTGTCTGATTTTACGTGTGATATCACACTAGGCTTGATATCTCCTGAGACATCCTGATTAGTTTTCAGGGGCCACTGAATTGGTTGTGTGAAATGTGTCCTTACACTGACTTAATAGCTCACCATGTTACCAAATGAGGACTAACAGGTCATTATGATGTTACTAATTAACACATTTGGGAGCATTAAAATGTGCCAATAAGTATTTTCTTTCAGCTGTGGAAGTTATTGACCTAACTATGCAGACCTGAGTCATGTTTATTAGGGCATGCAGCAGAAAACGTTTTGCAATTCAAAACAAAAATGTATGTTTCTTGTTGGACAAATCCAGGTAGTCCCTCCCTGTTTGTCAGTTGTCCGTTTGGTGCCTATTGAACACGGCCCTGGCCCCTGGGTTTAAATAGCATTTGTTTTCAATGTACTACGTTCTCCACCAGGTGTATCGTAGAGACGGAGAATCTGGAAGAGCGGGCGGCAGTTGTGGCGCGTATCATCGAGATCCTGCAGGTGTTCCAGGAGCTCAACAACTTCAACGGCGTGCTCGAGGTGGTCAGTGCCATGAACTCCTCGCCCATCTACCGGCTAGACCACACCTTCGAGGTGAGGAAGGCCGGAGGGGTTCTTTCTGCAAGGTGTTGTTGTTAGGAAATAGTGTGATAACACTTTCTTGGTACTATCTGGCAGTGCATAAATCCAATGAAGATTTAATCATGCGGTACCAAATAAGTGCCTAGTGTTGATGAGTATTGTAATTAGTAAGTATCTACGTTGAGGTAACACAAAATGACGGATTTCTTCTCAATAGACACACTTTGCCTCTGTGTACCATAGAGACACATCTGTAGGACGAAATCTTTAACACTTGTTTTGACTGTGAACTTTCGCTTCCTCTCTAGCAAATTCCAAGCCGACAGCGGAAGATACTGGAGGAGGCCCACGAACTGAGCGAGGACCACTACAAGAAGTACCTGGCAAAACTACGCTCCATCAATCCCCCCTGTGTCCCCTTCTTTGGTATGTTCTAGAGCAGTGTTTCTCAACCTTTTTGATACCAGGGACCAGGAAGCTATGGTCCCTTTTGTCTCAGAGACTCACAAGTAATGTATAGTTTTTCTTTTGTAACAGCAGTACTGTGTGTCTAAGACAATTTCCCCCTCGGGAACATTAAAGTTGATCCTATCCTATGCTATCCTAAGCTAGGGTTTTTCCTCATTGGAGGACCACTTACATTAAAACTAGTGTTGGTTAACCATCTCGGGGACCGGCCAGCAACATTCCACGGACCGGTGCCAGTCCATCATTACTCCACTCTCTCATGTCTTTTCTCTCTCTCTTTCTCTCTCCTCAGGGATCTACTTGACGAACATCCTGAAGACGGAGGAAGGCAACCCTGACTTCCTGAAGAGGCATGGCAAGGAGCTGATCAACTTCAGCAAGCGACGGAAAGTGGCCGAGATCACCGGGGAGATCCAGCAGTACCAGAACCAGCCCTACTGCTTACGGGTGGAGAGCGATATCCGGGTGAGGAGCGAAAACAGTGATGTCGCACGTTCAGTTGAAGTTGGTTCCCACTATATGGCCAGCCTGCATAGTCAACATGTTTGGAGAAAGCATCATACTTCTGGCTTTGCAGCATGGTCCGACCCATCGACCTTTCACAAATACCATTTAGTTACGTGGAATATGAATGGGTGTAAATATGAGTAACACAAGGAAGTAATATAAGTCATATGAAACATAATTTCGCTTGTTTCCTTTCATGATTTCATCTCTACAATTACCATGTACAGTTAATAGTTTGCCAAGTCATAAGTCATAGCAACCTCTTAGTTTTTTATTAGATATACATTTAGTGATGCTTCCTAGCTTCAACTTTAGTCTCATTGACATCAATGCATGACTAAGTGAAAATTAGACGAGTGGAAGTTAGGATTCACCACTTCGTAGAGAGTTACTGCCACCCCGCTCCCGACATGTACTATTTGGTTGTTTATCCATTGTCCCCAATCACCCACACCCTTGTCTATCGTCATTAGGACAACAATGTACAGTGGGGAAAAAAAGTATTTAGTCAGCCACCAATTGTGCAAGTTCTCCCACTTAAAAAGATGAGAGAAGCCTGTAATTTTCATCATAGGTACACGTCAACTATGACAGACAAATTGAGAAAAGAAATTCCAGAAAATCACATTGTAGGATTTTTAATGAATTTATTTGCAAATTATGGTGAAAAATAAGTATTTGGTCACCTACAAACAAGCAAGATTTCTGGCTCTCACAGACCTGTAACTTCTTCTTTAAGAGGCTCCTCTGTCCTCCACTCGTTACCTGTATTAATGGCACCTGTTTGAACTTGTTATCAGTATAAAATACACCTGTCCACAACCTCAAATAGTCACACTCCAAACTCCACTATGGCCAAGACCAAAGAGCTGTCAAAGGACACCAGAAACAAAATTGTAGACCTGCACCAGGTTGGGAAGACTGAATCTACAATAGGTAAGCAGCTTGGTTTGAAGAAATCAACTGTGGGAGCAATTATTAGGAAATGGAAGACATACAAGACCACTGATAATCTCCCTCGATCTGGGGCTCCACGCAAGATCTCACCCCGTGGGGTCAAAATGATCACAAGAACAGTGAGCAAAAATCCCAGAACCACACGGGGGGACCTAGTGAATGACCTGCAGAGAGCTGGGACCAAAGTAACAAAGCCTACCATCAGTAACACACTACGCCGCCAGGGACTCAAATCCTGTAGTGCCAGACGTGTCCCCCTGCTTAAGCCAGTACATGTCCAGGCCCGTCTGAAGTTTGCTAGAGTGCATTTGGATGATCCAGAAGAGGATTGGGAGAATGTCATATGGTCAGATGAAACCAAAATAGAACTTTTTGGTCAAAACTCAACTCGTCGTGTTTGGAGGACAAAGAATGCTGAGTTGCATCCAAAGTACACCATACCTACTGTGAAGCATGGGGTTGGAAACATCATACTTTGGGGCTGTTTTTCTGCAAAGGGACCAGGACGACTGAGCCGTGTAAAGGAAAGAATGAATGGGGCCATGTATCGTGAGATTTTGAGTGAAAACCTCCTTCCATCAGCAAGGGCATTGAAGATGAAATGTGGCTGGGTCTTTCAGCATGACAATGATCCCAAACACACCGCCCGGGCAACGAAGGAGTGGCTTCGTAAGAAGCATTTCAAGGTCCTGGAGTGGCCTAGCCAGTCTCCAGATCTCAACCCCATAGAAAATCTTTGGAGGGAGTTGAAAGTCCGTGTTGCCCAGCGATAGCCCCAAAACATCACTGCTCTAGAGGAGATCTGCATGGAGGAATGGGCCAAAATACCAGCAACAGTGTGTGAAAACCTTGTGAAGACTTACAGAAAATGTTTGACCTGTGTCATTGCCAACAAAGGGTATATAACAAAGTATTGAGAAACTTTTGTTATTGACCAAATACTTATTTTCCACCATAATTTGCAAATAAATTCATAAAAAATCCTACAATGTGATTTTCTGGAGAAAAAAAAATCTCATTTTGTCTGTGTACCTATGATGAAAATTACAGGCGTCTCTCATCTTTTTAAGTGGGAGAACTTGCACAATTGGTGGCTGACTAAATATTTTTTTCCCCCACTGTATATGTCTTTCTGACGACTCCCTCTTGCTCTGCTTTGTGTAACACAGAAGTTCTTTGAAAACCTCAATCCAATGGAGGACAAGGCAGAGAAGGAGTTTGCTGACTATCTGTTCAACAAGTCGCTGGAGATCGAGCCTCGGAATGCCCGGTCGTTGCCTCGATTTGTAAGTGTCTTGTTCCTCTCCTTACGGTTCACATGATTATCCTCTCTCGGACTCCTTATGCAGCTTGATTAGTTGTTGTATTTCAAACCTTTGTTAGAATGACATTGGAACTTCATGAGTTAAGATGAAAAGTACTATTTGTCCATTATTCATTTTTGTATATTTTCATAATTTAGCAGACTCTCTTATCCAGAGTGAGTTACAGTAGTGAGTTCATACATTTTCATACTGGCTCCCCGTGGGAATCGATCCCACAACCCTGACGTTGCAAGCGCCATGCTCTACCAACTGAGCGGCACTGGACCACACTGAGCCACGCTTAAGCATGTGTGGCTCCATGTATACTCTTAAGCAGTGATGTCTCATGACATTTCCAACACACCTGGTTCTCTTTACCCAAGAAGATACAAAGCTAACTCAGACACGCACAATACATGTGCACACACACTGACTGATGCAATAATAGAAATCCACAAGAAAAATATGGAAAGCTAACTCAGACACATATAATGGCACAGACTAGACAAGCACATATGTACCACATGTGTACCAAAAGGTGGGGCTGTTGTCAACACTTTGCAAACTGGCAATAAGTAGCTGACAAATAACACTTAATTAAGTCCACATTTCCAAATGGAATAAGTAGGCTTCTGCAAATGTTCAACTTATTTGCTGGACTTACAAGCACGTGGGAATACAATAACAGACAAAAACTTGTAGTAGTTTAATTTTAGCTAACATCATGGTTCGTTTGAACTTTGCTGGAACAGCTGTTTGACAGTGTCATCTTCTGTGTCTGCGCTCACTTCATACCTGACAACAGTGCAGCGTTTTGTCGATCATCGCCATCTGGTGTTCAGAGTTATAACTGCAAACCAGGGGCTCTGGATAGGTTTAATAAGAGCGGCTAAAATCCTATGCTAACCGCAGGGGGTATTACTTTGAATTGCATTGAATGAGGCTGCTTGAGAAGCGCTCTGAAATGCTGGAACTACGTTGCCGATTTTCGGCACTTTTTCAATTTTGTAATCTAAATGCAGCTATTTATATACACATAAACTTGATATTATTACAATATTTTATAATTATATTACTTTTTTGTAAATCCATTTTTATCTCATTGCTGCCAGGTGGGGCGGCGTCCGAGCGCTCTATATGGACGCAACGCCCCTGCTATTAAGGTAGAAAAAAGACTGAAAATTTGTCAGCAGAATTGATACCTATAACAATTTCAGGTAACTGCCAAAATAAAGGAAACACTTGAGTAAATGAGGGAAATAAGGTATATTGAAAGCAGTTGCTTCCACACAGGTGTTCCTGAGCTAATTAAGCAATTAACATCCCATCATGCTTAGGGTCATGTATAAAAATGCCCAGTTGCCCATTATTTTGGCTACCATGGCTAGAAGAAGAGATCTCAGTGACTTTGAAAGAGGTGTCTCAAAGGTGCATAGAGTGTATAAAGGGAGTGTGTGTGTGTGTGTCAGTCACCAGATCTCAACCCAATTGAACACTTATGAGAGATTCTGGAACGGCACCAAATTATGGAATTTCTCATGGAAGAATGGTGTCACATCCCTCCAATAAAGTTCTAAACACTTGCAGAATCTATGCCAAGGCATATTGAAGCTGTTCTGACTGCCTTTGGTGGCTCCACACCCTATTAAGACACTTTATGTTGGTGTTTGTTTATTTTGGCCGTTACCTGTAGGTACCTCACCAACCAGATAGTCCCTCAATCTCTGACATTTAATTGATCAATTAGCTACCAGATAGAAAAGAACCAGCAGTACTTGAGGGCTGAGGGTCTGTAGTTGAGTAGCCCTGATAAACATTGTAGAAGTGTTGCCCTGACTCCTCCTTCACCTCTCTTCCCCCCCCCCTCTCTCCCTTTCTCTTTCCAGCCCAAGAAGTACAACTGCCCCCTCAAGTCGCCCGGCGTGCGACCGTCCTCGGTGCGCCCGGGCACCATGCGCCATCCGACGCCACTGCAGAATGAGCCGCGCAAGATCAGCTACAGCCGCATCCCTGACAGCGAGATGGAGAGCGCCGCCTCGGCGCCCAACTCGCCGCGCACTCCCCTCACGCCGCCGCCGGCCTCGGCTGCCTCCAGCTCCACGGACATTGGCAGCGTGTTCGACTCGCCCCAGGGCCCCTCCAGCCCCTTCCACTCAAGTAGGTGGTCCTTCGAGCCGGACGGGGGAGCGGGTTGGGTGGGGATCAGAGGGGAGGTTGGGAGGAGCGCAGTCAGAGCTTATGAGGAAGTGTTTGAGAGTTTGTTAAACACAGTTTGAGATTTTGAATTTAAGGGAGTACCTAAAGGAAATCGCCCTGTTTAAAAACTGTCAAAATGCTTCCTTCCTCCCCTCCTTGGAGTAATCACTGATCTAAGATGATAAGTGGTTAGATAGGTTTAATGCAAAGTGTTCAACTTCTTAGCTTTCACCGATCCAGTCATGTCAGATCAGTGATTACTCCAAGGAAGGGAGGAAGGAACAATGCATGCAAGACCAGTCAGAGTGCAATTGAGTGTTATCGCTGTGAAATGTTTGACGCCGACATGGATAATGCTAGTATTCCGATTTTATCCGTTCTGAGCACAGCCAACGGAATACAACACAACACAACCACTTGCCCTGAAGATACTAACTCTGAACTAACCCATTCTACATTACCCTGTAACTCGCATTATATCAGTAACTTTCCCATTTTCAGAACTCCGTTATAACAAGGTGTGTGTGGGGAGGTGATGACACCCACAGTCCTTTCAGAATTGTGAACAGTGAACACATAAAGGGGTTAATGGGTGATAGGTTGGGTGGTCCGAAATGAAACTAGTCCATCCGCCTCAGTCTCTCCTCCTCTCAGGGCCTTTTCTCTCTCTTCTCTTCTCTTCTCTTTTCTCTCCTTCGGCCTCTCCCTCCGTCCAGACTGCGACAGCATCTTTGCCCCGGTCTCCTTACCACACGGCCCACGTTAGTATGACCCTCTCAAAGCCTTCCTGTTGTCAGTGTCCCCTCACCACCCCTCCACCCACACCCCATCCAAGCTACTACATCAACCCGCCCCCCGCCTCTCACTCATTCTGACCCTCCCAAGCCCAACTTGCCTCTCCCTACCCGCATGCAACTGACATCCACCTCATTACTCCCATCTCCGCCCACCATTGCGCCTGTCTCCATGGCAAAAAACTCTCTGTCGTCTGTGTGTGTTTCGTAGCTCCAAGTAGTCGTTGCCCACAGATACAGATCTAGGATCAGTTTACCCCGCTTTGAATCCTGACTCTAACCAGTATACTGGCCAGCTAAACTGACCTTAGATCAGTGTCACCCCCTCCTGTTCTCCTGTCCTGAATTCATTGTCATTGTGAGGTGTAAGCATCCTTGTACAACATCACTCTGTGGTATATAGTTAGTAGTAGTTGTATGTAGTAGAAACCGTAGTAATATGCATTATTGAAGTTGGTCAACGTGATTGCTTCCTCGAACATAATACTTTAGTGGTGTCTTTGTATACCGTTCCCGAAAGGAGAGTGTCTATTACCCATCCATTCATCATCCTCTTTCTCTAGTTTTTCATTTTCCAAGTTTTCAATGCTTGTTTTTACTCCATTCTTCGTGGGCCTGAATGTCTGCAGATATTTTCATCCTTTGAAGTCAGTGTATGATTAAGACCTAGGAAACAGTCAAGTGCCAGGCAAAATAGAGAACCCCAGACACTCAGTTGCCCATCCCTGAGTTGTAGAGTCCTGTATGGGATGGATTTGGGGAATTAGGGTTAAATATGTGTGATTACTGTCTTCTTGTAAGGCTTAGTTTGAGTTAACCTCATTTCCTTCTATTCCAGGGTCCTCCTCGGTTTCCTCCATGGTGAGTCTCCACAGGAGCACTGAAGACGCCACCGTCCCCCCACCTGTGCCCCCTCGTAGACGCCCCGAATCCGCCCCCACTGAATCTTCCCCTTCGAAGGTGACTCTATTTTTACCTGTTTGCGACCTAAAGTTTTTCTGAGACTGTACTGTACCATTAGGATGATTCTCGATTGATTGATTGATTGATTGATTGATTGATTGATTGATTGATTGATTGATTCAAGAGTGTAGATGTGGAATGCTAAATATCCAATGAAACACAGCTAAGTTCCACTGTGAGTAATTTCTGGAGATTTGGATGACATTTCCGAGAGTTTGTCGAGTCATACTCCCTCACTCTCCATAACGTTTGTGCTTCTCCTCCTTTCTCCTTTTCCACCTGCACGTCTCTCACATTCCAGATGATGTCAAAGCACTTGGACAGCCCCCCCGCCATCCCCCCGCGGCAGCCCACCACCACCAAGGTCTACTCGCCGCGCTACTCGCTCTCGACCGAGCGCACCTCCGTGTCGGAGCCGCCTGACAGCCCACCCACCCTGCCGCCGCGGGAGCCCGTGAGAACGCCGGACGTCTTCTCCAGCTCCAACAGCCCCCTGCACCTGCAGCCACCCCCGCAGGGCCGCGTCCGCAGCAGCGAACCCACGCTGAGCCAGACCTTCTTCCCCCCCTCGCCGTTCGGCCCGCTCACCCCGCCGCCGCCCCCCACTCCCTCGCCCTCGCTGGGGCCGCGCAAGCACCTGCCCTCCCCGCCCTTGCCACTGCTGGGGCCCGGCGGCCCAGACTGCTACGGCGACTCAGCCCTCCTCTCTCCGGGGGGTGCATCTGGGCCCCCTGTGCCCCCCCGCCAGAGCACCAGCAGCGCCACCGCTCAAGTCATCCCCAAGCTCCCCCCCAAAACGTACAAAAGGGAGTCGGTGTCACACCCATCCCTAGTGCATCGGGACGGCCCGCCCCTGCTGGAGAATGCCAACCCCTCTTAAAAAGACTTGTGTATGTGATTTGGGGGGTGGGGGAAATGAGCGAACACTAAAAACTTTAGACTTGAACAAAAACAAAATTAATTGTGATGTTGACTTTGAGAAGAAGAAAAAGACAATGCCAGTGTAGGTTCTTAGCTACCTGGAAAAATAATCATGTGCCCTTATAAAAAAAAAAAAAATACTTAAACGAAAGATGATTGTCCTTTTTCATTCAAGTGCAGACCATTGGAGATTCCCTATAAAAACCCTTTCGGGGTGGGGTATCTTACTGTTTGTATGTTTGTTTGTTTTGTTGTGTGTGTATGTACAGAATGTCGTTTGTCATCGTCCAATGTTTATTTGGCTTGGTAATTTTTTAAAAGTGAATTGATTGCAGCATTACTTGTCTATGAGCTCGGTAGCCTACCCATGCACATACAGCTTGAACCATGATGAACCAGGACCACACAAGTCCAATGCACGCTGGATGACGGGAAGATAAAGACTGTAGACCAGTTTGAACAGACTCCAGGAGAAATCCACAAACTTAATAGTGTTTTAACTCACTGTATATGGGCTAAACAATCTACTAGAGTGGCCCATATTGACCAGAGAGGACTCAAGCTATCACAGTGTTGCAAACCCATTCAACTCCCCCATAACAAATGTCTGCCGTTCAATCCACCTCACTCAGATCGAAAAAGGGATTTGGGAAATCATGTTGTTAAATGGTGTTTAAGGCTTTGTGTAGAGACTCAATCCGATGCGAGCGTTTTTTTTGTGCCAGTAGATCGACCAGAGTACCGTGATTTAAGGCTGGGTTTCCCAAACTCGGTCCTGGGTGCACGTTTTGGTTTTTGCCCTAGCACTACACAGCTGATTCAAATAATCCAATCTTAATGATTAGTTATTTGAATCAGATGTGTAATGCTAGGGCGAAAACCAAAATGTGGGGGGCCCAGGACCGAGTTTGGGAAACCCTGATTTAAGGTACCCATCCACACCAAAGAGGTACTTTTCAAGCATTCAAGAAACACAAGAAGTGATTGTTCTTATGTTCGTGTTAATACTTGTATGTTCTGATTCATTTCTGCCAATGAGTATGTAAAGAAAATTACGATTTACTTCTTTAAACAAGGGAATAAAAGTGTTTCTACCACTACGCTGTAAGTCCACTATGAAACTAGTGAAGAGCTGGCTACCGCCCTGAATGCAAAGGCCCTGTTAAATATTTTTTGAATGATTCCTTCCTTCCTCGAAGTGGTCACTGATCTGACATGACTGAAGCTGATCGGGTTGTGTACTGGAGACCTTGCTCTATCAGTGACATCTTAAAGAGGCTGTATGGAAATGTAGTTGCTAATTGTTTACCTCAAATTTCAGCTTGAGTCTTGCCAATAAGAGCGTCTTATCCAGAGCGACTTACAGTGGTGATTGCATACGTTTTTCATACTTTTACGTACTGGGCCCCTGTGGGAATCGAACCCACAACCCTGGCATTGCAAGCGCCATGCTCTACCAAATGAGCCACACATTACAATTTCTTAACTCATGAAACCAAACAATCCTTAGTTTTAGCCTACAATATGCTTTTGCTCATAGGTGTCGGGAGATGTGCCCCTTTCTGTCCAATGAGATCATTTATGGGCACGGTTCGAATTACACAGGCAATATTTCTGCCAATTCAGGGGACACCATTTGACTCGAGTGCACCCCAGAGGCAATCATTCCATATAACCCCTTTTTAAATGAAGGATGAAGGTATGCCTTTTTAAAGCATCCAAAAAGGGCCATAGCAAAATGCAATTGAATTACTAGAGCTACCTAGATCGCTAAAGATGAATGACTAGCCACAAAGACTTGTTCTTTGTCCTTATTTTGCTTGATCATGAATACAATACATTTGATCAAAGGTAAACCACATTCCAGTCAAATGTTACCAACTCACTATGGAATGGTCATACAGTTACAATACATCTTGAATACACCACATTTTAATTAAGAGAACAATAGCATGTGACTGTGGCAATAGTTTGTCAAATCAAACAACTAGGTGTACAGTGAGGGAAAAAAGTATTTGATCCCCTTCTGATTTTGTACGTTTACCCACTGACAAAGACATGATCAGTCTATAATTTTAATGGTAGGTTTATTTGAACAGTGAGAGACAGAATAACAACAAAAAAATCCAGAAAAACGCATGTCAAAAATGTTATAAATTGATAGGCATTTTAATGAGGGAAATAATTATTTGACCCCCTCTCAATCAGAAAGATTTCTGGCTCCCAGGTGTCTTTTATACAGGTAACGAGCTGAGATTAGGAGCACACTCTTAAAGGGAGTGCTCCTAATCTCAGCTTGTTACCTGTATAAAAGACACCTGTCCACAGAAGCAATCAATCAATCAGATTCCAAACTCTCCACCATGGCCAAGACCAAAGAGCTCTCCAAGGATGTCAGGGACAAGATTGTAGACCTACACAAGGCTGGAATGGGCTACAAGACCATCGCCAAGCAGCTTGGTGAGAAAGTGACAACAGTTGGTGCGATTATTCGCAAATGGAAGAAACACAAAAGACCTGTCAATCTCCCGCGGCCTGGGGCTCCATGCAAGATCTCACCTCGTGGAGTTGCAATGATCATGAAAACGGTGAGGAATCAGCCCAGAATTACACGTGAGGATCTTGTCAATGATCTCAAGGCAGCTGGGACCATATTCACCAAGAAAACAATTGGCAACACACTACGCCGTGAAGGACTGAAATCCTGCAGCGCCCGCAAGGTCCCCCTGCTCAAGAAAGCACATATACATGCCCGTCTGAAGTTTGCCAATGAACATCTGAATGATTCAGAGGAGAACTGGGTGAAAGTGTTGTGGTCAGATGAGACCAAAATCAAGCTCTTTGCCATCAACTCAACTCGCCGTGTTTGGAGGAGGAGGAATGCTGCCTATGACCCCAAGAACACCATCCCCACCGTCAAACATGGAGGTGGAAACATTATGCTTTGAGGGTGTTTTTCTGCTAAGGGGACAGGACAACGTCACCGCATCAAAGGGACGATGGACAGGGCCATGTACCATCAAATCTTGGGTGAGAACCTCCTTGGGTGAGAACCTCCAAGGCAACAAAGGAGTGGCTCAAGAAGAAGCACATTAAGGTCCTGGAGTGGCCTAGCCAGTCTTCAGACCTTAATCGCATAGAAAATCTGTGGAGGGAGCTGAAGGTTCGAGTTGCCAAACGTTAGGCTCGAAACCTTAATGACTTGGAGAAGATCTGCAAAGAGGAGTGGGACAAAATCCCTCCTGAGATGTGTGCAAACCTGGTGGCCAACTACAAGAAACGTCTGACATCTGTGATTGCCAACAAGGGTTTTGCCACCAAGTACTAAGTAATGTTTTGCAGAGGGGTCAAATACTTACTTCCCTCATTAAAATGCAAATCAATTTATAACATTTTTGACATACGTTTTTCTGGATTTTTTTGTTGTTATTCTGTCTCTCACTGTTCAAATAAACCTAACATTAAAATTATAGACTGATCATGTCTTTGTCAGTGGGCAAACGTACAAAATCAGCAGGGGATCAAATACTTTTTTCCCTCACTGTACTTTCAAATCATTTTGGTTTATTTGAAGAAGTACAGTGGGGAAAAAAAGTATTTAGTCAGCCACCAATTGTGCAAGTTCTCCCACTTAAAAATATGAGAGAGGTCTGTAATTTTCATCATAGGTACACGTCAACTATGACAGACAAAATGAGAGAAAAAAATCCAGAAAATCACATTGTAGGATTTTTAATGAATTTATTTGCAAACTATGGTGGAAAATAAGTATTTGGTCAATAACAAAAGTTTCTCAATACTTTGTTATATACCCTTTGTTGGCAATGACACAGGTCAAACGTTTTCTGTAAGTCTTCACAAGGTTTTCACACACTGTTGCTGGTATTTTGGCCCATTCCTCTATGCAGATCTCCTCTAGAGCAGTGATGTTTTGGGGCTGTCGCTGGGCAACACGGACTTTCAACTCCCTCGAAAGATTTTCTATGGGGTTGAGATCTGGAGACTGGCTAGGACACTCCAGGACCTTGAAATGCTTCTTACGAAGCCACTCCTTCGTTGCCCGGGCGGTGTGTTTGGGATCATTGTCATGCTGAAAGACCCAGCCACGTTTCATCTTCAATGCCCTTGCTGATGGAAGGAGGTTTTCACTCAAAATCTCACGATACATGGCCCCATTCATTCTTTCCTTTACACGGATCAGTTGTCCTGGTCCCTTTGCAGAAAAACAGCCCCAAAGCATGATGTTTCCACCCCCATGCTTCACAGTAGGTATGGTGTTCTTTGGATGCAACTCAGCATTCTTTGTCCTCCAAACACGACGAGTTGAGTTTTTACCAAAAAGTTATATTTTGGTTTCATCTGACCATATGACATTCTCCCAATCCGCTTCTGGATCATCTAAATGCACTCTAGCAAACTTCAGACGGGCCTGGACATGTACTGGCTTAAGCAGGGGGACACGTCTGGCACTGCAGGATTTGAGTCCATGGCGGCGTAGTGTGTTACTGATGGTAGGCTTTGTTACTTTGGTCCCAGCTCTCTGCAGGTCATTCACTAGGTCCCCCCGTGTGGTTCTGGGATTTTTGCTCACCGTTCTTGTGATCATTTTGACCCCACGGGGTGAGATCTTGCGTGGAGCCCCAGATCGAGGGAGATTATCAGTGGTCTTGTATGTCTTCCATTTCCTAATAATTGCTCCCACAGTTGATTTCTTCAAACCAAGCTGCTTACTTATTTCAGATTCAGTCTTCCCAGCCTGGTGCAGGTCTACAATTTTGTTTCTGGTGTCCTTTGACAGCTCTTTGGTCTTGGCCATAGTGGAGTTTGGAGTGTGACTGTTTGAGGTTGTGGACAGGTGTCTTTTATACTGATAACAAGTTCAAACAGGTGCCATTAATACAGGTAACGAGTGGAGGACAGAGGAGCCTCTTAAAGAAGAGGTTACAGGTCTGTGAGAGCCAGAAATCTTGCTTGTTTGTAGGTGACCAAATACTTATTTTCCACCATAATTTGCAAATAAATTCATAAAAAATCCTACAATGTGATTTTCTGGAGAAAAAAAATCTCAATTTGTCTGTCATAGTTGACGTATACCTATGATGAAAATTACAGGCCTCATCTTTTTAAGTGGGAGAACTTGCACAATTGGTGGCTGACTAAATACCTTTTTCCCCCACTGTACAAGTATTCCACCTTCAAGTTATGCTATGGTTTGTTCCCTGGGGTCAAAATGTGGGCTGTGAGTCACCCAAATGGCACCCCATTCCATACACAGCGCACTACTTTTGACGAGCCCTATGGACTCTGGTCAAAAGTAGTGCACTATATAGGGAATAAGGTGCCGTTTGGGACGCACCCATGATGAATAACCTAAAGTAATTAACCTGGGTTTGTCGTCTTCATTGTAATCATTCTTGGCTATTCTCCCATAGATAGGGTCATACTGTAAGTTGCTTTCAAAAACATTCACATTCAAGGTTCCGTGATGGATCAACCGACGGCAATATCAGTGTACGTACCAATATTCCATCTAGGAAACTAAAAATGACCATTTAAGGAAAGTTACTTGAATTTAGCAACCAGGTTGTATGTGGGTACTGTATGTATGTTATCATCTCCTTGACAGTGACTCGGGTGTTTACCAGAAATACTGTGAAAAAGCCTTGGCAACAGAAGGCCTCTTTAACCCACAACACCTTGATCCAGTGTCCGAAAAGCAATAATTGTGCCGTATCGGGAATAAACATATACTGCTGACCATGACTTAGAAGCGTTTAAGTCAAGACTGCAGCAGTGAGATTTGCAGTCAGGTAAAATTAGATGAGTAAATGAATTTCTTTCAAATCAAATCAAATGTTATTGGCCACATGCGCAGAATACAACAGGTGCAGACATTACAGTGAAATGCTTACTTACAGCCCTTAACCAACAGTGCATTTATTTTTTAATAAAAAAGTAAAATAAAACAACAACAAAAAAGTGTTGAGAAAAAAAGAGCAGAAGTCAAATAAAATAACAGTAGGAAGGCTATATATACAGGGGGGTACCGGTGCAGATTCAATGTGCGGGGGCACCGGCTAGTTGAGGTAGTTGAAGTAATATGTACATGTGGGTACAGTTAAAGTGACTATGCATAAATAATTAACAGAGTAGCAGCAGTGTAAAAAGATGGGGTGGGGGGGCAGTGCAAATAGTCCGGGTAGCCATGATTAGCTGTTCAGGAGTCTTATGGCTTGGGGGTAGAAGCTGTTGTGAAGTCTTTTGGACCTAGACTTGGCACTCCGGTAACGCTTGCCGTGCGGTAGCAGAGAGAACAGTCTATGACTAGGGTGGCTGGAGTCTTTGACAATTTTGAGGGCCGTCCTCTGACACCGCCTGGTATAGAGGTCCTGGATGGCAGGAAGCTTGGCCCCAGTGTACTGGGCCGTACGCACTACCCTCTGTAGTGCCTTGCGGTCGGAGGCCGAGCAGTTGCCATACCAGGCAGTGATGCAACCAGTCAGGATGCTCTCGATGGTGCAGCTGTAGAATTTTTTGAGGATCTGAGGACCCATGCCAAATCTTTTAAGTCTCCTGAGGGGGAATAGGCTTTGTCGTGCCCTCTTCACGACTGTCTTGGTGTGTTTGGACCATGACAGTTCGTTGGTGATGTGGACACCAAGGAACTTGAAGCTCTCAACCTGTTCCACTACAGCCTCGTCGATGAGAATGGGGGCGTGCTCAGTCCTCTTTTTTTTCCTGTAGTCCACAATCATCTCCTTTGTCTTGGTCACGTTGAGGGAGAGGTTGTTATCCTGGCACCACACGGCCAGGTCTCTGACCTCCTCCCTATAGGCTGTCTCATCGTTGTCGGTGATCAGGCCTACCACTGTTGTGTCGTCGGCAAACTTAATGATGGTGTTGGAGTCGTGCCTGGCCATGCAGTCATGGGTGAACAGGGAGTACAGGAGGGGACTGAGCACGCACCCCTGAGGGGCCCCCGTGTTGAGGATCAGTGTGGCAGATGTGTTGTTACCTACCCTTACCACCTGGGGGCGGCCCGTCAGGAAGTCCAGGATCCAGTTGCAGAGGGAGGTGTTTAGTCCCAGGATCCTTAGCTTAGTGATGAGCTTTGAGGGCACTATGGTGTTGAATGCTGAATTGTAGTCAATGAAAAGCATTCTCACGTAGGTGTTCCTCTTGTCCAGGTGGGAAAGGGCAGTGTGGAGTGCAATAGAGATTGCATCATCTGTGGATCTGTTGGGGCGGTATGCAAATTGGAGTGGGTCTAGGGTTTCTGGGATAATGCTGTTGATGTGAGCCATGACCAGCCTTTCAAAGCACTTCATGGCTACAGACGTCAGTGCTACGGGTCGGTAGTCATTTAGGCAGGTTATCTTAGTGTCCTTGGGCACGGGGACTATGGTGGTCTGCTTGACACATGTTGGTATTACAGACTCAGTCAGGGACATATTGAAAATGTCAGTGAAGACACTTGCCAGTTGGTCAGCACATGCTCGGAGTACACGTCCTGGTAATCCGTCCGGCCCTGCGGCCTTGTGAATGTTGACCTGCTTAAAAGTCTTACTCACATTGGCTAAGGAGAGCGTGATCACATAGTCATCCGGAACAGCTGGTGCTCTCATGCATGCTTCAGTGTTGCTTGCCTCAAAGCGAGCATAGAAGTGGTTTAGCTCGTCTGGAAGTCTTGTGTCACTGGGCAGCTCGCGGCTGTGCTTCCCTTTGTAGTCTGTAATAGTTTTCAAGCCCTGCCACATCCGACGAGCGTCAGAGCTATGTTGAGTTAGATTGTCAACAGACACTCATATTTCACTGTCACAAACTACATACACACACTCAGGTTAGGAATAACCAATTTAGCCATTAGTTGAATGGGGCACTTAGGGGATAAGTGCTAGGGGATCATTTGGTTGACTCTGATTAATGTTAGAGTTGTACTGAAGGTCCTGACTCGGTGGAGCTGGTCACCTAGAGACTGGCTAATATGTGTGATTTGAGCGTATCTGATAGTACTGGGAGTTGATTACGCAGTTTCAGGAGGAAACCTTTAATCAGACGACAGACCCCATCCACAGCTGGAATCTTTCTAAGCAGTAACTTCCGGACACAACCTTCCATCATCTTGCCCAATCAGGCTTCCTGCACAATGTGGGCGCCAGCTCAACCTCATTCCATCACTTGGGGCTGGCCATGCCAGCAGGGGGGCCAGCACAACTACGGCCGGGGATTGGCACTGCCAGCAGGCTCAACACACCCCCAGTCTACAACTGGGGGCTGATCCTGCCAGGAGGCCAGCTACCAACCTCGGTCCACGGTCGGGGGCTGGCAACTCATACCCTACTACCACCCCTTCCAACGTGTTTGTCAGATGGCAAGAAGCCAAACTAGTGAAATGTGGTTTCCCATAATGATATTACATCATCATGACCTTGGTTTATCTGGAATGATGCCACTAGTCTGTAACGTGTTTGTAACTGTGTATGGTAACACGTGTTTGTAACTGTGTATTATGGCATAGTACTAGTTTATTATTGGGTTAACATTAAACAGTCTGTAACCGTATCCTATACAGTATTTATATCAATGCAAGGTTATCAGAACAATAAGATGCATTGAAAAACGTTAAGCTACAGTATGACTGCAGTTGAGGCCTATCATTGTGGGGCACAATGTTATACTTTATTGGCTGTGACATTACATAAAACAAATCTTCTCTGTGTCAAGTGCCCATTCCAAATTGCCCCCAACATCTGTGAAGTTGTAGAGCTCTGGAGGACTACTTAGTTATAACACACAATGTAATATGTATTGTTGGTAGGGGTGGACGGTATCCAGATTTTCATATCGTCATACCATCCTTCTCTCATACT
Organism: Coregonus lavaretus; assembly: GCF_964263955.1. NCBI lineage: Eukaryota > Metazoa > Chordata > Actinopteri > Salmoniformes > Salmonidae > Coregonus > Coregonus lavaretus. The sequence continues at coordinate 11,544,636 of NC_139993.1, forward strand.
GGTATATACGGTATTACCGGCTTGGTACACAAGGTTGCGCCAAAAAAAAACGCTAAAAACGCCATTGGGCGTCTATTACCAGAATGCTAACAAAATTTGCACAAGTTATAGCAAATTTCAATGGAGGCTGCTCGCTAAATATGCTAACGAGCAGAACGTTATTCACATATAGGTAGGAGCTACCGAATGTCATTTTTTGTGAGTTTGGACATTTACAAGCGAATGTGAACTAGAGACATTGTGCAAATGAACAAAGTTTTGACGCATTCTTGTCTGAAGGAAGAACAGTACTAGCTCAGGAGCAGCATGTGTAGGCCTCAGATTTTTAGAACTAAACCAAGATAGACCACAGCTCGTAGTTTCCAACGGGAACAAATGAGTCATAGTGGGCAGAACAAGCAAGGTGGTGGGCAGAGCCAAGCACGAGCTACCGAGATCCTATTGGCGCGTTCTAGCGAAATTTGCATATTTCAATTAGGGAACACCTACTCTGTGAAGTGCGCGTTTTTAAAACTTTGGCAAAGGGTAAAGTCTACAAAACGTAGTCCACTCTGTTCGTAACAGATTGTAGTTTTGGGAACAGAAAACTGTATTGAGATCAAATATTTCATTGATGAGAAAATTTGCAGAATGTCGGCCAAAATCCATCTCGTTCCTTCATCGTCCACTGCCAGCCACTTGGCTTCCTCTCAGAGTGGAAACGCCAAGCGGATGCTTCACATTATACTTCTGGTGAAATATCTGCCTCATTGTTCTTTCTGTGTGTAGGCTGTGTCTGTGTGGAGTCTGGAGTTGCTAGGGCAACGGGCCTGCCTGCTCTGCTCAGAGAAGAGGGGAGAGAAGAAGAGGAGACATGAGAAGAAGGGCCGAGAACAGAAAGGAGAAACACAAGGGAATCAAGATAGTGGCAGCTGTACAAATAACTCATCCAAAGGGCTTTGACTTCTCAAACATGGCAATTAGCTAACACAATATGATGCCCCATCACCTTATTAATTCAGCCACTTACTTAGATTAAATAGCAAGTTACATTTAGGGGTCACATTAATGCAGAATTCTGTGTTTTTCACGCAGGAAAAAATGATAAAACGCATAAAAAAATATCTTGCTGTGTTTTGTAAACGCAGAAATAAAAAATGCTTCTTATTGTAATTTCTGCTTGGCATCAGACTAATTTTGTGGGTCAGTTGCACTTCTCCACTCAGATGAGAATTCACAAACAGGCATTCTATGAGCAGATGTAACAGTGTTGCTTCCTCTCCTCTCCCCTACCTGGGCTTGAACCAGGGACCCTCTGCACACATCGACAACAGTCACCCTCAAAGCACCGTTACCCGTCGCTCCACAAAAGCGCGCACCGCTAACTAGCTAGCCATTTCACACCGGTTACACAGACAGCGCTCTGACTGATGTGTAGCTATACTGAACAAAAATATAAATGCAACATGCAACAATTTCAACGATTTTACTGAGTTACAGTTCATATAAGGAAATCAGTCAATTGAAATAAATAAATTAGGCCCTAATCTATGGCTTTCACATGACTGGGCAGGGGCGCAGCCATGGGTGGGCCTGGGAGGGCATAGGCCCACCCACTGGGGAACCAGGCCCAGCCAATCAAAATGTGTTTTTCCTCACCAAAGGGCTTTATTACAGACATAAATACTCCTCAGTTTTATCAGCTGTCTGGGTGGCTGGTCTCAGATGATCCCGCAGGTGAAGAAGCTGAAAGTGGAGGACCTGGGCTGGCGTGGTTACACGTGGTCTGTGGTTGTGAGGCCGGTCGGACGAACTGCCAAATTCTCTAAAACGATGTTGGAGGCTGCTTATGGTAGAGAAATTAACATTCAGTTCTCTGGCAACAGCTCTGGCGGACTTTCCTGCAGTCAGCATGCACGCTCCCTCAAACTTGAGACATCAGTGGCATTGTGTTGTGTGACAAAACTGCATGTTTTATAGTGGCCTTTTATTGTCCCCAGCACAAGCTGCACCTGTGTAATGATCATGCTGTTTAATCAGCTTCTTGATATGCCACACCTGTCAGGTGGATGGATTATCTTGGCAAATGAGAAATGCTCACTAACAGGGAAGTAAACAAGTTTGTGCACAAAATTTGAGAGCAATAAGCTTTGGAAAATTTCTGGGATCTTTTATTTCAGCTCATGAAACATGGGACCAACACTTTACACGTTGCGTTTATGTATTTGTTCAGTATACATTTCTCCAGTACTTTTCTTGGTGTAGCCAGCCTACTCTGGTAAAATGCAAGATTAACTTTGAGCAAAACATTAGAAAATGTAGCAGGCCCTATTTCTATGATAAACATTAGATGGCCCAGCATTGTTTTTGCATAAAATACTTCGCTTTTTCATTGTAAGCTCATTTACTTGTGTGGCTGCCAGCCAAATAGCATTGCACTTCTGTTGTCATCTGATGAAAATGAAGCTATTTTCTGCCGAATGTGTTGCACTAATGTATTTTCTGTGAAGGAAACTATAGTTGCACGTCCCTGATCACTCTATTGAAGCAAACTTTAAATATAAAATGCAGACCTGTCAATACACACCTGGACTCACCTGCTCCCATTGTGCTATTTACAAACAAACACAACTGGCTCAACTATTCTGGGGAACTACAGTACGGTAAGCTTCATAATGTAAAATAATGTGACAGGTGAAATGAAAAACGCGATCTGCTTTATGTCTTAACGTATTGCACAAGTTGACTCCAGGTATTTACTTAAAAAGTAGCTACAAGTATTAAAATGTATTGAAAAACTTCAAAGAAAGTTTCAATGGTATTAATGGTATTGAAAAACCATCCCGTGGCTTTTGATTGGAGATAGTTTGATTAATTAAAGTTTTATCAAGTAAAATTATGTAGGATTAAAGATTCATAATATAGATTTTATAGGCCCAGGTACAGTGGCTTGCGAAAGTATTCACCCCCCTTGGCATTTTTGCCATTTTGTTGCCTTACAACCTGGAATTAAAATGGATTATTGGAGGGTTTGCATCATTTGATTTACACAACATGCCTACCACTTTGAATATGCAAAATATTTTTGATTGTGAAACAAACAAGAAATAAGACAAAAAAAACAGAAAACTTGCATAACTATTCACCCCCCCCCCAAAGTCAATACTCTGGAGCCACCTTTTGTAGCAATTACAGCTGCAAGTCTCTTGGGGTATGTCTCTATAAGCTTGGCACATCTAGCCACTGGGATTTTTGCCTATTCTTCAAGGCAAAACTGCTCCAGGTCCTTTAAGTTGGATGGGTTCCGCTGGTGAACAGCAATCTTTAAGTCATACCACAGATTCTCAATTGGATTGAGGTCTGGGCTTTGACTAGGCCATTCCAAGACATTTAAACCACTCAAGTGTTGCTTTAGCAGTATGTTTAGGGTCATTGTCCTGCTGGAAGGTGAACCTCCGTCCCAGTCTCAAAGCTCTGGAAGACTGAAACAGGTTTCCTTCAAGAATTTCCCTGTATTTAGCGGCATCCATCATTCCTTCAGTTCTGACCAGTTTCCCAGTCCCTGCTAATGAAAAACATCCCCACATCATGATGCTGCCACCACCATGCTTCACTGTGGGGATGGTGTTCTCGGGGTGATGAGAGGTGTTGGGTTTGCGCCAGACATAGCGTTTTCCTTGATGGCCAAAAAGCTCAATTTTAGTCTCATCTGACCAGAGTACCTTCTTCCATATGTTTGGGGAGTCTCCCACATGCCTTTTGGCGAACACCAAACGTGTTTGCTTATTTTTTTCTTTAAGCAATGGCTTTTTTCTCCTCACTCTTCTGTAAAGCCCAGCTCTGTGGAGTGTATGGCTTAAAGTGGTCCTATGGACAGATACTCCAATCTCCGCTGTGGAGCTTTGCAGCTCCTTCAGGGTTATCTTTGGTCTCTTTTTGCCTCTCTGATTAATGCCCTCCTTGCCTGGTCCATGAGTTTTGGCGGGCGGCCCTCTCTTGGCAGGTTTGTTGTAGTGCCATATTCTTTCAATTTTTAATAATGTATTTAATGGTACTCCATGGGATGTGTTCAAAGTTTCACATATTTTTTTATAACCCAACCCTGATCTGTACTTCTCCACAACTTTGTCCCTAGCCTGTTTGGAGAGCTCCTTGGTCTTCATGGTGCCCCTTGCTTAGTGGTGTTGCAGACTCTGGGGCCTTTCAGAACAGGTGTATATATACTGAGACCATGTGACACTTAGATTGCACACAGGTGGACTTTTTGTGACTAATTATGTGACTTCTGAAGGTAATTGGTTGCACCAGATCTTATTTAGGGGCTTCATAGCAAAGGGGGTGAATACATATGCACGCACCACTTTCCCGTTATTTATTTTTTTGAATTTTTTGAAACAAGTTATTCTTTTAATTTCACTTCACCAATTTGGACTATTTTGTGTATGTCCATTACATGTAATCTAAATAAAAATCCATTTGAATTACAGGTTGTAATGCAACAAAATAGGAAAAACACCAAGAGGGATGAATACTTTTGCAAGGCACTGTATCTTATTGGTCTTTTTTAAAGATATTTAAGTGTAGCGGGACAGATGCAACTATTGGTTTGCAAGTAACAGTGCATGTTTAATTACAAAAGTGCTTTACAAAATTACAGAAAAGGTCTCTTGAGAACCAAAACTTCACATAATTTAATTTCTAAATTTTGCCAACTGTTTGCTTTGTGATAGCAATGTCCATTGTTGAATAAGATTGAAGTAACATTTGAACCATCAACAATCCAAAGTATTTTAAGGGTGTGTTCGTAAATTCAATCTGGAGTGCCAGAGTGCGCTCAGAGTGCCCTCTGGGCGTTCGTAAATTCAGACGTTGTCAGATTGTCAGTTCGTAAATTCAGAGCATTTTGCTCTCAGAGCGCACACTGGACGCTCTGGCCGAGGAGTAGGGTTGATCCGGGTGTTCTGGCCTCACAACGGCAGTCAAGCACCCAAGTTAACTGGCTAAGGTTGGCTAGCTTGCTAGCTACTTCCAGACACAAATGAGAGAACACCTCACTCTGACCATTTTACTCACCCTAGCAGAGCTGGTTAGGCTGTTTTTATGTTATCCAGAGCGTTGGTGACTGTAACTGCTGCTGGCAACAATTTAATTACGCTTTTTTGCCGACGTTTACTGACACCGGCCATATTCAACGGGTGTTGAGCGTTCATAAATTTGTCAGTTATTCTGCGCTCTGGCACACTCAGATGAGAGTGCTCTGAAATCGGGAGTAGATAGCCAGAGTGAATTTACGAATGCACCCTAAGTGTCTCTTGGTTCATCCCAACAGTCTAGAGTGGCTTTCTCTCCTCTTCTCCTCGACCTTCACTTATCTAAAAACGTAGGATAGGTGAAAGACACATGGCCAAGACCCAATTCCCAGTCCAGTTTTTTTCCACATAGAGGCAGATGAAGGATAGGAGATAAGACCATTTTAGACTATTGAGATACACTATGGGCTGGTTTCCCTGACACAGATTAAGCTTAGTACTGGACTAAAAAACTATTTCAATGGCGATCAAGCAAATAGACAATGTATTTTATTCCAGGACTAGGCTGAGCCTGATCTGTGTGTGGGAAACCAGCCCTATGTGTCAAAGTGCATCCTTCATCAGGAGTTGGCAGGCTGGTCTGGAGATGAATCGGGGTTGCTCTCCACCAGGCTCTGCACTCGGGCCAGGATGATCTCGTTGGAGCTGCTACAGTCTTCCGCTCCGTAGGGGGCGCTCACTGTCAGCACGTTGGCCACACGCAGCATCTCGCCCTCCTCTTCCACTGGGATGCGGTTCTTTTCCAGCCACAGGCGGAGGCTCTCTTTCCTGCGTCTCACTTCTTCCGGGCCAAGGGCGCGGGCTCCCGGGGGTGTGAAAACAACCCTCAGCCGCCCCGCCATTTCCTCGTTGCCCTCCTGGAGGACCTCCACCTCCTGCACTGCGTGGCCTGTCACAACTCGGACCGTCGGCGTGCCTCCCTTCTCCTGGAAGGTCACTAGGACGATGCTGGGGGAGGGAAAATAGGTAATGTATTGAGTGTCAGCTCAGCTGATATACACCCCTTTCAAAGCAACAATCCTGGTATTGTCTATGACTGAGTCACATCAAAAACACCACGCTGTAGCTAGGGATAGCAGTTGCGAAGTAGGATGCTCAAACATAAGTCTCATAACAAGAGTGGTGTCGTCACTCGTCACTCACTGTTGTAGCTAGCTACCACACTATATAAGTGGGAGACAAACTGACAAATCAGTGCATTGGTATATTCTTTTCATATGATAGCTTAAGCTATCCATCAACATATTGTGCACATGGCCATGGGGAAGAGTACTGTGAAAGTACCGAAGTTACCTGGCAGATACTGGATCAACGGTAAAAACCCAACCATTATGTTGTTGTTTCTCGTGCGCTGTCACTTTGACCTCTTTGTTGACATATTTACACCACTCCAGTGGCTTCAGTTGACGCCACTCGTCCATGACTGGTTCAATATACTGACAGAGAATAACCTAAACTGAGCTTTAATCTCCAAATCAGATGCTGGAGCTGGCCACTGGCTAGCTGAATTGAGCCTGTGGTTGAATTTGTCCAACGGTCAAATGTGCCGTAATAAACAGTGATACAATTCCAAAGGTTCCGGCCCGAAGAATTAAATACATTTTACATTTACATTTTAGTCATTTAGCAGTCGCTCTTATCCAGAGCGACTTACAGTTAGTGAGTGCATACATTTTTCATACTGTTATACTGTTATAAATACCTAGTTACACATTACTAACCTCTTCACAACCTAATACTCTACTGTGTGATTCATGGTATGTAGTATGGTATGAAATATTAGTGATTTTGCATTTTATTGCATTGCAAGAGTACATTTTGTGAACCGTCCTGTCTCTGACCGTCCTCTCAGGAGCATCAGTTTGATCCACGCATGCGCAGATTGATTGTAAAGCGGGCCTTGAATCATGTCAAGACACGGTCGAAACGGAGGAGGTAAACGAAATAGCAAAACGGATTTTAACTTCACAAAATAATGCACAAAAAGCTAACCTAACGCATGTTCAATAGTAGACAAAATACATATCGACGTCAAACTCAGTATTCATGAAGATAATCTCATGCTTAGTTAACTAGCATGCAGCTAAGCTAGCTAGCCAGCTATCTAACGTTAGCTACATTAGGCGTACTTAGCTTTCCTAGCTCTTGCCATGAACTAGCACACCCGATTCTCTAATCAATGGCTTGATTATGTAGCTATTTTTCGATCAAAATGTTTTAAAGGGGCAATCTGCAGTTGCTACATCCATTTGTGGACTTATAAATTAATGGAATGTGCCCATTGTTGCATTGATTCTTGAAGAATTTAAAGGTGCAACATGCAGAAATCGCTCCGCCATTTCCTGGTTGCTAAAATTCTAATAGTTTGCTTAATTTCAGTTTGTGACAAAACAAGCAGTCATTGTGTAGAGAATCATTGTACCATCAAAACCGCTGTGAAATATATTTTCCATAACAAAAAGTTACATATTGCAGCTTAAATGCCTCATGACCTTAGTTCAACTGTTGTACCCCATCAGAACCCAAAATATAAGCATGTTTCACTCCAATGTTTGCAAACAATGTAAATGTTAACAAACATTAGCTATAAAGCCTCAAAACATGGTTATAACTATAATTTTTATATCATAGATGGTCATTCCTTACATCCATCGCTCTATGAATTTGAGATAGGTTACATTTCTCCAGCACCATCCCTCAGCTTTTTACCAAAACAGGGGCGGTGAAGTTTTGTTATTGTTTCAACTGCTGATTGCCAGACTGTGATAGCACTGGTTTACCGTCTGATATTAACGCCATACATTTGTTTGGAAAATTACCTCTCACAAGCCAGAATGTTGAATGACTTACTTTACAGGTTGTCTGTAGGAATGTGAGACACTATATTCACAGGAAAGTATACCTAAATCAACTTTTCAAGGCGCTGGTAGTGCATTCAGATTTTTCACCTGAAGCATGTGCAGAACCATGTGAACACATGCACGAGCTCGGCAAGTATGCATGCGTCTCTTGTGCGCATGCTTCAGGTGATATAAATCTGAACGCACTACTAGCGCTTTGAAAAGTTTATGTAATTATACTTCCTGTCGATATAATGTGTCACATTTGTACCTGCAAAAATATATAATTTTATCTGTGTCACAGCCGACCGTGACCGGGAGACCCATGAGGCGGCACACAATTGGTCCAGCGTCATCCGGATTAGGGGAGGGTTTTTCCGGACGGGATTTTCTTGTCCCATCGTGCTCTAGTGACTCCTTGTGGCGGGTAGGGAGCCTGTAAGCTGACATCGGTCGCCAGTTGGACAGTGTTTCCTCTGACACATTGGTGCGGCTGGCTTACAGGTTATGCGAGCAGTGTGTCAAGAAGCAGTGCGGCTTGGCAGGGTCGTGTTTCGGAGGACGCATGGCTCTCGACCTTCGCCTCTCCTGAGTCCGTAGAGGAGTTGCACCGATGGGACAAGACTGTAACTACCAATTGGATATCACGAAAAAGGGGTAAAAGTAATTCAGCATTACTGGCTTGTAGAGGTCGTGAGAGGAAACTTTCCTGATACAAACGCTAATTTCTGCCTGACGTAGAATTCAATGCAATTCAACGTCGGGTCTTCTGGCTAAACTGCTGATTGCCGCTTTAAATATATGAGTAGTCATTAGTTGACAAGTTGAATTAGGTGTCCTAGTTCTGGAATAGATCAATTACATGTAACATCTGGGGTCCCCAAGACGTTTGAGAACCACTGATAACGTTAGTATAGCTGAAGAGTCTATGGGTTAAGGTGCTAACTTCTTATGTAGAGGGAAGCTCATGAGTCAAAACTTTGACCTTATTTGCAGTTTAATTAGGCTAAGTAACAAAAAGAAACAAAATCCTCACCTCACTAGCTGTTCCACCTTCTGTCTTAGTTGATGTGCTGACTCGTTCACCACAGAGCCAAACGTAGCTAAGCTTGATGAAAACACCCTGCCTCTGTAACGTTAGTCAGTTTCATAAAGAATTCAATGGTTATGTATGACAAATGTTAGGGGATGGATTACATCTATTACATATAATTCAAAGAGCAAATTACACGTTCACTTGGCAACTTCTGCAAATCAGACATGGGCCTAGGCCTAATCAAAACCCCATAAACCTTTTTTCTTCTCAAAGACAGGTAGCAGATTGCAGAAATTGATAAATTACAAGATGTGACACAATCTAGTATCAAGATATGGAAATAAGGTTGATCCTTTGCCTAATGTATTACATTTTCAGGCTTCAAATATTTGCTCAAGTGTGATTTAGGTGTTGCGTAATTGCAGTAAATCACTACATGCAGCTCATTGTCATGTGGAAAAGCACGCAATATTATATTCATATGCCTGACACATAATTTAATTTAGACCATAGCGTGATGAACTGCCTCAGGCCAACACTATGCTAATCGTCCACTGACCTCAATACATGAGATGCCTTGAGAGGACTGCATTTCAACGCGATTTCTACATCTGTGCAGTTACTTACAGCAACCCTTTTGATACTGAGTTTGGGGGAGGGGGAAATCAAAGGCCTCTCAGAACAGAAAGTCAGTGAGTTGCATCAGTGGTGGCACCTCTTTCTATTTTTCCTTTGCAGACGCTAAGGTTTACGTCGGTAACCTGGGCACTGGTGCGGGGAAAGGAGAGCTAGAGCGGGCGTTCGGGTATTATGGACCCTTGAGAACAGTGTGGATTGCTAGGAACCCCCCTGGGTTTGCCTTTGTGGAGTTTGAAGACACCCGGGATGCAGAAGATGCAGTCCGTGGCCTTGACGGCAAGTAAGTGGTTCCTCAAGACTCCAGACTTCGCCCCCAAGTTTAGCCTACTCTCCAAGACCTACAAGCTGAAAGGGCTCATAGGGCACCTGTGTTGTTGACGTTTGCCAGTCAATAATGTAATTTGCTCTTTGCAAATATTGAAGCATTTTATTGGTTTAGGGACATCTATCAGTAGAAGGTAAGCAGGTAGCTTGTATAATCTTGTGTTACGCATTTGCTGCTATCCAGATCATACACTTTAGCCATGTTCCTAAGTGCTTGTTACACTTTAGATGGGTTTCCTCATGTCCTCTTTTTGAAGTGAACTATGCCAGTGTGCAATTTGCTTACTGTTGAACTGACTGTCTTTCAGGTTAATTTCTGGATCTCGAGTTCGAGTTGAATTATCTACAGGGATGCCGCGGCGATCTCGGTACGAGCGTGCGCCCACCAACCGGCCCTTTGACTCCAACGACAAGTGCTATGAGTGTGGTGAGCGGGGCCACTATGCCTACGACTGCCACCGCTACAGTCGACGCAGGAGGAGCAGGTAAGCCTCCTTAACCAATAAATTAGCTTTTCTTATTTTGATAGTTGTCGCTTATTTTTCATTGTCTTCATTATTCAGTGTCTTATGTAGATACAAAAAAAGTAAAGATGATGATTAAATTATCATACAATCTTGACAAACTGCCTGTGTCTAGGCTACCTGTTGTTGTTGCTACTTTTGTCTCTCCGTCAGTCACTTAATCCCTTTTAAAATATGGAAATACTTCTGAACTGTTATGTGGGATTTTTTTGTTAACAACTCACCTGGTCAAAACATTTCAGGTTTCGTCGTTTGATTCAGAGTGTCACGATCCTTAACGATTTCATGAGGCATCTAGCAAATTCCACACTTTCGATCCTTCTATGACCATGGGGTTGATCGATCAGCCAGACCTCCCCTTCTCAAGCAACTGCCACTTCTAGCTGCACCTTAAAGATTTCATAGAGGGCTGACAATGCACCAGATGATTTGGTTATCAATTTGGGCCTGGGGTTTTGTAAAGAGGACAACCTGGTAGACCATGGTCCCGTCTAGACAAATCGCCTTGCATCTATCAAGTCTCAATCAAGCGATTTGGCTGTCAATACGATCATCATCGTTAGAAATCGAAGAACACGACTAGATGCAGAGGTCGGCTGATAGATACTTCTAGATCGCCTAGATCTGCTAGAACCTTGGTCCAAAGTGGGTCACCCGGGCAATCTTGCAAGGTTTATTTCAAGTACCAATTAATGTGTTTTTATCTCCAGTGTAATGTATGACTTGACAATAACGTTTCTCTCTTCCACTCTACTAGAGAACTGAAAGGCCTGCTTTAAGCAGGATACATTAGCTCCATGAACAGCTATGTCTATATAGTGACTCCTTCTACCAGTACCATTGCATGTGTAATGCTAAATCTAATTTAATCCCCCTCTTTTTGTGTGCTGATTTGAGCCAGTGTCAGTGGGCTTAGGATGATTGTTGTCAGTGGCCAGGTCAGAAGTAAAGGCAGACTGAGGCAGTGTTATGTGGGGCTTCACGGGGCCTGTTCTGAACTGTCATTCTTTCCCTCCCTCGTTTGGATTTGGTTTAGGTCCCGATCTCACTCCAGGTCCGGTGGGAGGAGGTACTCGCGCTCTCGCAGCCGGGGCCGTGGCAGGAGGTGAACACTTTTATGCACAATCCTTTCTCATTCCAAATGTGCTGTTGTCCAACTTCCTCAGAAGAGTGTCACATCAATCATAGATGGAGTTCGTCTGGGGTCTATTCTTGGACCTCTTTTTTCATAACTAATATGATGAAATACAAATTATTGTATATACACTGATTGTACAAAACATTAGGAACACCTTCCTAATATTCTGTTGCACCCCTTTTTATGCTCCGAACAGCCTAAATTCGTTTGGGGCATGACTACAAGGTGTCAAAAGTGTACCACAGGGATGCTGGCCCATGTTGACTCCAATGCTTCCCACAGTTGTGTCATGTTGGCTGGATGGCCTTTGGGTGGTGGACCATTCTTGATGCACACGGGAAACTGTTGAGCGTGAAAAACCCAGCAGTGTTGCAGTTCTTGACACACTCAAACTGGTGCGCCTGGCACCTACTACCATGCCCCGTTCAAAGGCACTTAAATATTTTGTCTTGCCCATTTACCCTCTGAAAGGCACACATACACAACCCATGTCTCAATTGTCTCAAAGCTTTAAAATCCTTCTTTAACCTGTCTCCCCCCTTCATCTACACTGATTGAAGTGGATTAAACAGGTGACATCAATAAGGGATCATAGCTTTCACCTGTATTCACCTGATCAGTCTATGTCATGGTTCGCCAACCCTGTTCCTGGAGAGCTACCCTCCTGTAGGTTTTCGCTCCAGCCCCAGGTGTTACTAACCTGATTCATCTTATCAACCTGCTAGTTATTAGAATCAGGTGTGCTAGATTAGGGTTGGAGCAAAAACCTATAGGACGGTAGCTCTCCAGGAACAGGGTTGGGGCATTCCTGGAGTAGTTGATCAGGAATGGCACTGCAGAGTTTACCAGAACAGGTCTGAATGTATGATAGCTGACAGCTTTGATATCTATGTTCTAGATCAAGATCCTTCTCTCCACACCGCTCTCGTTCTCCTAGAAGATCTAGAGCCCTTACCCCCAAGAGATCAAGGTAAATTGTAGAAAAATTGACTTGCTTGAATTATGTTAAAGATCCCACATTGTGTATAACAATAACATTGTTCACTTATTTATTAAATGATGGGTGTTGATGCTTTCCCCCCTCATTTCTATTTAGATCTCGATCAAAGTCCAGATCAAGGTCTAGGTCACTTTCTCGTGCAAAGAACAGGTCAGAAATATAACTGTTTCAGTGCTCTGATCAGCATTTCATTGCTATTGTCAACAATGCAGCTACATAAGTTGAGTAATTAACACTTAATACAGCAGTTTGTGGCAATCCCCAAAGATTGCCACCACTGCAACAAAATAAAATGTTGTGTTGGTTTTGACCGTTTCGGCTATTACAATTTAGACTTGTCCCTATCAAGGGAGCACATTTGTCCCCTAGATATATTACATCACCTACTTAAGAGGTGTCAAACTCATTTCATGGAGGGCCTAGTGTCTACAGGTTTTTGGTTTTTCCTTTCAATTAAGACAGACAACCAGGTGAGGAGAGTTCCTTACTACATTGAACAAAAATATAAACACACATGTTAAGTGTTGGTCCCATGTTTCATGAGCTGAAATAAAATATCCCCGAAATGTTAATATGCACAAAAGGCTTATTTCTCTTAAAATATTATGCACAAATTTGTTTACATCCTTGTTAGTGAGCATTTCTCCTTTGCCAAGATAATCCATCCACCTGACAGGTGTGGCATATCAAGAAGCTGATTAAACAGCATTATCATTATACAGGTGCACCTTGTGCTGGGGACAATAAAAGGCCACTCTAAAATGTGCAGTTTTTTCACATAATACAATGTTACAAATGTCTCAAGTTTTGAGGGAGTGTGCAATTGGCATGCTGACCACAGGAATGTCCACCAGAGCTGTTGCCAGATAATTTAATGTTCATTGCTCTACCTATACTCTAACGTCGTTTTAGAGAATTTGGCAGTAGGTCCAACCGGCCTCACCACCGCAAACCATGTGTAACCACGCCAGCCCAGGATCTCCACATCCGGCTTCTTCACCTGCGGGATCGTCTGAGATGAGCCACCCAGACAGCTGATGAAACTGTGGGTTTGCACAAACTGTCAGAAACCATCTCAGGGAAGCTCATCTGCGTGCTCGTCTTCCTCACCAGGGTCTTGACCTGACTGCAGTTTGGTGTCGTAACCGACTTCAGTGGGTAAATGCTCACCTTCGATGGCTACTGGCACGCTGGAGAAGTGTGCTCTTCACGGATGAATACCAGTTTCAACTGTACCGGACAGATGACAAACAGCGTGTATGGTGTCTTGTGGGCGAGCGGTTTGCTGATGTCAACGTTGTGAACAGAGGGCCCCATGGTGGGGGTGGGGTTATGGTATGGGCAGGCATAAGCTACGGACAACGAACACAATTGCATTTTATTGATGGCAATTTGAATGCACAGAGATACCGTGACGAGATCTTGAGGCCCATTGTCGTGCCATTCATCCGCCGCCATCACCTCATGTTTCAGCATGACAATGCACGGCCCCATGTTTGGGATTCTCTGGGTCGACGTGTACGACAGCGTGTTCCAGTTCCCACCAATATCCAGCAACTTCGCACAGCCATTGAAAAGGAATGTGACAACATTCCACAGGCCACAATCTACAGCCTGAGCAACTCTATGCGAAGGAGATGTGTCACGCTGCATGAGGCAAATGGTATTTGTTACCAACAGATGCATATCTGTATTCCCAGTCGTGAAATCCATAGGTTAGGGCCTAATTAATTTATTTAAATTAACTGATTTCCTTTGTAAACTCAGTAAGGTCTTTGAAATTGTTGCATGTTGCGTTTATATTTTTGGTCAGTGTAATTAGTGACCTTATTTCATCAATCGAGTACAAGGGAAGAGCGAAAGCCCGCAGACACTCGGCCCTCCTTGGAATGAGTTTGTCACCATGTGGGCTAAAGTGTTGTTCACACTTCATGCCTTAATGCTCAAATCAGTTTTGTTTTTCAAATCCGTTTGTGAATAGTGACTCTCCAAACATCAAGTTACAAGTGACCAAATAGGATTTGTGTGTGTTCAGACAGTGGTCATTTGCTGACATGGCTACGCTAGTTGTTCATAGTAACGATGGGTGTGTACGCAGTGGTGTAGACTGATTGGTGGTGGTGCTTCCTATCACTCAAAAGTTTTGTAGCAAGCTAAGGTGACAACAATGCCTGCCATGGACTTCTTCCCAGTTGCTTTAAATATTCAAAATCATAGTGTAAGAACACTTTTAAAGCCTCAAAGAATAAGGTGATCCAACTTTCAAAACTAGTCCTTTTTGGCTAGCCACAGCAGTCAACTAGCCAGCTGTTTAGCTTTCTAGTACATTCACAAATTTGTTTCTAAACAATTACCAAGATAGTTAGCTACAACATCATGTTCTTGTCAAACTGTCAACAGAGTAGCTAGCAAGCAACAAGATATGCCAAATAACATTCTAAAAATCACCTGAGGGCAAATAAATCAGATTTCACCATTCAGACACAAGTCGCATGGCCAGCAATCAGATTTGTATCTGACTTCAAACCACCTACGAAGGTGGTTTGAAATGTGGCTTGAAATATCCAATTCCATGTGGCTATTGAATGTTCAGACTGCAGGAAATATAAAAGATTCGAATCAGATATGCAAAAAAATAGGATTTGAGTCACTTCAAACTGCCAATGTGAACAAGGTTTTAGAAGTGATCTTAACTCTGTTGTGGAGATTTAAAAAAGAAGGGAAAAAATGATGACAAACATGAAAAGGGGACACTTTAAATCTGAATAATCTGAACGTCTTGTATGTTTACTTCTTCAGGTCTGGTTCTGTGGGCAGATCCAAGTCTGGTTCCCCCACGAGGAGGTAAGCTGAATTTTTGAGTCTGACCCCAATTTTCTTTCTACCGTTCTCCTCTCTGAACAAGCTGTGGAACAGTTTGACAATGCATGGATAAGCAGCAAAATTAGACAATGACAATGTTGTCCATGCGGGAGGGCAGTCATTATGCATGGTTACAGTTTTAATGGTGTAGATGCATGATGGTTCATTAAGTCAGGCTACTTAAGCATTACAAATGAAAGGTAGACTCCGTAATAAATCAACAACAGTTACATTCACATCTTTCAATTCAATATGTGAAATATGTATTTAAAGGTCATTTGAAATGTATTCTTTAAATTCACCCAAATAATACATTTGTATGACGAACTTATATTAAATGCATGGTCCATAAATACTTTGCTTGCAAAAAAATTGACACTGTCGAAGTCTTGTAAGAATGAGCTCTAAAAATGAAAATTCTATTTTAAATCCCAGCTGTTCAAAATCTAAAGCTTCACCTCAAAAACTAAGGTGCGTTTTTCCTCACAATTGAGGTAATGACTTTAATTTGGGGTTAATGCACAGCGAATAAATGAAGAGGAAAACTCATTTCAGTTTTTCTCTCTTTCAGCCACTCTACCTCCAGGAGTCCTCGTCGAAGTGACAGCTCGGAGAGAGACGACTGAACTTGTGAAGTTTTTGTTTCTTTATGTAAGCATCTCTTGTGACTAAGTTCTTTGTAAACCCATTGTATTGTAATGTTTGAAAATATGTAGGCTTGTAAATTTCCTCTTTAGGCATATTACTGACATTTCAAAAATAAGCAATGGGGACCCAGTCTGGAATGCTTTTGTGTTTGTGTTTTAGAAATAGTTGTTGGTTAATAAAGTATATTTGAATAGTTGTTGGTTAATAAAGTATATTTGATTTAAAACGGTTATGATGCTGTTTGGTGGTGTGTTGTCCATCTGGGAACAGTTGGTATGTATATAGCACAACTAAATGAAAAGGTTGATAAATTAAAGGTCTTGGATTGAGTGATCATGTTAACTCCTCTACCTATAGAGGGCAATGTTGCACTTGCGAAATGTGCTCTTCGAATTTTGAACTCAGGATCATAGCACACTGCTCTTGTCTTATCCTTGATACCAAACAGCTACTACTACTTTAAGCTATTGCCTCTATAAATGTGTAGGTTAATATTTTACATCAGACTTGTGTGTACTGACATGTATGTGTAACTGATAGATGCACAATACATGTAATGTTTTTACATTTATGTAAATTGGAAAGCATTTTGTCTGTAATGTCGTTAGGTGTCGGACCCCAGTAACACTAGTTGTCGCCGGCTAATGGGGATCCTGAAAAAATAAATTTGTTAACACATTTGATTGTGAAAACACCCAAGGTCACAGAGACAAAGGAGGGGGTGAGAGATGGTCATAAAATATAATGATCATGATGCAGTTGATGGGCCTCCAGTTCCCCTCTCCACCCAGTTTCACTTGGACAAAGATTTTACAATTTAAAAAAATCTCATGGTGCAGTAATATCTGAAGTGTTTTTCAGACACGGCGATATGCTCTTGGGCAAGGAAAGACCATGGAGCGTTTAGCCTATAACAGCAGTGGGAAAGAGGGCATTGGGCCCTATGGCCCCGTATCTGCTCTAGTCAAAAGTAGTGCACTATATAGGGAATAGGGTGCCATTTGGGATGCATTCATTGAAATGCAGCTGTTCACCTCTTGTTTCTCCCCCCTTGTTTTTCCCTTCTCTTCCCAGCTGTTTGATCATAATCCAAAGAGTCTGCTCATATCTTTTAATAGCCTCATTAGCCAAAGGCAAAATGTCAACTACCTAGTGTGCGTGACCTTTATTTTGGTATGCAAGGGGTTCGAAGATGAATCAAGGTTGTGTGGTGTCTTGGGGAAATGGATAATGAAATGCTCTCACATGTGGAAGACCTGTATTAGACAAACAACCATCATTGAAGCCTAACTTTCTATCATAATGTCCACCTATATTTTGTTGATATGGCAAGTGCTGTTTCCTGTTGCTTGTGTTTATTCATGTAAACCCTCAAAACAATTGAGATAATTTAAACATAGAGCTCCATCTATTGGTTGGTTGGTTTCTACAAAGGCAAGGGATCAGCACTGGAAAGGAACACAACCAAAGGTGAATCACGGGATGCTATGCAATTGCAAGGATCCTGCATTTACGTTATAACTTAACTGAATGTACAAATATCAAGTAATTTAACCGGCTCATAACAAATAAAGTATTCATACCCCTTGACTTATTCCACATTTTGATGTGTTCAAGCCTGAATTCAAAATGGATTAAATTGATTCGTTTTTCTCACCCATCTACACAAAATACCCCATAATGACAAATGGAAAACATGTTTTTAGAAAAAAACAAAAAAAAACGTATATCCCCCCCAAATTTGCAAAATGTGTTTACGTACCTGTTAGTGAGCATTTCTCCTTTGCCAAGATATTCCATCCACCTGACAGGTGTGGCATATCAACAAGCTGATTAAACAGCATGATCATTATACAGGTGCACCTTGTGCTGGGGACAATAAAAGGCAACTCTAAAATGTGCAGTTTTGTCACATAATGTTTCAGATGTCTCAAGTTTTGAGGGAGTGTGCAATTGGCATGCTGACTGCAGGAATGTCCACCAGAGCTGTTGCCAGAGAATTGAATGTTCATTGCTCTACCTATAAGCCGCCTCCAACATCGTTTTAGAGAATTTGGCAGTAGGTCCAACCGGCCTCACCACCGCAAACCACGTGTAACCACGCCAGCCCAGGATCTCCACACCCGGCTTCTTCACCTGCGGGATCGTCTGAGATGAGCCACCCAGACAGCTGATGAAACAGTGGGTTTGCACAAACTGTCAGAAACCAAAGCTCATCTGCGTGCTCATCATCCTCACCAGGGTCTTGATCTGACTGCAGTTCAGCGTCGTAACCGACTTCAGTGGGTAAATGCTCACCTTCGATGGCCACTGGCACGCTGGAGAAGTGTGCTCTTCACAGATGAATACCGGATTCAACTGTATTGGGCAGGTGACAGACGTATGGCGTCTTGTGGGCGAGCGGTTTGCTGATGTCAACGTGAAATGAGTGCCCCATGGTGGCGGTGGGGTTATGGTATGGGCAGACAAAAGCTGCGGACAACAAACAGAATTGCATTTTATCGATGGCATTTGAATGCACAGAGATATGAGACGTGATCCTGAGGCCCATTGTCGTGTCATTCATCCGCCGCCATCACCTCATGTTTCAGCATGATAATGCACGGCCCCATGTCGCAAGGATCTATACACAATTCCTGGAAGCTGAAAATGTCCCAGTTCTTCCATGGCCTGCATACTCACCAGAAATGTAAATGATGTCTGAGTGTTGGAGTGTGCCCCTGGCTATCCGTAAATAAATAAAAAATGGTGCCGTCTGGGTTTGCTTAATATAAGGAATTTGAAATTATTTATACTTTTACTTTTACTTTTGATACTTAAGTATATTTAAAACCAAATACTTTTAAACTTTTAGTGAAGTAGTATTTTACTGGGTGACTCACTTTTACCTGAGTCATTTTCTATTAAGGTATCTTTACTTTTACACAAGTATGACAATTGGGTACTTTTTCCACCACTGATTGTCACCCATTGAGCATGTTTGGGATGCTGTGGATCGACATGTACGACAGCGTGTTCCAGTTCCCGCCAATATCCATCAACTTCGCACAGCCATTGAAGAGGAGTGGTACAACATTCCACAGGCCACAATCAACAGCCGGCTCAACTCTATGCGAAGGAGATGTGTTGCACTGCATGAGGGAAAATCTGGTCACACCAGATACTGAGGGGTTTTCTGATCAACTCCCCTACCTTTTTTTTTAACCTCTACGGGATCGGTGTCTCGTATACGGGACGGTTGAGCTAACGTGCGCTAATGTGATTAGCATGACAATGTTGTAAGTAACAGTAAACTTTCCAGGACATAGACATGTCTTATTTGGGCAGAAAGCTTAAATTCTTGTTAATCTAACTGCACTGTCCAATTTACAGTAGCTATTACAGTGAAAGAATACCATGCTACTGTTTGAGGAGAGTGCACAACAACAAAAAACTTATCACGGCAACTGGTTTGATACATTCACCTTTTGAAGTTAAATATTGTACTTACATTCAGTAATCTTGCTCTGATTTGTCATCCTAAGGGTCCCAGAGATAAAATGTAGCATAGTTTTGTTTGATAAAATCAATTTTCATATTCAAAATGTAGGAACTGGGTTCTACAGGGCGGCAGGTAGCTTAGTGGTTAAGAGCGTTGTGCCAGTAACCGAAAGGTCGCTGGTTCTAATCCCCGAACCGACTAGGTGAAAAATCTGTCGATGTGCCCTTGAGCAAGGCACTTAACCCTAATTGCTCCTGTAAGTCGCTCTGGATAAAAGCGTCTGCTAAATGACTAATTATTATTATTAATTATTATTATTATTATTATTATTATTATTATTATTATTATTATTATAACTCCTGCTGTCTGGCTCCACACCCACCCCGCCATCTAGATGTGTGAAAGTTAGTGTATAAGCTAATGATCAAATCAAATCAAATCAAATTTTATTTGCCACATGCGCCGAATACAACAGGTGTAGACATTACAGTGAAATGCTTACTTACAAGCCCTTAACCAACAATGCATTTTTTAAAGATAAAAAAAAAAGTTAAGTAAAAAAAAATAAAAGCAAATAACTAAAGAGCAGCAGTAAAATAAAATGACAGTAGGGAGGCTATATACAGGGGGGTACCGGTGCAGAGTCAATGTGCGGGGGCACCGACTAGTCGAGGTAATTGAGGTAATATATACATGTGGGTAGAGTTAAAGTGCATAAATAATCAACAGAGTAGCAGCAGCGTAAAAGAGGGGGGTGGGGGTGGGGGTGGGGGGGCAGTGCAAATAGTCCGGGTAGCAATGATTAGCTGTTCAGGAGTCTTATAGCTTGGGGGTAGAAGCTGTTGAGAAGCCTTTTGGACCTAGACTTGGCGCTCCGGTACCACTTGCCGTGCGGTAGCAGAGAGAACAGTCTATGTCTAGGGTGGCTGGAGTCTTTGACAATTTTGAGGGCCTTCCTTTGACACCGACTGGTATAGAGGTCCTGGATGGCAGGAAGCTTGGCCCCAGTGATGTACTGGGCCGTACGCACTACCCTCTGTAGTGCCTTGCGGTCGGAGGCCGAGCAGTTGCCATACCAGGAGGTGATGCAACCAGTCAGGATGCTCTCGATGGTGCAGCTTTAGAACCTTTTGAGGATCTGATGACCCATGCCAAATCTTTTCAGTCTCCTGAGGGGGAATAGGCTTTGTCGTGCCCTCTTCACGACTGTCCTGGTGTGTTTGGACCATGATAGTTCGTTGGTGATGTGCACACCAAGGAACTTGAAGCTCTCAACCTGTTCCACTACAGCCCCGTCGATGAGAATGGGTCGTGCTCAGTCCTCTTTTTTTTTTCCTGTAGTCCACAATCATCTCCTTTGTCTTGATCACGTTGAGGGAGAGGTTGTTATCCTGGCACCACACTGCCAGGTCTCGGACCTCCTCCCTATAGGCTGTCTCATCGTTGTCGGTGATCAGGCCTACCACTGTTGTGTCGTCAGCAAACTTAATGATGGTGTTGGAGTCATGCCTGGCCATGCAGTCATGGGTGAACAGGGAGTACAGGAGGGGACTGAGCACGCTCCCCTGAGGGCCCCCCGTGTTGAGGATCAGCGTGGCAGATGTGTTGTTACCTACCCTTACCACCTGGGGGCGGCCCGTCAGGAAGTCCAGGATCCAGTTGCAGAGGGAGGTGTTTAGTCCCAGGATCCTTAGCTTAGTGATGAGCTTTGAGGGCACTATGGTGTTGAACGCTGAGCTGTAGTCAATGAACAGCATTCTCACGTAGGTGTTCTTCTTGTCCAGGTGGGAAAGGACAGTGTGGAGTGCAATAGAGATTACATCATCTGTGGATCTGTTGGGGCGGTATGTAAATTGGAGTGGGTCTAGGGTTTCTGGGATAATGGTGTTGATGTGAGCCATGACCAGCCTTTCAAAGCACTTCATGGCTACAGACGTGAGTGCTACGGGTCGGTAGTCATTTAGGCAGGTTATCTTAGTGTCCTTGGGCACGGGGACTATGGTGGTCTGCTTGAAACATGTTGGTATTACAGACTCAGTCAGGGACATGTTGAAAATGTCAGTGAAGACACTTGCCAGTTGGTCAGCACATGCTCGGAGTACACATCCTGGTAATCCGTCTGGACCTGCGGCCTTGTGAATGTTGACCTGCTTAAAAGTCTTACTCACATCGGCTACGGAGAGCGTGATCACATAGTCATCCGGAACAGCTGGAGCTCTCATGCATGCTTCAGTGTTGCTTGCCTCGAAGCGAGCATAGAAGTGATTTAGCTTATCTGGTAGGCTTGTGTCACTGGGCAGCTCGCGGCTGTGCTTCCTTTTGTAGTCTGTAATAGTTTTCAAGCTTTGCCACATCCGACGAGTGTCAGAGCTGGTGTAGTCTGGGTTAGAGTCCCGCTCCTTGAAAGCGGTAGCTCTACCCTTTAGCTCAGTGCGGATGTTGCCTGTAATCCATGGCTTCTGGTTGGGGTATGTACGTACAGTCACTGTGGGGATGACGTCATCGATGCACTTATTGATGAAGCCAGTGACTGATGTGGTGTACTCCTCAATGCAATCTGAAGAATCCCGGAACATATTCCAGTCTGTGCTAGCAAAACAGTCCTGTAGCTTAGCATCTGCATCATCTGACCACTTTTTTATTAACCGAGTCACTGGTGCTTCCTGCTTTAGTTTTTGCTTATAAGCAGGAATAAGGAGGATAGAGTTATTTGCCAAATGGAGGGTGAGGGAGAGCTTTGTATGCGTCTCTGTGTGTGGAGTAAAGGTGGTCTAGAGTTTTTTTCCCTCTGGTTGCACATTTAACATGCTGGTAGAAATTAGGTGGAACGGATTTAAGTTTCCCTGCATTAAAGTCTCCAGCCACTAGGGGCGCTGCCTCTGGATGAGCGTTTTCCTGTTTACTTATGGCCTTATACAGCTCAATCTTAGTGCCAGCATCGGTTTGTGGTGGTAGATAGACAGCTACGAAAAATATAGATGAAAAGTCTCTTGGTAAACAGTGTGGTCTACAGCTTATCATGAGATACTCTACCTCAGGCGAGCAAAACCTCGAGACTTCCTTAGTATTAGATTTTGTGCGCCAGCTGTTGTTTACAAATATACACAGACCGCCACCCCTTGTCTTTCCAGAGTCAGCCGTTCTATCCTGCCGATGTAGCGTATATCCCGTCAGTTGTATGTTGTCCATGTCGTCGTTCAGCCAAGACTCGGTGAAACATAAGATATTACAGTTTTTAATGTCCCGTTGGTAGGATAACCGTAATCGTAGGTCGTCCAATTTGTTCTCAAATGATTGAACATTGGCTAATAGGATTGATGGAAGAGGCAGTTTACTCGCTCGCCGTCGGATACTTACAAGGCACCCGGACCTACAGTGAGGGAAAAAAGTATTTGATCCCCTGCTGATTTTGTACGTTTGCCCACTGACAAAGAAATGATCAGTCTATAATTTTAATGGTAGGTTTATTTGAACAGTGAGAGACAGAATAACAACAAAATAATCCAGAAAAACGCATGTCAAAAATGTTATAAATTGATTAGCATTTTAATGAGGGAAATAAGTATTTGACCCCCTCTCAATCAGAAAGATTTCTGGCTCCCAGGTGTCTTTTATACAGGTAACGAGCTGAGATTAGGAGCACACTCTTAAAGTGAGTGCTCCTAATCTCAGCTTGTTACCTGTATAAAAGACACCTGTCCACAGAAGCAATCAATCAATCAGATTCCAAACTCTCCACCATGGCCAAGACCAAAGAGCTCTCCAAGGATGTCAGGGACAAGATTGTAGACCTACACAAGGCTGGAATGGGCTACAAGACCATCGCCAAGCAGCTTGGTGAGAAGGTGACAACAGTTGGTGCGATTATTCGCAAATGGAAGAAACACAAAATAACTGTCAATCTCCCTTGGCCTGGGGCTCCATGCAAGATCTCACCTCGTGGAGTTGCAATGATCATGAGAACGGTGAGAAATCAGCCCAGAACTACCCGGGAGGATCTTGTCAATGATCTCAAGGCAGCTGGGACCATAGTAACCAAGAAAACAATTGGTAACACACTACGCCGTGAAGGACTGAAATCCTGCAGCGCCCGCAAGGCCCCCCTGCTCAAGAAAGCACATATACATGCCGGTCTGAAGTTTGCCAATGAACATCTGAATGATTCAGAGAAGAACTGGGTGAAAGTGCTGTGGTCAGATGAGACCAAAATGGAGCTCTTTGGCATCAACTCAACTCGCCGTGTTTGGAGGAGGAGGAATGCTGCCTATGACCCCAAGAACACCATCCCCACCGTCAAACATGGAGGTGGAAACATTATGCTTTGGGGGTGTTTTTCTGCTAAGGGGACAGGACAACTTCACCGCATCAAAGGGACGATGGACGGGGCCATGTACCGTCAAATCTTGGGTGAGAACCTCCTTCCCTCAGCCAGGGCATTGAAAATGGGTCGTGGATGGGTATTCCAGCATGACAATGACCCAAAACACACGGCCAAGGCAACAAAGGAGTGGCTCAAGAAGAAGCACATTAAGGTCCTGGAGTGGCCTAGCCAGTCTCCAGACCTTAATCCCATGGAAAATCTGTGGAGGGAGCTGAAGGTTTGAGTTGCCAAACGTCAGCCTCGAAACCTTAATGACTTGGAGAAGATCTGCAAAGAGGAGTGGGACAAAATCCCTCCTGAGATGTGTGGAAACCTGGTGGCCAACTACAAGAAACGTCTGACCTCTGTGATTGCCAACAAGGGTTTTGCCACCAAGTACTAAGTCATGTTTTGCAAAGGGGTCAAATACTTATTTCCCTCATTAAAATGCAAATCAATTTATAACATTTTTGACATGCGTTTTTCTGGATTTTGTTGTTGTTATTCTGTCTCTCAAATAAACCTACCATTAAAATTATAGACTGATCATTTCTTTGTCAGTGGGCAAACTTACAAAATCAGCAGGGGATCAAATACTTTTTTCCCTCACTGTACGTCCACAATATCTCTGTCTCTTTCTCATGCGAATGACGGGGATTTGGGCCTTGTCGGGTGTCTGTAGGATATCCTTCACGTCCGGCTCGTTGAGTGGTCCTCTGTAGCTCAGCTGGTAGAGCACGGCGCTTGTAACGCCAAGGTAGTGGGTTCGATCCCCGGGACCACCCATACACAAAAAATGTATGCACGCATGACTGTAAGTCGCTTTGGATAAAAGCGTCTGCTGAATGGCATATTATTATTATTATTAAGAAAATGTTTTCGTCCAATACGAGGTGAGTAATCGCTGTCCTGATATCCAGAAGCTCTTTTTGGTCATAAGAGACGGTGGCAGAAACATTATGTACAGAATAAATTACAAATAACGCGAAAAAACACACATAATAGTACAATCGGTTAGAGGGCTGTAAAACGGCAGCCATCTTCTCCGGCTCCATGTATGACATTCCTGGGAGTGTGTAAACTTACATTTTGTATTACCATATCACTTTTGTATGTTCTCTATAGTTATGTACTTGAAAATGTATCAATTGACCAATTTGGCACATTTGGGCAGACTTTATACAAAATAGTCCAGTATTGCAATGCTTCATCAGATCAATCTGAAACTTTGCACACACACTGCTCCCATCTAGTGGCCAAACTCTAAATGGCGCCTAAACTGTAATATTATATTGTGGCCTTTCTCTTGCATTTCAAAGATAATAAAAATAAATTGAAAACGCATGTTTTTTTGTTTGTATTATCTTTTACCAGATCTAATGTGTTATATTCACCTACATTAATTTCACATTTCCACAAACTTCAAAGTGTTTCCTTTCAAATGGTATCAAGAATATGCATATCCTTGCTTCAGGTCCTGAGCTACAGGCCCAGTGTCTGTTGGAAAGCAGACTGAACTAGGTTTTCCTCTAGGATGTTGCCTGTGCTTAGCTCTATTGCGTTAATTTTTATCCCAAAAAACTCCCTAGTCCTTGCTGGAGACAAGTATACCCATAACATGATGCAGCCACCAGCATGCTTAAATTTGAAAGTGGTGTCCAGTGATGTGTTGTGTTGGATTTGCCCCAAACATAACACTTTGCTTTCAGGACATAAAGTTAATTTCTTTGTCACATTTTTTGAAGTTTTACTTTAGGGCCTTATTGCAAACAGGATTCAATGTTTTGGAATATTTTTATTCTGTACAGGCGTCCTTCTTTTCACTGTCATTTAGGTTAATATTGTGGAGTAACTACAATGTTGTTGATCCATCCTCAGTTTTTTCCTATCACAGCCATTAAACTCTGTAACTGTTTTAAAGTCACCATTGGCCTCATGGTGAAATCCCTGAGCGGTTTCCTTACTCTCCGGAAACTGAGTTAGGAAGGATGCCTGTATCTTTGTAGTGACTGGGTGTATTGATACACCATCCAAAGTGTAATTCATACCAATAGGTGCCCTTCTTCGCGAGGCATTAGAAAACCTCCCTGGTCTTTGTGGTTGAATCTGTGTTTAAAATTCAGTGCTCGACTGAAAATAGAATTGTAATAAAAATATAATTGTAATAAAGATAGTGAAAGCAACTAGTCAGTGGCATTAAAATTAGGCCTGCATTGTGTTGTGTAACGATATATCAGACTGCCGCTGAAATGTACATTATCAATCATACTCTGCTGCTAGAAAAACATGTGTTATGGCTTTACACCCCCTGCTATATTGTGGATAAAGAGTTACAGTGCCTTGCAAAAGTATTTTGTTGCATTAATTTAAATGGATTTTTATTTGGATTTCTTGTAATCGACATACACAAAATAGTCCAAATTGGTGAAGTGAAATGAAAAAATAAACTTGTTAAAAAATATATGTCACCACAACAAACCTGCCAAGAGAGGGCCGCCCACAAAAACTCACGGACCAGGCAAGGAGGGCATTAATCAGAGAGGCAACAAAGAGACTAAAGCGGGTGGCAGGTAGCTTAGTGGTTAAGAGCGTTGTGCCAGTAACCGAAAGGTCGCTGGTTCTAATCCCCGAGCCGACTAGGTGAAAAATCTGTCGATGTGCCCTTGAGCAAGGCACTTAACCCTAATTTGAGTAAAGCCAGTGTGTCTATGTATGCGGATGACTCAACACTGTACACGTCAGCTACTACAGTGGCTGAAATGACTGCAACACTTAACAAAGAGCTGCAGTTAGTTTCAGAATGGGTGGCAAAAACTAAAAGCATTGTATTTGGGACAAATCAATCACTAAACCCTAAACCTCAACTAAATCTTGCAATGAATAATGTTGAAATTGAGCAAGTTGAGGTGACTAAACTGCTTGGAGTAACCCTGGATTGTAAACTGTCATGGTCAAAACATATTGATACAACAGTAGCTAAGATAGGGAGAAGTCTGTCCATAATAAAGTGCTGCTCTGCCTTCTTAACAGCACTATCAACAAGGCAGGTCCTTGTTGTTCAGTCGTGTGGCCAGGTGCCACAAGAAGGGACTTAGGCCAATTGTAATTGGCTCAGAACAGGGCAGCACGGCTGGCCCTTGAATGTACACAGAGAGCTAACAGAGAGTATTTGTGAGAGGCATTGAAAATAAGTATTTGGTCACCTACAAACAAGCAAGATTTCTGTCTCTCACAGACCTGTAACTTCTTCTTTAAGAGGCTCCTCTGTCCTCCACTCGTTACCTTTATTAATGGCACCTGTTTGAACTTGTTATCAGTATAAAAGACACCTGTCTACAACCTCAAACAGTCACACTCCAAACTCCACTATGGCCAGCGCAACACATCTCCTTCGCATAGAGTTGATCAGATTGTGGCCTGTGGAATGTTGTCCCACTCCTCTTCAATGGCTGTGGGAAGTTGCTGGATATTGGCGGGAACTGGAACACGCTGTCGATCCAGAGCATCCCAAACTTGCTCAATGGGTGACATGTCTGGTAAAGTATTCAGGCCATGGAAGAACTGGGACATTTTCAGCTTCCAGGAATTGTGTACAGATCCTTGCGACATGTGGCCGTGCATTGTCATGCTGAAACATGAGGTAATGGCGGCAGATGAATGGCATGACAATGGGCCTCAGTATCTGGTCACGGTATCTCTGTGTATTAAAATTGCCATCGGTAAAATGCAATTGTGTTAGTTGTCCGTAGCTTATGCCTGCCCATACCATAACCCCACACGACACCATACACGGTCTGCCATCAGTTAAAGTCGGGATTCATCCGTGAAGAGCACACTTCTCCAACGTGCTAGTGGCCGTCAAAGGTGAGCATTTGCCCACTGAAGTCGGTTACGACACCAAACTGCAGTCAGGTCAAGACTCTGGCGAGGACGACGCGCACGCAGATGAGCTTCCCTGAGACGGTTTCTGACAGTTTGTGCAGAAATTCTTTGGTTGTGCAAGCCCATTGTTTCATCAGCTGTCTGGGTGGCTCATCTCAGACGATCCCGCAGGTGAAGAAGCCGGATGTGGAGATCCTGGGCTGGTGTGGTTACACATGGTCTGCGGTTGTGAGGCCGGTTGGACCTACTGCCAAATTCTCTAAAACGACGTTGGAGGCGGCTTATAGGTAGAGCAATGAACATTCAATTCTCTGGCAACAGCTCTGGTGGACATTCCTGCAGTCAGCATGCCAAGTGCACGTTCCCTCAAAACTTGAGACATCTGTGGCATTGTGTTGTGTGACAAAACTTTTAGAGTGGCCTTTTATTGTCCCCAGCACAAGGTGCACCTGTGTATTGATCATGCTGTTTAATCAGCTTCTTGGTATGCCACACCTGTCAGGTGGATAGATTATCTTGGCAAAGGAGAAATGCTCACTAAACTCATTTGTGCACAAAATTTGAAAGACATAAGCTTTTTGTGCATATGGAACATTTCTAGGATATTTTATTTCAGCTCATAAAACATGGGACCAACACTTTTGTTCAGTATAGTATTAATTTTTCTATATCTTTGTCCATGAGTTTCTAGTGGATAGACCATATGGAAAGATGGTTACCTAGTCAGTTGTACAACTGAATGCGTCTTCCGCATTTAACCCAACCCCTCAATCAGAGAGGCGCGGAGGGCTGCCTTTATCGACGTCAACATCTTCAGCGCCCGGGGAACTGTGGGTTAACTGCCTTGCTCAGATCGACAGATGTTTACCTTGTCAGCTTGGGGATTCGATCCAGCAACCTTTCGGTTACTCTTCCTGGGGTCCAGGAAAAATAAGGCAGTTATTTTAAAACATTACAATCCATTCACAACACATTAAGTGTCTACCTGCCGCCCCATGGTTAAAGATGAGAAAAAGCATCTAACCAACAATGGCCTTATTTTTAATTAACTGTGCAAGTCCTTCTTCAACCATTGACTTTTTCATAACTGCTGCCAGTTTGGCGACAAAACATTTACAACAAAGACATATTGACATAGTAAAATAAATAAAAGTGTGTCAAACAAATATAAAGGATATTTCATGCTGAAACCCTGAGTTTATGTTTTATATTTAGGATAATGTTTCACAGCTTTGTCATAATTTTTTTTATTTTAAAATCATCCTATTTGATTGTTTTATATATTTATAATGTGGTAAGGCCACACAGAGGGCCAGATATAATTAGATGCCTGTGATAATCTGAAGTACACAAAAAGGACACTAGATATATCCTCGCTTTGCAACCCTAGTGCTGAGACTTGACCAGACTCAACTTTACGTTTTTGGGGCCCTAGCTGTTATTCTCAGCTAAATAATTTCGTAACACTGCATTTAACATACCTGCAGGCTACTACAGTGTTAACAATATTTTCTTCTAGATATTGCTAAACAGAAAGCCAATATACAGCAAATAAATCACTCTTTGCCTGGAGCATTTGGCATTTTTAATATGCCACTAGCTGTATTGCAAAGAGCCTTTAAACAATGTCTGCCATTAGACTGAATCAAATCAAATCAAATCAAATTTTATTGGTCACATGCGCCGAATACAACAGGTGCAGACATTACAGTGAAATGCTTACTTACAGCCCTTAACCAACAGTGCATTTTTTTTTTTTTAGTTAAAATAAAACAACAACAAAAAAAGTGTTGAGAAAAAAAAGAGCAGAAGTAAAATAAAATAACAGTAGGGAGGCTATATATACAGGGGGGTACCGTTGCAGAGTCAATGTGCGGGGGCACCGGCTAGTTGAGGTAGTTGAGGTAATATGTACATGTGGGTAGAGTTAAAGTGACTATGCATAAAACATTTACTGAGTAGCAGCAGTGTAAAAAGGATGGGGTGGGGGGGCAGTGCAAATAGTCCGGGTAGCCATGATTAGCTGTTCAGGAGTCTTATGGCTTGGGGGTAGAAGCTGTTGAGAAGTATTTTGGACCTAGACTTGGCACTCCGGTACCGCTTGCCGTGCGGTAGCAGAGAGAACAGTCTATGACTAGGGTGGCTGGAGTCTTTGACAATTTTGAGGGCCTTTCTCTGACACCGCCTGGTATAGAGGTCCTGGATGGCAGGAAGCTTGGCCCCAGTGATGTACTGGACCGTACGCACTACCCTCTGTAGTGCCTTGCGGTCGGAGGCCAAGCAGTTGCCATACCAGGCGGTGATGCAACCAGTCAGGATGCTCTCGATGGTGCAGCTGTATAATTTTTTTTCACGACTGTCTTGGTGTGTTTGGACCATGATAGTTCGTTGGTGATGTGGACACCAAGGAACTTGAAGCTCTCAACCTGTTCCACTACAGCCCCGTCGATGAGAATGGGGGCGTGCTCAGTCCTCTTTTTTTTCCTGTAGTCCACAATCATCTCCTTTGTCTTGGTCACGTTGAGGGAGAGGTTGTTGTCCTGGCACCACACGGCCAGGTCTCTGACCTCCTCCCTATAGGCTGTCTCATCGTTGTCGGTGATCAGGCCTACCACTGTTGTGTCGTCGGCAAACTTAATGATGGTGTTGGAGTCGTGCCTGGCCATGCAGTCATGGGTGAACAGAGAGTACAGGAGGGGACTGAGCACGCACCCCTGAGGGGCCCCCGTGTTGAGGATCAGTGTGGCAGATGTGTTGTTACCTACCCTTACCACCTGGGGGCGGCCCGTCAGGAAGTCCAGGATCCAGTTGCAGAGGGAGGTGTTTAGTCCCAGGATCCTTAGCTTAGTGATGAGCTTAGAGGGCACTATGGTGTTGAATGCTGAGCTGTAGTCAATGAATAGCATTCTCACGTAGGTGTTCCTCTTGTCCAGGTGGGAAAGGGCAGTGTGGAGTGCATTAGAGATTGCATCATCTGTGGATCTGTTGGGGCGGTATGCAAATTGGAGTGGGTCTAGGGTTTCTGGGATAATGCTGTTGATGTGAGCCATGACCAGCCTTTCAAAGCACTTCATGGCTACAGACGTCAGTGCTACGGGTCGGTAGTCATTTAGGCAGGTTATCTTAGAGTCCTTGGGCACAGGGACTATGGTGGTCTGCTTGAAACATGTTGGTATTACAGACTCAGTCAGGGACATGTTGAAAATGTCAGTGAAGACACTTGCCAGTTGGTCAGCACATGCTCGGAGTACACGTCCTGGTAATCCGTCTGGCCCTGCGGCCTTGTGAATGTTGACCTGCTTAAAAGTCTTACTCACATCGGCTACGGAGAGCGTGATCACATAGTCATCCGGAACAGCTGGTGCTCTCATGCATGCTTCAGTGTTGCTTGCCTCGAAGCGAGCATAGAAGTGGTTTAGCTCGTCTGGTAGGCTTGTGTCACTGGGCAGCTCGCGGCTGTGCTTCCCTTTGTAGTCTGTAATAGTTTTCAATCCCTGCCACATCCGACGAGCGTCAGAGCCAGTATAGTACGATTCAATCTTAGTCCTGTATTGACTCTTTGCCTGTTTGATGGTTCATCGGAGGGCATAGCGGGATTTCTTATAAGCGTCCGGGTTAGAGTCCCGTTCCTTGAAAGCGGCAGCTCTACCCTTTAGCTCAGTGCGGATGTTTCCTGTAATCCATGGCTTCTGGTTGGGGTATGTACGTACGGTCACTGTGGGGACGACATCATCGATGCACTTATTGATGAAGCCAGTGACTGATGTGGTGTACTCCTCAATGCTGTCTGAAGAATCCTGGAACATGTTCCAGTCTGTGCTAGAGTCTGTGAAGAGACTTGACGCAGGTGGACACACTCTCTCTCTGCAATATTAATAGCCTCTTTCTTCCTTTTTATAG
The DNA here is from genome assembly GCF_964263955.1 of Coregonus lavaretus. Lineage (NCBI taxonomy): Eukaryota > Metazoa > Chordata > Actinopteri > Salmoniformes > Salmonidae > Coregonus > Coregonus lavaretus. The sequence continues at coordinate 11,576,339 of NC_139993.1, forward strand.
TTTTCAGGCCAGACCTTATGGCCATCTGAATCCCAGCCATGCGTCTCTTAAATAATCATTGCATCGGGCCTTGTAATAATGGTCGAGCCCGCAATGGAAGAGCATTAAAGATTTATAGCGCAATAAATACTCCTGCTACTGTTCTATGTTGTTCTCCCACCTGTTCTCTCCTCAGAACAACACAACGCAACACTAACAGAGATTAAGCATCCAGACGGGCGATGAGTTTCTTTTTGGGGGCGGATTTGTGGCCAGGAAGACTTTTAAATGTCATCGCTGAATACATTTGAATAATGTATTCATTATTACCAAGGCACCTTGAGCCCCTGTAGTTGTGAGCCTGCCAAAGTGGTTGTATTAGAGAACACAGGCGGCGTGGGGGCACAGCGGGACTCAGCAAATTAGATGAAGCCTTCATTCACACGCACACAGTGGGAGTGTTGTCGGATAGGCGGAAACCAAAGGCTTTGGTGAAATACTTGGCCTTGTCTTGTCTGGAGCCCACCGTCATCGCTGTGTGGAATTGTATGTGTGCTTGTTCACTGGCACTGCTGGCACCTGTAGAGGCTTTTGGTAGCTGGAAAATTCAGAACAACGTTTTCTTTTATTCTAAGAAACCATATTTTAATCCATATTCCGTGGACTTTCTTTTTGCCTCCAACAGCAAACATTGTTTTATTGATTAAACAAACTCCCTCGGCACAAGAACATTTTTGTTTGATCAAACCCTGGAGAGTACCGAGTGCAATTGTAATGTATGGAAGTATGTATTGGTTTCTATGGCTCATGCGGAGGACAATGTGTGGGCTAGTAGGCAGATTGTTGAATGACAAGTATAAATGTTTTAGCCGGTAACCTTCTCAGCAGAGGTGTGTGTGTGTGTTTTGGTGTTCTTGGAACTGATTCAGGGGGTGCAGAGTGTGCCTCTTGTCCGTTTTCTCTCACCTCTCCTCTCCCACATGCTGCCCTTTACCTCTTTCTCCCCCTCTTTCTCCTCCTTCATCCATGCTCTTCTCTTTCACTGAGCACCTCTTCACAGGGATGAGAGCCAAATAAAAAAAAGTATTCCCCAGCCTCCCACTCGCCGTCCAGAAAACGGTGCAAGTTTTGACTTAAAATGAAAAAACCCATCCCATAATCCAGCTCAAGTAATCAATCACATAGTCATTTGTGCTCATCTCGTTTGGGTGGAATATTCAGAGTTTTAGTAGAACAATGGCTTTGAGGGGAGTTCATAGTAATGCCATTCAGTCTGTTCTGTTTCACTCCATCATCTACCTAAATGTATGCCCTTAACACTGTTGTTGCACAGATTCATGACCCTCTAAACGGGGCGCTTGTAAATATTTCTTGGGGGTCCTTTCAAATTAGCATTAAACGTCAGGGGGGTAATCAATAACAAAGTCTAATTGAATTATAACGCTCCCCAGAAAAAAAGGAAATTATTGTGGGTTCATTTGTCTAAATTGCTTTCTAATGACACCCCTCAGGTCTCTCTGCTGCAACTGAGTTAGAAGACGGAAGCTCATTCAGTTCATTCAGCAAGTTCATCTTCCCAACAACGTTCAAGGCCAGCCTCTGTACAGTATACCTCTGGGGCGGACCAATTCGGTTGCTCCTATCTTGGGCCTCCCATGGTGCCAGTTTTGAGCTGTTGGCAGTGCTTCAGTTCCACTGGGGTAAAGCCACTGACACTGCCGGTGCTTATGACAGCTTATGCTGAATGCATACGAGTTATTTGAGCTGTTTTGCCCCTAACTGACTGCGCTCTTAACTGTCCAACTGGGATGACTTGGAACGTCCGAAGTCCTCTCTCGGGGTACGCCGTGGTACGTCTGCGGAAAGATTCCCACCGCTCCAGCTGATCTGTCGGAAGCGGACACATCTTTTATAGATTTTTTAAAAAATTGGCGGACGCATCTTAAGAAAGACGCTCCAGTAACCGAGGATGATCCCGCTGCTTTCTCTGGAACTTCTGGGCAGAGCAGAGTTGGCAGCGGCGACGGGCGAGAAAGCAGAACAAGGACTCCATTGAGGAGGGCTTGGTTGCCAGCGGCCCTTTGGCACCTCGCTCAGTGAGTCAGACTGCGCCAATTCAGGAGTGCACAAGGGGGGAGAGGCTGATCATCAGGGCACAAGGGTCTATTACATAAACTGAAAACATCTTAACATGCTCGCCAAAGTGAGGCAGGGGAATGACCAAAACTCCTCTTGAGATTTTCTTATTATAAAAATGTTTTGGATTTCAGTGAACCTTCTTTTTCATTTGCTCTGTACAGGAATTGAGCATGTTATGCCATTCGCACCTTTTTAATAATGCAGTCGGCGTGTCACCTCTTCCAGGAAAAAACTTTTCGAGTTGGCAAAGGAGCATGTTACAGCGAGGAACTGGCAGGTGTAGAGTAAAGCAGAGAGAGAAAAGCAAAGGGCCTTTGAGCACGACTGTCAGCCTATTTTTAAGTGTCAGGGACCGAGGTGCAGCGCAGCGCTATGGCTCCATTTCACACAGAGGCTGAGGTCTGCCACAGAGAAGACAAGCAAACAAGGCTGCCCAGAAAACAAACAAAAGCAAGTCAAGCCAAAACAGACCCAGGATGGAGGAGAACTAGCCTGGTCCCAGATCTGTTTGAGCTGTCTTGCCAACTCGTGCCTGGTCCCAGATCTGTTTGAGCTGTCTTGCCAACTCGTGCCTGGTCCCAGATCTGTTTGAGATGTCTTGCCAACTCCTATAGTCACAGTGACAGCACAAACAGATCTGGCAGCATGCTAGAGGAGAGCACAGAGGAACCATGAGTGGTTCGCTCTCCGTAGCCAATGTGAGTAAGACTTTTAAGCAGGTCAAAATTCACAAGGCCGCAGGGCCAGACGGATTACCAGGACGTGTACTCCGAGCATGTGCTGACCAACTGGCAAGTGTCTTCACTGACATTTTCAACATGTCCCTGACTGAGTCTGTAATACCAACATGTTTCAAGCAGACCACCATAGTCTCCGTGCCCAAGGACACTAAGATAACCTGCGTAAATGACTACCGACCCGTAGCACTGACGTCTGTAGCCATGAAGTGCTTTGAAAGGCTGGTCATGGCTCACATCAACACCATCAACACCATTATCCCAGAAACCCTAGACCCAGATGATGCAATCTCTATTGCACTCCACACTGCCTTTTCCCACCTGGACAAGAGGAACACCTACGTGAGAATGCTATTCATTGACTACAGCTCAGCATTCAACACCATAGTGCCCTCAAAGCTCATCACTAAGCTAAGGATCCTGGGACTAAACACCTCCCTCTACAACTGGATCCTGGACTTCCTGACGGGCCGCCCCCAGGTGGTAAGGGTAGGTAACAACACATCTGCCACACTGATCCTCAACACGGGGACCCCTCAGGGGTGCGTGCTCAGTCCCCTCCTGTACTCCCTGTTCACCCATGACTGCATGGCCAGGCACGATTCCAACACCATCATTAAGTTTGCCAACGACACAACAGTGGTAGGCCTGATCACCGACAACGATGAGACAGCCTATAGGGAGGAGGTCAGAGACCTGGCCGTGTGGTGCCAGGATAACAACCTCTCCCTCAACGTGACCAAGACAAAGGAGATGATTGTGGACTACAGGGGAAAAAAAGAGGACTGAGCACGCCCCCATTCTCATCGACGGGGCTGTAGTGGAACAGGTTGAGAGTTTCAAGTTCCTTGGTGTCCACATCACCAACGAACTATCATGGTCCAAACACACCAAGACAGTCGTGAAGAGGGCACGACAAAGCCTATTCCCCCTCAGGAGACTGAAAAGTTTTGGCGTGGGTCCTCAGATCCTCAAAAAAGTATACAGCTGCACCATCGAGAGCATCCTGACTGATTGCATCACCGCCTGGTATGGCAACTGTTCGGCCTCCGACCGCAAGGCACTACAGAGGGTAGTGCGTACGGCCCAGTACATCACTGGGGCCAAGCTTCCTGCCATCCAGGACCTGTATAATAATAATAAATAATATTAATAATAATAATATGCCATTTAGCAGTATACCAGGCGGTGTCAGAGGAAGGCCCTCAAAATGGTCAAAGACTCCAGCCACCCTAGTCATAGACTGTTCTCTCTGCTACCGCATGGCAAGCGGTACCAGAGTGTCAAGTCTAGGTCCAAAAGACTTCTCAACAGCCTCTACGCCAAAGCCATAAGACTCCTGAACAGCTAATCATGGCTACCTGGACTATTTGCACTGCCCCCCCCCAACCCCAACCCCACCCCATCTTTTTACGCTGCTGCTACTCTGTTAATTATTTATGCATAGTCACTTTAACTCTACCCACATGTACATATTACCTCAACTACCTCAACTAGCCGGTGCCCCTGCACATTGACTCTGCACCGGTACCCCCCTGTATACAGTGGGGAAAAAAAGTATTTAGTCAGCCACCAATTGTGCAAGTTCTCCCACTTAAAAAGATGAGAGAGGCCTGTAATTTTCATCATAGGTACACGTCAACTATGACAGACAAATTGAGAAGAAAAAAATCCAGAAAATCACATTGTAGGATTGTTAATGAATTTATTTGCAAATTATGGTGGAAAATAAGTATTTGGTCACCTACAAACAAGCAAGATTTCTGGCTCTCACAGACCTGTAACTTCTTCTTTAAGAGGCTCCTCTGTCCAACACTCGTTACCTGTATTAATGGCACCTGTTTGAACTTGTTATCAGTATAAAAGACACCTGTCCACAACCTCAAACAGTCACACTCCAAACTCCACTATGGCCAAGACCAAAGAGCTGTCAAAGGACACCAGAAACAAAATTGTAGACCTGCACCAGGCTGGGAAGACTGAATCTGCAATAGGTAAGCAGCTTGGTTTGAAGAAATCAACTGTGGGAGCAATTATTAGGAAATGGAAGACATACAAGACCACTGATAATCTCCCTCGATCTGGGGCTCCACGCAAGATCTCACCCCGTGGGGTCAAAATGATCACAAGAACGGTGAGCAAAAATCCCAGAACCACACGGGGGGACCTAGTGAATGACCTGCAGAGAGCTGGGACCAAAGTAACAAAGCCTACCATCAGTAACATACTACGCCGCAAGGGACTCAAATCCTGCAGTGCAAGACGTGTCCCCCTGCTTAAGCCAGTACATGTCCAGGCCCATCTGAAGTTTGCTAGAGTGCATTTGGATGATCCTGAAGAGGATTGGGAGAATGTCATATGGTCAGATGAAACCAAAATAGAACTTTTTGGTAAAAACTCAACTCGTCGTGTTTGGAGGATAAAGAATGCTGAGTTGCATCCAAAGAACACCATGCCTACTGTGAAGCATGGGGGTGGAAACATCATGCTTTGGGGCTGTTTTTCTGCAAAGGGACCAGGACGACTCATCCGTGTAAAGGAAAGAATTAATGGGGCCATGTATCGTGAGATTTTGAGTGAAAACCTCCTTCCATCAGCAAGGGCATTGAATATGAAACGTGGCTGGGTCTTTCAGCATGACAATGATCCCAAACACACCGCCCGGGCAACGAAGGAGTGGCTTCGTAAGAAACATTTCAAGGTCCTGGAGTGGCCTAGCCAGTCTCCAGATCTCAACCCCATAGAAAATCTTTGGAGGGAGTTGAAAGTCTGTGTTGCCCAGCGACAGCCCCAAAACATCACTGCTCTAGAGGAGATCTGCATGGAGGAATGGGCCAAAATACCAGCAACAGTGTGTGAAAACCTTGTGAAGACTTACAGAAAAAGTTTGACCTGTGTCATTGCCAAAAAAAGGATATATAACAAAGTATTGAGAAACTTTTGTTATTGACCAAATACTTATTTTCCACCATAATTTGCAAATAAATTCATAAAAAATCCTACAATGTGATTTTCTGGATTTTTTTTTCTCATTTTGTCTGTCATAGTTGACGTGTACCTATGATGAAAATTACAGGCCTCTCTCATCTTCTTAAGTGGGAGAACTTGCACAATTGGTGGCTGACTAAATACTTTTTTTCCCCACTGTATATAGCCTCCCTACTGTTATTTTATTTTACTTTTGCTCTTTTTTTCTCAACACTTTTTTGTTGTTTTATTTTACTTTTTTATTTAAAAATAAATGCATTGTTGGTTAAGGGCTGTAAGTAAGCATTTCACTGTAATGTCTACACCTGTTGTATTCGGCGAATGTGGCCAATACAATTTTATTTTATTTTATTTTATTTGGGGCAGGAAGTAGAAGGTTGGAAGGTACTTTGGACAGAGACGGACAAGGTCTAGACTTCTTAACTAAGTGAATTAACTAGAATGAATTTAAATGAACACATTGACTTGTTGGACACCAGAAGAAGTAAAGAAACGACTCATTTGTAAACCCTATAGTGGAAATAACAACACAAACTTACCGTCAAACTTTCTCAGAAGAGGCACTTATTTGTAAGCCCTATAGCAGAACTAATAACTTTCTTTGGTCACACACACCACACACACACACAAACTTACTGTCAAACTTTCTCAAACTCTTGCTTTCACTAGTTGACAACACCATCAGCAAGGCTATTTGGGGGAGAGAAGTGCAGCACAATGGCTGTCAGAAAGAAAAGAAGAACAAGACTCTTGAGTGCATCTGAAAACCACTCGGCTCTAATTCCCTCTTTACCCCTCCCTCTTTGACCATTTCCTGCCACTGCGCTTTTGTCATGTTCTATTTTATGGTGGTTTCATTAGAGTGAGAAGGGCCTGAAATAGGTCATAGTTGGCCTTTCTTCTCTCACCCGAGAGGACCGGTAGTCTAGACTTCTGTGTGAAGTGCTTTGAGCTGTGCCTGACGAACTTGAAGAAATGTCTGACATCCGCTTTCACAACAAACACTTGTCTCATTTAGCAATTTGATTGTGTGATGACTGTTTCTGCATAGCATGACATAACATTCATCTATTTAAAAAATAAGAAGATATTTATTATTAAAAAATTTTCACTCAAATCTTTTCATTTCCATATTATTAGTGTATGTGTATGGATTCAAATTTTTTAAGAAAAATCTTATTTTATTGATCCATCTATCAAGTTATAGCACGTTATTGCATCCCATCATCCCAGTGGTGATTTTAGCATGTAAAAGTTGTTGGGGCAAACATGTAAAAAAAAAAAAATGCATGCCAGCAAAGCCACTACACAATACAACACTAAACAATACATGAATTGCACTATAATGGTGACAAACGGTGCTCACAAACTGTTAGGGCCTACATAAAGCTGTCCCAACAGCAGAGCTTTCTTTTCAGCACCATGGAGTGAATCCTTACCACTGCTACACCTGGCTATCAGCGGAGCCTTGTCTGGCAGCGAAACAGTTAATTCAGCCTCATTTACTGCCTTTAAAAAAAACATAGCTGATATGGCTGACTTGCTTAAACAAATGTGGTTTCTACTGATAATTGAGATGTACAAACTATGGCATAAGGGGACGACGAGCGGATAAGAGGCAATCCGTAATTTCGATGAAGACATTTAATGAGCGAGCTAGGACGGACGTAGTCAATATAACTATTTGTTCAGCACTTTTGAAATGTACATGAATTCAGAACATGGGCCGTTCTTACAGTGTTTTCCCTGTACACCAAGTCAGAACCGTAGGATAAATAAAGGGGGCACATAAGCAGACAATAAAAGCTCTTACAATATTCGATAATTACATTTCTCTAAAAGGCTATAGGCTACATGTGCACCACCAAGTCAGAACAGTAGATTAAGTTATGAGGGGTAAAGGGACCAAATTATTAGGGTGAGGCACATGGGCTACTAACAGCTTACTACCCAACATACACTTAGTATTACTTTCTTAGCTACTGTATACATATCTCCCTGGCATATTACATCATTTATGCAGCAGCATACAAGACATTTTTGGACTCACCTTGTTGTGCTGTGCTCATTTGAACAGGAAGGAATGAATCATTCTGGCACAGCGGCCAGGGCCATAAAGGTTGTAGCTTACCATTTAGAAGAGCTGCAGCCTCCTCAATGATGTGCTGAACCTCATGAGAAGTTTCTGATTCCATTCATTACATGCTTTGCAACGCTTGCAGTTAGCTACTGATTCCTTCCAAAGCACTAATTGTTGAATTTGCGATTTCCAACTTGTTGTCTAATGTTTATGTCCAATGGCCGATGAGCACCTATACGTTTTATCTATAATTTCTCTTCATATGACAAGGATTAAAAAGGATTTGCCAGATTGTCGACGTGATTCATGATGATGACTGTTTGTCTAGCTAAGATTTTGAAAGTATGATGTTGACATGATCAGGCTAATCAAAGCTACGGTAGATATAACATGATTTGACGTCATTTTATCTGTGGCCAATGACCTTGAGCCTTCTTGGAAGGGCACTTCTAATGTAACTCTATGGCAGCACCCAAGGTGCTTGAATTCTCAAGCTCACCCCGTAGATTTTGTGGTAATGTAGTGTGACAGAACACTGAGCCAATCACAGCGCAACTAAAGAACATTACCAACCCCTACGCTCCGTATTTTCCGCTGGCTTCCCCACTACCACAGAAAGCACTGAGCTAGGCTGAAACACCTGCATTTTGGAGCTGCCTTACTCAAGAAAGCAAAAAAGAGACCATGTTTGTATGTGGATGTATTAACTCAGTGATAAAAATGTGTATACATTGTTTGCAAACTGATATGTGACACGTATTAATTGATTGATTGATTGAATTTATTTGACAATTTGTAAAATACATACATAAGGGCGCTCCAGCCGGTGACGCCTCCACATACAATTTAAGAAAATCATCAAGGATAACACAATATAGCTTAACAGCTTATTTCCATTGTGGTCCTTTTGAAGAGGGAAGGGGGAACGGGGAATGCAGCAAGGGTAGGTGGTAATTGTAATGGCAACAGACAATAACAGAAACAAATTGTTGTTTGTTTCATAACATGCCAAAATAACATGCAAAACAGGCAACAAAAAAAAAGATATGTTTTTGTTTTTTCTTGCTAAACAGGTGGGGCTCAAAACAGGTGGCTCTGCCCCACCTGCCCTGAATGACGGGTCGCCACTGCCTAATCAACATCTATTGTCCTCAATATGGCCCTGCTGCGGCCTGTGTAGGCTGATTGACATTCAATGTCATACGCCTTCAGGGCCAGACATTCACTCTCTCCGCAGTTCATTCCTAACTGTAAGAAATCTGAATCTGATGCTTTGCCAGCGTGAGGACAATTTAGCATGAGTTAGTCCGGGTTTACGTCAAGGGGACTGGCAGAGAGCCTGGCATATGGCATCATTTAGCGTACGACGGCTGCGGCTCACGCGTCCCCGCTCTGACGGGCACACCAGCCACGGCACCCTGGCTCTCACAAACTCTCACATTAACACCGATTATGCTGAACGCTGTCGACGATCAATACCTGCAGCTGCCACTTTCTCTCCTCTCTCTCCTCCCCCTCTCTCTGTTTTTCTTTCTCTCCCTCTTCTCTCCCCTCCGATAATGCAGTGTGCCAGACAAAGATGCGAGGAGAGTTAGGGGGCTGCAATGCGGGGGGGTGGGGGGGCAGTAGAAGAACAAAATGAAACAAGACAAAATGGAAGGACTTGGAGGTGAACTTCTTTCTCCCCTAGCTTGTGATTCAAGGTTGAGCCAAAAGAGGGATACATGAAAAATCTGTTTGATCCTTCCGCCCAGCTGTACATGCAAATGAGGCAGCCATGCTCTTTTAGTCCCCATCACACACATAATTGGGAGGCTCATTTGGGTGTAATGTATGCAGTGCGCCACCACACAGTCTGAGAGAGAGAGAGAGAGAGAGAGAGACAGAGAGAGAGAGTGAGAGAGAGAGAGAGAGAGAGAGTGAGAGAGAGAGAGAGAGAGAGAGAGAGAGAGAGAGAGAGAGAGAGAGAGAGAGAGACAGAGACAGAGACAGAGACAGAGACAGAGACAGAGACAGAGACAGAGACAGACAGGTGTGCGGGATGTGTGCGTGCGTGTCAGTTTGATGAGTCTCTACTGGCTCTAGGTGCGTATGTGTGCGTGTTTGTGTGTGCGCCCACGTGTGTGTGTAGGTGGGTGCCTGTGTGCGTGTGGGCACTGGCAGACGTGTAGCCTGCCCTCCCGGTGCCCTGTCCCCATCATGCCATTGCTCTTCTCTCGGCGCGGTGTTGACTACAGAGGGTCCGGGACATCAGATAAAACCACAGAGGTGCCACAGTCAGCAGCAAAAAAGGAGACCAAAGAAGCTCTAATAACAATAACGAAGCGCCTCTCAACTCCCGGAGCTAACATAATACCAGCCACACACCGAGCGTCCATGAGTCCATGCATCTTCTCTGGGTTTTTCACTAATGGCACCCTATTCTCTATGTAGTGCACTACTTTTGTCCAGAGCCCTATTGGCACTGGTCAAAAGTAGTGCACTGTAAAGGGAATAGGGTGTAATTTGGGATGAAGCCTCTGTCTAGGAGCAGCCAAAAGGGGACTTATTTACCCGACAACCGAAGATGAAGAACAAAGCCAGATGCAACACCACAAGGCTCTAAATATTGAAATAAATAGGAACGTTGCGTTAATTGAAGAGATTCGATGGCCACTTAGACATCCATCTACCTCCAGATATCCAGGCTGCATCTCAAATTGCACTTTATTCCCTACATTGTGCACTACTTTGACCAGAGTCCTATATAGTCCCATTTCAGCTGCCTGTCGAGTCTGCTTTCTTTTTTGTGGTGGCCCTGGAGGGACATAAAGGCAATAGATTCACATTCATAGTCAGGCCCTTTAGGCCTCTATTGATCACTTCAGTCCTGTCAAAACATCTCAGTGAACCGTGGCAGGTGCTGTTTTGGTCCCGTAAATGATTGGTTTCTATTTTACCTCGTCTGTCATTTCCATTAGCGACAATGAGAGCCCTTTTCAGTTGAGGCGAAGCAACCTTGTCCAAAAACACATACATTTCTTGTCTATTTAGTGCGCGTTTTCTCTTTTAGAATATCTCAAAAGGATAGTGCAATGGCTAATTGTCCAATGGCTGATTCATATACATACACAATGTTTTAAACAGGGTATTTCAGTTGACTTCCTGAATTGGCTGAATTGAAATGGAATTGACCCCAATGCTGGTTTTAAATGAATTTGAATCTGTCGCGTCAGTAATTCTGTAACTCACTGTTGTATATTTTATGTAAGCCTATTTTATATACAACTACTGTAGTGAAGCAAGACTAGCTTGCTCGTCATTCATAACATTTTATTGAATTTGGGCTGGCTTTGATTTACATTACATTTTTCCACATAAAGCATGTGGTCAAGCAATACCCTAATGTGTCACTGGCTATCATGAAATTTGATTTCCTCCATCTTGCAGTAAACAAATTATCTTGGGCCACCACTAACTAATTTGCATGACGTGATCAAGGCTAAGATAGAGAGCGAGAGAGAGATGGAGGGAGGGAGGGAGGGAGGGAGGGAGGGGGAAACAGACCTGGGTTAAAATCTTTTAAATTCTTTGAGCGTTTGCTCTAGCCTGCCTGGAGTGCCATCTGGCCGGGGTTTACCGTTTTGGAACTATTCTATTGGTCAATTAAAAATTATTAATACGATTTAAAATAGTATTTGAACCCAGGTCTGTGGGGAAACAGCCTATGTCTGTGGGGAAACCGCCTATGTTTCTTCGTAATTACTTAATAATTACTAACAGTATTTGGAGATGAAGAGTTTTGTAGGCAGATGAACAAAAACCCACAGGATGTAATCTCACAGTTGGATGAACTGATCCTACATCTTTATTGTCCTCCCAACAGATTCATGCAGGTTTTAGAGCTTCATCATCGTTCGTCCACTCAGCACTGGGTGGTAATCGAGTGTGGTGACAATACGGGAAATGGACAAAAGGAAGCAGGAGGTGCCCTTGCGGGTCTTGTGGTAATGCTGCAGCCACCGGTACACATGCATTCAGTGTAAGCATAGGTTCAAAACCGGCCTACTGCCCTTTGACACAATCTCTTTCTATCTTTCCGCATTGTCGTGCTCTATCTGTTCAATAAAATCTAAAAATACCTTAAAATATACTTTAAAAAGGTAGCAGTAAGATGTAGCCATAGAAATATAATGGCATCGAAATTGATTACATTCTATTTGTGTGGTTGTATACAACCTAGGTGGCCTGGACTGAAAGACAATATATGGACTTTTTGGAAATCTACACCAACCCAAATTCTAGGTGGACCCTAAAGTAAATGGAAATGTTTTGTGTGTGTGTGTGTGTGTTTAGATGATTGTGTCTTGGGGTGAATCCATTCAATTAAGGTAAAATGAAATCCATTAACAGAAAATGCCACATTTTGCTTCATGTGGATTTCCCTCAACTCACATTATTAAGAAATGTGAGTTTTTATAGCTCAACTAGAAGTATGAATAAAAATAGATTTAATCCACCCTACCAATTTAAAATCCTCCTTCGGCAAACAAGCAACGTTGATATTATACCTCCTAAAAGTGTCATGGAACCTTGTCAATTAATAATTTGTGTTGTGCGTCACAGCAGTAAAAACGAACACCGTGAAAACACAAACCTTATTTGCCATTGCCACTAATGAATAGTCATTATCAAAAATGATTATAACTGTAACTCGACAACATTGCACTCTTTCCTCCTGTCATTATACTGTTTCCACAAATGAGTCTCCTTTTGCTTCAAGCTGAAAAACAACGATAAACAAATCGTGATGGACTGAGAAAACCATGAACTGTAAAAAAGTCAAAAACAAAGTGATTACAGATGAATTAATGCATTCTGCCATGACTGCCTTTTCCAACCATTACTGAACTTTGTCATTTTTACTCACTAACTGAATATCCTCTAGCTCACTGTGATTAATTATGTAGGCATAATTGTCTTTCCTTTATTTTGTGTTTGTTTGAGCTTACAGCAACAATATATTTGAATGTGACATAATATAGCTGTAAATAATATGCCATTTAGCTGATTTTTTATTTTATTTAATTTATTTCACCTTTGTTTAACCAGGTAAGCCAGTTGAGAACAAGTTCTCATTTACAACTGCGACCTGGCCAAGATAAAGCAAAGCAGTGCGATAAAAACAACAACAACACAGAGTTACACATGGGATAAACAAAACATACAGTCAAAAACACAATATAAAATCTATATACAGTGTGTGCAAATGTAATAAGTTATGGAGGTAAGGCAATAAATAGACCATAGTGCAAAATAATTACAATTTAGTATTAACACTGGAGTGATAGAAGTGCAGAAGATGATGTGCAATTAGAGATACTGGGGTGCAAATGAGCAAAATAAATAACAATATGTGGATGAGGTAGTTGGGTGGGCTAATTACAGATGGGCTGTGTACAGGTGCAGTGATCGGTAAGCTGCTCTGACAACTGATGCTTAAAGTTAGTGAGGGTGATAAGAGTCTCCAGCTTCAGAGATTTTTGCAGTTCGTTCCAGTCATTGGCAGCAGAGAACTGGAAGGACTGGCGGCCAAAGGAGGTGTTGGCTTTGGGAATAACCAGTGAGATATACCTGCTGGTGCGCATACTACGGGTGGGTGTTGCTATGGTGACCAATGAACTAAGATAAGGCGAGCATTTGCCTTACAGTGATTTATAGATGACCTGGAGCCAGTGGGTTTGGCGACGAATATGTAGATGCTTTTATCCAAATCAAATTACAGTCATGCATACATCTTTTATATGTGTGGCACCAGTGGGAATTGAAACCATGGCATTGCAAACACCATACTCTACCAACTGAGCCACACAGGACATACAGTTGACTGTATGAGACATAACATGTCTTAACTGGTCACATTGCTGGTCTCCATCGCTAATCGGCTATGAAACATTAAGATTTCAGTAAAGTTTCAGGACATTGTGCTTCAGAACAGGGGTATGGCAAATACAGGCAATATGACATAAGTTGACATAAACAGCTATATAAAGCTCTAAGTTACGACAACCTTATGTAGGCTTTATGACATTCAAGAGAGTGAAGTGTATAGGAAGTCTTATCCATGGATCCTGCAGTAAAGAGATGAGAGCACTACTCCCTGCATCACACATATATCATGCTATACATTGCTTGCTACAATATAGAATTTCAACAAAATGTTGAATCTTTGTTTTTTTTGTTAGTTAAAGGTAAGTCAGTCTTCTTTGTTCCTACATTGAACATAAGGCTTCCACCAGAGAGAGCCACTGCTGCTGATCTTCTGCCTTTTTGGGGATGGTTTTCCATGACAGGCCACTGTCCTTCATCTGATTCTCCACAGTTCTTTGCCAGGTTTCTTTTGGGCAGCCACACATCCTTTTTCCATCTGCTGTCCAGTGAAGGGCTGTCTTTGGGAGTGCAGGCTCATTCATTCAGCATACATGCCCTAGCCATCTCCTTCTTTTCCTTGTTTGGGTTTTTGTGATGCTGTCTTTTGGTGTTGTTCGGCCAGTAAATGCCAAGTATTTTCCGGAGACACTTGTTTTGGAAAGTCTCTAGTTTTCTAGACAGTCTGGATGTTACCCTCCAACATTCAGAGTCGTACAGAAGCACACTGAGGACATTACTACTGAACAGGCGGAGATTGGTTTTGGTATTGAGTTGTTTGATTTCCATGTGGTTTTTAACATGTCAAAAGTGTAGGTTGCTTTGATGGTCCGGGTGTTGACATCCTTTTCTGAATCTCCATCATTAGTGACCTTGCTGCCTAGGTAGAGGAATTCTTGAACTTCCTCTACCACTTCTCTGTTTATGTTAATTAGTGTCTGTCTTGTGGTTTTTCCTCATGAGCTTAGTTTTCTTTGCATTGATTTTGAAACCAATTTGTAGGGATGTGTTTGTGAGCTTGTCAACCTTTTCTTGCATGTCAGATTGTCTGCTGGAGAGCACGGTGATGTCATCTGCATAATCCAGATATTCCAGAGTTGAGGTGTGCCCATCTGATGCCACTTTTTCAGTTTGTCAGGGTCTGTTGCATAAGCCAGTTAATGGCTATAATGAACAGGGTGTAGGAGAGGATGCATCCTTGTTTAACACCAGTGTTGACTCCGAAACTGTTGGTTAAGTGTCCATTACAGACAACCTGACAGTGGAAATCGGTGTACAAGGTCTTGATGACGTTGACTATTTTGGGAGGGATTCCATAGTGGTGAAGTATTTTCCATAGGGATATTCTCTGGAGACTGTTGAAGGCCTTTTCAAAATCAATGAAGGTGGTGTATATGGGACTGTTCCACAGGCTAAATACTGAATATGGGATGCCCAAACTGTACCCAGTAGACATGTTATCATGTAGCAACAGGGAGCAGTCAGTGCCACATCATTGATTCACATGCAGGCTACGTCCCAAAGGCACCCTATTCTCTATAATACAGCCCTACTTTTGACCAGGGTCCATAGGGCTAAGGTCAAAAGTAGTGCACTATAGGGTGATGTGATCCAAAATTAGATTTTTTTTATGGCAGAGTCATCTCCATCCTCCTATTAAATTGTTCAGCCTTTTTAAATGAAATCGTAAATGTTGGCTATTGGGGTAAATGGAGGTTTGAAAATAATGAAGTGCATTCCACTTACTGTATTAAATGATCCCAGGGATTGGAATCAGCTACTTATAGTGGCCAAATACCATTGGAAACATTCCCACACATACAGTGTACTTTACTTTTAAGAAAACATCTGTTATGAAAATGGACAAGTCTGGAACGGATGTGTTTCTTATAAAATAAGTGAACGATAGGCACCAAGGCAACAAGATCATATTGGAAATCTTGGAACAATAGTAGAAATAGTGTAATGTAGGGTAACTAACCCCCCCCCCCTCCCCCCAAGAACAATGTCCAATTGCTGACACAAAAAAAGCTACATTTGTTAAAGATTTGGTACAGTGACTTCAGAAAGTATTCACACCCCTTGACTTTTTCAACATTTTGTTGTGTTACAGCCTGAATTTTGTGAGATTTTGTGTCACTAATCTACACACAATACCCCATAATATCAGTGGAATTATGTTTTTAAAAATATTTTACTAATTAATTAAAAATGAAAAGCTGAAATGTCTTGAGTCAATAAGTTTTCAACCTTTTTGTTATGGCAAGCCTACAGTCGTATGAAAAAGTTTGGGCACCCCTGACAATTTCCATGATTTCCATTTATAAATAATTGGGTGTTTGGATCAGCAATTTCATTTTGATCTATCAAATAACTGATGGACACAGTAATATTTCAGTAGTGAAATTAGGTTCATTGGATTAACAGAAAATGTGCAATATGCATCAAAACTAAATTAGACAGGTGCATCAATTTGGGCACCCCAACAGAAAAATCACATCAATATTTAGTAGAGCCTCCTTTTGCTAAAATAACAGCCTCTAGACGCTTCCTATAGCCTCTAATGAGTGTCTGGATTCTGGATGAAGGTATTTTGGACCATTCCTCCTTACAAAACATCTCCACTTCAGTTAGGTTTGATGGTTGCCGAGCATGGACAGCCCGCTTCAAATCATCCCACAGATTCTCAATGATATTCAGGTCTGGGGACAGGGATGGCCATTCCAGAACAATGTACTTGTTCCTCTGCATAAATGCCCGGGTAGATTTTGAGCAGTGTTTTGGGTCATTGTCTTGTTGAAATATCCAGCCCCAGCGTAACTTCAACTTTGTGACTGATTCTTCAACATTATTCCCAAGAATCTGCTGATATTGAGTGGAATCCATGCGACCCTCAACTTTAACAAGATTCCCAGTACCGGCACTGGCCACACAGCCCCACAGCATGATGGAACCCCCACCAAATTTTACTGTGGGTAGCAAGTGTTTTTCTTTGAACGCTGTGTTCTTTTGCCGCCATGCATAACGCCCCTTGTTATGACCAAATAACTCAATCTTTGTTTCATCAGTCCACAGCACCTTATTCCAAAATGAAGCTGGCTTGTCCAAATGTGCGTTTGCATACCTCAAGCGACTCTGTTTGTGGCGTGTGTGCAGAAAAGGCTTCTTTCGCATCCCTCTCCCGTACAGCTTCTCCTTGTGCAAAGTGCGCTGAATTGTTGAATGATGCACAGTGACACCATCTGCAGCAAGATGATGTTGTAGGTCTTTGGAGGTGGTCTGTGGGCTGTTTTTGACCGTTCTCACCATCCTTCGCCTTTGCCTCCGATATTTTACTTGGCCTGCCACATCTGGCCTTAACAAGAACCGTGCCTGTGATCTTCCATTTCCTCACTATGTTCCTCACAGTGGACACTGACAGCTTACATCTCTGCGATAGCTTTTTGTAGCCTTCCCCTAAACCATAATGTTGAACAATCTTTTTTTTCAGGTCATTTGAGAGTTGTTTTGAGGCCCCCATGTTGCCACTCTTCAGAGGAGAGTCAAAGAGAACAACAATTTGCAATTGGCCACCTTAAATACCTTTTCTCATGATTGAATGCACTTGTCTATGAAGTTCAAGGCTTAATGAGCTCACCAAACCAATTGTGTGTTCCAATTAATCAGTGCTAAGTAGTTACAGGTATTCAAATCAACAGAATGACAAGGGTGCCACATTTTTGCATAGCCTATTTTTCACATCTGATTTAATTTCATACAACTTAATATTGCTACACTAAAAATCTTTGTCTGGACAATACCCCAGTACTCAGCTTTTATTAGAAAATGAATGGCATGCCACTGTGACCATTTTCTGTGACGACAGAGTAAATTATTATGCAGCATCAGAGGGGTGCCCAAACTTTTTCATACAACTGTAAATAAGTTCAGGAGTAAAGATTTGCTTAGCAAGTCACATAATAAGTTGCATGGACTCTGTGTGCAATAATAGTGTTTAACATGATTTTTAAACGACTACCCAATCTCTGTACACTACACATACAATTATCAGTTGAGCAGTGAATTTCAAGCACAGATTCAACCACAAAGACCAGGGAGGTTTTCCTATGGTTCGCAAAGAAGGGCACTTACTGGTAGATGGGTAAAAAAAACAGGCATTAAATATCCCTTTGTGCATGGTGCAGTTATTAATTAGACTTTGGATGGTATCAATACACCCAGTCACTACAAAGATACAGGCGTCCTTCCTAACTCAGTTGCCGGAGAGGAAGGAAACCGCTCAGGGATTTCACCATGAGGCCAATGGTGACTTTAAAACAGTTAGAAAGTTTAAAGGCTGTGAAGGGAGAAAACTGAGGATGGATCAACAATATTGTAGTTACTCCACAATACTAATTTAAATGACAGTGAAAAGAAGGAAACCTGTACAGAATAAAATATTCCAAAACATGTATCCTGTTTGCAGTAAGGCACTAAAGTAAAACAGCAAAAAAATGGGCAAATAAATTAACTTTATGTCCTGAATACAGGGGCAAATCCAACACAACATATCATTGAGTACCACTCTTCATATTTTCATAGGGCTCTGGTCAAAAGTAGTGCACTATATAGGGAATATGGTGCCATTTGGGACACAGGCTCAGTGTGTCTGGGCACATTTTTCTCCTGGCACATTATAAAAGGAGAGTTGTCAGATGAGTTGACTCTGTCCTTGAGATTATTAAATTATCTTTTCATCTCTGGCTGGGAGATATACTGCCCTCACTTCACAGCATAGGCTCACAGCGTACTTTCACTGGAGTTCTAAGAGAAGCACGCTGTTGTAGGTGGAATTCTGTAAAGGGATTCTGAAACGAAGACCTAAGTATATTATATGAAGGCCTTTGGTGTAAACCTGTATCAAAGACAAAGTTCTTACATTTAAGATAAAAATATTCTGTCGTTACATTGAAATTCCTGTCTTAGATACGTATGTCAACAAACTATTTGATACCATAAAAGTAAAGTGCAATATCATCATCATCGTATTATTCTTATATTACCTCAGATTTCATGAGAGATAAATTAAAACGTGTACGGCCAAATATTTAGTAACATCTCAACAAGAGATCTAACAGCCTTCTTGGACTGAGTATTTATTTTATCTCTCCATTGCAGTACTGAGGATAATATTATGGAATTGAGGAACAGCTTACCTCATATTTCTAGTGACATTTAACTATCAGCTTGAAGGGAATTCTATCCAGAAAAGCCTAATTGACTAACAATTTTGATTAATAAAATCTTTAAACATCAATACAATAAATCAATACTATACTTAATTTACAATTTCTCACCCATGTGAGCACAAATTCCAATTCCCAATTAATATCTTGTAGTAAATCATTGTGATGTCTGCCAACATGTCGTTATTCAAATGAACCATAGCTCCATGAAAATGGTGTTAGGTCATGAATACAAAGAAGGAATGTTCCCTTGAGACCGTGGAAATGTGAATTTTGTTCTCAAGGCGATTTACTTCAGTCATTCATTTTACGCGAACAACTTGAGGCCCTCTCTGTAGAACTGCTAATTTTCAGAGGGTTCGTTGTCCGGCAGAGGTGAAAGAGAGAAAAGGAAAGAAACAGAGAAGTAGCAATATCCGGATAAGAGGAAGGAAAAGAGGATAGTAGATGGTATTATTAGGTAGATAAAAGACATCGTTTTTGTTTCGATCTAGCTGATAAACAAGATGAGTATCCACAGATGGAGAGAAAATCTTGTTGAAAAATAGAGGAAAATACTCTGAACAGAACTGTCCTGTGTTCATCTTTACCTTTCTTCTCATACAGTCCCCTAAATGGAGACAGAAAATCAATTGACACTCACAACTCTTTGTTAACCTTTGCACATTCTGAACACAGCCACTCCAAAGTACAAACCGCCACAAAGCTTAAAAGATTGATGCTCACAAAGCTTTTTTCCTTAGCTGTTGTCACGCCCTGGCTCTGGGGACTCTAATATGTTGAGCCAGGGTGTGTAAAGTCTATGGGTGTTGTTCTAGGTTTCACATTCTGGTATTGTGGTTCTATGTTGGCCAGTGTGGTTCTCAATCAGAGGCAACGTGATTCAGCTGTTGCTTGTTGTCTCTGATTGAGAACCATACTTTAGCAGCCTGTTTCCCCACAGAGTTTGTGGGATCTTGTTTCTAGTCAGTTGTGTTAGACCGTGAACTGTCACATTTTCGTTTTGTTGTTTTTGATCGTGTCTCTAATAAAGAGTATGTTTGCCTGCAACGCTGCGCCTTGGTCCTCATCTCTGTTCGACGATCGTGACAGAAGATCCCACCAAGACTGGACCAAGCAGCAAGTCCAGGAGCCAGCGCCTGAGAGATCTCTAGCGGATCTCCTTCGCCTCCTCGACTGGGTCAAGCCATGTGAGGAAGAGAGGGGCTTGACGTGGAGGCAGAAGGGCGAAAGGCTGGCGAGAAGCATGGAGACCTGGTCCACGGGTAGGAGTGAAGCCCATACATTTTTTAGGGGGGGGGCTAACGCCGTGGACGACGGGGCAGCAGGAGGCCGCCAGGTTACGGGAGTCACTGGTCACCAGGGGGAAGGAGGATGTAGAGGCACGGCGAGAGGTACTGGCGTGTGTTGCCAGTCCGGTCCGGCCTGTTCCTGATCCCCACGTAGGGCCAGTGGTGTGTGTTCCCAGTACGGTCCGGCCTGTTCCTGCCACTCGCACCAAGTCTACGGTGCGCATCGCCAGCTCGGCCCGGCCTGTTCCTGCTCCCCGCACCAAGTCTGTGGTGCGCGTCGCCAGCCCAGTCCGGCCCATTCCTGCTCCCCGCACCAAGTCAGTGGTGCGTTTCGTCAGCCCTGTCCGGCCTGTTCCTGCTCCCCGCACCAAGTCTGTGGTGCGCGTCGCCAGCCCAGTCCGGCCCATTCCTGCTCCCCGCACCAAGTCAGTGGTGCGTTTCGTCAGCCCTGTCCGGCCCGTTCCTGCTCCCCGCACCAAGTCAGTGGTGCGCGTCGTCAGCCCGGTCCGGCCCATTCCTGCTCCCCGCACCAAGTCAGTGGTGCGTTTCGTCAGCCCAGCTCGGCCCGCTCCTGCTCCCCGCACCAAGTCAGTGGTGCGCTTCGTCAGCCCGGCACGGCCCGTTCCTGCTCCCCGCACCAAGTCAGTGGTGCGCTTCGTCAGCCCGGTCCGGCCCCCTCCTGCTCCCCGCACCAAGTCAGTGGTGCGTTTCGTCAGCCCGGCTCGGCCCGCTCCTGCTCCCCACACCAAGCCAGTGGTGTGCGTCGTCAGTCCGGCACGGCCCGTGCCTGTTCCACCGGTGGCTGGTCCGGCACCGGTCAGATGCTTCACGCCGGAGCTAGAGCAATCCGCTCCACCAGTGTGCAGTCCAGCTCCGGCCAGCGGGGCCAGACCGGACCAGGGGTACTTTGGGGGGTTGGAGAGGGAGCGGGGATCAGGCCCGGAGCCGGATCCGCCGCCTAAGCGGAGTGCCCACCCGGTCCCTCCCCTGTGGTGTTTGGTGGGCGCGGTCGGAGTCCGCGCCTTTAGGGGGGGGGTACTGTCACGCCCTGGCTCTGGGGACTCTAATATGTTGAGCCAGGGTGTGTAAAGTCTATGGGTGTTGTTCTAGGTTTCACATTCTGGTATTGTGGTTCTATGTTGGCCAGTGTGGTTCTCAATCAGAGGCAACGTGATTCAGCTGTTGCTTGTTGTCTCTGATTGAGAACCATACTTTAGCAGCCTGTTTCCCCACAGAGTTTGTGGGATCTTGTTTCTAGTCGGTTGTGTTAGACCGTGAACTGTCACGTTTTCGTTTTGTTGTTTTTGATCGTGTCTCTAATAAAGAGTATGTTTGCCTGCAACGCTGCGCCTTGGTCCTCATCTCTGTTCGACGATCGTGACAGCTGTTCTCTCTGCTTTTGCTACCTTCCCTCCTCCTTCTCCTCTCACCACTCTTTTTGGCTCCTTGGCATGGAACAGAATGTCATTAAAGGAGCAATCAGCTGTTAAAATAACTCTCAAATTCATAGACATAGTTACAGATGCAAGGACTCACCATGCATGACACAAAATTAACAATTGATCTAAGTTGATGAGGCATTTATAAGTTATATTCTTCAAGAATCAATGGGTACATATTATTTATTTATAAGTCGGAAAATGGATGTAGCAACTGCAGATTGCCCCTTTAACTATTGTAGGGGTATAGGGCTAGCTATGTTTCAATATCCATACTGCCATACCATTTAGAATGCATGTAATAATAATAATATGCCATTTAGCAGATGCTTTTATCCAAAGTGACTTACAGTCAAGCATGCATACATTTTTGTGTATGGGTGGTCCCGGGGTTCGAACCCACTACCCTGGCGTTACAAGCGCCGTGCTCTACCAGCTGAGCTACAATGTACAATGCATTGTTACCAAGTGCAATGCTAGTGTGGCTTTGGGAATGGGAACAGAACTGAGTGTCACGACTTCATCCGAAGCTGCCTCCTCTCCTCGTTCGGGCAGGCTTCGCATTCTTCGTCAATGGCCTTCTAGCCACCGCCGCTCTTCATCTCATCATTCCATTTGTTTTGTCTTGTTTATTACACACACCTGGTTCATATCCCCTCATCAGTACCTGTATAAGTGTTCCCTCTGCCCCCTTGTCTTTGTGTGTGATTGTTTATTGTGAGGAGAGTGAAGCTCGGTTGAGCTCCTTGTATTTTGTATTGCCGGGTTATTTTCCCCGTGTGCCTTGTTGGTTCCAGTGCGCCTGTTTTGCGCACTGGACTGTTTTGACGCATTACTGCGTAACTCTGTATTCCGGAATAAATCCTGTTATTCTGTGATTTACCCTCCTGCGCCTGACTCCTTCAAATCACCCATCACAGAATCACACAGCCGCCATGGAGTCAGCAGGAGAGGAGCACATGCCTGGAGTCGTGGCACGGGTGCATTCGACGATGCTAGCCAGCCTTGGAGAAGCGATGGATTGGGTTCTCCAGGTCGTCCAACGCCTGGAGAGGAGAGGATCCGATCTGTCGGACCAGCTGGGCGACCGGATCCAGCCACCCACACCCCAGCACCCAGAGGGATCCATATATCCCGACCACAGGATTTCAATGGGACAGCTGCTCTCTGCAGGGATTCCTCCTCCAACTGAAGCTATAATATTCAAGCATCAGCCCGGCCCAATCGGAGCGGGAGAAGGTGTCCACCCTCGTCTCCTGCCTCTCGGGGAAAGCCCTGGAGTGGGCCAACGCGGTATGGAATGAAGGAGGAGCCACGTAGGACAACTACGGGGTAGGTGGAACGGGTAAATCAGGATGTGGGTAGGTTCCTGCGGTCCTACTGCCAGGACCGGCCGGGGGAGTGGTCGGTGTTCTTGCCATGGGCCGAATATGCCCAGAACTCTCTCCGTCACTCCTCCACTAACCTAACGCCATTCCAATGTGTTTTAGGTTATCAACCGGTTCTGGCACCGTGGCATCAGAGCTAGACCGAGGCTCCTGCGGTGGATGACTGGTTTCAGCGCGCGGAGGAGACGTGGAACGCTGCTCACATCCACCTGCAACACGCCGTGCGTCGTCAGAAGGCCAACGCTGACCACCACCGCAGTGAGGCCCCGGTCTTTGTACCGGGTGATTGGGTCCGGAATCTGCCCCTCCGCCTGCCCTGCCGGAAGCTGAGCCCGCGGTTTGTGGGGCCGTTCAAAGTCCTGCGGAGAATAAACAAGGTTACGTATAGGTTATTACTCCCGCCAGATTATCGTATTAACCCCTCGTTCTATGTGTCTCTCCTCAGGTCGGTGGTGGCTGGTCCGCTCCAGGAGTCTGAGGTGCGGGAGGTCCCTCCGCCTCCTCTGGACATCGAGGGGGCCCCGGCGTACTCCGTCCATTCCATCCTGGATTCGAGGCCTCGGGTGGGGGGCCGTCAGTACCTCGTGGAGTGGGAGGGGTACGGTCCGGAGGAGCGGTGCTGGGTCCCGGTGAGGGATATCCTCGATCCCTCCCTGTTGCGGGAGGGGGGGTACTGTCACGACTTCATCCAAAGCTGCCTCCTCTCCTGTTTCGGGCAGGCTTCGGCGTTCGTCGTCACCGGCCTTCTAACCACTAACGCTCCTCATCTCATCATTCCATTTGTTTTGTCTTGTTTATTACACACACCTGGTTCATATCCCCTCATCAGTACCTGTATAAGTGTTCCCTCTGCCCACTTGTCTTTGTGTGTGATTGTTTATTGTGAGGAGAGTGAAGCTCGGTTGAGCTCCTAGTATTTTGTATTTCCAGGTTATTTTCCCTGTGTGCCTTGTTGGTTCCAGTGCGCCTGTTTTGCGCACTGGACTGTTTTGACGCATTACTGCGTAACTCTGTATTCCGGAATGAATCCTGTTACTTTTGGAGGATGGCCTGGTGTCAAGAAGGGCAGGGAGGAAGCCACTTCTCTCCAGGAAAGACATCAGGGACAGACTGATATTGTGCAAAATGTACAGGGATTGGACACTGAGGACTGGGGTAAAGTCATTTTCTCTGATGAATCCCCTTTCCGATTGTTTGGGGCATCCGGAAAACACCTTGTCCGGAGAAGACAAGGTGAGCGCTACCATCAGTCCTGTGTCATGCCAATAGTAAAGCATCCTGAGACCATTCATGTGTGGGGTTGCTTCTCAGCCAAGGGAGTGGGCTCACTCACAATTTTGCCTAAGAACACAGCCATGAATAAAGAATGGTACCAACACATCTCCCAACCATCCAAGAACAGTTTGGTGACGACCAATGCCTTTTCCAGCATGATTGTCAGCGTCTGGGTGAAGTGGTGAAACGGAATCAGGTGCAGGACACAGAACTGAGAAAAGTATGGCTTTACTAAACACAAAGTAAACCATAGCAAACCCTCCACGCAGGGAAGAGCAAAACAACAGCTCAACAGACGATGTAACAACGAACAATCACGCACAAACCCAGGAGGGAAAACAGAGGTAATATAGGGAAACCAATAAGCCTAATGAGTAACAGGTGTGAATAATAAAGACAGGACTAGTGTGACACAGAAACATAGATCGGTGGCAGCTAGTACTCCGGTGACGACGAACGCCGAAGCCTGCCCGAGCAAGGAGGAGGGGCAGCCTCGGCTGTATCCGTGACAGTATCCAGCCAGGAGGACGCAGAGCAGGGCGAGTCGGATGACGACGATGGAACTCTCTTAACAAGGAGGGATCAAGGATGTTCTCCTGGGAACCCAGCTCCGTTCTTCCGGACCGTACCCCTCCCACTCCACGAGATACTGCAGGCCTCCAACACAACGCCTCGAATCCAGGATGGAACGGACCGAGTACACCGGTGCCCCCTCAATGTCCAATGGGGGCGGAGGAACCTCCCGCACCTCAGACTCCTGGAGCGGACCAGCTACCACCGTCCTGAGGAGAGACACATGGAACGAGGGGTTAATACGGTAATCAGGGGGAGCTGTAACCTATAACAAACCTTGTTCAACCTCCTCAAGGGCCCCACAAACCGCCGACCCAGCTTCCGGCAGGGCAGGTGAAGGGGCAGGTTTCGGGTCGAGATCCAGACCCGGTCCCCCGGTGCATACACCAGAGCCTCACTGCGGTGGCGGTTGGCACTCGCCTTCTGTCTCCTAATAGCCCTTTACAGGCGTACATGGGTAGCGTTCCATGTCTCCTCCGAGCGCCGAAACCATTCATCCACCGCAGGTACTTCGATCTGGCTCTGATGCCACGGTGCCAGGACTGGCTGGTAACCTAGTACACACTGAAAGGGAGACAGGTCAGTGGAGGAGTGGCGGAGGGAATTTTGTGCCATCTCTGCCCAGGGGATGTAACTGACCAATCCCCCTGCCGGTTCTGGCAATACGACCTCAGAAACCTACCCACATCCTGGTTTACTCTCTCCACCTGCCCATTACTCTCGGGGTGAAACCCTGAGGTCAGGCTGACCAAGACCCCCAGATGGTCCATAAACGCCTTCCAGACCCTCGATGTAAACTGTGGACCCCGATCAGACACTATATCCTCAGGTACCCCGTAGTGCCAGAAGACGTGTGTAAACAGGGCGTCAACGGTCTGCAGGGCAGTAGGGAGACCGGGCAAAGAAATGAGATGACAGGACTTAGAAAACCGTTCCACAACGACCAGGATCGTGGTGTTACCTTGTGACGGAGGAAGATCCGTAACAAAGTCCACTGATAGGTGTGACCACGGCCGTTGTGGAACGGGGAGAGGTTGTAATTTACCTCTGGGCAGGTGTCTAGGTGCCTTGCACTCGGAAGTGCTGGGGGATGGACTGGACGGACCCTGCTCTGGACGTCCGCGGGTGGACAACAGGTTATCCAGCCGGATCGATAAATCTACCAGCTAGTCCAGGTTAAGATTAGTGTCCCTGCAGGCCAGCTCCCTACGAACGTCCTCCCGTAGACTGCATCGGTAGTGGTCAATCAGGGCCCTCTCATTCCATCCCGCGCTGGCTGACAGTGTCCTGAAATCCAGGGCGAAGTCCTGTGCGCTCCTCCTTCCCTGTCTGAGGTGAAACAGACACTCCCCCGCCGCTCTCCCCTCTGGCAGATGATCGAATACTGCCCGGAAACAGTGGGTAAAATCCTCATAACGAACAGACTCAGCGTCTATTCCACCCCACTCCGCATTGGCCCATTCCAGCGCTCTGCCCGACAGACAGGAGATGAGGGCGGACACGCTCTCGTATCCCGAGGGAGCCGGGTGGATGGTTGCCAGGTAGAGCTCCACCTGGAGCAGGAAACCCTTACACCTTACGCTGTCCCATCATATTCCCTCAGGAGCGAGAGCCGAATACCACTGGACCCAGGGTTTGATGGTCTTGATGGAGGAGAAATCGGAGGAGGATGAAGTGTAGAAAACCCAACTCTCTCCCATCGATCCATGGTTTTGATCACTCGATCCATAGCCGAACCTAGTCTCTGCAGCATGGTCGAATGCTGTTGGATGCGTTCCTCCACCGAGTCACTGGGATCGGACGTGCCTGCTGACTCCATGAATGGTGGGTGATTCTGTCAGCGTCTGGGTGAAGTGGTGAAACGGAATCAGGCCCGTCTGAAGTTTGCCAATGACCATCTGGATGATCCAGAGGAGGAATGGGAGAAGGTCATGTGGTCTGATGAGACAAAAATTGAGCTTTTTGGTCTAAACTCCACTCGCCGTGTTTGGAGGAAGAAGAAGGATGAGTACAACCTCAAGAACACCATCCCAACCGTGAAGCATGGAGGTGGAAACATCATTCTTTGGGGATGCTTTTCTGCAAAGGGGACAGGACGACTGCACCGTATTGAGGGGAGGATGGATGGGGCCATGTATCGCGAGATCTTGGCCAACAACCTCCTTCCCTCAGTAAGAGCACATTGATGATGGGTCGTGGCTGGGTCTTCCAGCATGACAATGACCCGAAACACACAGCCAGGGAAACTAAGGAGTGGCTC
The DNA here is from genome assembly GCF_964263955.1 of Coregonus lavaretus. Classification (NCBI taxonomy): domain Eukaryota; kingdom Metazoa; phylum Chordata; class Actinopteri; order Salmoniformes; family Salmonidae; genus Coregonus; species Coregonus lavaretus. Next base: position 11,603,621 of record NC_139993.1, read on the forward strand.
CGTAAGAAGCATCTCAAGGTCCTGGAGTTGCCTAGCCAGTCTCCAGACCTGAACCCAATAGAACATTTTTGGAGGGAGCTGAAAGTCCGAATTGCCCAGCGACAGCCCCGAAACCTGAAGGATCTGGAGAAGGTCTGTATGGAGGAGTGGGCCAAAATCCCTGCTGCAATGTGTGCAAACCTGGTCAAGACCTACAGGAAACGTATGATCTCAAGGTTTTTGTACCAAATATTAAGTTCTGCTTTTCTGATGTATCAAATACTTATGTCATGCAATAAAATGCAAATTAATTACTTAAAATCATACAATGTGATTTTCTGGATTTTTTATTTAGATTCCGTCTCTCACAGTTGAAGTGTACCTATGATAAAAATGACAGAGCCCTATTAAGCCCCTGCATTAAGCCAGCCCTGCTGGTTCCACAGCCTTTTTTAGGTAAGATGCCCAAATAATAATTTCTAGTTGAATGAACATATGAGATAAGTTGAGCAAACACATCATTTTAAGTTCACAGAATTTTTGCCTATGTTTTTTCAAGTTGGAGCTAAGTTTGGGCCAACTCATTTTTTTGGTTTAGGTATGCCTAACACTTGGACTGAAAAGTTGAGTAAACCAAAAAAGACTGTGGAACCAGTTACTTAATATTAATTAGTTGAAACAACTAGATTGTTTTCTTTATTGTGTAGTTCGAAGTCTAATACTACCCTACTATTACATAGTAATAATAGAATAGTACTTTATCAATAGACTATGGATTGCCTATAGAAATGAAGTGCTATTTGCATGTGAAAGTAGGGCGCCACGTAGCCTAGCTGTTAAGAGCATTGGGCGAGTAACCGAAAGGTCACTGGTACGAAATCCCCGAGCTGACTAGGTAGGTCGGGCACTTAACCATATTTGCTCCTGTAAGTCAGCGCATCTGCTAAATGACTAAAGTGTCATGGGATACATTTGCTTCATTGTTTACCTTTTAATTAGGCCTAGTGGTCCACTCTTTGATGGTATGTCTTCGGTATGGCTCGTCTTCGGCGATACAGAAGCCTCTATCATATCTGCGCTTTTTACGCATAACCCCCATAGCCAATCAACGACTGTATTCAGAAGAGAAGCAAAGGTTGTCCAATGGAAAAACCTGCCGCGCGCTCGGGTTGTCATATCTGCAATGTGAACAGAAGAGTGAAGGTGCAAGCACAAAAAGTGGGCGGCATATTGTAGGGTGAATACCGGCAATGCGCACAGCTGTCAGAATTATAGTTCGCTTGGTCGACGTTCTATCGTAGAGTCACATGCATGCAACTTTCCGGACTGCTTTTTGTGATTTATTTCTCAGGTGGTGAATTCATTTAACACCTTTTCTGCTATTCATCTACAATGTCTCTCATTGAGGAATACGAGGAAGGGGAATACGAGAGAGAACCTAAGCGTCTCAAGACGATGGATGTGGAGGAAGAGGATTTGGAGGAGGGGGAGGATTCAGACACAGCTTCCGCGGGGCTGCTAGGAGACGAGGAGGATGCTACGCGGACCGGCGGGGAAAACCGGGCCCGGTTGTCAACAAAAAAATATGGGTCTGGAAGAAAGGTGGGTGTAGACATAACATTGCCCATTGTCTTATGGTCCTTAGATGGATGCTTGGCTTAGAAAAAGAAAGTGAGCATCATCAATGACCAGATAAAAAAAAAAAGTCAGTGTTGTTTCCTATCTCTCATACATTTATTGGGCAAGTGACAGTCTTCAATAAACTTTTTTGACTATTTAAGGACTGATTTCCAATAATGCATATTTTGTTATGTGTCAAATATATTATGCTAGAGCCTAGCAATTTTCTTTAGAAAGCATACAAAATAAAATGAAAGATATCAAACATAGGCTATAGAAAGTGTGTGGAGCTGTGTAGCTCATGTCTGTCAGAACACAAGACTTGGGAGTTCTCAACCGAACGAAGCACGCTATTTAACTTCGTTACCCCGTAATTTGATTTTACATTAGTGTCCCCGACAGTCTGGCGGCTTGAAATCTATTTTGTCTCAATAATAATGATACAAATAATACGCAGGCTACCAGCGTTCATCGATTAAGAGACTGTCCCCCGAAGCAATGTATCCGTGGGTGTCTTTGCTTAACTAAATTTAGACAAACGCTATGAACTGGGGCTTAAAATATTTATTATAACATTTGGATGAATGTCACCCAAGGCTAACATTCTTTCACCAAAGAGGATGACAGAGATGCTCTGATGTATGTACATTCACAGTCACAACATAATATTCTCCTCATAAATATGTATTTACATTGTTATCTACAAAAGTATGAACACATATGTTTATCCAAATGCTGAAATAGACTTCAAAACCCATGGTATTCTATATGTAGATTTGTGGTCTAGGATCCTTTATGAGAAATACAGGAGGGCTTGCTCAGGATTCCAAATCACACATGCTGCATCAGGTCCATCTCCAGAGAGAGCTGTAAGAGAAATGTAACCATTTGAATACAGAGTGGTCATGGAGTCTGCATGGTTGAGCACTGCTTATTTGGCCATATCAGAAAGCACCTTTCCCCCTTCCACCACCTCAGATTAGACCTTCGCTGCTCCCCGGGAAGCCACAGGACACTGCTGTCACTCGTCCAATCAACCGAAAACACACACTCTTGTGCAAACTGTGGACCAGTACCTTTGTGGGCTGCCAAGACATCCAATGTGTTCCTCCTGGCATTTCTTAAAGACCCACAGTCTAAATAAATTAAACATTCATTTTAAACATTTGTGTCCTAGTCCTGGAGTAAAAAGTATTCTCAATTGAAAGCGCTTTTTAGTCCAAGACTAGGCCTAAACTGTGTCTGGGAAACTGGCCCAGATGTTCTCAATCTTGGATATTGGATATCCCTTCCCCAAGATGTTGCTGTACTAAGATAATGTGTTCTTAGTCAACCTACCTAGTAAAATAATGGTTAATAAAATAAAATCGATTTTTGTACACTTTGCCCTGATGCCTCAAATTGGTAATTTAAGAAAGAGTCAAATCAAGAGGGAACACTTTTCCTCTTTGACATACTTTGACACATCGCACACCTCCCCTGTGTTCAACAGTAGCACGATGACATGTTTGTCTTCACTCCCCTTTTGATAGATTGTCCGTTAAAGGATTATCAATAAGAGTCAAATCAAGGGGAAACACTTTCCCACCATGGCATAACACATGACATCACACCCTCTCATGTGTTCAACAGTAGTATGGTGTTACGGTTATCTCCGATCCTCTTTTAATAAGTTGCCTGTTAAAGGATTATCACCATCACCCTCAGGTAACTGATTGTCTATCATTTGTTCTTGGCACGAGAGGAAGTGGAGACTTCCTATATGGTTTTATTCGCTACACTTTTTATTGGTATATCAATCTTCTACTTAGCTTTGGAACAATAGCTCCTCAGTTTGGGCAATGACAGAGGCTGCATCCCAAATGTCAGGGCCCTGGTCAAACGTAGTGCACTATGTAAGGAAGAGGGTGCCATTTGGAATGAGGCCAGACAGTGTCCCCTTTGTGACAGCGATGTGCAGCCCTGACAAGCACATCAAAAGAGCCTAGGTGGGCAGCGGTTGGCCTTATCGGGGCCCAACAGAACATTAACATTTTATTACGTGCCTAACAATGAGCCTCGTGGGTGTGTTTGATATGGAGAGATAGTTCGAGGTGCAGTTTGCATTCTTAATCATATGCCATTGGCATATGCAAAGAGGGAATTACATCGTGGTCTCGTGGATGGTAGTAAAGGCCACTACTGGCGCGACACTAGGCACTATCTCATAAAGCCAAGGGCCCTGGCTGATAAACATCTGGGTGAGCGGCAGAGCTTTGTTCAGATGCCGGGATGAATCACTGAGTCACGGCATGAGTCCCAAATGGCAAAATATTCCCTATATAGTGCACTACTTTTGACCAGAGCCACATGGGCCCTGGTCAAAATTAGTGCACTATATAGGGAATAGGGTGCCATTTGGGATGCAGACACAGTCCCTCATGGGGTTTCAGTGTATAACCGTTTGGCATTTTGTGGGCACAAAAGATAGCAACGTTTGCATTTTGTGGCATGGAATTAATCATATCCACAAAATATAGGATGTTACAAACTCCGGCTCAAACCAGTGTGACTAAAGCCTCAGCTTTGGGCTGCATGGAACCTGCTTTCGGAGATAGGACTGCGGCAGCTTGGCTAAGAAATTAGCTTCAGTGTGGATCTGGGTGGCACAGCTCTGGGAGAACAATGACTGGGACTATATTCCAATATCCATACTAACTATGGACATTAGATAGAACGCTACAAACTTATATTTTCTCAATTCAGACACTTTGCTCTCCATATCCCCTTCCCCGGTACATGTGTAAATATTTTACTGTAAATTAGTTTGAGTACCTTCCTTGTATTTATATGTTATTCTATTTTATTCTAGATCGCATAAACAGATCTAGGACCAGGCTAGGTTACCAGTGTCTGGTCTACTTCCTAAACTAGATTTGGGCATTTCCATGTAAAAAGACCAATGAGCATTAACATGAGAAGTTCATCGGAGCACATCAAATTGGGTGTCAAATGAAAGCTAAGAGTCGATACTTTTGAGAAATTAAGGCATATATAAATGTCTTTACATTTTACATCCTAAAAAATTGGAATAAGCAAAGGCTTTAATTTCTGGTCAAACAGATGCAAAAGTGGTCTTAGAAAACATCTAGCAGAAACAGTCTTAAAAAGTATTAGAAATACATCAAAACACAATAATGTTGACGTAAAACCCCTGCCAACTAATATCATTTATATTTCGTTTTGCCAAAATTATTTGCCTTCTGTAAATTTAGGAAATATTGTCTAGTGTCTTGTCATTCTGTTACCAAAACCCCACATATCTTTAAGATATTTTCTAATTTTCTCCCTCATGAGGAGGGAGGATAATGAAAGTTCACAGAAGTAACAAGTGAAGGTAGACCTACCACTTAGTTATAGTGTTTTAATGGATAACAATTTGGTTTATGATTTATTAAGTGATTAAAGTGCGTCATTCAAAAAAATCAGTAACAGAATGACCGCAACTGAATTGGCTACAATGGAAATTCATAAAATAAAAGAGCTGAAAACAAATTGGCTCCCAATTTAAAAAGAAGTTGGAAAAAAGTTTTGGTGCAGGTACAGCAAACTAGCGCAAAAATTATATTGCGATATTGTCAAAACGATACTATATGATATATCGTCAAAATAATATCCCTATATGTAACTGTATAGATTTCCCCCCCGTCACTACTGACACCTGCCCATGAGCCCCCTCTCTTTCCATTTACTGTAACCAGCCCTCTCACCCACTGAGCACCGACCGACACCGGACATCCATGGACGTTGAAAAGTAGTGAAAATATGGTCAGTCCAAATCTTGAACCAATCATAGACATCTGTTTCACGTTTGGACAGCACAGTACAGTACAGTAGAGCACAGTACAGTACAGTAGAGTATAGTATTGGTCAGTACAATAAAGTACAGTACTGTGCTGTACAGTAGAGAATGGTTTAGTACAGTACAGTAGAGCACACTAGAGTAAAGTACAGTATAATTTACTGTATTGTACTGTAATTTACTGTACTGTACTAAACTAGTTTATATTCTACTATACTGTACTGTACTGAACTGTACTGTACTGAAGCTGTATTTTACTGTACTGTACTCTACTGTGCTCTTCTGTGCTGTACTGTGATGTCCAAACTTGTGAAACAAAGACATCTATGATTAGCACAGATTTGGTCCAGTCCGGACCAACCAAATTTGGTATTATTTGGGGGCTGAGCTCATTAGAATAATAGCTAGTGTGTAGAATAATACCCAAACATGCAAAGGAGGATATATCATTTTTCTACCTTTGTGTACCTATTCAGGATACATCACCATGCATCTCTGTATAGTACAGATAATGGAGGGACCCTTGATGTAATTTTGCTACCATCATTCTGTTACTGGGTGTTAATCCACTTCACTTACTGTAGTTCAATAACCAAAAGGTGTCATATCATAGCTGACACCCCATTCTTTCTGCAGACATCTTTGAATATTAATTCAGAGATACAGTATTTAACAGAATTTCTGGAAAACGTGGTCACATAATAAACTGAGAGAAAGTTTAACGTCATTCTGTTACTCTGCACTGTTTTTCGAGTAAATGTGTTTTTGTCGAATTTTCTGTGGAAAGTCCTTGTGAATAGAGTTGCATGGTTTGTTTAACTTTGCAATCAATGGTTTTTGTTTGGCATACTTTTAAAGTGGAAAAGTCGGAGTCTCGGCGTCATTCTATTACCGTAGAATTGCCCATTTGTCAAAGATGGGCAGAACCCTCTGTCTCAGCCTCCATCTGACATCCTGTCATTCTGAGGCAGACTGAAGTATACCAACCAGTCTTTGTCTTGGCCTATACCTGTGTAAGGTATGCTGGTTTGCATTGAAAGTGATCCAATCCCATGTATTGTCTTCGGTCAATATGAAATCTGAAATCGTATGGTTTTATCTTGTCATAAAGATGAGTATCAGGGACAGGCAATCGGTAATCTAGTATTACACAATTATAAAAGAGAAACATTCAGAAAATATGTTACATTCAAGAAGAGATGTGAAGTTGTTAGAAACAAAAAACCTACATTTGAGCTGAGATAAAGGAGACTCCAAGGGGTTTCATGTTTGACAAACCAGCAATCAACACTGTCAAGGTTGAAGAACACGTCTGTGTGTTGCTAAGTGTTGTTCTGTTCTCTCAGTCTAGTACGCTTGTTTTCCACATTCCCCCACAAGGTAGTTACTAAGCAAGCATCTGTTGACCTCTTAAAAAATACTACTACCTATGACAGATGCTGAACATGGCAAGATGCCTTATTTTAAAGTGGTTGTGGCTTGTGTTTTTCTTCTTTCCTTTTGACTTCAATGCACCAGAGGAAGCATTCAACTGATGCTATCTTTCTTAGCAACGCTGTTTGTGCTCTCTCTCTCTCTCTCTCTCTCTCTCTCTCTCTCTCTCTCTCTCTCTCTCTCTCTCGCTCTCTCTCTCTCTCTCTCTCTCTCTCTCTCTCTCTCTCTCTCTCTCTCTCTCTCTCTCTCTCTCTCTCTCTCTCTCTCTCTCTCTCTCTCTCTCTCTCTCTCTCTCTCTCTTTCTCTCTCTCTCTTTCTCTCTGTCTCTCCTAAGTTCATTGACCTGTAGTGGAAAGGCTTAATGCTCCCAGGGTGGTGTTTGAAGTGAATCGTCAGTTTTCTTCTTCTTCTTCTTCTTCTTCTTCTTCTTCTTCTTCTTCTTCTTCTTCTTCTTCTTCTTCTTCTTCTTCTTCTTCTTCTTCTTCTTCTTGTTATTACAGTTTTTCTCGATTGCTAAGACACATTTCTTGAAAGCTGCTCTCCTTTTCTCTTAACTGTGAACACAAAAACCCAATTTTCAAGCTACATTCACAAAACCTCAGACTCTTCTTGCAAAACCAAACTTTCACCTCAAAACAGTTCAATCTGTGCTCAAAACTGAACTATGTTGTCAAATCGTGCCCCGAGTCAATCAAAATAAAAAACACTACTGAACAGTCACTAAACACTACGTAGAAAAATTGAAAACACAATGCTCAGGACATGAAGCTGGAGAAATAAATGTTTATTGTTCACTGTAGGCTAAATGCATGTTGCAAAACAAAAAGAACTGTGCATTTAGCACTTGTACAAAAAGACAAAACAGAAATCTTGTGCATTTACATGTAGCACTTGTAAAAACAAACAGAAATCTTATGCGTTTGCCACTTGTGTACAGTAAGCCCATGTAAAAATAAAGTACAAAAATATACAAATAAGTGCATTACTCAGCCACAGCATCATGTCGCCGTACTGGGTCAGGCCACAGGACTTCATCCACATCACAGGCCACATTTTGTCTGGCCAGGCAACGGGGGAAAAAACCCCTGGCATGCCGTATCCAGGCTTGGCATGCCTCCAGACCTATGTCACCACAGGCAAGTCCCATGGCTTGCAGGAGATTTACCCTGGTGTAAGGTTGGCGTTCATATACCTTCCACCGCCATGAGGAGAATAATTCCTCAATGGGGTTTAGGAAAGGGGAGTACGGTGGAAGGCAAAGATTGATAAAACCTTGGTTCATATTGTACCACTCTCTAACCTGGAGGGCTCTGTGAAAACTCACATTGTCCCAAACAACAAAATAAATATAAAATAAAAATATGCCATTTAGCAGACGCTTTTATCCAAAGCGACTTACAGTCATGCGTGCATACATTTTTTTGTGTATGGGTGGTCCCGGGGATCAAACCCACTACCTTGGCGTTACAAGCGCCGTGCTCTACCAGGTGAGCTACAGAGGACCACATAGATGGGATGCTCATCCTGCTGCCCTAACAAAGCATCTCGCATGTGATTGAGGAAAATGAGGAGCTGGTGAGTGTTGTAGGGCCCCAGGTTGGCATGATGGTGGACAACCCCATGATTGCTGATGGCAGCAAATAATGTGACATTGCCACCACGCTGCCCAGGAACACCAACAATGGCCCGATGGCCAATCACATTACGGCCTCTCCTTCTCCTTTTGGTGAGATTAAACCCAGCTTCATCCATGTAGATGTATTGATGGGGTCTTTCCATTGCATCCAGTTGAAAAACCCTCTGTAGAAATAGATATAGTTTTGTAAGTGATACGGAAAAAGTGATTTAGGCCACTACAGTAAATCACTACTTAGAGTAATCAACATTGAATGTGTCTGGATATATGCCAACCTGTACATACTGGAATCTTTGCTCTTTGACTCTGTCTGAGTTGCGATCAAAGGGCACTATGTATAGCTGTTTCATGCGCAGTCTGTTGCGCTTGAGGACACGATCAACAGTAGAGAGGCTGACACTGTTGATACCCTCAAAATTTAAATGGTCCTCAATGATCTTCTGCTGAATTTCGCTCAGTTTAATGGCATTGTTCTCACGGACCATATCAACAATTAGGGTCTCTTGGTGTGGGGAGAACATACCTGTCCTCCCACCCCCATGTGGCAGTCTTTCAATTCTACAAAAAGAGAACATGGAGTTACAAAAAATATACATGGAATACTAGGCCTACAAACAGTTAGACCAACCCTCCATTACAATACTACAGTACATTGGTACAGTGATGTACTGAAACATATATTTACTTACAGTATACTGTGGTACAGTATATAGTATGTCATACAGTAATTGCTGTCAACATTTACATACTGTACTATAATGTCAAAAAAAGGTAATTACCTGTTCTCTTCTCTAAATCTTCGGATTATGGTGGACACAGTGAATCTACTGATGTTTGGTTGTACCCTTTGTCCAGCCTCCCTCATGCTCATACCATGGACAAGAACATGGTCAATCACAGTAGCTCTGATTTCATCAGATATTACTGTTCTTTGTCTTCGCTGACCACCTCGACCACCTCGACCTCCTCTCACACGAACTCTTCCTCTCAGATTTCTATCCATTGTAGGGCCTCACAAACCAGTTCTCTCTGAACTGGCTTACTGTATATGTTCCCTCACATCATTAGCCACAAGTGTGATCAATTTTGAGTTGTTGTGTTCAAGTGGTGACACCTGTGCTCTAATTGTGTTTGACTTTTGTCACCTGTGCTCACCATTATGCAGCACGGGTGCATCACAATGAAAATGTGTTGGCAAGTTATGTCTAAACAGGTGAAAAGTGCTTATGGTTTTGCCAAAAGAGTGATTGATTCAATCAGTGGGTTCAGGCAACTGAGCATTTGGTTCAGACAAAAGGGTTTAGGGTTTTAGCAATTGAGAAAAACTGTATTATTATTATTATTATTATTATTATTATTCTACCCTGCTGACAGGCTCTTGGGCAGATTCCCACTGTGCTGATGTTATCAGGAGTCACTTAGGAGCTTATGAATTAAACTCAGCCGAGGCCTGAGTGTAACAAAATTCTCCACCTGTCCCCCATTCTCCTTCAGTCTCTCGATCTATCCTCTCTTCCTTTTCCTCCAGGAGCTTAGCTGTCTCCATAAGTGTCAAGCAGTGTGGCAGTGAAGCAGCTATGCCTGCTGCGAATGCCTTTCTGTGGACACTGTCAATATTGGACAGTTTTCTATTTGATATCATTTTATATTGCTCCCAAATCAGTAGGGAAAAGGAGGTATAGCAGTCTAATCCCAGAACTGTTTGTGCTCTGTAGCCAACTCCTAACACTAGAAAAGCTGGGCCTCGAGGGAACCCACTTTGAGCCAATGAGCAGTCATTTTTACTGCAACATTCTAACAGTCTAATAAATACATTTCATATATGCTATCACATATGCTATTTGGTTGTGTTTATGAAGGTATTGGGTAACATTAGAATAACAAATATATATTTCAAAGAACACAATAGCATTTTCATTAGGTTACTACTCATACAGTGGGGAGAACAAGTATTTGATACACTTCCGATTTTGCAGGTTTTCCTACTTACAAAGCATGTAGAGGTCTGTAATTTTTATCATAGGTACACTTCAACTGTGAGAGACGCAATCTAAAACAAAAATCCAGAAAATCACATTGTATGATTTTTAAGTAATTAATTTGCATTTTATTGCATGACATAAGTATTTGATCACCTACCAACCAGTAAGAATTCCGGCTCTCACAGACCTGTTAGTTTTTCTTAAAGAAGCCCTCCTGTTCTCCACTCATTACCTGTATTAACTGCACCTGTTTGAATTCGTTACCTGTATAAAAGACACCTGTCCACACACTCAATCAAACAGACTCCAACCTCTCCACAATGGCCAAGACCAGAGAGCTGTGTAAGGACATCAGGGGTAAAATTGTAGACCTGCACAAGGCTGGGATGGGCTACAGTACAATAGGCAAGCAGCTTGGTGAGAAGGCAACAACTGTTGGCGCAATTATTAGAAAATGGAAGAAGTTCAAGATGACGATCAATCACCCTCGGTCTGGGGCTCCATGCAAGATCTCACCTCGTGGGGCATCAATGATCATGAGGAAGGTGAGGGATCAGCCCAGAACTACCCAGCAGGACCTGGTCAATGACCTGAAGAGAGCTGGGACACAGTCTCAAAGAAAACCATTAGTAACACACTACGCCGTCATGGATTAAAATCCTGCAGCGCATGCAAGGTCCCCCTGCTCAAGCCAGCGCATGTGCAGGCCTGTCTGAAGTTTGCCAATGACCATCTGGATGATCCAGAGGAGGAATGGGAGAAGGTCATGTGGTCTGATGAGACAAAAATAGAGCTTTTTGGTCTAAACTCCACTCGCCGTGTTTGGAGGAAGAAGAAGGATGAGTACAACCCCAAGAACACCATCACAACCGTGAAGCATGGAGGTGGAAACATCATTCTTTGGGGATGCTTTTCTGCAAAGGGGACAGGACGACTGCACCGTATTGAGGGGAGGATGGATGGGGCCATGTATCGCGAGATCTTGGCCAACAACCTCCTTCCCTCAGTAAGAGCATTGAAGATGGGTCGTGGCTGGGTCTTCCAGCATGACAACGACCCGAAACACACAGCCAGGGCAACTAAGGAGTGGCTCCGTAAGAAGCATCTCAAGGTCCTGGAGTGGTCTAGCCAGTCTCCAGACCTGAACCCAATAGAAAATCTTTGGAGGGAGCTGAAAGTCCGTATTGCCCAGCAACAGCCCCGAAACCTGAAGGATCTGGAGAAGGTCTGTATGGAGGAGTGGGCCAAAATCCCTGCTGCAGTGTATGCAAACCTGGTCAAGACCTACAGGAAACGTATGATCTCTGTAATTGCAAACAAAGGTTTCTGTACCAAATATTAAGTTCTGCTTTTCTGATGTATCAAATACTTATGTCGTGCAATAAAATGCAAATTAATTACTTAAAAACCATACAATGTGATTTTCTGGATTTTTGTTTTAGATTCCGTCTCTCACAGTTGAAGTGTACCTATGATAAAAATTACAGACCTCTACATGCTTTGTAAGTAGGAAAACCTGCAAAATCGGCAGTGTATCAAATACTTGTTCTCCCCACTGTATGTGTAGTGCATGGAACAGCGGTTATTCTTGGAAAAAGTGATATTTTGAAATAGAGCTAATCTCTTCAATTTTGTCAAAGGTAAGTGTTTTGGAAACTTCAGAATCTGCTTTTTCTGATGCTATATAGAAATCCAAACATCTTACCTGCATGTGACTCTGTAAGAGGATTTGATGCTCCGGGGAACAAAATGACATATCCTCTTAAAACTGCTTATAACACAAATTCTGTTGGTGATATCGAAATTCTAAGAACATACCAGTGTTAAATTGACTTATTTAGGAAAGGTCTAGGAAGGTGGGGGGAAGATGACTTTAAAATGAGATATATCCATTTTAAATTAATATGTAGTCAACATTTCTGCCTCTGTGCTTCTAGTGCTATGGCCGTTAGCATGACAGCACAAACAGATCTGGGACCAAGCTAGAGCTGTAATGCCACAGAAATGCACATTTTGAAACCTAGTCTGTGAAGATGTCAAGTGATGAAAGCTATTGTACCTAAAACATGAAAACAGTACTACTGTCCAATTGAAGAGTGTAACAAGAACTGAGAGGCTTGTGCTGTGAAGCGTATCCCCATCGGAAATCACTGCGCAAACAATTGAAAAAGAAAACACTAACATATGACTGTAGTAGAGGGAGAGAGGAACGGACTCTTCATTACCAGGATAAGGCTGTGTTTCTCTCTGTCCAACTTCCTCTGTCTTAGGCCTCTCCCTTTCTCTCGTTCTCCATCTCCATCTCCCTTTCACTCCCTGCTTTCCTCTATCCCTTTCTCCATCTCTCCCTCCAATGGGAACACAGTACAGCAGTAGTTGCAGCGTCATAGCCAGAGAATGCCCCAAGTTCCATTAAGCTAGAGCTTGATAAAACCACTGCTGTGAGACATGGGGAATAGGGGGAGTCAGACTCAGTTCGCCCTTCCATGACTAACATGACGATGTTCTAGGAAATACTGGTTAAGAGCTCTGATGACGGTCACGAGGCTGAAATGGCGGCATTCAATAAATAAGTGATACTCTGCAAGCGCAGTGAGAGAGAGCTTCTTTTCTTTGAACTATTATTCAAAGTTTCCTAGCCTACACACCTACAAAGCAATGCCTAGATGTAAAATTGCAGTGCATTTCACTTATAGGAAATATTGTTTCCTAACTTGCGTTCATTATATATACAACAAACTTTGTTGGGGGGTTGCTACAGTGGTTGTTGTGGCCAGTGGCCATTTTCTATGGTGCCAGTCCAAACAAAGCAACATGGAAAATCTCTTGTAGAAATTGTTCTACAGCAATTCAATGGTAACATTAGCAAGGGCTGCTATGATATATAGTGCATTCGGAAAGTATTCAGAGCCCTTGACTTTTTCCACATTTTGTTATATGTTATCATATGTTATAGCCTTATTTTAAAATACAAAATAAAATCCTCATCAATCTACACCCAATACCCCATAATGACAAAGCAAAACCAGGTTTTTAGACATTTTTGCAAATTTATACAAAATAAAAAACGGAAATATCACATTTACGTAAGTATTCAGACCCTTTACTCAGTACTTTGTTGAAGCACCTTTGGTAGCGATTACAGCCTCAAGTTTTTTGGGGGTATGACGCTACAAGCTTGGCACACCTGTATTTGGGGAGTTTCTCCCATTCTTCTCTGCAGACCCTCTCAAGCTCTGTCAGGTTGGATGGGGAGTGTTGCTGCACAGCTATTTTCTGGTCTCTCCAGAGATGTTCAATCGGGTTCAAGTCAGGGCTCTGGCTGGGCCACTCAAGGACATTCAGAGACTTGTCCCGAAGCCACTTCTGCATTGTCTTGGCTGTGTGCTTAGAGTTGTTGTCCTGTTGGAAGGTGAACCATCGCCCCAATCTGAAGTCCTGAGCGTTCTGGAGCAGGTTTTCATCAAGGGTCTCTCTGTACTTTGCTCCGTTCATCTTTCCCTCGATCCTGACTAGTCTCCCAGTCCCTGCCGCTGAAAAACATCCTCACAGCATGATGCTGCCACCACCTTGCTTCACCGTAGGGATAGTGCCAGGTTTCCTCCAGACGTGACGCTTGGCATTCAGGCCAAAGAGTTCAATCTTGGTTTCATGAGACCAAATAATCTTGTTTCTCATGGTCTGAGAGTCCTTTAGGTGCCTTTTGGAAAATTCCAAGTGGGCTGTCATGTGTATTTTACTGAGGAGTGGCTTACTCCTGGCCACTCTACCATAAAAGCCTGATTGGTGGAGTGCTGCAGAGATGGTTCTCACTCTGGAAGGTTCTCCCATCTCCACAGAGGAACTCTGGGGCTCTGTCAGAGTGACCATCGGGTTCTTGGTCACCTCCCTGACCAAGGCCCTTCTCTCCCGATTGCTCAGTTTGGCCGGGTGGCCATCTCTAGAAAGAGTCTTGGTGGTTCCAAACTTCTTCCATTTAAGAATGATGGAGGCCACTGTGTTCTTGGGGACCTTCAATGCTGCAGCACTTTTTTTGGTATCCTTCCCCAGATCTGTACATCAACACAATCCTGTCTCGGAGCTTTACGGACAATTCCTTCGACCTCATGCCTTAGTTTTTGCTCTGACATTCTCTGTCAACTGTGGGACCTTGGATAGACACGTGTGTGCCTTTCCAAATCATGTCCAATCAATTGAATTTACCACAGGTGGCTCCAATCAAGTTGTAGAAATGGATGATCAGTGGAAACAGGATGCACATGAGCTCAATTACGAGACTCATAGCAAAGGGTCTGAATAGTTATGTAAATACGTTTTTTCTGTTTTTTATTTTTAATACATTTGCAAACATTTCTAAAACCCTGTTTTTGCTTTGTCATTATGGGATATTGTGTGTAGATTGATGAGGGAAAACATTTATTTAATCCATTTTAGAATAAGCCTGTAACGTAACAAAATGTGGAAAAGGTCAAGGGGTCTGAATACTTTCCGAAAGCACTGTAGGTGGTGTTGGTTGTGGCCTGGCCAGTGGCCACCATCTTCTTCGAAACCCCCTTTATAACCATACAGCGACTGGTCTGGCAACTCTCTCAACACAAATCAAATCAAATGTTATTTGTCACATGCTTCGTAAACAACAAGAGTAACTAACAGTGAAATGCTTACTTACGGGCCCTTCCCAACAATGAAGAGAGAAATAAAATAGAGAAATAATAGAAAAGTAATAACACGCGTAAATAAAAGTTATAATATATACACAATGAGTAACGATAACTTTGCTATATACACTGGGTACCAGCATGACTTCAAGGCTGTGCTGCTGAACTTTGGCTGCTCGTCATTGCACTGCAACCAGCCAGGGACCGGGAAGCGCAGCTCCATATAATAATATGCCATTTAGCAGACGCTTTTATCCAAAGCGACTTACAGTCATGCGTGCATACATTTTTTTTGTGTATGGGTGGTCCCGGGGATCGAACCCACTACCTTGGCGTTACAAGCGCCGTGCTCTACCAGCTGAGCTACAGAGGACCACGCATACACAAAAGACCACGCATACAGAGGCAGGCATATTAACTCTGTTGCCCTGTCTGTCTTCATTAAAGCTTAATGTTGAGACTCCAGTGGGGGTGGGGTGCAGGAGGGAAGGGGATGGAGGTGGGGGAGGTGAAACGCAGGCGCTTTATCTCCGCAACTCTGTGATCTCGGCATCGTCTTCAGAGGGAGAGCTTGAAAGCAGCAGTTCGCCCCCTTGGAAAAGGAGAGTTCTGAAGGCAGGCGGGCTGGCGGCGGCAGCTCCCGACATGCCCTACTTAGCTGGCACATCGCACTGCAGGTCGTTATTTCTCCCAAACCTTTCTGACATCAGAGGGACTGGCGGAGAGGCGTTTCTTAGTATTCCTTAGTTTTTGCGAGTCAATGTCTTATGTAATCCAACTCTGGAATTAATGCTGATCCCGACAGTTTCTTTTTTGTGTGTGGTTTATCCAAGTATATGGAAATGAGGCCTGTGCCCTAACCTAGTAATGCTTCTCCAAAGCTAACATCAGGTGGAAGCCTAGAGACGAAATGTTGGTTTTTCTGCCCCATTTACATTGTTTTTAGTGTTGTTAACCATGGTAAATGTCACGCGGAGATAGGCACACATACTGAAACAGGTTGTTTGAGGATGTGCTTGAAGCAGAGATACATTTACAACTAATTTACATATAGTAGCTGTTGGCATTTTGTCAGTACAACTTAGCATTTTACAACGCAAGAACACCAAACAGATGAGAGGAGGGGATTACATATGTTGTTATTGCTGCTGATTTATTTATACATTTGCATTATCTTCTTTGATTTCCTGTTTGGAGAAAGTACTGCATTCATATTGTATGTGTAGAAGGAGATTCACTGCCATTAGTAAGATGAAGTAAGATACACCTGTAGAAAGCTGTAGTAGATCAGAGACTGACTGGCCATAGGGCAATTATTTAGCCCAGTTGGCCTGTCTAAATTGGCTAATAATGGGGGCCTGGAGGGGAAAAAATGGTCTGGTGTGTTAGAAATGCTCGGCTGATTTCTGGTCCCAGTCTTTCCCTGCAGTAGTTGGTAGTAGTGGTAACATGCCATAATGTAACTTGGTAGTAGTGGCAACGTGCCATAATGTAACTTGGTAGTAGTGGCAACATGCCATAATGTTTCTTGGTAGTAGTGGCTACATGCCATAATGTAACTTGGTAGTAGTGGCAACATGCCATAATGTAACTTGGTAGTAGTGGCAACGTGCCATAATGTAACTTGGTAGTAGTGGCAACGTGCCATAATGTAACTTGGTAGTAGTGGCAACATGCCATAATGTAACTTGGTAGTAGTGGCAACATGCCATAATGTAACTTGGTAGTAGTGGCTACATGCCATAATGTAACTTGGTAGTAGTGGCTACATGCCATAATGTAACTTGGTAGTAGTGGCAACATGCCATAATGTAACTTGGTAGTAGTGGCAACATGCCATAATGTTTCTTGGTAGTAGTGGCAACATGCCATAATGTTTCTTGGTAGTAGTGGCAACATGCCATAATGTAACTTGGTAGTAGTGGCAACATGCCATAATGTAACTTGGTAGTAGTGGCTACATGCCATAATGTAACTTGGTAGTAGCGGCAACATGCCATAATGTAACTTGGTAGTAGTGGCAACATGCCATAATGTTTCTTGGTAGTAGTGGCAACATGCCATAATGTTTCTTGGTAGTAGTGGCAACATGCCATAATGTAACTTGGTAGTAGTGGCTACATGCCATAATGTAACTTGGTAGTAGTGGCTACATGCCATAATGTAACTTGGTAGTAGTGGCTACATGCCATAATGTAACTTGGTAGTAGTGGCTACATGCCATAATGTAACTTGGTAGTAGTGGCAACATGCCATAATGTAACTTGGTAGTAGTGGCAACATGCCATAATGTAACTTGGTAGTAGTGGCTACATGCCATAATGTAACTTGGTAGTAGTGGCTACATGCCATAATGTTTCTTGGTAGTAGTGGCAACATGCCATAATGTAACTTGGTAGTAGTGGCAACATGCCATAATGTAACTTGGTAGTAGTGTCTACATGCCATAATGTAACTTGGTAGTAGTGGCAACATGCCATAATGTAACTTGGTAGTAGTGGCAACATGCCATAATGTAACTTGGTAGTAGTGGCAACATGCCATAATATAACTTGGTAGTAGTGGCAACATGCCATAATGTAACTTGGTAGTAGTGGCAACATGCCATAATGTTTCTTGGTAGTAGTGGCAACATGCCATAATGTAACTTGGTAGTAGTGGCAACATGCCATAATGTAACTTGGTAGTAGTGGCTACATGCCATAATGTTTCTTCGTAGTAGTGGCAACATGCCATAATGTAACTTGGTAGTAGTGGCAACGTGCCATAATGTTACTTGGTAGTAGTGGCAACATGCCATAATGTAACTTGGTAGTAGTGGCAACATGCCATAATGTAACTTGGTAGTAGTGGCAACGTGCCATAATGGAACTTGGTAGTAGTGGCTACATGCCATAATGTAACTTGGTAGTAGTGGCTACATGCCATAATGTTTCTTGGTAGTAGTGGAAACATGCCATAATGTTTCTTGGTAGTAGTGGCAACATGCCATAATGTTTCTTGGTAGTAGTGGCTACATGCCATAATGTAACTTGGTAGTAGTGGCTACATGCCATAATGTTTCTTGGTAGTAGTGGCAACATGCCATAATGTAACTTGGTAGTAGTGGCTACATGCCATAATGTAACTTGGTAGTAGTGGCTACATGCCATAATGTAACTTGGTAGTAGTGGCAACATGCCATAATGTTTCTTGGTAGTAGTGGCAACATGCCATAATGTAACTTGGTAGTAGTGGCAACATGCCATAATGTTTCTTGGTAGTAGTGGCAACATGCCATAATGTAACTTGGTAGTAGTGGCAACGTGCCATAATGTAACTTGGTAGTAGTGGCAACATGCCATAATGTAACTTGGTAGTAGTGGCAACATGCCATAATGTTTCTTGGTAGTAGTGGCAACATGCCATAATGTTTCTTGGTAGTAGTGGCAACATGCCATAATGTAACTTGGTAGTAGTGGCAACATGCCATAATGTAACTTGGTAGTAGTGGCTACATGCCATAATGTAACTTGGTAGGAGTGGCTACATGCCATAATGTAACTTGGTAGTAGTGGCAACATGCCATAATGTAACTTGGTAGTAGTGGCAACGTGCCATAATGGAACTTGGTAGTAGTGGCAACATGCCATAATGTAACTTGGTAGTAGTGGCAACATGCCATAATGTAACTTGGTAGTAGTGGCAACATGCCATAATGTTTCTTGGTAGTAGTGGCAACATGCCATAATGTAACTTGGTAGTAGTGGCAACATGCCATAATGTAACTTGGTAGTAGTGGCAACATGCCATAATGTAACTTGGTAGTAGTGGCAACATGCCATAATGTAACTTGGTAGTAGTGGCAACATGCCATAATGTAACTTGGTAGTAGTGGCAACATGCCATAATGTTTCTTGGTAGTAGTGGCAACATGCCATAATGTAACTTGGTAGTAGTGGCAACGTGCCATAATGTTTCTTGGTAGTAGTGGCAACATGCCATAATGTAACTTGGTAGTAGTGGCAACGTGCCATAATGTTTCTTGGTAGTAGTGGCTACATGCCATAATGTAACTTGATAGTAGTGGCAACATGCCATAATGTTTCTTGGTAGTAGTGGCAACATGCCATAATGTAACTTGGTAGTAGTGGCAACGTGCCATAATGTTTCTTGGTAGTAGTGGCAACATGCCATAATGTAACTTGGTAGTAGTGGCAACATGCCATAATGTAACTTGGTAGTAGTGGCAACATGCCATAATGTAACTTGGTAGTAGTGGCAACATGCCATAATGTTACTTGGTAGTAGTGGCAACAGTTTATTTTGAATAGCTAGGTTTCAATGGCTGTTTCAGTATGGTTCCGACCGGGGTTCGAAGCAGGGTCTCTCGCGTGTCACAAGACTGCTAGCTCGCTGAGCTAAAGCCAAGGCTAGTCATTAGCTCGGGAAGTTAACACAAATCCTCAGGCCTCTGGCAAGCTTAGTCATCACATGAGCATGGTTTCACCTTATTACACATCTAGTAGTAAAGGTCCTCTTCACCTTTTCCCTAATGTATGTTTTAGACAGCGTCTGAGGAGAATAATAATTGTTTTGTTATCTCTTCGTGTGATTAGGGTGATTATGCGTTTGAGTGATAAAAAACACTTGTCTGATATGTAAAAATATGAGAATGAATATTCCACCACATCTGTTGACAAGTTTGTTCCTTTTTTACATTGGCATAATTATAGAACATTTGCATTTCAGAGAGACCTGCACGCCAATGATGTTACCCAAATTAAAATTGGACGATCATCTTTTTCCTTCTGTAATAATTAGAGGTCAAAGACACATTCCAATGTTGAGCCACTGAAGGATATGGCTAGTGTGTGTGCGTGTGTGTGTGTGTGTGTGTGTGTGTGTGTGTGTGTGTGTGTGTGTGTGTGTGTGTGTGTCTGTGTGTGTCGGTGTGGTGTTAGGATGTATGTAAAGCGTGTTCTCTCTAATGCTAAGTAGTTTATTAACCTCACATTCAAAAGATATGGTGATCAGTGGGGACATTATTTAACTTCAAGGTTGAATGTGAAATTCTCAAAGGAGCATTGGGATGTATTCACTCTGAATACATTGTAATCAAAGAGAGGAAAAGCAATATGGTGGTAGCTGCACTGATGTTTGAATTAAATTAATAGAAAATTATCATATTCAAACAGCATGTCACGCCCTGACTCAGGGGACTCTTATACAGTGGGGGGGAAAAGTATTTAGTCAGCCACCAATTGTGCAAGTTCTCCCACTTAAAAAGATGAGAGAGGCCTGTAATTTTCATCATAGGTACTATGACAGACAAATTGAAAAAAGAAAATCCAGAAAATCACATTGTAGGATTTTTAATGAATTTATTTGCAAATTATGGTGGAAAATAAGTATTTGGTCACCTACAAACAAGCAAGATTTCTGGCTCTCACAGACCTGTCCTCCACTCATTACCAGTATTAATGGCACCTGTTTGAACTTGTTATCAGTATAAAAGACACCTGTCCACAACCTCAAACAGTCACACTCCAAACTCCACTATGGCCAAGACCAAAGAGCTGTCAAAGGACACCAGAAACAAAATTGTAGACCTGCACCAGGCTGGGAAGACTGAATCTGCAATAGGTAAGCAGCTTGGTTTGAAGAAATCAACTGTGGGAGCAATTATTAGGAAATGGAAGACATACAAGACCACTGATAATCTCCCTCGATCTGGGGCTCCACGCAAGATCTCACCCCGTGGGGTCAAAATGATCACAAGAACGGTGAGCAAAAATCCCAGAACCACACGGGGGGACCTAGTGAATGACCTGCAGAGAGCTGGGACCAAAGTAACAAAGCCTACCATCAGTAACACACTACGCCGCCATGGACTCAAATCCTGCAGTGCCAGACGTGTCCCCCTGCTTAAGCCAGTACATGTCCAGGACCGTCTGAAGTTTGCTAGAGTGCATTTGGATGATCCAGAAGAGGATTGGGAGAATGTCATATGGTCAGATGAAACCAAAATATAACTTTTTGGTAAAAACTCAACTCGTCGTGTTTGGAGGACAAAGAATGCTGAGTTGCATCCAAAGAACACCATACCTACTGTGAAGCATGGGGATGGAAACATCATGCTTTGGGGCTGTTTTTCTGCAAAGGGACCAGGACGACTGATCCGTGTAAAGGAAAGAATGAATGGGGCCATGTATCGTGAGATTTTTAGTGAAAACCTCCTTCCATCAGCAAGGGCATTGAAGATGAAACGTGGCTGGGTCTTTCAGCATGACAATGATCCCAAACACACTGCCCGGGCAACGAAGGAGTGGCTTCGTAAGAAGCATTTCAAGGTCCTGGAGTGGCCTAGCCAGTCTCCAGATCTCAACCCCATAGAAAATCTTTGGAGGGAGTTGAAAGTCTGTGTTGCCCAGCGACAGCCCCAAAACATCACTGCTCTAGAGGAGATCTGCATGGAGGAATGGGCCAAAATACCAGCAACAGTGTGTGAAAACCTTGTGAAGACTTACAGAAAATGTTTGACCTGTGTCATTGCCAACAAAGGGTATATAAGTATTGAGAAACTTTTGTTATTGACCAAATACTTATTTTCCACCATAATTTGCAAATAAATTCATTAAAAATCCTACAATGTGATTTTCTGGATTTTCTTTTCTCATTTTGTCTGTCATAATTGACCAGTACCTATGATGAAGATTACAGGCCTCTCTCATCTTTTTAAGTGTGAGAACTGGCACAATTGGTGGCTGACTAAATACTTTTTTTCCCCACTGTATGTTGAGTCAAGGTGTGAATATTATATGTTGTGTATATCTATGTGTATGATCTAGTATGTGTAGATCTATGTTGGCCGGTGTGGTTCCCAATCAGAGGCAGCTGTCGCTCGTTGTCTCTGATTGGGGATCATACTTAGGCAGCCTATTGGCACTAGTTAGTGGTGGGATCTTGTTCCGTGAGTAGGCTTGTTTTGTGTGTAGCCTTAGGACTTCACGTTTCGTTGGTTTGTTGTTTTGTCGTGTGTTTATCATTTAAATAAACATGTACGCATGTCACGCTGTGCCTTGGTCTGACCCGTCCTTAAACGAACGTGACAGAAGATCCCACCAAACACGGACCAAGCAGCGTGCCCAGGAGCAAACACCCTGGACACAGGTGGGTAAGATTTGGTCTTGGGAGGAGATATTTGCAGGAAAAGGACCCTGGGCGAAGAAGGAAGCCCAGGCAGGAGAGGAGCAACGGCAACACAGAAGCCGGCCGAGGAGGAAGCCCGAGAAGCAGCCCCAATAAAAAAAAATTGGCCGGGTGTGGTTCCCATTCAGAGGCAGCTGTCGCTCGTTGTCTCTGATTGGGGATCATACTAAGGCAGCCAGTTTTCCTGCCTGGGTTGTGGGATCTTGTTTGTGTTTCGGTGTGTTTGGCTTGTTTGTGTATAGCCTTCCGACGTCACGTTTCGTTGCCTTTTGTTGTTTTGTCAGTGTTTATTGTTTTAATAAACATGTATGCATTCCACGCTGCGCCTTGGTCTAATCCGTCTCTCAACGGTCGTGACAGAAGATCCCACCAACAATGGACCAAGCAGCATCCTGGACATGGGAGGAGATCCTGGACGGTAAGGGATCTTGGACATGGAAGGAGATCCAGGCTGGGATGGATCGCCGTCCTTGGGAACAGACAGAGGAGGCCCGGGTTAGAGAGGAGCAAAGGCAACACAGAAGGTGCCGGCCGAGGAGGAAGCCCGAGAGACAGCCCCAAGAAAAACATTTGGGGGGGCTAAAAGGGTGGTCGGGGAGTGGTGCGTGTTCCCAGTCCAGTATGGCCCGTCCCTGCTCCTCGCACCAAACCAGTGGTGCGTGTTGCCAGCCCGGTACGCCCCGTACCTTCTCCCCGCACCAGGCCAGTGGTGCGTGTCTCCAGTCCGGCCCGGCCCGTTCCTGCTCCTTGCACCAGACCTGTGGTGCGTGTCTCCAGTCCGGCCCGGCCCATTCCTGCTCCTCGCACCAGACCAGTGGTGCGTGTTCCCAGTCCGGCACGGCCCGTGCCTGTTCCACCGGTGCCTGATCCAGCACCGGTCAGCTGCTCCACTCCGGAGCCAGAGCAGTCCGCTCCACCGGTGCCCAGTCCAGCACCGGTCAGCTGCTCCACTCCGGAGCCAGAGCAGTCCGCTCCACCGGTGCTCAGTCCAGCTCCGGTCAGCGGTTCCACTCCGGAGCCAAAGCAGTCCGCTCCACCGGTGCCTAGTCCAGCTCCGGTCAGCGGCTCCACTCCGGAGCCAGAGCAGGCCAGAGCAGTCCGCTCCACCGGTGCCTAGTCCAGCTCCGGTCAGCGGCTCCACTCCAGACCCAGAAGTCAGCCCCTCTCTAGGGTCGGGGCCTCCCACACCAGGGTCCAGACAGGGCTTGGTGCATCGCGGGAGAATTGCGATCCAGGCCCAGACGTCAGCCCCTCTCCAGGTTCGGGGTCTCCCACACCAGGGTCCAGACAGGGCTTGGTGCATCGTGGGAGGAAGGAGAGGGGAAGCATCGTGCCGAGGTCCAGACCAGACCAGGGGCGCAATGGGGAGGCAGAGAGGGAGAGGTCGTCACACCCAGACCCTACCCTAATGAGTCAGGTTGGTGCGGCCGGAGTACGCACCTTTGGGGGGGGGGGGTACTGTCACGCCCTGACCTGGAGAGACTGTTATTCTCTAGGTAGTTTGGTCAGGGTGTGAAACTCTATGTTTTGTATTTCTATGTTTGGCCGGGTGTGGTTCCCAATCAGAGACAGCTGTCGCTCGTTGTCTCTGATTGGGGATCATACTAAGGCAGCCAGTTTTCCTGCCTGGGTTGTGGGATCTTGTTTGTGTTTCGGTGTGTTTGGATTGTTTGTGTATAGCCTTCCGACGTCACGTTTCGTTGCCTTTTGTTGTTTTGTCAGTGTTTATTGTTTTAATAAACATGTATGCATTCCACGCTGCGCCTTGGACTAATCCGTCTCTCAACGATCGTGACAAAGGTTGATGATCAATTTCATGGTGAATATGGTGATTGTGACAGGCCCTCACAGATAACGACCTTGAATGATTTTCAAAAATACACACATTGATTGCAATGCACCGTGCGCACCGCAGTCTCTTTAAGCCCAGTTCGCGCGTGCCAAAACTCATTATCATCAATAACATTTTCATTGTGCGCGCAACATCACAGAAACAATCCAAAAGCCTGCAGCCTTGTGAAATTAGGCTTCCCCTTTGAAGTGAAAATAAAAAGCAAGCTTCGGCGCGCACAACGTTAAAACAATATAGAAAAAGAGATGTAGGAGAAAATAATCTGTGAAGATCATCAAAGCGGTGGAAAATTCCTGCCGAATGTCAATGTGTAATTTTAAAAGTAGGGCATAGATGGGTGAGAAGGCAAGGAGAGAGAAGGTGTACATCCCCAATGGCATCCTATTCCCTGCACTACTTTTGACTGGGGCCCATAGGCAGAAAGGGCACAGGCAGGGATATTCTCTGCCTTCCTCTCGTCGTTTGATGATGGTAATCACCCATGCTCTGTTATTTTATTTATTTTATTTTACCAGGTTAGTCTCAATATAATTTTACAAGACCTGGCCGAAATAGTAGCACACAACGTTTCCGACACTTTTACAGCATAAAACACAAAGCACTACTGTTTAAAAACATACATTTACACATTGAGTAGCAAGATGGTTTGGGGAGGTGTGGAGCAACTAGGGTTAAAATTATTGACAGCCCCCCACTTCATTTTCCATCATAGTGTTTATCTTACCTTTTAAACTCATTTAAAGGGATGAGCTCCTGTAATTGCAGGACCTTTTGAAGCTCATTCCAAGCGGAAGGGGCTGATAACTGGAACTGTACGGGCCTAAGGCACAGTCAACAACACACAGTCATGTGAGTGCAGGCGATAGTTGACATTTGTCTGCTGGAAAAATGTCAAATGGGAGCTGTCTCAGAATGGCCTTATTAATAAAAACGTACCAATGACTTAGTCTCCGAAGAGCTAAGGAAGGCCAGCCCACTCTCATATAGAGGATACAGTGATGAGTTATAATTTATTGGATGGCGATCTACCTTAGAGTGGGCAAAAGTCCAGAGTCATTGCACTAACGCTAGTTAGCATTGGCTTGTGAAACTACTTATAACTTCCTTTATACTGGATGCAGATACATAGAAATTGTATCATCGAGTTTATCTGACTCTGGGGAAGTAGATAAAGGGCCTCATTGCTAAAATCCCAAAGTATCCCTTTAAGGGATAAGTGTGTGTATGGGTGCGTGTGTGTGTATATTACACTGGAGGGTTGTGTGCTGTCCCAATTGCCCTCCAGATGATTGTTTGAGAGAATAGCCATCTATTTAATGAAGAAGGATACAAAAATAGCCGCCAGCATCAAGTCAAAGGACGTTAAGGATAGGGATCACACTATAGCCCTTTCTTGAGTTGTGTTTGTGTCTGCTGTGGCCTTAGCCTGATGACGCTAACACTGTTTGAATATTGTTAGTGTTGATTACCATGGCTGCGGAGGGGAGTCGACATTGGCCAATGCAGTGCAGTATTTTACTGACAGCCGGCTTCGAAGGCGTCCCTAAGTGATGTATTGTGCAGGATATTGCTTGCTATGCCCACACTCTGCAGTTCTGGGTTGAGATGTTGAAAGAGATTCGGCCATGTGTGTGTGGGTGTGTGTGTGTGTGTGGGTGTGTGTGTGTGTGTGTGTGTGAGAAGCACTCAGAGACGTCCCCTTTCACAACAAGCTCTCCTTGCCAACATTGATGACAAATAGATGAGTGGAGATCTCCTCTCCTGTGCTCAAGGACAATTTTGGGGGGAAGTGGCTTCAATTGAACCAAAACGAACAAAGGTCCATCTTTTCTCAAATGAAAGACTTGAAGCAGACCACTGTTCTGTATACCCATTCTCAGTTTGTATATTTCATGAAGAAGTTTTAATGGAAGGATATTGGGATTCTGGAAGTCACATTGCAAAGGCGCTTCTCAGAGTGCCTGAAACACTAGTGGAATTCTTAAGTGTCTGCGTTCTCCCTTTACCTGAAGAAACACAGATAGGAACCGGGAGAGAACAAAAGCTTCAAAATGTATTCTCGTCTCACCCTATGAGCCCTGGTCAACAGTAGTGCAATATAGGGAATAGGGTGCCATTTGGGACGAAGCCTGAGACATTATCAGAATGGTTAAATTAATGACGACTCTCGAAAAACGGCTCTAAAACAAATGTTCCCTCATCAGATTGTTTGTTCCGTGGAACCCTGGCTGTGGGCAAGATAAATTATGCATTACTTCTGCCTTGTTAGCCCTGTTTGTGCAGCGTTTGACATGGTAAATGTTTACCGCTCTCGTTTAGCGGTAGCAGACAAGGCCAGGTTGAATGAGAACATCGCTGGAAGAGAAGGAGGGAGAAAAAATTAATGAGAAAAGAGGAACTCGGTTTAGTTAATGGCCCTCGCACAGCAAAACCAAAATGTCTGTTAGTTGCAAATCAACGGGGGCCTAGAAACTAAGTAGCAAGCCAGGGATGATGAATATGTATGTTAAAATGGTAATTATACATCTACATCCGTCCTTGATCGCAAATGTCACTGTAAGGGATGTGTCACTGCTTGTCACCCCCTCACTCCTCATTCCTCCCAAAAAAGCTGAGATCCTGTTGCTATGGAGATGGAGAAAAGGGCAAGGGAGGGGAGCGGGGGGGGTGGTGGTACATAATGCCCTTTGCCGCGGCCGTGCCCCGAGTATGAGATAGCTGTTCAACTGTCATATCCACTCTGTTCTGTCTGATAGTGGTGGTGGTGTGTGTGTGCGCGGGTGTGTGTGTGCGCGGGGGGTATGAAGGGGGGACAACAACACTCAGGGGTCCTAACCCTAAAAAAGGCTAGAGGATGTTCTTCGCTCAGCAGAAACATGGTCGTCTCGCCTGGCACGGATGCTAAAACCCTGACCCCCTACTAACATCATGTGAAACAAACTGCCACAATGATTAATGCCACAGGCTTACGGTTGTCAGGATGTTTCGCTGATGACCTACAGCTAGCATCTCCCTCCGCTCTACTCTGCTGCTCTGGTCCCAAAGGCTAAGTGCTAGCGAGCTAGCTAGCAATGACAACAAAAAGAGCCTGCTCTCAATTTAATTCTAACTTTATTGTCCCATGTGGGGAACTGCTTTAAGACAGTTATTGCGTTATAAATTGCCATGTTCCAACTTCCAACTCAACCCTTTGGTCTGAGTAGATTCGGTTGGGGACACTGAACGGAAAGAGATGCGTGAAGAGACTGGCTGGCCCGGACAGTGACTGACTCAGCAGAAAACCACATTC
The DNA here is from genome assembly GCF_964263955.1 of Coregonus lavaretus. Classification (NCBI taxonomy): domain Eukaryota; kingdom Metazoa; phylum Chordata; class Actinopteri; order Salmoniformes; family Salmonidae; genus Coregonus; species Coregonus lavaretus. The sequence continues at coordinate 11,631,103 of NC_139993.1, forward strand.
AGCCAGTGACAGGAGAGGTCCTGCTTCAGCAGGCAGGGCGTTGCGGTGAGCACAGAGCCTGAGCGAAGAAGCAACGCTGTATGGTTTTCGATGCATTTGGGCTGGCGGGCTGTGAAGTTAGAGAAAGTATTGGATATTTGTGTCTTGAAGTTGATAATCTGTTGGTTTCTAGATTGGTTCCTCTCTAAAGAAATACTCTACCGTTTATTTTATGGTGTAGACACACACTCTCACAAAGATGGCGCCCACAGATATGGCAGCTCTGCTTCTAGCTCCTAAGCAACTTTGCAGTATTTTGTTTTTTTGTGTGTTATTTCTTACATTGTTAGCCCAGAAAATGTTTTGTGTTATTTGTCATCAAGGCAAAGGGTGGCTACTTTGAAGAATCTCAAATATAAAATATATTTTGATTTGTTTAACACTTTTTTGGTTACTACATGATTCCATATGTGTTATTTCATAGTTTTGATGTCTTCACTATTATTCTACAATGTAGAAAATAGTAAAAATTTAGTAGGTGTGTCCAAACTTTTGACTGGTACTGTACATACTCTCACAAATGCACACTCTTTCTCTTTCTCTCTCTCACACACACAAACACACACATACGCACACTCTCTCACACGCACACACACAAACAGTATATCAACCCCTGTATCTGGCCTACTGTTACACAACACTAAACATGTATATGTGTCTATTCTCTGACAGAGCCCTGTTTGCCCTAAGTTGCTCTTTGAGTGTCTGCAGCGTTCTAAATATAACATGTGCAAGTGGAGAAGAGATATCTGATGCTGACACCTGATGTTAAAGTGCACACTTTGCTTAGAAGGCTTCTGGAGAGGTTAGTTGTTTTGGGGGATGGTTTTGTCAAATTATTCTATATTGAACCCTTTTGAGACAGTTCTATAATACCTAAAAAGGATAAAAATCAAAAGTGTGTGTATGAGGATTGTAAAAAGGGGTTCTTGAGATGTGCTTTGCGGCAGGCAATGGTTATATCTACACTAGAATTTTTTTTAAAGTGTACTTTAAAGTGAACTTGAATGAACCTTTATGAGAGTTATACCGAAAAGGTTGCTCAAGCAGCAAAAAAACAAAGTGTGTGTGTGCGTGTGTGTGTTTAGTGTTGGCCTCACAAAGCCTTCAATTCAGTTGCCGGAAACAAGGTCGCTCTCTGCATCGAGCAAAAACTGCACGCTCTCGTGCTTTTGCTCATGCTAAGGTATTAGTGTCGAAGCTTTGGAAGGTTGACATTTTGTTTTTTCGTTGCTGTTTTTACCATTTTGACTGAGGTGATTTTCCGACCGCAACTGCCATGATTGTTCAGAGAAACTGAAAAAGAACTCCTGAATTAGCGAGTCTCTCAGAAGACAGAATAGTTACTATTTCAACATCACAGGGAGTGAAGCAGGTACCCCCTAGCTTTTTGCTAAAAAAAAAAATCTAAGAATATCACTCAATGGTATTGGCAGGGCATTGTTCTGCAGAGTGTAAGCCAGAGGGACATGGCATAGCAGTAGAGGTGGAGTAAGTGGTGCGAGAGCCTTTGATGTAGATATGTTTCAGATCAAACTGCAAACAGATCTGGGGAGGTGTGTATCCTGTGTGTGTGGCCTGCGAGGTCATCTGCTACTGTGTGCTTCTGGATGCTGTTTCACAACAGCAGCAGCAGTAGCATGTGACTGCGGTTGAGTCTGAATCAGTGGGAATTGTCATTATCAGCTACTGTGGGAGAGGATTGAGTCATTCACATGTGAACAAATACTATTTATGTATTTCTTTGTAAACACATTTGTCTGATCCAGTGGTCTTATCCAGTGTCTGTGTGTGGTTTGTTTGTGGTGTGTGTGTGTGTGTGAGGGGGGGGGGGGGGGGGGGGGGGGGGTTGTGCGCATGTGCGTGCGTTAACCTCTTGTGACATTGCGTTTTATCTCCTCGGCTGGCTGCCGTGCATTATTGGCTGGAATAATAGGATGAATTGTTGCTCCGAGACCCCCTTTCTTGGGGACAGAATTTTCGCTCACGTTTCATCAGTGCCATTTTTAAAGGAGAGAAGAGGCAGACTGAAAGTGTCAGTTGGTGAAAATAGCTTTGTGCATGGGACTGACAAAAGGCACTGTAATGTCTCCTTTGAGCTGGCGGTTACCCATTTGTCTAGGTGAGAGAGAGAGATGAGGGAAATACAGACAGACAGAGTGAAAGAGAGGAAGGAGGAGGAAGAAAGAAAGACTATAGACTATAGACAGGGAGAAAGTATAGTTAGAAAGAAAGAACGAAAAAAAAAAATATGTTTAAAAAAAATAGGGAACAAGGAAAGAAAGAAATGGAAGAATGAAAGGTACAGAGAGATACTTTCAGTTTTGAAGACACCCTTGAAAGTTTGGGTAGTTAAAGTAGTGGTAGGTATGGCTGACTGTGTTCAAGTGCAGGCATCAAAAGAAGACAGCTCAGATATTTTCCAAACAGCAACTGCTCGAGAGCCAAAAAGCGGCTTTTGAAATAGTTTCTATGCTTAATTTTACCCCAGCGAAAAGCACACCACTTATTCTATTATCCGTCATCTGTCTCAACGTGTCATAGAACCGCACAAAATAAACTTGAGGCTTTCCTTTACCACTATGACAGGCGACAGTTTTGCATGTTTTCTTCCCACTCTCCAAGTTCCCGAGCATTAAAAAGTTCACCAGGAAAGGGATATGAATATATCAGTGTCTTTACAGGAGCTTGTTGAGCTACACATTGCTTTCGGAATGAATTGACGTTTTTATTCAGACAAACACCGTCCCTGGATTGTGGTTGTCATTTCTAGAGCTTATTTTAGTTATTTCATTTCCAGAGACGTTTGACTGCGTCCTGATTCTCCATACTTTTCCAAAAGTGTGCACTCACACACTTCCCATCATGGATTTAAAAGCTAATGATCGGTGTAAGCATTGGATGTAGGGAGTTTCTATCATTGTTAAATCCATGGAAGAAAGTGTGCAATTGCACACTTCGGGAGAAGGGTGGTGAATCGGTACACAGCCTATCTATCTCTCTTTCTAGAGAGGCTGGGGGTAAGAATGTGGTCAATTGTAAACAAATCTCGTCTTAAGCGCAGTGCCTGTCGGCGAGGATTCAATTTGTCTCTGTGTCTGAAGTAGAGGCGTGTGGGGCTCAGCGTTGTCCCAGAGCGCATGGATGGCTAGACTAGACAGGGGAGGAATTTGTCGCAACGGACAGCTCCAGTAATGAACCGTCCTGGACTTCTGGAAGAGCTAGCATCGAACAAAGAAGAGGGCCAAGTAATTGGTTGCCTCAGAAGTGCTGTGGCCCTTGTCAATGCGGTTTCTCAAAGCCGGGCTATGGTGGAAACAAGGCAGCCCAAGTTGTCTTGAGAATACGGGAGACTGGATGTCAGACGATTTTGTTGTAGAGCAGACGCTTTGCTGTCTGATTACAATTACTGTTAGCTTATTTTCTTATGTACAGTAGCTCCAGTCTCATCAGGGTGACTTGTTTCTTAATTCCCGACAAATTGCATCCATTTGGAAGATTATAAGAATGGATGCTATAACCTGTTCACTGCAGCTGCTGTTTTTTTGGTTAATTGTGATTATAAAAAAATCTCATTACTTAAAATCGGCTGAGGTCATTAATTCATTGTGAAGTGGTTTTATAGTAATTTCATATTGGTCTCCCCAATTTTACTCCTCTTGTTTCATAGCGGCTTTTAGTGGATACTTGCTTTTAATTAGTTTTTTTAATGTGCTTTTCCTCATTGTTTGTAATCTGTTATCCAATTTAATTGGAGTCTAAGAAAAGCTTTTTGAATGTACAGCGTTCAATTCGCATATTAATTGTGTCATTTTTAGATATCAGCTTTTGGTACTGTTGCAAGACTTGCATTTACAGTGAGGGGAAAAAAGTATTTGATCCCCTGCTGATTTTGTACGTTTGCCCACTGACAAAGAAATTATCAGTCTATAATTTTAATGGTAGGTTTATTTGAACAGTGAGAGACAGAATAACAACAAAAAAATCCAGAAAAAAGCATGTCAAAAATGTTATAAATTGATTTACATTTTAATGAGGGAAATAAGTATTTGACCCCCTCTCAATCAGAAAGTATTTTATACAGGTAACGAATCCTAATCTCAGCTTGTTACCTGTATAAAAGACACCTGTCCACAGAAGCGATCAATCAATCAGATTCCAAACTCTCCACCATGGCCAAGACCAAAGAGCTCTCCAAGGATGTCAGGGACAAGATTGTAGACCTACACAAGGTTGGAATGGGCTACAAGACCATCGCCAAGCAGCTTGGTGAGAAGGTGACAACAGTTGGTGCGATTATTCGCAAATGGTAGAAACACAAAAGACCTGTCAATCTCCCTCAGCCTGGGGCTCCATGCAAGATCTCACCTGGTGGAGTTGCAATGATTATGAGAACGGTGAGGAATCAGCCCAGAACTACACGGGAGGATCTTGTCAATGATCTCAAAGCAGCTGGGACCATAGTCACCAAGAAAACAATTGGTAACACACTACGCCGTGAAGGACTGAAATCCTGCAGCGCCCGCAAGGTTCCCCTGCTCAAGAAGGCACATATACAGGCCCGTCTGAAGTTTGCCAATGAACATCTGAATGATTCAGAGGAGAATTGGGTGAAAGTGTTGTGGTCAGATGAGACCAAAATCGAGCTCTTTGGCATCAACTCAACTCGCCGTGTTTGGAGGAGGAGGAATGACCCCAAGAACACCATCCCCACCATCAAACATAGAGGTGGAAACATTATGCTTTGGGGGTGTTTTTCTGCTAAGGGGACAGGACAACTTCACCACATCAAATGGATGATGAACGGGGCCATGTACCGTCAAACCTTGGGTGAGAACCTCCTTCCCTCTGCCAGGGCATTGAAAATGGGTCGTGGATGGGTATTCCAGCATGACAATGACCCAAAACACATGGCCAAGGCAACAAAGGAGTGGCTCAAGAAGAAGCACATTAAGGTCCTGGAGTGGCCTAGCCAGTCTCCAGACCTTAATCCCATAGAAAATCTGTGGAAGGAGCTGAAGGTTCGAGTTGCCAAACGTCAGCCTCGAAACCTTAATGACTTGGAGAAGATCTGCAAAGAGGAGTGGGACAAAATCCCTCCTGAGATGTGTGCAAACCTGGTGGCCAACTACAAGAAATGTCTGACCTCTGTGATTGCCAACAAGGGTTTTGCCACCAAGTACTAAGTCATGTTTTGCAGAGGGGTCAAATACTTATTTCCCTCATTAAAATGCAAATCAATTTATAACATTTTTGACATGCATTTTTCTGGATTTTTTTGTTGTTATTCTGTCTCTCACTGTTCAAATAAACCTACCATTAAAATTATAGACTGATCATGTCTTTGTCAGTGGGCAAACTTACAAAATCAGCAGGGGATCAAATACTTTTTTCCCTCACTGTACATGGTTGGTCTGTGAAGCATATAAGCAATATTGGCAATGACTCAGAACACTTTTCTTCTTTTTTTTAAAACATACATATTTGAATGCCTGAATAGCCAGTCCAAAATGAATGTATCATTGAGCATTAAAATATGGTTTCCCGCTACTTTCAATTCCCCTTGTACTGTCATACGTATAGTCCCGTGTAGCTCAGTTGGTAGAGCATGGCGCTTGCAACGCCAGGGTTGTGGGTTCGATTCACACAGTGGATCAGTATGAAAAATGTATGCACTCACTAACTGTAAGTCGTAAATGTACATAAGCATTCACTAATTTTCTAACAGAGCTTACAAAGGTGTTGCGCAACAGTTTACAAAGTGATTCTCATGCTCAGCAAGTTGCTAATTCAGAAGTCCCCCCCCCCCGAAGGTTTTCATCATTAGCATATTTTCCTCACTTTGAGAAAAGTGTGAAACCACTGTAAAACAGGTGTGAAGCGCTACTAATTAACAGCCTGTGCTGCGATTTAACAACATCCAGCTGCAAGACAAGGACCCACAGTCTGAAGGCTTGCATTAGAGTTGGGCTTAAATTATGTTACATTTAGGTTGTGTGACAGACAAGGATATACAGTGCATTCGGAAAGTATTCAGACCCCTCTTTTCCTTCCTCTTATCCGGATATTTCTTTCCTTTTCTCTCTTTCACCTCTTTCACCCTCTGAAAATCAGTAGTTCTACTGAGAGGGCCTCAAGTTGTTCGCCTAAAATGAATGAATGAAGTACAGTGCATTCGGAAAGTATTCAGACCCCTTGACTTTTTCCACATTTTGTTACGTTACAGCCTTATTCTAACATTGATTACATTTTTTTTCTCATCAATCTACAGACAATACCACATAATGATGAAGCAAAAACAGGTTCTTTGAAATTTTTGCAGATGTATTAAAAATAAAACATTTAAATATGACATTTACATAAGTATTCAGACCCTTTACACAGTACTTTGTTGAAGCTCCTTTGGCAGCGATTACAGCCTCAAGTCTTTTTGGGTATGACGCTACAAGCTTGGCACACCTGTATTTGGGGAGTTTCTCCCATTCTTCTCTGCAGATCCTCTCAAGCTGTGTAAGATTGGATGGGGAGCATTGCTGCACAGCTATTTTCAGGTCTCTCCAGAGATGTTTGATCGTGTTCAAGTCCGGGCTCTGGCTGGGCCACTCAAGCACATTCAGAGACTTGTCCCGAAGTCACTCCTGCATTGTCTTGGCTGTGTGCTTAGGGTCCTGTTTGAAGGTGAACCTTCACCCCAGTCTGAGGTCCTGAGTGCTCTGGAGCAGGTTTTCATCAAGGATGAACTCTGTACTTTGCTCCTTTCATCTTTCCCTCGATCCTGACTAGTCTCCCAGTTCCTGCCGCTGAAAAACATCCCCACAGCATGATGCTGCCACCAACATGCTTCACCGTAGGGATGGTGCCAGGTTTCCTCCAGACGTGACTTTTGCATTCAGGCCAAAGAGTTCAATCTTGGTTTCATCAGACCAGAGAATCTTGTTTCTTATGGTGTGAGAGTCTAGGAAGAGTCTTGGTGGTTTCAAACTTCTTCCATTTAAGAATGATGGAGGCCACTGTGTTCTTGGGGACCTTCAATGCTGCAAAATGTTTTGGTACCCTTCCCCAGATCTGTGCCTCGACACAATCCTGTCTCTGAGCTCTACGGACAATTCCTTCGACCTCATGGCTTGGTTTTTGCTCTGACATGCACTGTCAACTGTGGGACCTTATATAGACAGGTGTGTGCCTTTCCAAATCATGTCCAATCAATTGAATTTACCACAGGTGGACTCCAATCAAGATCTCAAGGATGATCAATGGAAACAGGAGCTCAATTTCCAGTCTCATAGCAAAGTGTCTGAGTACTTATGTAAAAAGGTATTTCTGTTTTTTATTTGTAATACATTTGCTAACATTTCTAAAAACCTGTTTTCGATTTGTCATTATTGGGTATTGTGTGTAGATTGATGAGGAACATTTAAAAAAAATCCATTTTAGAATAAGGCTGTAAATGTGGAAAAAGTCAAGGGGTCTGAATACTTTCCGAATGCACTGTATTTACTTCCGGTCTGTAAGTGGCCCTCGTGTCAAGGAATCTGAAGAGGCTGAATTTCCTTAGGCCTCAAGAATGAGTTAAATAAAAAAATAATGATTGAAGTCATTCAAACTAAACCAAATCAAACATTGCTACAAAACACAAACAAATTCACTATAAACATGCAGAAAACAGTGTTACAAGAGAACATGCGATTTCACTTCTTGTACACTCTAACAGCATGTCAAAGGCACTAAGTGCCAATGCTGACGATTACTTTGGTGTTTGGTTGCATTTACGTTATGTTAAACCTTCTTGGCTGTGAAAGCGGCCTTCGTATGTATCCATGTGGTATACCTCATTTGACCTTTCAACCCCATTTGACCGCTGTCCCCCCTCTCTCCTCCAGGACAATGGGGAGGATGCCCACAGGATCGCCCCCTCTCCGGTGGTCCACGTGCGGGGGCTCTGTGAGTCAGTGGTGGAGGGGGACCTGGTGGAGGCCCTGGAGAAGTTTGGCAACATCTGGTAGGTGATATTTCTTGTTGTCTGTTCTGCTTTGATGGACATGTGGCAATCTTTTGCCTCATTTCCATTACATGGTTGCATGTGCAAATGATTATTTTAAATGTACTATAGAACTGTAGTGCATTACATAACTGTATTCATAGTTCAGATTTGCACTTACTGTAACTCAGTTTTCACTTACCAGGAAGAGCCAACTACTATATTACTATACATGTTAGTTAGTATTCTAATACTATTATGCGTCTGAGCAGCTCACTGATTGAACGCATCAACAGAATGTATTGAGATGCATATTTTTTCCCTGTGTGCACTTTGATTGTTTTTCTCCAACAAAGCCAATGGGATTG